>NC_067283.1:70159183-70784183 GCF_020740795.1 Apus apus
ATGAATGCCAAAGGAGAGTAAAAGGAGGATCTTTCTAAAGCTCTTTGTTGGGGTTAGATGATGTTTTGTTAATGCAGAAATTGCAGCAGGATCTAGTTTTAGTCAGTTTTTCCATTTCATTTGCTGAAAATAGTGTGCTCTCAATGTGACCAAAAAGCCTAAGGAATTAATTTTACTCCAGGTATTTTTTTTTATAGGACTGATCAATTCAGAATGCAGCTAAGATGCAGCATTGCAATTGTTACACTTGTGATGATGACCGTTAGAAGAGATTAGAGTACACTTACAATTTCTCCAGCCCAAAACCGAGCTTGCATTTGCTACTTAAAGTGTCTTAATTATTCCAGGCCAGCTCCGGCAGTTTCAGTATGCTCAGTATGCAAAATGTTACCTTCCCTCATGCAAATACTTGTAGCTCTAACTCTTCAGGTCACTGCCACAGAGAGGAAATGGGGGCAGCTCTTCTGCCCTTCCAAATTCCTTTGCATTGTCTTGGCTGCTCCTACACCCATGGCTTCAAATTACAAGGAGGTGTTTAGGATGGGCGTATAGTTAAACCCAGAAGGTTGCCTTTCACCTGGAGCTCTTTGGTTCAGCCAAAGCGATGTTAGAGCCTTACTGTAAGCATAAATTATGAAAGTGTTTGTTCCCTCTGATTTTTTTTCTTTTCCCCTCTCCTTGTTTTAAGGCAGCTGCTAATGGCTTTTCCTTGCTGTGGAGATCCAAGCTAGTGTTCAGCGTGGTGGAGGTTTGCTGGTAGCAAAAGCTTCGCATAACTCGTGTGCATGCATCCGTGCAAGCCCTCTCCGAAGTGACTGATGCTGCCGTGGGGACGTGGGTGGTCTGTATCTCCAAGAGCCCTTCAGCTGCGGTGCAGCAGAGCAGCACCCTGGCTTGCCTCCCTCCTGGGAGCGGGTCTCCACAGGGCTTCCAGGGAGTCCTTCCCGGCAGGAGACGTGCGCTCCACGGCTGCTGCCAGCTCTGCTCCTTCTCACCAGCAGAACTGAAGTGCGGAGCCTCCCTGCTATGACCTGCCCCTGCCTGGGCTCCAATTGCTCTGCTTACTTTGGCTGGGAAACAGTTTCCTACTTTGTAGCTACAAGGGTTTGCTAGTGCAGCAATATTCTATCACTGGTTTGTGTCTGATATTGTTGCAGGTTTATGGTTAATCCTGTACTTTCATGGTCTGAGAGGTGTGTTGTGGGTTTTTTCCCTAATATATGCAAGTGGTTTGTAGACAGGGATGTAAAAGGTCTGTCAGTTGTGATTTTTTTAATATCGGTTTTTTCCTCTGTGAACTGAATGTGTTGCAGAGAGCATCAGAGAGAAGTTATACATATAAAGCCTATTCTGCTAAGTCTGTTGGCTTACTGAGTTTTAGCTATCCTGTTCCTCAGCTGTGTCCTTATACTTGGCAGAATTTGAAAACGGGTAGAGCTAGTGTTGGAAATGAGATGGGCAGCAGCAAGCTCAGGAGCTGCCTTTAAGGTAGTCAGCGTACAGGGTTGGATTTTATTTTTTTTTCCCCAGCTGCTGCTTCCAGTGAGGCACAGGCTTATGGACATCTCTCTTGTGTGCATGTGTTAACTTTCTGCTGCAAAAGGAAGCACACATAGTTCATAAATCACTTACGAATGAATAGCGATTTACTTCCCTTTCCTGCCTGTCCCTGCAGGTTAGATCATCAGGAAAAAGCAAGCCGAATTATCGTGGCAACAGGATGTGCATAGAGGAAAAACCATGTGTGTGAGGAAGGTGAATTTGGGAGTTATCTATAGTGACTTGAATATTCAAGTGCAGCAACAAATGTCAGCACACAAATTCACATAAATATTTATGTACCTTCCAAGAGGAACCGTAATTTAACAAGACTATCCAAATTTCCATCCCCAGTCACGCAGACATGAATGCAATTTTTTTTGCTTACAAATAACATAACCTCATGGGGTTTTTACTAGTTCAAGTTAATTGAATTTCACTCAAAGCATGACATTTGCAGGCAGCTTTTGTTGTAGTATTTCCATAAATGCATATTATTTAGTCAGGTACAATAAAAAGTTCACTTTTAAAATTCTTTGTTGTATTTGTTGCCAGTCTGCAGAAATCAATCTTACATGCTGTGCCCAGTACTCATATCCCTGTTTTTTCTTTAAAGAAAACTGCTTTATGTTGCAATGAGGATGAATTTGTTTATAAGACATGTACTTCTGTTGCTGATAGACCTACAAGTATGGGTTATGTTTTTGTCTTTAAGAACAACTGGTCCTTTCTTAATTGAATTGTACATACACTTATGCAGTTTTTGGAGATTAGTTGAGACACAAGTGTTTGTTAGTATCTTGAAAACTTGTTTGCTCACATTCTTTCAGTTCTGGTTATGGTATGAATCGTGAGAGAAGAAAACAGTTTATTGAAGTCTAATGAATGATGTGCAAATCTCTGCAAGCACTACTTCAGTTTTGCTTGTATGAGCTGTATGTCTGCTTTAGTCATCCACACATTCAGTAAGGAATCTTTCCACTGTAGTTAATCCTGAATTTTGGCTTGGCAATAAAACAGGTAAGATCTTAGAGGAAAGAAGGGTTTGAAGAAAGCTCTGTGGGTTGGAAATATAGCTGTCGCTTGATGAACAGTGTCTGTACTGAACTGTGAGAGGGAGTGTGGTCCAGTATTTGCATCAGAAGTTAAGGATCCACATAATTTCCCCAACTCCTGAATGCCTCAGCATCTATCTCTAACCAGCTTGTGTTTGCAGAAATTCAGGGCAGTGTAACCATTCTTTTGGCTTCTCCTTCCATCTTCCTGTGCTATTCCTGTGGCAGAGATCACCTTCTTGTAGAACAAGGTATTAGCTCATACATTGATGCCTCAGTCCTCTCCAGTGAAGTCAGGCATTTAAGCACAAATACATCTCTACCAGTGGCTTACCTCACATATTCAATATATTAGGTTAAGGACATGCATTTCATTCTGCTGCTGTTTATTCTCTGAGGAGAATAATCTCTGGCAGAAGCAGCAGTGGAGCACAATATCTGCACATGCCGTGGGCAGCTGGGGACATAAGGAAGTGCTGTGGCACAGTGCAAGAGGGCAAGCTCTGCTGGAGCTCTGTGTGCTGTAATAAATAAATCTGCTTATAATGCAGGCTTGGAAGACCTGTGTGCCCCAGTACTAAGGCATAGGTAGGTTACTTTGTGTACCATCTGTTATCCAAACACTTGAGACTAATTCCCTGGAGAAGCAAGGAGTGCATTGTCTCCGTGTAGTGTTCAGTTAAATAGATATTCAAGTGCATGGACCTGGGATTGTTGCCTAAAATAAATAAATTCCTTTCTAGAGTGTTTTGCTTGATGTGAAACTGCTGTCCAGAAGGAACAAAGTGCCACTCAGCTCCTCTTTCAGGGACTTCTCCAGTTCCAGTATTGCTTCCACCCCGATTTCAGTCCTGTAGTGGTAGGCAGTGTTGCTGTCTCCTGGGTATAGAGCTGTTCTCCCTTGGAGCACTCACTTTACAGCTTTATAGGATAAGTTAGAAGAAAGAAAGATAGCAAAAAAACATATACAGGAAGCAGAATCAATAATGTGGTGAGGCAAAAAGCAATATAAGGGAAGAAATGTTTTTCTTATTATTGCAAACAAAAATGGATTGAAAGCAGGGAGGAAAACTGAGCAACTTTAAAAGACTGTGTAATGGTAGAAGTAGTTTATGTGGTGAAATTGCAACCAATGTTCCTCATAAAAATATATTTTTGTTTCATTTATAGCTTTGACTTTGAAAAGGGGATTTTTGTCTAGAGCTTGACAGACTTGTTTTTCAAGGCACAAAACCAAATTTGTGTTTCTAGGAAGCTTGAAGATAATTAATTAAAGAGCTTTTGAATTATAGATCCATTAAAATGACTGTGCTTTGAAAGTTAAAAAAAAATAAAGCTGTCAGTGTTAGTCATCTACTGCAAAAAAAATTTCTTCTCTTTTGTCTGTACACTAGACAAACCCAATTACTGCACTCCAGTCCTTTGAATTTGGGCAGGAGAAGCTTTGATTATATGAACCTTGACTCTACTGGTATGAGTCTTTTCAGATGTCATGTTTAGAGTTGAGAATCAGCCTAAAGTGTTGTCTCATCCTTGCTTACTTTTTCTTTAGTGTCTTTGCTAAGTCTGGAAGAAAATATGTAAAGTTCAATCTGCATCTTGTAAACTTTAAACTTGATGGATTTTACTTTTTCAGGAGATAAACTTCATCCTTCTTGACCGAGTGCTGTGTTTCAATAAAATGTGTTCATGAAGCTGCCTTTCTTCTGTCCTAGCTTTTCCTTAGTGTTATCTGGCTGAGGGTCAGTGCTTCACAGGGTCTGCGTCAGTAATGTGGGGCAAAGCAGTGAACAAGAATAGCCAATGCGTGAGCCTAAGAGGGAAAATAAAGAAACGGAATATATACATGAAACTACTACCTCTTCTTTGCTGCTTATATAAGAGTATATGACAGATATTTTTCTAACAAAAGAAATCTGCTCGTATCTGAGGAAGAATAACAGCAGCAATTAAAGATTTGGTATCCTAGTTATTTTGGAAACAAAAACATGGCCAGACAAAGCAGGCAGCATGTCGTGCTAGCTTGTGTGAATATGAGTCCCGCTGCAGTCTCAGTGCTGTATTTTGCCTGGATTGTGCCTGGGAGTTTTCAGTGCGTGGTGGAACTTGCACTAGAGATACTAGTGCCTTTTCCTGCCAGGACAGTTTTGCATATAGCATTTCCTAATTAGAAGTTTATTTACTCGGTGCGGCTGGGTTGCAAGACAGCTCTGCTCACAACCATGCAGTGCAGATGAAATACCTCATAGAAATGGACTTCTTAGAGAAATAACCCACCTGCTTGTCCAAGTAGGAGAGGGCCTTTTATTTATGTGCATATACAAAAAAGGTTCCTCTCTGCCCTGATTGCTGGGAGTAGATAAAATCTCAGAATGACTGGGCAGGAACTGGCTGAAGCCTGTGGCCTGGCAGCAGCCTGGGGACAGCCTAAACTGATGCAGCTCTAACTGCTCTGGGTCTGCCCATCCTTCACTGACTGGTGCTCCCATCTATTGCTGACCCCACAGTGAGCTGATTCAAGTGTATATATCGGCAAAAAACTATTGAGTTTATTGCTTGGTTGGTTTTTAAGTCTGTTTTTGCTTGTCTTCTTCCCTGCAAAAGCTCACAGCAGGTTTGGATGAGTGTGGGCAGACAAAGGAGGAGAGCAGGAGCAGGTGACTGGGGAATCAAAAAGAGAGAAAGGACCACAAGAGCCAGGATGCCAATTTGACCTGCTGTGGTGCCCTGCTACAGATGCTCTTAAACAGAGCCCTTGTGGCTTGCTGGTAGTGCAGATGAATCGATTCTTGCAAGCTTATTGCAGCATCCTTAGGTCAGGACATTCTCTTGGTAAAAACAAGTCAGGCTGTTGCAAGTCATCATGAAGCTTGTCTGTATTCAGTATGGGTTGTTCTTGAATGTGGGATTTAAAACTTTCTTACAGGCTTTTTAAAGATTAGACAATGTTTAATTGCATCTTGACAGAGACAGGAGATCTTATATGGATTTGACTTGCAGGTCTAGAGGTCTTGGACAGGTTGAAGTTTCCTCCCAGGATAGCTGTCCTTCTTTCAAGTAGTAGCAGATGGAAGTCCTTCCACTTCTAGGCACTGACTAACTTTTCTTGAAAAAGAGTGGATAAGCTGGCAGCAGAGAAAAGGGTTCTTAAAAATAATTTATAGGCATCTGTATTGCTTTAACTTTATTTACTTCAGCCCTCAGAGTGAGGAAATTGGCTTTGGATTTATTTAAAACTCTGAAACTCAGTTGGAGAACGAAATATGATCAGGTCTTGGTTATGAGACTTTTACTTTTCTAACTGGCTTTTCTTAGCAACATTTAAATTAGTGGAAAAATAAAGCCTCCAGTCTGCTGATGACAACAAATAATCTGTGATTCAGACTAAAATATTTTGATCATGGGCTTGGCAGTCCTAAACATTCAGGAGCAGAATCTATCTGCTACAACCAGACTGTCAATCTGATTCCAGTACTGAAAAGACAGTTTCTTTGAAAAGGTCATTTTGTTGCTGTCTGTTCAGTTTCACTTCAGTAAATTTTACCCTTTAAGGAGACTAGATTTTATTTTTTGTTTTAGGATTAAAAAAAAAAACAAAAAAGTGGGGGGGTTAAGACTAGAATTGAGGGGCAGAGATGCTGATGTTTGTGTCTGGTATAAAGATGCTGAAATATACTTTGCATTGAATTGTCTAACTAGCTCGTATGACCTTGATCATCTACTCAGAGGGTTTGCAAAGGCTTTGGCATTGTCATAGTGTTCCTTTTTTGCTTGCTTAATTGATTTTTGATTACCACTTAAGTGGCTGCCACACCTCTCTCTCTATTTTAGAATATGAAACTGTAAAATTAGGAAAATACAAAGGGAGGTTTCTGGATTTGTGTGTTTGGACGTCAGCTGAATCTCCTGTTTGTTTTGCTAGAAATTATAGTACAGAAGAGTAAGTTCCACTTCTTCAACACTGAAAGGGAATACTGCTTATTCTTTGGAAAAGACATCTGTGAGAAAGGTACACTACAATGCCTGTTATGGTAAGGGAATTCACTAAGATTTGTAAGATTTCTATGAAAGCACATTTGTCCTGATGATTGAGTTGGTAATACCAATACCCCAACTGCTGGGGTCCAGCAGAGCTGCTGCCTGTGTGTCCAATACCCGATCCTCAAAGTACCCGTGTTTCCCTGAAGGCTTTTAAGGAAAAGTTTTACTATATGCAAACTGCGCTGCAACTGTAGTCCCAGGAAAATACTAATATTTAATAATTTAGGGATATATTGTTACTGTGATCACAGTGTAGGAAAACTGTTTGCACTCTTGTTAACTGCACATTAACCCCCGAGGGTGAATTCTGGGCAAATCGCTCAGCAGCTCCTGCTGCCAGGAGGAGCAGTACTGCTCACCTGCATCCTTATCAGCAGCCCATTGCTTTCTGCTGGCTTTGACATTTCTCTCATCCTCTTCAGCTGCTTAATCTAGCCAACAAATAAACAATAACTCATTTTTCTTTGCAGAGCTGATTGTCATCGAATCACAGAATGGTTTGAGTTGAAAGGGACCTTAAAGAACACCTACTTCCAAGCCCCCTGCATGGGCAGGGACACCTCCCAGTAGATCAGGTTGCTCAAAGCCCCATCCAACCTGCCCTTGAACACTTCCAGGGAGGGGGCATCCACAACTTCTTTAGGCAGCGTGTTCCAGTGTCTCACCACCTGCACAGGTGAAGAATTTCTTCCTAATATCTAATTCAATATCAGCACTAAACATCTATTTTCTGCTCATCTGTTGAAATGCCCTATACGGGAGCAAACAGATGCAAATGTCAGAGATAAATGTCAGTGGAGATGAGAATGCAGGAAGGTGGACTTTGCTGATGGGATGGCGAACTGCATCCTGACCAGTACTATCTCACAAAACTAAATCTGAAATAGAGCAAAGATGTGGCTCTGCATTTGTTGGGCAAGAGAGAAGCCAAGATGTATACGCACAAAACAAGATTTATTGTCAATAGTAAAAAGGCCTTAAAGATTAAACTATAAAGGCATAAATCAGATCGCATCAGCATAGCAAAACAGAGTATTAGGATAACAGAACAATAGGGTACCTTAACAATAAAATACACAACCAAATAGTCAATAACTATTACAAAAAGGCTAATTGAGTGCTAGTAACTTATTTATAGGCCTTATACTGTATTTAAAACAATTATTAAAATAATACCTATAGGCAATGTAGTAATACAATGAATGCATTTTTTAATCTTATGTTTAAAAGGATCTCAGTCTTGAAGTTCCAAAGCTTAAAAGTTAAAGCTTTTCTAAAGATTTCAAGCTAGCTAATTAAGATATGGCTAAGAATTCATGTCTAGAGATTTGATGGTCATCTCTGGAATCCTCCATTATAGAAGGAAACACATTCCTGAGTGCTTAATTGTGTTTTGTTTTTTTTTTTCTCCATTTCTTCTGTATCCTTTTTGTGGGGCTTGGAAACATTTAATCTTTCTGTGTACCTTATTCTAGTGTGTTGAAGAAACACAATGAAAAATTCGTGGATACAATTTGCAAACTTATTTTTGTGATGGTAAAAAATAGTGTGAGATTGAGTGTTAGATTTACAAGGACATGACATAGGCTTTTATTTCTGGTATGCTTGAGTGCTTGGACTCTTTTTGCAATGTTAACACATTGCATGTGACATAGGAGGAGACTTGATTTTTGTGTATGCCCATGATTTCTTAGGCAGTGTTTGGGAACAGAAATTCCTTATTACAGCATCAAGTAGTTTCTCTGTGGCCTTGGAGCCTTTGACTGAAATGACAGAGGACAGCATTCATGTGTTGGTGGGTTGCCCACTGCCATTTTCACCACCTGGCTTCTGGCACAGCTGGGCACCCTAACACTGCTTGTGGTGCTGGGACAAAGGACAGGGAGGGAGCAAGCCATGCCTTTGGGAAAACTGGCTTTCAAAATAACTGTGGAGAATGGGCTGGCACCCTGTAATCACATGTAAAGTCATCCTAAGAGAACATACTGCTGCCTCTTGCCTGGCTGGTGGGGACCAGGCCTGCTCACGTGCACCTGTGTGACATGGGAACAATTCTCTGTATGATGGCCACAAACCTAGGAAATGTGACTGGAAAGCACTGGGGGAAAGTGGGCAGGTTGTGGATGTGGTGTTTTGACCCCTGATCCAGGCTGTGGTCTTTTTTGTGCTTTCCTTATGTGCCATAAACTTACTTTCACGTTTGTCATGTTAGCAGAGGGTCACATAAATGGTTTGTCTGCAGACTTACTGTTGTAAAATTCTAATAAAAAAACCCAGCAAAATAAAAAATTCTTTGTTAATGCAATTCTTTAATTCCCTAGTTGGAAGGTAAAATTGAATTTTTTCTTAACGCGGGAAACCTATTGTGTTTAACTGAAAAGAGGAAAAAAGAGTTAAGTCCAAAATGGTGCTATTGTCTTCAGGCAGCTCACTATGGAAAAAGATGAGAGGATGCATTGCAGTCAGCAAACCACTCTTGATCAATGTGAGTACTCTTCACCAGAGCAAAAGCGTATGATGCTGTGTGTGTCCTCCTTACTATTGACCCTGATTTCCTGGCAGTGCCACTTAATGGCTTTTGTTTTCTTGGAGGCAGGCCTGGGCTGAATTCCCCAGACACACCGGAGTGATCTGTTCATGGAACATTCTCCATCCTAACAGTCTCCACTCCTCCCTGGAGCACCTAGGGGGCCGATGGCAGCAGCTGGTGTTAACATTGCTCACTGTGGTTAGTTTCTTAATTGACACAGCTTCTTAATGAAACACCTGAGGAGTCAGTGTTAACTAATCTCACTTGGGTGTTTGGCTGTCACCTCCCTGAAGACCAGGGAGAAGTTTTGTCCATGTCTTGAGGATGCTGTAAACCAAAGATACCATTTGCATACAGGATTCTCCGTGTAATTTTGTAATTTGGCACCTGTAGGGATAGTAAATTGGAAGTGAAACTTGCACAACCAGAAGGAAATGTATGTGTCCCTTGATCCCCCAGGCAGCACTTTTACGTAAGAAGGACGCTTTAGAGATGCATATTGGAATAGATTTCATCTTTCTGCCTCATTAAACAAGCAATTTGTTTTCAACAGCAGTTCATAGATGAATCTGAGTCAAAGCAGGCTGATTAACTGGAGGACAGCCAGCTTGGCAATTGTTTGCCATCTCCTGTTTAATACTCACAGTGTGTAGTGTTGCACATGTTGGGGACTTAAAACTTCTCCCCTCAAGAGACAGTATACTAAATTAATGTGTTGAAAAATTGCGGAGATTCCAGCCTCCCTACCAACTTACTCATTTCACCAAGTTAAATACTGCTAGCTGAAGTTGCTCAACTCAGTGATGCACAGCCAATGCTGGAAGGCTTATTTTGGGGGTTTTTTTGTGTTTTGTATCTATAAATGGATGGTTTGGAGTTCAGCTGGGTTGAATGCGCTGAGGTAAAACTTAATTCCTGCCAGTTAACAGCAACGATTCTTCATTCAAACACAGAACATGCTCTACTTTTACTCACAAGATTAGGGGATCTTTGTGTGTACATATTGGCCACAAACTTCTTTCCCCGAAGTTGTGATGTCCTGAGGGCAGATATGGCCATCCTTATTGTGAATATCTGAGTTTGGGGTATTCTAGTGAGTAACCTGACTTCTGGAGTGTCTTTTCAAACTCTAACAGGTCTTACCTTTAATCACCCAGTATTTGTCATCCTGATTATTTTAAAGGAAAAATAGATGTCTTTAAAAAGCTGATAACCATTGTCTTGGTCCCTCCTTTGGTTAGGGCTGGGTGAAGCAAGCATGCCCTAGTCTTTCAGGGGCTGGGAAGGGAAAAGGTGGAAGGAGGGATGAAGCTGCTACTACTGTGTAGAGGGTGCTTCTTACTTGTATTTTCTAATTCGGTTCATTCTTTCAAAGGGAAGGTAGTGAAAATGGTAAGGTTTAAATGACCATGTTGCTACCTGCAGGGAGGGGACAGTGAACCTACAAATTAAAGTACATTATTGGAGCATTTATCTTCCTATAATACAGGTGTATGTCTCTGAACTACTGAGTATTTTTATTACTGTTCCTTTGGAAGCTGTAGGCTTTTTGTTTAGGATTAATGTACTCTTAACATTCTCCTTTGTGCCTCCTCATCCTGAAAGCGAGGTGGTGGCACAAGAATCTGCTTCAGGGGGCTTGTCCCATCTTGGACTTCCTGTTCATATATCTTTGTAGAAAGCATTTTTCCTCTCTCTGCTGCCAAGTTCAGACATAAAATCTCCAGTTCTGTTCTGCAGATCTCTTCCACATTAGTTAGGAGGGCAGGTTTGCTAACAACTAGCAGTGGGAAATGGCAGCTTTCTCTGCAAGAAGGCACGTTCACGGCCAAAAGAGCTGTTGCATGCCTGACTCTGTCTCGGAGTGGGGAAACACTCTCCCCTAAAACACACATCTTGCTGCCTAGAGGATGAGATCTTTCACCTGTGTGAAAGGCTGAGTCAGGCTCTGATCAGGGCCTCCCACTCTTTCTTGAGAGGGACCTTGCATGGGGAGGTGTTATTCAGATCTGTCAGCAGGCACTGCAGGTTGTCAGTGCGTTCATGTTTAGTGTTTTTCCCCTTCTGTCTTGCTGGTGTGGAGAGGTGACAAACCAGCCTGTAATGTCTGCACCAGTGAGAGTGGTGTGAAGCGACATGCTCAGCTGCTCCCATTTGTGTCCCAAGACCCCATTAGGTTTCCTGGCATTGTTCTCTGACATGAGGAGCTCTTCCTTTTTTCAGGTGGGAGAATCAGTATTGTGTGCCATGCTCTGCCTTGTTCACCCTTCTGCTTTCCTTTAAATACAACTGATGTCTGCCTTGGATTGTGTGTCATGCAGTCTGGCTTCACAGTGTGGTTGATGAGGAAGGATCTCCATGCATATGTTTATGTCATGCTGGGCAAGATGGGGCAAGGGCAAATGTCTCTTGTGCTTTAAGGCACATTTGACTGTTGGATTTCTGATCTCTGTGTTGAAGGTAAGAAGGGATGTGAGGCTGGCTGACAGAAGTGTGGAAGGTGGCAGAGGCAACATGCTCTTCTCTCAAGGTAGCTTTTGTGCCTCCCAAGATTCCAAGTATCTTGCTGAAGGCAATTACTCTGAAGCAGCTGATTAACTCAAGCCTTCGTAACTATGGATGGAGGGATATCCCTAGGATGAGCTTTGTGGAAGGGTGAAAGAAGCAGAAGGAATGAAAACAGGAGCTAGCAAATCTGCATCTGTACATTGGGGAGAGGGAGGAGCACAGAAACTTAGTGTATAAAGGATAACAGGATTCTGACTCAGTAACTTATTTCTGAAACCCAAGGAGTGGAAAGAGAGAGACAAGTAGGTGGCAAGCCCTGCTTTCTAACAACATTTGTTTTCAAGTAGTACATTGAGTGACTTAGTGGCCAGTATAAGCCCTTTGAATCAATCCCTTCCTGCTGTGTTTGTATTTAATTTTTTTCATATGTGCAGAGTGTAAATTCTGAAGGTGTCTTCAGCACCACCAATGACATTTAAATGGAGTCTGCTTTAGTGGGCGGTGGCTTTTTTGTGTTTGTAGCAGCCTGTGCAATTAAGACCACATGATGTTTGCCTTCATGGATGAAACCAGGTTTTAACCTGGAGGCAAAAGGTAATATTTTTCTGCCTCATTGAACTGTTTCTAATTCAGTTCAGACATTATTCAAATTCTCCAAACAAGGTTGTACAGGTTGTCTAGAAGCAGTTGAACAGCTTGCTGTATGGCTACTGCCCAGCCTTGCTAGTGGGACTGTGTTTCTTTCTCAGCAAAGAAAATTGTTAAAATCAGGTCTATGCTCCTATGTTCCCTGTGGTGCTGTTGGTAACTGCACACATGAGTATTGGCTAGAATTGATGGCTACTAGAAGAAACAGTATTATTTGGATGATCGCATGGGTTGGGGCAATCCCAAGTACAAATACAGGCTGTGCAGAGAATGGATTGAGAACAGCCCTGAGGAGAAGGACTAGTGGCTGGTGGTAGATGAGAAGCTCAACATGAGCCAACTGTGCCCTGGGCTGCATCAAAAGAAGTGTGGCCAGCAGGTCAAGGGAGGTGATTCATCCCCTCTATTCCACTCTTGTGAGACCATATCTGGAGTACTGTGTCCAGTTCTGGAGCCCTCAACACAAGAAGGACATGAAGCTGTTGGAGCAAGCCCAGAGAAGGGCCACAGAGATGATGAGAGGGCTGGAGCACCTCTCCTCTGAAGACAGGCTGAGAGAGCCGTGGGTCTTCAGCCTGCAGAAGAGAAGGCTTCAGGAAGACCTTATAGTGGCCTTCCAGTACCTGAAGGTTCTACAGGGAAGCTGGGAGAGGGACTTTTTACAAGGGCATGTAGCAACAGGACAAGGAGTAAAGTTTTTAAGCTGAAAGAGGATAGATTTAGCTTAGGCATTAGAAAAAAATTCTTTACTGTGAAGATGGTGAGACAACGGAACTGGTTGCCCAGAGAAGTTGTGAAAGCCCCATCCCTGGAAGTGTTCAAGGCCAGGTTGGATGAGGCTTTGAGAGTCAATTTATCCGTTCTCCCTGGCTACTCCACATGCACCACCCAACTGACTGTTTTTTCTAATTACTATTTGAGCTGTTCTCAGCTTATAGCTATTTATTTGTCTTGGAAACTGGCCAGTGTTTTCCATGAGATTATTTCACTTTGTTAAAATTGTTGTAGCTGTGATGTTTTAGGCAAAACAATGCAACTTTTGGGTTTGGGACACCAAAGGCTAATTCAAGAGTCAGAAATCCTGATCAGCAGCCAAGAAGTGTGCACTGTTCAATGTATAGGAAATAGTAAGTGCTGTCTTTTGCTTATATACACTTAATGTTTTACCTTCCTTGAAAATGTGAGGATTATTGCTTGTGGAGGTCAGCACTGTACTGGGATAACAGTGTGTGCTCTAGGAGATTATCTTACTGCTTTTTTTTTTTTTAACTGCCAGCAAAGACGCACAGCAACGTTTTTTTCCAGGTACAAGGGTAAAACCAGCATAGGAGGAGGACCCTCAGCAGTCTGGAACTGGCAAACGTATGGACATGAGACAAGATTCTGTCAGTAGCAGCACGGGCAGATCTGATTAAGCATGTCTCAGTGGACAATGTTTCTTTCTCAGCTCACTGCAGTGGCTGCTTTGATTAGATTTCTCACTGATGCTAAAACTGTCCTAGAGTGCTATGGGTGCAGGGAGCAAACTTTGTTTCTCCTGAGATAATGGCTTTGCTTTTTTCAGGCCAGGAAGCCAAGTTAATTTCGTGTGCATTTCATCTGTGAGTTTTCTGGTGCTTTTTTCTTTTTTTTTCCATAGCGAAAGCTGGCAGAGTGTGGAGAGGAGTCTTGGTGACCTCATAATTGAATAAAACGAGACTGCTAATTATGTTTAGGAGGTTTGCTTAGATTGTCATAAATATTTCTGCTCACATTTAAACCCACAGACTTTCTTTTTTAAGACAAGAATTCAGGGTGGATGTCACTGCAGTCTACATAGTTAACTCCCTGCTTCTGTGACTTCTGTGTGGTTTGGTAAATTGCTGCCTTGTCTGCCATGAGAGTTGACAGTTCTGGGCAAACGGAGGGTTATAATTGCATTATCCCAGAAATGAGACTTGGAAATTCACCTGATGTTGGCTTACCTTGCCATCTAGACAGGGGCAGGAAGGGATGCTGCCGTTCAGGTGGTACCTGCCAGTTCCCTGCCCCTGGAAGAGCTGGGGGATCCACGGGAGGAACACCTCAGAGTATCTGGGACCCTGGAGGCTCCCCTTGCTCTGTTCCAGCTCTTCAGCTTTCCTGTTGAGAAACACAGATAAGGCAAGGAAAATGCTGTGCATCATGGGTGCCCAGGTATTTTACTCCAACCAAGCTGAGGGGAAGAGGGGGCAGTTGGATCCAGGTGTCCTGTTGCTGTCCTTCTGGCTCTGTTTCTCTGTGTTCCTACCCCTCTAGCTTCCTGGCAGCCATATCCCACAGCATACTCTTTTCACCCCCTTTCAGGCCTTGCTGTAGCACAAGAGAGCCTTTGTTGTAGCTGGAGTGCTCTATCTCTGTGCTGTGGAAAGCACTGCAGCAGCTGCCTGTATTGGAGACTCTGCGCCTGGGGACACTTCAGACAGAAGTTGTGTGGCTGGCACCCTTTGAGCTGAGCAGTGGAGCTGTGGGGATCCGGGAGGGATGCTGAGGTGTGAACCATATGGAAACACACTGGCAGTCACTGCCATGGAAGTGTTTCTGCAAAGCAACTGCTGGGTGTTCATGTAGCATTGAAGTGAGTCTTAGGAGATCTGTGATAGGGAAGAAACTTTTTTCATGTCATGCCAGTGGTACAGAGGCCAGACAGAGCAACAGTAGTGGCTGCATCGTCCACTTGGAGAAGGAATACCTCTTCCTAAGGGACTTTTCAGCACACCTCCACTGTGCCCCACAGCCAGCCCGTATCTGTTACTGGTATGGCCTGGTACCTCCATTGCACCTAAAGTAATTGACAAGAGCTGTCCTGGGGAGGCTGCCAGCACTATGAGAAACCCTCCTTTGAGTCAGCATGTTGATACTATGCTGCAAGTGCATCTTGTTCAAAGGCTGTACTAATTATAAATTGGTCTTGGGAGATGAGGATAAAAATATCTTTAGTTGGCTTGTCTCTGTAAACAACCTGTGATGCTATTTGGAAGCACGGCACAGTTTCCATGTTGCAGGGAAGGTGGATGCTGTGTGTGAAGGACTTCAGCAGTCTTGGTGCAGAGCTTTTTTGCATGGTCAGGTTGACAAGTAAAGCAGAGAAGGAGTATTTTTTTACAGCCAGAGGTGACAAAGTGGATATTAACGAAATTCTCTTACATGCAGTTGTGGAAGCCCCATATCTGGAAGAGTTCAAGGCCAAGTTGGATGGGGCTCTGAGCAGCCTGACCTGGTGGGAGGTGTCCCTGCTCATGCAGGGGGGTTGGATCTAGATAATCTTTAAGGTCCCTTCCAACCCAAACCATTCTATGTAACATTGTGGTAGGATGAAACCAGCAGCGAGGCCTTACAGCCTCTTTTGGCCGCTGGCTTTGGGCCAGTCACAGCAGAGCTGCAATTCTGCTCCCAGCAGAGCTGAGCCTCTTGAGAACCTCCTCAGTTTTCCTGCGTGTGCCTCATGCAAACTTTCTGATGCATGCAGGGTGTTCGGGAAGCTGAATAATGCAACTGTGCTTTTTAGTGAGGCAAAAGCACTTGACCTTTCTGTTGTTCCTCAGCTCGACCGTGACTTGAACCAATGTGGTACAATGCATCTTTGCAGTTTCCTTTGGGTAATACATCTTGCTGTAGGTCAGGGGATGACCTAGCTTCTGAACCGCACTTTTTACTAAACAGGCAAAATACGAGGAGAGAGGGGATGAGCAGTCAACAGCCTTGCTTAAGTGCCTTCCAGTTCAATACTTTGGGACCACATCGACAGTCATGAGGAGAAAATGCCTGAAGTTTGCAAAAGGTTTATCGTCTGAGCTAAATTATTCATCGAAATATTAAAAGAAGAGCAGGCAAAGACATGAACTAAGCACACTCCGCTGCAGGCTGTAACGAGCCAATATACAGGCAGGATCATGGGGGAAGACCACAGAGTCTTAATTAGCTCAGTGCTGTCATACTGACACCTTCTGCACAAGGATGATGCCAGGCTTTTGTTATCTTTGTACTAGTTTTCCAGTAGCTTAAAAAAAACCTGGATTGTATCAGCAATAGATAACAGCAGTGCCAGTTAACAGAGAGCTGTAAATCTGGCAAATAAGTAACAGCAATTGGAACCTCTTTGCTCCTGTTATCTTTTAGCTCCCCTAGGTTTTCTCATTTGTTTTTTTTCCTTGCTGTTTGTTCTGTAAATATAATAATTATAGCTGGCTTTGTTGAGATGTCAGCCACCTCTGCATCCCCTTCTTGCATCAGCTCTGTTTTCCACTGTTGCATACATGTATATTTGAATCATATTAAAAACGGATGTCTTAATTTTATTTTATTTTTTTACACCATCTCAGGTTTAACAGTCTATTTTGTGACTCTATTTTAAAAAAGGTGGGAGTCCTGCTTTTTTTGCTAGAGCATGATCAATTGCATACATCCTCTCTGTGTTTATGAGCAAAGGTAAGTGATGCATTGAGACCTTTAGAATAGGTGAGTGAAGAAGAGGTTTCTTTCCTCTTTCTTTCAGTCCTTCTTAATGCTGTTCTTTAGTGGCTGGGTTGGAGAACCAGGTCTTGCAAGTTTGATTGTTTGTTTGGTTTTGAATGCTGTTCGGTCTGTTTTCTCTGTCACTAGCAGTGCTTCAGGCAGTGTCCTTATCTCCATGGACTTGAAGGTCTTGCCTTAGCTTAATGACAAGCTCAGAGGTAACACCAGTGTGATTTAACTCTGAAAAGTGCTAGAGCTTGGATAGAAGTCTGTCTGCATTCAACATAGTAGTTAATATGCTTGAAGTTGGTCACCTTTTAAGAGGACTGAAGCATTTCTTGGAATGAAGGTGCTTTTCTGTGCCTTTCTCTCCCCCCTGCCATTTCTCTCCATCCCTCATCTATTAATTAATAGTCATTGTGTGGGGGGAGATTTGTAGAACCAGAAGTGGAATGAAATAGAAATGACCCAGGAAACTTCTGCCATTCTGCATGTATATATAGCTCCTAGACAGCCACAACAAAGAAGATACTGCTAATTATTTTCCACATAACTTTGAATAGAAAAACGTATGTGAATATTTTTGGAAGACCATCTGAGCAAAACCTCTAAATTTAGAAGATATTTGATCTGTTTAATATTCAAGAAGTCTTTGACAGTAACTGTTTAAGAGAACTTCTCATCAGAGTATCAAAATCAGTTTCTGTTTTAAATGCAAACCTGAGAAATTTGGACAGGCACTTCTGTTAGATATACTCAGGAAGGTTAGGGGAGATTCGGGAAAAGTCTCTTCCTGAGCAATTTTTCTTTGCGCTCTTGGTTCTGATAACTCATCTGGTGCAGATCCTTCATGTGGTGCAGAGCTCACCTGAAACAATATAAGGAAAGGAAGCTATACAGAAAGCTGCAAAATGTGCTGATTCAGGGATAAGGAACTTCTATTTGGAACATTCAGGTTATAACAGTATTTTTGGCTTCCTTCAGTTTTGATGAATTAATTCATATTCACTCGTGCTTCTTGGCAGTAGTATCTTCATTTCCACACTGCAAAGGAGTCTGAGAATGACCACTGAGGGCATGCAGATAGGTATGCAAATATAATGTGAATGGCTTTCTCCAAGGAGGAAGACCATCATGCAGGGTCTACAGTGGAAATCACAGGTCTTTCTCATTATTATAGCCTCAGAGACACTGTAGAGGCAGTGAAAGGGGGTAAGTAAGCACATATTTCTTTCCCGAAAATGATTAGGTGTGGAATTGTCCCTACCTACATCACCTAGGAAAAAATTCAGTCCTATATGTCTGACTCCATAAAGAACTAAAACAGTTATCATTGTCACCTCCTCTTGCTGTAGCTCTGAAATGCTCTGGTTTTGGTTGGATGACCTTCTGTTTGTGTTGTTTAGAGATCTTTTTGATCCGTCTGCATTTTCTAATAGTCTTGCATCCTGGGACAATGCTGTATTTAGTCTGGTCCATTCCTTGTAGTCTTTCAAACTGTAGGAGCCTATGTTTACCTCTCTTCACCATCTGCTGAGTTCAGGCACTTCTTTGTCTGGTGTATTTTAGGCTTCTTGCTCTTAGTTAGTGTTCCAGCTAATTTGGCAAGGCTCTAGTTTTATGTCACTTTTAGCTCTGCACAGGGGTGTGTTACTGCTCATGTGACCTGAAGGAGCAGATGAAAGTGCCCTCTGTGTACGGAGGGCCTGTGGCACAATGAATCTGAAGATGTGGGCTTTCTGTAAGGGTCAAAATTGTTTACATCCTTTTCTTGTTGTAAGAGGGTCATGTTCTTGATTGTGGCATCATTTGGATTTTTTTAAAAGACTATAATCAGGGAGGTGTTGACAGTTCAGCTTAATTTTTTACCCGCTCTTTGGGGTCGTTCCACTCCCTCTTCATTAACACTGGGAAGGGCTTCTGAGGGAAGAGTGTGTCATCTCAAACATGAAGCCTTTCCTTAAGCTATATTCTTTTCTCATGGGCTACCTTACAGAAAATAAAGCTTCCTTTCTTTTTCTTTCTTTTTTTTTTTTTTTCCAATTTTCTTCCCCCAGTCTAAGCTGTAGCCCAGGTTGATGCTGACAGGTTCACTTTGGGAACAATTAAGAGTTTCTATTCTTGCAGTTTTAAAATGAACAGTGTCATTACGCTACAGTTCACATGCTAGCATGTGAGCAGTGATCCAAACTGATATAGGCAATGAACTCCAGCTCTCCTGGCAGCTTGTGCACTTTTTGGCAAGTGTGTGAACCATCTGAAGTAACTGGATGCAAATGGGTAGGTTGCTTCATATAGAGCTGAGGTGCATAAAAGTTGCGATTGTATGATGCTCGAAGGGAGATTCCCTGCCTGCTGGAAATTTTTTGTGTATGGGGAAACCAAGCAGCACTGTTCATGACTAAGAGGCCACCAGTAAACTGTGATCCTCGTATCTACTTAATTGCAAAAGAGAAGGAAAAATCCCTTTAAAAATAATTGTTAAAGAAAAAAACAGCACCAAAACCCTCCCAAGCAAACCACTGCATGTGGGTTGGCTGTGGGTTTGTGGGGTTTTTGCTTGTAACTGGGATATATTTATCTCTGTGTTTATTGCCTTAAAGATGGCATTGAGAAAAACTGGCACCTTGCATACTGAGTTCCATGAGTTGCTTTATCCTGAGCCTCTTTTTTATTTAAACTTACTTTTCAATGCCTCTTTTAATAGTAATTATCATGTACCTCTGAGCAGCAGAGTGACATTTTAATATGTGAAGTAAAAGCAACTGCAATGAAATCAGATGATTGACAGCAGAAAGGGAGTGCAGGGAATACAGCTTGCTTGGGTGCCAACTTGCTTGTTTGTTCACTGGGTTGTTGGGGTTTTTTTCTTCTATTTTACTTGGGTTTAATTTTGATCCTCTGGTTGGGTTCTGTCTCTAACTGAAATGTTCATTATTCGTGTAAGGCAGTGCTCATTTCTTCAAGGTAAAGGCTTATAGCCACTTGTATAAATAGAGGGACTGGCAAAATTAATGCAGAAATACAGGTATTGGACTGGATTTGCCATGTGCCATATGTTCTTTGTACTCTGGGCATTGTTGCCTGGAACTGTCGTTGCAAAGAGCACTGTTTCTCCAGGATGTTATTTAAGGTTTTTACGTTAAGCTTCTTCTCAGGTGCTGAAATACAATCAGTTTGCTAGTTTATCTGTAGCACTAAGCCTTCAGAAGGAATGGGGAGAATATTTTTATTAGCTTTCAATTTGCCTTGTGACAGACTGAACTGATAATTGGTGACAGTATTGAACAAGCCCTGCAGAAGTGAAGGGGAAAAAAAAATGAATCTTCCTTGTGTTGTATTTGCAGTGCTAAGAGCATTGAGCAAATATGCTTGCAGGGATTCAGCAGAGTTTATAAGTAGTTAAGTATAAAGGTGGTTGTGTTTTTTTTTCCAGGCACTAAGTACTGCATAATTGAAACTTTGTTAAATTGTTGAACCAATTTATATATCCTTCTCAGAAGCAGGGGTCAAGCTTTCTTGGCACAGGCAAACATTTAACACTTCTCTTTATTTAATCCCAACAATCTTTCCCGCTGGCAGCCAAGTTGCCCATGTCATTTCATGCTCTGCGCTGCCAACACATTCTCCCTTCTCCGTGGTACTTGTTATATCCTACATGCTAACTGCAGATTTTTTTTTCTGGAATATCAAACCAACTTGAGCAAAAGGAAGAACATTTTTCTTTTTGAGTTATTGCTGCTTTCTGTGCATTTCCTATATTGACTGATTCTATACTCCCAAGACCAAATCTGACACTAGAAAACAAGTAGCTATCTTGGGAAAGTGAGGGAAGAGTCATGAGCAGCTTATGGTAATTGTTAGGACTGGGTGGATATCAGAGGAGAAGGTCCACCTTTGTGGTGGCACCAAGGCTAGATTATGGATATTTTTAATGGGTTGGTAGCTAATTTGGGGATTGCAGATCTAAACTGAACTCTTTGGATATGGTTCTTTCAGGCAAGTTTTTTGTCTTACCCAATTTGGAGACAATGTAAATGAGTGTTAATCAGAACCAAGTTATTTTAAACACACTGGCAGGTCTTCTTGGTGTGTGAAGAAGGCCAGAGCACTTAGTCTTGAAGGTGTGACAACTTCCACAAGAGCAACAAGCATTTCCTTCAGTAGTATCCTCTCTCTGGCTTTGTAGTTTAAAAGCAGCTCTGTAGCTTGTCTCCTGTGGCTCCATTAGGTGGACACTTGTCTTGTGGAGAAAATATCCTGACTAAAGTCTTGCCATTTTGTTCTGGCACAGTCTACAGTCAGAAACAACACTCTGAATTTCCCAACTTTGCCTTGCATTTTCTGTATCTCGAGACCATGATGTTGGTCATTCCATGTAACTGATTTTTTTAAGCTGGTTTTCCTAAAGAAAGGAATGGATGTACCTCTTTCAGTCACTGTGTGTCCTCCTTCTTGTCACAAGGCTTTCTCCTTTTCCCTGTGCTCTCATCACTTCAATGGCCTGTTGACCTGTTTCAGTCACACAAAAAAGCCATAATCCTCACGGTGGAGGAAGAACCTGACATGGGTCAGGCTTTGTTAGTGGCTCTGCTTTTGGTCAGCTTGTGTGTTCTGGCAAGAGCCATCCATAAAGAGTAGTACTTGAGGGCAAGCTCAATTGGGATGGAGGATACACCTGGCTTTCTCTAACTCCTTCCTTGCATTGAAGGATATGGACAAAGTAACCTGGGGTGTCCCAACTACCATTTGCAATGTGGTGAGTCATGGATCCCTTCTGGGGATTTGATTCAGCCTCCTTTGTTCACAAGGCTCTCCTCTAAGAACAGGCCACAAACTTGACTCCTCATCATTACCTCAGCCTTCTCTTTGTAACTAGTTCTTGCCAGGGTTGAATTTTGGGAAGTCAGAAGGAGGAATCAAAGAGGATGTTCTTCTGGGATTGGAGAGATCAGCATGCCTGCAGGCCAGGACATGTTGGAGAGGCTATGTGTACCATCCCAGCAGCTCCTGCATGCTTGGCATTCAGCACCTTCAGAGGGTGCTTGGCTCCAGCTGAAAAGCAGTAGGAGGGGTTTGCATGGGTTTTAAGAATAGATAGCAAAACAGGTAAAAGCTCATATGGCACTTAAGCTTTCCTAGCCATTGCCAAGTTTCCACATGTTTATAACATCAAGCACTCTGCAAACAAGATCTCACCCTCCTCCTATGTAGGTGGCTACAGAGGTTTCACTTAAAACCCTGTACCTGCCTGTGTGCAGACATGGTTATGACAATAACTCTGCAAACTAAACTCTAACTTTTAAGTCTCATCATATGGCTGACAGGGCTAGAAAAAGCTTACATGTTTCTAAGTTTCCTGGACAAACTGTTCTGATGTGAAATGTTTCCCATTCCTGGGGTGGAGGAGTCCACTAGAGGCAGCTGAATAAAAGAAGTACCCCAGCCTGGACATGAAAGGAAATGGTTTTTCCTTTTAGGTTAAATAAGTAGTTGTGAAGCACTGAGGCTGGTTGTTGTTCTGACTTGGTTCTCAGGAGGCTTTATTGAAACCCCTGTTGGGCAGGGCTGGGGATGCTCAGCTTATCTGAGGTGTGATGGAGGTTTAGTCACTGATGTAGGTGGAGGTAACCTGCCAGCCAGGGGGTGCTTGATGCCTCTTGGTAAAATATATCTCATTGTGGCAGTAGAGTTCAGCCAGGGGTGCCATGGCAGTCACAGCAGGGCAGCTCCATCTTCTGAGCAAAGGCCACTGCCTGATGGGAGACCGTGTTGCTCCTAAGCCTCAGTCTCTCAGTGGGCTCTTCCCTGAGGGGAATGAGGGTCTCCTGTGAATTATTTACTTTTTACTTCATACATAACTTTTCTCAGCTGGCCATCAGCCAGTTTGTCAAAACTGTAACACATCTCTTTCTCCAGCAGGAGGTTGTAGGGAACCTTATCAAAAGCCTTGGGCAAATCCAAGTAGACAGTGTCCACTGCTCGCTTCACATAACTGGACAGGTTACTTCATTGTAGAAGGTGATCAGGTTTGTCAAGCACAGCAAGCCCTTGGTGAATCCATGCTGGCTTTTCCCAGTCACATGCTTCACTTGACTTGTGATGGCCTCCAGGAGGATTTGTTCCATAACTTTCCCAGAAGTAAATCTGATGGGCCTGTAATTTCCTGGATCCTCCTTTAAGCACTTCTTGTAGATGGAGGTGACATTGGCTTTCATCCAGTCTTCTGTGACATCCCTCAATCTCCACGACTCCTCAAAGATAATGGAGAGCAGCCTGGCAAGCTCTCACAACACCCTCCAGTGGATAGTGTCTGGGCCCATTTATTTATAGGGATCAGGCTCCTGTAATAGGTCACACCAGCTCTTCCTTCACTGATGGTGGGTCTGTGTTTGCATCAACCTGAATTTTTGTCCCCAAGACCTGGGGCCCAAAAGTGCTGGTAAATACAGAGGTGAAGAAAGTGTTGAGAACCTCTGCCTTTTCAGTGTTGTTGGTGACTAATTCACCTTTCCTGTTTAACAGTGGCCCAATATCTACCTTCTGGATCTGCATGTTGTTTACATATCTGAAGAACCCACTCTTGTAGTTTTTGACATCTCTAACCAATTTCAAATCAATCTGAGCTTTTGGTTTTCTAACTGCATCTCTGCACACCCTGGCAATGCTCTTGTAGTTCTCAATGAGTATTTGTCTGCTTTTCCGTATCTTTCAGTTTTAAGCAGATTCAAAAGCTCACCATTAAGCCAAGGGGGTCTTATGCTCTACTTACTTCCCTTACCTTTAAAGGGGATGAACAGTGTTTGTGCTTGTCTTCTAAAATCTGTATATGTGCCTTGTGGTTTGGGCCCAACATGACAACGAAAGAGCAGCCCCATGGCCGCTCACTCAGCTCCCTGCCCCCCCACTGGGATGAGGAGGTCAAAGCTCCTGAGTCGAGACAAAGGACAAGGAGGGTTCTTCACTGATTAAGGTCCCGGGCAAAACAGACTCAACTTGGGGAAAAATAATAATTTAATTTCACACTAATGAAACACACACAGGACACACAAAACACACAGAGCAGGGCTTGCATATGTTACCCCACCCCACCCTTCTTCCTGGGCCCAAATCACTTTGTTCCCAGTTTCTCTCCGGGTGCTTGGGCACCTTCTTCCCCTTCTTCCTCGCCAAGCACCAGCACTGCTCTCCTTCCCCAGCACAGCTCTTCTCCTCCAGAACAGCTCTTCTCCCCCAAGTCCTTCTCTGCTCAGGTGTTATCTCAGTTCTTTCCTACCTTAATCACTGAGGTGCATCTATTGTCCCTCTAATGGATCCTTAGCTGGGTTTGGAGCAGGGGCAGCTTCTCAGCTTCTTACCAGAGCCACTCCTGTGGTCTTTCCCCTGCTACCAAAAACCCCACCAAACCAAACCAGAATATGTGTTTGTAGTAAATGGTAAGTAAAAGGAAGACACACTTTCAGCTATCTGAGGGGTAAGGAAAGGCAGGCAGAAGAAGAGATGGGAAGACAGAAAAACAGCTTCCATCCAGTCACTAACAGGGAACACTTGACCGCAGAAAGACCTTGTGTGGGAGGACCAGGATTTCTTGAACTTGTTTCAGTTCTCTGAAGCTATCTGGAACAGAAACAATCCTAAAAGAGTAATAGACTTCATGTGTGCAGAAAGACATTCTGTTGGATTGTACTGGGGAAGTCCAGACCAGTGGCCTCCATGGAAGTTTGAGCCATTGCTTTTCTGGTTTGTTGATTCAGACCAAAATGTGTTAGCAGTTAGAGGAAGGGTTGTTAGTTGAATGTAACACAGAGACTAGCAGAACAAGTCCTTGTACTTTCCATTGCTGTTCTTAAGATTTCTGGTAACTCTACTGGGATCTCTCCTTCTGGGAAGGAATCAGTTTGTTGAAATCTCTGAATTTTTTTATTTTTACACATGTGCATTTGGCTTATTAATTTGTCTGAAAGTGTCATTTGTCAGAAGATCAAACAAAAAATATTTGAATGCAAGTATATTGGTTCCCTTTTATTTGTTCTTTGTAATAGGCTGGAAAGAGGCTGTTTGTGAGGATATGCAGTTTCTTGCTTATCTTTGGACTTCCCCTTACACATGAAGATGAGAAGAATGTGTCATGATCATCAAACTGAACTGAATTTATGTGCCTGGCAATAATATTCTGTGTTGGGAAATGAAATTAACCTGCTTAG
The DNA here is from genome assembly GCF_020740795.1 of Apus apus. Taxonomy (NCBI): domain Eukaryota; kingdom Metazoa; phylum Chordata; class Aves; order Apodiformes; family Apodidae; genus Apus; species Apus apus. The sequence continues at coordinate 70,184,182 of NC_067283.1, forward strand.
AGATATATTTAAAGAGAGGAACTGTAGTGAACCCACATGCAAGTGAATTTAAATATAATTAAGTGAATTTAAATACACTTGTCTAATCTCCCTGACAAAAGTATCATTAGTTCTATAAATGCATTTTACTGCTTGGTTTGGTTTTGTGTGGTTTTAGTTGTGTGCTATCAACAGCTTCTTCCTGTTTGTTTTTTTACTTTAACCCACGTTAGGAGCTTCGTACATAATTGCTGTTTCTGAACATTGTCTCTCTTATATCTCCAAATATTAAATGGTGGAGCAGTAAAATAAACAGCTCCCCGCTCCCCTCAGATTAATTGAGGAAGAGCTTTTCTAGTGTTAGAAAATGGGGTAAATTACAGCACTGGTCTGGCCCTCCCCCAGTGCTCCATAGCTGCACAGCTCTATGTCTCAACAAAGATGATGTCAGCAAAATACGGTTACAGTGTGCCAGAATTATTAAGGCTGTGGTTTTATGATTCGGGAAATATGGATTTAAGATGGCTTTTGTGGGATCAGAGGCATTCAGCAGCCATATTAATAGATTTATTTGGTACAGTTTCATTCTGGCAACTCTCCTTTGCATGCACAAGAACAATGAGGGCTATTTCCCTCCCCACCCCCTTTCAGAGGACATTGATCAATTCTCGTCCGACTGCCACTGTAACCCTGCAGGTCAGGTGTTGCTGTCCTGCCTTGGACAGTGTTGTCCAAGGCCTGTCCAGCATTTGGCTTGGCTAGCTACTGTAAGAGAACTGTAACTGTTTCTATGCATCTGACTGGGTTGCTGGTGCTTCCTTTTGGTTTTGTTTGTTTGTTTTTAACTAAGGCTAAGGCTTTGCTGGCTAAACAGAGCAAGGTCTAAAGCCTCTCTTGATGTTCTTTAACAGGGCTGGTGACAAACATTAACATCTTTGAGCCAGAAAACCTTCCTGTATCTGTAATGGAAGGATGGTCAGAGAATTTTGAAAATGCAAGAGCCTTGAACTTCTTGTCTGTTAGCCAGAAGGACAAGAAGTAGTTGGTGGAAAGGGGGGAACTGAAGGAGGCAGAGTGATTCACGTATTAGAGAAAAATGCAGAGGATCTACTAGCTGGTGCATGAGGTGGCTCCTGCTGCTGACTCCAAATCCCAATTGTGGATCACATCTTAAAATACACAGGATCTTTGGTATGGAGAACATCAAGGATTTGGCTGTAGATTTTATATTCTTGCCTTCAGGCAGCAAGGCTGAAACCCTACCTTAGAGTCAGAACTTAATTTCTTAAGATGCTTTTCAAAAGCATATAGGTGGTAGTTGGCTGGTAGTAATTCAAGTGTGTTGACCTCTAATTAAACATAGCTTTCACATTGATTTGGCACTGTTCTTGGAGAACTGGGTGGGTGCCTGCTGTATACGTGCACGTGCTCACTGGGGCAGTGACAGGGCTCACTGTAGACTTGCTCAGATCCCTGATTAATGGTTGTTTTTTCCTTGCAGTTTTTGCCAAGCTGCACTTGGACAGAAAATGGAATTGAAAAGCACCGAGGTTGTTTAGAGAGTAGTTATTAGTGAATTAAGAGCTTGTTCAAATGCTCTTCTGTTTGAGCAAAACAGACGTTTCCCAAAATATGGTTTTGTTCTTTAAAGCTATCCGCTATCATTAAACAAAAGAAGCGTTGTGGCTTTTTGTTTGTGGTCACAACATCCTTCAAGATTTTAGATATTATATTAGATAACATAGTGGATATCAGAGGGAAGATCAGAATAAGCTTTCCGCATCCTGAAACTTACCCGTTCCCACAACTTGCCTTCAGTGGCAAGTTCAAAGCCATAGTAATATGTTGATTTATGCAAATTAAAAATTTCAAACTATTTTTTGCCCATTTGGGGAAAAAGATAATTGTTAAAATCTGAGTTAGACCTTCTGCAGATTCTTGTTTCAGACCATTGGTCCAAGGTTTCTGTAAGCTCAGTATCTGACTTTCTTTAAGCTTTGAGAAGCAAATAATTGTTTGAATGCTGTTTCAAATTAATTAGTTTTCATATTCTTACAATTAATTTAATTCTCCATTAAACACACTGTGATTAAAAATGTAGAATTAAAAAATATTTGCTTAAGTGATTCAAATAAGTCTGGTTTAATTCCAGCTGGAGAAGCACAGAAAAAAATTGTCATTTGGATTTAAATAGTTCCCTGTCACTCCCTAAGCCACTACCCACCCCAGCAGCTCTTGGTTTTGCTGTTAACCTTTTCTTAAAATAAAAATCAAGTAACTGTCATACTTGAGTTATCCCGAGATTAAAAGCAACACACCTGAATAGGTTTTCTTGAACGGAAGACTAGCCTTACATATCACAGTGCAGTATTGGAGATAAAAACTAAGTAGCAGAGGGTATATCAAAAAATAAGGCGAGGTTCTCTTGGGCTGGTATCTCGGCAATGCACTAGCCTGTTAGGAGGTTAAAACTGAAGCCATTCAGAAGCTGCTGGTCATGTAAGAAGGAGCATCTTACCCCATCCTGGAAATACCTGGGTTGCTCTGGGGGGAGCAACAACAGAAACGTCTTTGAATGCTTTTAACTTCCTAAATTTATCTTTGTTCCCTATCTGACTCCTGTGGTGTGTGGTGGTTCTTGTGTCAGGGAAGACTGTGCATTTGAGTGCTGTTTGCAGGGAGACTGGCAGAACTCCTCTGTCAGGAGTCTGGGAATGAGAAAGATCAGGGTATATCTGTGTGGGACAGTGTGTTCCCGGTGGGGAAAGGAGAAACAGCAGTTCAAGAAGAAAGGATAAGGATTTTATTTTTTTTAAATTAGTTTAATTTCTCTGGGGGGAAGAAACCCAAGTGGTAGCAACCTGAGGTGTTGTTCCCATTTGTTCTTTAAGTCTTCAATTTTTAGTTGGTTTTTTTTGAGATGTTTAAGTGAAATTGCGAAGTCAAAGGTTACCATAACACCATCAGCTTACTTAAGTGCGCTTTAAGATTTCAGCAGGTTTAGTCATCATTTAAAAGCATCTCTGTCATTGGAGCATAGGGTCTACCTTGCAGATGGAGGTCTTCTTACAGTGGACACCCAAGTATTCTCAGGTAGTGGAAACAATGTAGCCATAGCCATAAAAATGGCACAAAGGATGGTAGGTAAGTCTCTGTGGAGCTCTACTCCATTTAAATGTAACAGAAGCAAGAAGTGTCTGGGGTGGGTGGGCTTTGGCCCTGGGAAGGGGCTGGATGCCGGGCTACTTGGGATATAGTTTCTTTGGAAGGGAAGACTGTGATCTCTGAAAGAGGATGCTTCCCTTTGCTCACTCCATGACTCTGCTCCGTGCAGGGGCCTGGCTTGCTTCCCAGCTTTGGAAGTAATTGGGACTGCACCAATGAAATGGACAAATTGTGTCTTTTGGGTAGTGTCTCCAAGAATGCCCCTTAGGAAGACAAATGTCTTAATTCCTTCGTAGCACCACTTGTGTTCTTTGATTTGCCATGAAGAAGCTATCCTCCATCTGATTTCTGAGGAAGAAATTTCTCCAAACTCTCACTTCTTTAGTCACTTGGCTGCATGTGCTTATAAGACACATAAAAGAGGAAGACCTTACCCTTTGAAAGAGCAGTCCCCATGCAAAGGAGACTCTGGCCTCTCGTCTGATGGTGGCCATTGAAGCATTTCAAGTGTCAAGGCTAGATTTGGGAGAACACAGCACCTAACAACTAACACAGGAGAAAATGGGAAGGAGGGCAGGTCAGGTTGCTCATTTTGGAAGTTTATTTATTAAGATTCAGATCTGTGCCTTTGGATTAAGAGCAGATTTGGCCCACAGTACTAAGTACGTTAACATCACAGATTAGTATGCCTTTGTTTTCTAATATGAAGATATGGAAATCTGCTTTGTTGCCAGCATTGTAAATGTACTAAGAAATTATTTATCCATTGCGTCTCCTTGTTTCATTCTAAAGACATTAAGCCCCTTAGTGTTCCTGGGTGCTATGTTTGCTCTAGCACAGAAACACATCTGGAGCTTGTGCAGCACTTTGTAGCAAGCTTCTTGTGGGGAATGTGCTGCAGACATGTAGAACTTAATTTTTTTAGCCACAGCTTTGCTCATTCTAATACTACATAAAATGCATTAGGTCTTGAGCTTGGGGTCTCTATGTGCTTTAGTGTATGCCATACTATAGGGAGCAATTTTAATTCAAGCAATAATGTGTGGGAAATACTGGTACTGTAATAGAAGACTCTCCCAGCTTTTATTACATGCTTCATCTAAAACTCTCCTATAACATTTGCGGACATCATCAGTTATCTGAAAGTGTTACAAAAACCAGGCCTTCTGCCCCATCTCATCTGTGTTTGTACATGTACTTAGAAATTCAGTTCCTTGGTTGCTCACCTGCCAAGGAGCGTGTCAAGGATCATTTGGTATTTCACAAAGGGGAGTGTCTCCCCTGCCATACCTCTGGTGTTGTGGTGACCAGCATCATTCCCCAGGGCTGCACGGCCAGCCAGCACCACATCCCCAGTTCCTTCATGATGGGGAATATGCCAGTCAAGACTCAGACACATGCTGGGTGTTACAGCAAATTTGGGGGTTTGAATCTTTCTAGTGTAACCTGACAGCTTGCTGTTGAAACTGGTAGTGATATGTGGGGTGGCAGTTTTAGCCCTCAGCTCTGGCATTTGGTTTGCGCTTTTCAATTAGAGAAGTTGCCTGTAATTGCTGCCAACATCTTTCCATCTTTGCTCTCCCCATTTAACCTCCTTCTCCCACTGTGTGCTCTGTTCTCCACATTATCTCTGTCGCCCACCTGGTGTCGAAGCAGCCTCAAGACCTGGGGAAGGGATGAGGGCCCTAAGTGGGTTGATATTGGAGCGAATACCCTACAAACCACCATGCTAGAGGGATGGTGTTCATGGCACCACGGCTGTGCAAGGCTGCTTCCAAGCAACCTGTAGTCAGATCCAGTGTGCACAAAGTGCTCTAAAATGTTTGCTTGCTGGAGGGACCACAACCCCCTTGCTGGAGACTGCTAACTTCTGCTCTTACTTTTTGGGTTTGTGTGTGTTTTTATTTAAAAAACAAGCAAACAAAACCTCTCTTTAATGCCAAAATAATTTTCTGTTCTCACCACAAAAAAATTTTCAGGTGGGGAGTTCACTTAAATGGAAGAAATGTACTCTGCTTTCCAGAAGAGGGGGTCAAATAGTGTGGGTGTCCCATCAGCAAATAGCATTTAAGAGTGCAAGGTGTTAATCACACCCCAGAAGATTTTGCAATTAGCCATTTTCAGCCATGTTTTTAGTCAAAATTATATTTTAGTTGTCAAATTCAGAATGAAATCACGTCTCAAATGTTCCCATCCAACCTTCAGAAAATTTGCTTCAGCTGTTGCAAAGCTCAACTTGTGAATCTTCAGGAGACTGGATATTTTTTAATTAACCTGATTTTTGGAGAGTGACTGCAATGGATATCAGCTGTGTTATGATACTTATTGGGTACTGAAGCATGTGTAGTTTCCCCTTGTTCTGAAGCAATATAAATAATTTCCAAAATCCACATGTCAGTTGCAGTTGTCCTGCTTGAAGCAGAAAAGTCAGGGGATTAAGTATTCTTTTCCCCAGCCCACCTCCTTTCTGGAAAGATGTGAAGGAAAAACCCAGGTCACTTCATGGTGAAGAAGTATTACAAGCCACATTTCTATCTGGGTAAATTCTGCATTTAATTTCAGAGCAAGGATTTTTATTTATTTTATTTGTTGCTTTATTGAGTAAAACATTGCTGCAGATTTTTACAAAGCTGCTCTACCCTGTACCAGTGGCTAACAGCCCCTAAACAGATGGGAAGCAACTGCTGTGTGTTTAGAGAGAAAGTACTTGTTCTGTTAGGATCCTTTGGTGATAGAAGCTAGATAGTGTAAATATGGATAAATATTAACTGAGTGCTTATTCTGCAGCACATACTCATTTAGTGGTTCATGTGTGAAACCAAGGAAGGGAGAGGCTGAAAAGAGAGACCTCCTGCTGTTTGGTGTGAAATACCTTTTGGTGAGAGGTAAAATCAGGAGAATCATATTCTTAGGGTGCTTGGCTACACGTTAGACGCTTGTTTAAATTGAGCCTTGTCGTTTAGACTTGGTGATGCTCACAGTGGTACAAATGTCTGTTTGACTCCTTTAACATTCAGTGTGTTTTGCTGAAGTTGAAATAGAGTCAGTTACTAAGTGGAAGCGTAAGTGAAGCATCAGATTTGGATAACTTGTTTCATGGAGTGCAGTTTTTTTAGTGTAAGACTGGTTTTCTGCTGGAAATGTGTGTGCTAGCTGAAAATATTGATGTGTGAATGCTGTGATCGTGTGGTTCTTTCAATATCAAAAATAATGTCCAAAAAGATTCTTCTGAAGCTTTTTGTGATGTTGGCTCCTTAAGTGTCCCGTTACCTGTTGTTCTGTCTCTGTCATAAAGAAATATTAAATTCAGATGTCTTTATAATGGCAATTTCCTGTTCTTTCCTAAAATAAATTGTGCCTTCTATGAATGTTTCTAGGAAGTTAATGAATAATTGACTTCTGAGAAGAAGGCAAAGATCCTTTTAATAGGCAATTGAATCTGATGTGATGTATGAAAATTAATAGTTAGGCCTAGAGCATTAAAAGTGGTATAAATAGCTTGGTGTAGATACACAATACGAAGATGTCCTTATTAGCATCAATTCCAAACACTGTTATTTATTTTAAATGCATCTCCAAAGAATTTTAATTCATTCCCCAAACAACGAAGCTTACAGTTTATGTATTTGAATGTGCTTGAATGCAGGCAACCCCATTACATTATTCATGTTCAGGTGAAGGAAAGGATACAAAAAAGCAGGTGTGCTTTCTCTTTTTTTTCCCCCCTCCTTAACATGTTTTTCCTTGGGGAGTGCCTGTGCAGGCATTTGTTCAAATTGAAAAATTAGCTTTGAATCTTTGTATCTTCTAGGAATGAAGAGTGTGCAATGAATGTTAAAATGGAAAATATTTTACAGATGTTGCTTTTACAGTTCGTTTTATATGTTAGGTACCGATGAGCCAGTACTAAATCAGAGTAAGCCTCACACTGCTACTCTTTTCCTTCTTAGCACAGAACTTGGATTTTTTTGCTCCCCACTCTCCTCAGTGCAGTGAACTGCACAGGGAGTTTTCCTGTTTTTAAGAAAAATTTGGACATGAGGTGACTACTGCATTTCAGATCCTAATCTGCTGCTTGCGGATGATTCTTTGCCAGTCAAACAGGACAATAGTAAAACCAAGCTGTGCTGCCTAAAACCCAGAGACTCCATCTATATCACTGCTTCCAATTTCTCATATCTGGAATTGAGAAATTGGCTATAAGTGGAGGATGGCCACTAGTTACAAGGCTTAGCCATCTCATTGCCAGCCTGCCTGCGGCTGAGCAAGGCAGGGGCTGATGGTTTGCCTTGTTCCATTTCTGTTCTGCTTGTGTTTGTCTTGTCCTTTTAAGAGCCTGCATGTCATTTTCTGTCAGTCGTAAGTGAACATATTAATGTGCTTAGGCTTGTACCTAGGTGTTTTGATTTATATTTTTTTATTCAATTTTATATTATTTCCCTCGCTCAAATTCCACCCCTCAAAAAAACCCAACAAAACCAAAAAAACAAAACAAACAAAAGCCAACCAAACAAAAAACCCACATTCATCATTTTCTTTCACTTTGATTATGTGATTATGAAGAAACATTGCAGGTGACACCAGCTTAGCAATGGAGATGTGAAACAGTAGGCTAGCAAAAGCTAGCTTGCTGCTTTGGAGTTCTTTTCTTCATGAAAAGGTCATTTTCTGTTTCACCACCAGTGCACTTGTTCTGTGCAATGGAGGCAAGAGCATGCAAAATAACAGGACCCCTCACCTGTTAACTGCTCTGAGGCTTAGAGGTATCTGCAGGCTCCTGTGCTGCTGTGCTGCAACAGTGTGCAAAGTCGGGCGATTGCTGCGTGGGCTTGGGCTGCTCCTGAAGTTATGATTTTTAGGGAGAGAGCAATGAGCTGGATCACTGGGAGCTGTGCATGGTCCAGGCTCAGCAGACCCTGACCTTCGGCATTGGTGGTGGACCCTGCAGGACATGGTGGCTGGGTGGTGAGAGCAACCCTGCAAGAGCCTCACCAAGGCAGGTGCAGAGCAGAACAAGTACCAGGCCATGCAGTGTGCGTTGCTCGCTGCAGGAAAAGCTCCCTGCCTCTCGGAGTTCTTTCTAAGGACCTGCAAACAGGCTTTCAACCACTTTTCTTCAGTCATTCCTTCTCATTTCTAATTCAGCTGAGTGTATAATCCAGAAGATCAATTTCCTAAGATTATTCATGCAAATAATTTAAAAAAATCCCTGTTGCCAGTAGCAGGGCACTTAACATCAACTCAAGTTAAACCCATAGAAATTGCAAGACAAGAGCAGCCTGTGGTGCTTGTTCTTCACTTACAGACACTACCTCTATACTCTGACTGGTACCTTTCTCTGCATTAAAATGAGGACTGCTGAATCCATATTGCTTTCACAGACAAATTCTGACCTATTCAGGCATGTCTGTAAACAGGCACAGATATCCCAAGGAAAATAAAAACTCGTAATGCCAGATGTACGATAAAAATGTGAGTTTTTCACATGCTAAAACACGTGACAATGTCTTGTGCTAGTACACAGACACAGAGAGGAGTAGCAGTGAGGGTGTTTTTGTGTGTGAGGGGAGCACAGCACATACTAGTCTGCAGCCCTGGCTCACCCTGAACAGTGTTTGCCACTGAAATGGTGATTGTAAGGGATGGGTTTTTTTGATGTTTAGAGTTAATGCAGCGTTGTAGGACAACATAACACCAGATAACTCTTCACAAGTACATTTCCTCCAGGGCTGGAGGTGTCCAGCAGGTGTCTAGCACCTTGCTGACCTGCAGCTGGGTCAGGGTGCTGGATCATCCAGCGTTAATGAACATCCAGTGTTACCTCCCCTTTGGTCGAGAGCTGGAGAGGAAGTCAGTTTATTTAGAAAAGGGGGGGGGGGGTTGTTTACTTTTATCTATTGTTACTCTTGGTAGAAATGGCATTCCTCCTTCTGTGTGAAACATCTGGCTACATTATAAATGTGAGGAAGTGGCTTAAGAAATGGCTTTTGATGAATTGCTGTTTATCGGGTGATTTTATAGAGGAAGATCTGTTAAAATAAGGAAACAGTGACAACGACAGAAGCACTTGTTCATAGAAACCTGGGCATAATCTTACCCCAGGGCGAGGCTGGTGTTCTGCAATGAGGCAGGCAGCACTGCATGAGGGGGCTTCCCAGTGCAAGCTCCCCTTCTCGCCCATGGTGAGCACATCTGCCCATTGTTCAGGAGCCACTGGAGCAGCCCCAGCACCTGGTGGCTCCAGCCTGAATTCCAGGTTTCCCAGGATTTCCACTACTACCCCTTTTTTTAGATGAGAAAGCAGTGATTACACTTCCTTAAACCTTGGAAGAGTCTTGCAAACGGGCAGGAATGTGTAGAGAGACTTGTTTCGTTCCCATCAGCCTCCTGCAGGGACTTTCTCTAGGGTGTCCAGTGGGTAGAGCTCAGCTGGGTGGTGGTCACCCCTGGGGCAGGCTCTCTAGGTGGGACCTGCAGGCATCAGTTCATTTGCTCAATCGTGTGATCCTCAGATCTCATAGTTTTGGAAGTTCCTCCAACCCCTCAGTCAAACCTGAAACAGACAAAGGTCTTTTCTTTTTATGACTGCTCTTTGAATAGTGAAAACAGAAGAAAAATAGGCTGTTTTTTCTTACCCTAGTTCCTAAGTGGCATCATATGCCTGTTTCTCTTAGACACATGGTATAAGCTTTTTAGGGTTTGGTTTGGGTGTTTTTTTTTGGTGGGTTCGTGTTTTGTTGTTGTTGTGTTTTATTGTTTTGGTTTGGTTTTTTTTGTAGAACCTGTAGTTCTGAACAGTTTTGCTCTGTAGTTATTTTTATCATTCTCTCATGTTAGTTCTCCTCATTTACTTATTTATGTTTGCCCTTGGCTCAGAGTTCCAGATGCATCCCAATTATATAGCCCTCTGTGCTTTAGCCTTCCTTGAGCAAACAACAGAGTTCAGTATAATAACTATGACTGTTCTTTGGCAGCGCTCTCTGCATGTCTTTCATAGCTGAAGGGTTTACAGCACTTGCAAATGTCTTTAGGTTTGTTTTTTCTTCAAATGTTGATTAGAAACATCACTCAGCAAGACAGAGGAGCAGTTTACATTTTCTCTGTTCTGTAAACATATATAAATGCAAGTGGACATTAAGTTTAGTTTTTCAGATTATGTCTCCACTTTGTAACAACAGATCTTGCAGATTTAGTTATGCTTAGTTCCCATATCAACCATTCCAGACCCTAGGACTTTTCTATGGTGCTCATGCCTGAGGGGACATGTACCTGCAGTGTGCTCAGGTTTGCTGCATGGCAGCAGGTGTGGGGGCCTGCCCTCTGGAGATGCTGGTGTCTGAGCCCTGCGTGGGGGTGTGAGGACCCTGTATCACACCAGGCATGGCAGGTTTGGTCACAGAGCCTTTTTTTCTCCCATCACCCAACATTTTTCTCATGAACGGAAATCACTGTCTATTTTACCCTTAGTGGTTGAGTATGATGTTTAAGTTGAAAACTGAGCTCAGCTCTTGTGCCTTTCCACTTCAGCTCTTTCTTTCTTATCTCCTTACTGGCCCTGCAAGAAGACCCCAGAAGAATATTTGGAAACTGTAACTACATTATTTCTGTTGTGTCGAGCAACTGAGTGATTTGTTCATAGCTCAGTGTGGGAAGGAAATCTGATAGGATGTCCTGGAGACAATCAGTCTATAGTTCCGTTCCCTCCCTGCCACAGCCACCATCTCCTTTCTGCCACACTTCCTCCCTTTCCCATCCCCTACACATTTCTCTGTTGCTGCAAAAGGGGAGTAAATATGGGAGATTTTTCTGACATACCTGAAGCTGCTCCCTGAGCAGAGGACATCTAACACCACATACTTTGCTCTGCTGGCACTGCATGTGTAGGAAGCAGCATGTAAAAGTCATTTTGTCATTTATGTACTCTAAGTAACTTAAATATGGCTGCACAAATAAAAATAATATTCTCTTGATGGAGAAGCTGCTTGCTGTGTGCATTTCTTTCAAAGTAAGTAGCAGAATTTATTGGAGAAACAACCTCCCAGAAATCATCTGACCTTAAGAGCACTGCTTGGCTGTACCTAGGCAAGGTGAGGTCTACACCAGACTCTGCCTGTTTCCTAGGCGGTGTTGCTGCTACCCACAGGTATTTGACTTGGCACCATTACAGGTAGAGTGAAGCACTGCTCAATAGGAACTGCCATTTGAAACATAGAGAAACACAGAAAAATAGTTAGGAATCGGTAGGAAAGGTTAACAGGGGCATATATGCATCTTCACAATTTTAGCTGTAGTTGTGATGTGTACAAAGTTTACTAACGTTGTAATCAGAAGTAGTGAAATTCCCCTTCTATGAACTGCAGCTGGATTCTTTCCAAGGAGTTCGGTTTCCTTTTAATGTTGTGTTATTAATTAGCTCAGCATTTTTTTCTGGTTTTATTTGAAACAAATCAACGAGCGTTGCTGTCTTCAGACTCTTCTGTAAGAGACAGCAGTTTTCTTCAAAAAGGTCTTTCACTGGAGAAAAATCAGTGTCCTCTGCGGGGGGATGGCTTCTGCTCAGAGAGATTCGTGTATTCCAAGCATACTTGCCAGCCTCCACAGAAGCAGGATATTAAGAAATGCGAGCTTTCTCTACTTCAGTTATTGCAAAGCAATAGGAGGTTTGCCATCCATTCAGCAGAAATACTTACCTCTTACCACAGTTTTATCAGGGTGTATTAGTATTTACTCATGTAAAGCTACCTATTATTCTTGGCTGTGAGATACTCTTGAACAAACTCACCCATTATTCAGGCATGATCCTGGGAAAACTTCAAATTCCAGTGGATGCTTTTGGGTGTTCTGGTTTGATATTGCACAGACGTCCTTAGCAAAGCAATTTACATGTGGAAATACAAGATGCTAGAGGCATTATAATGCCAGTTGTACTTTTATTGTTCTTCACCCTCAGGTCAACTTTTTAACAATTCAAGGAATTCTTTTCCTTCAGAGGAAAAACTTTCAGAGAAGGTATTTGTAAAGAAATATGCAAGAGGAAAAAAAATAAGGAATGTTTAAGCTTTGAGAATTATGAGGTCATTTTAATTATGTGTATGTGACAGCAGCATGTGAGGTACATTTCACTGCACTTGCAGAAAATGTTCACTGATCTTTCCTTTTTCCCCTAGAATATAAATTTTTTCCTCCCTTTTAGGGGAATATTACTTGGAAAAGAAAATCTCGTTGACAGATGGAAGAGGAAAAAAGATGCCTGTACTACTCCTAGCTATGCATTGGCTGCTTTTGTATGTAAAGCAGTTTTCTCACCACCCATCTGCTACTACAGGCTCATTTTTCTTTCTGTATTGTCATAAGTTTAAATATTAGAGGAGATGCAACCACTGTCCATCCTGTGGCTGCCAATTCTGGTGTACTGGTTATATGCACTGCTCGGCATGGTCCTTGCTCATCTTGTGGGTGTTCCCATTCTGTCTGCCTACCTGCCTTTGCTATCCTCAGACCTCTGTCAGGTTTGACACTGAATCCCAAAGACAGAGGACGATTAATGTTAAAGTCACCCTGTTAGTTTGAGCAGCACTTCCTTCTCCAGTGAAAGCACCCAAAATATCACAACTTATTGGCTCTGAATCTTCCAAACTCCACTTTCACAGTGTTCATGAAACATCCGTCCAGGGTGCATGGTACAAATCTTTAAAAGCAAGGATGCACCAGGGCCCAAATGTGTGACAGCCCTTCACATGAACACTTGCTAATTGCTTTTGATTAAATCACCCACAGATCTGCCAGCCTTTGGTGCATGTGCTGTGGTATTGCGAGCTCTCCCTGACTCACGTGATGCCATCTGAGCAATTCAAGTCCTCTGAAATGGCATAGGGTTCTTCAGGGCATCACCCAAATTTCCACTCTTTTGTGGACATAAGATGAGGATCAAGGGAGGAAAAGGGGCTAAGGGATTTTGCCCTTACATTTATATATATGTGTGTGTGTTTATACATACATGTGTGTATAAGTTTACAGCTGTATTTGTGAGAGTTTAATAACCAGCCACCCAATTGTTTGCTTAGACTCTGTGCCTGTAAGCATTTGGAGGGCTTATTACCAGGTTTACAGAAGCTAAAGAAGCAAGGCATGTTCCTGGGTTTGTGCCCCTGGTGTGCAGTGCTTTGAAAAAGCCATCTTCCTTCAGTCCAAGTGAGAGTGTGAAGGGCAGGCAGTGCTTGTTAGCCTGTTATTTTTTTGTGCTCCCCTCTTTGAGGACTATCATCTGTCTGGAGGTTGCAAACAGAGTTAGAAATAGGTGCTGTTAGAATATTAATTGCCACTTGGTTAATTAAGAGTCTACCATGCAGATTTGTGGCTATTGAGTTTTTCTCTGTTCTTATTTTAAGTCCTTACAATATTGTTAAAAATTCACTAACAAATAGAGAGGCAGAACCCTTTCATCTGAAGCATCAAAGAAAATGAGATCCTTCTGATACCTCTCACAACAGTTTTTGTTTCAACTCTCATTCATTCCTGTCTAAAATATGCTAGTTATGATATGCCAAGAGAAAAGGGGCTAGCTGTTGTGAACAGCAGAGGTGTTCAATTTGCAAAATATTCCTGTGATCAGCTGTGCATTTCCTTTGGAACAAGCCACCTTTTGGAACAAGGAAGAATCCAATAGATTTCCATGTAATCTTAGTTTTTTGCAAAAATAAATAGTAGCATGGGTTTGGAGAGTCTGGTAATGGGAGGGTAGGAATTTATAGACTGGAGGTGGGAGGTAAATATTTTTATAGATAGCAGTTAATATATATGAGGATGTATGTCATTCTAGAGCTTTTTAATCACTTTTTAACTGCATTTAAATTAAGCCATCTTTATTCTGAAATTGGTCTGTTCTTTGTCTACCAGTTTCTTACATTCTTTGTTGCTGCTGTTTAGTTTTCCAGGGGCATCCTCCTGGTTTTGTTTTTTAACACCATTATTCACATCCAGGAACTGTCATCAAATATCAGCGTTGTCTGGGAGATGCTGCTGCTTTCCTCTGGAGTTAGGATGGATGGCAGCTGCAGTACCACAAATGTGATTTAACATTTCTTTGTTTTTATTACTTTGTGAACGGCAGGCAGCCTGGTGTGTTAAAAATTTCTGACGCAGTTAGCCGTTTGTTCTGTAAGATGTTGTTTGTCTTGTGAAATGTAAAATGCAGCAAATACAGATACTACAGTAGGAGCAGAGGAGCCGTGTGTGCTCTCTTCTGTGTCTGGAGGAGCCAAGCTTGCCCTTGCCCTGTCCAGCTCCCTGCAAGCCTGGCTCTGGGAAGAGGCTCTTCCACAAGTGCATCATGGCCAGGCCATCCTCAGCTCCTGCAGCTGTGTTCATGGGGGGTGACTGAATGCCCTGTATCAAACCTGAGCTGGCTCTATACATGTGGTCCAAACCCTCCACCTTTGGGTGGCTACAGGCTCATTGTAGCTGGGAGGAGAGCTCCAACTGAAATACTCCGGCATAGTTGAGCAATACCAAGTCTGAAACTGGGTTACCTTGTTATTCATTTGTGCCACACAGGAGAGAGTCAGGTGTCTGGAAAGTAAGGAGAGGGAAGATTATACCTTGTGTTTTGGTTGGATTGTGGATGAGAGGTGTAGCCATGTTGACTTTTTTCATTCTACGCCTCTCTATGCACATGGTAGTGTTCACAGCAGCAGAGGCTAAGTAGTGTATCTGAAGGGTATTTTGCCTAGCATCAGTTTTGGCACCACCCTGGTACTTGTTTACAAAGCAAACATCTGATCTAGTTTTGGTAAGAAAGATACCTATCCTGGTTAGATATCTGTCTGTCTGATAGGTTCATCAAGATACAGGATACCTATCCTGGTCAGAAATGAAGAGTGTCACTGCACATCTGGTGAGGTGTCACACTGGCTGCCTGCCCTGGAGCCAGCCTGACAGCCCTGTCAGCTCAGGTTGTGTCAGTGCATGGAGGACTGATTTGACACACATTAGAAGTGTTAATTAGCTGTAAATGGCAGGCTAGTATGTGTTTAAAAGAACCTCTCACCAAACCTAAGATGTGTAGAAAAATACCCTTGAAGGAGCACCACTTATGTCACATCATAGGTGTATTTTAAAGTAACTTTTGTCCTGCTGTGCTGTTGGGAAAGAATAGTCCCATTTTTCTTTACCACTGGAGGTTCAGTCTATTACTGCTCTCTTTACTTGGCAGTGGATTGAATTTCTCCAGAGTGGAAATTAGATTTTTCCTTCCCTTCCACTCTGTCTCTGTCCTGTGGTTACACCAATTGGCTGTTGTCTGTGCACTGCATGATAACCTCTCCTTCCACACACTGCTTCATTTGCTCTTCTCTAATAGACTACATTTACAAGTGATACTCCCTCCCTTTACTTCTGGTGACAGCAAAGACAATCAAGAAAAACTGCTCCATGCCTAAACTTAGCTAGGAGCAAGTGCAAACTTAACCTGGGCCATTTCAGCCAGTACTAATTAGAATGAGAATTGTACATAGCCCATGGGTAAGGCTTGCAGTTCTTAGAAGTTTGTGTCTAGTGATAGAAATTTGGATATATAATCAGATATGCTGGCTTTTATTTATTTCCTCCCCCAACAGCCAGCTGCAAACTTGAAGGCTCTTCTGGGAGTTATTAATAGTTTTTGCTGCAATTGTATCTGATAGCCAGCCACAAGCCAGCCTGGGAGCTGTGTTATTCTAGGAATATCCAGCAAGATGATCCGTTTACAGTGAAGGGCAAATCCCGCAGAGAATGCTGGAGGAAAAAGAGGTCCCTGAGTTTTGAGAGAGCTTGGTGGGAATGAGTGAATATGGCAGCAGCAGGGATGGGGTCGCCTTCCAGCAGCCTTCAGGATCGCTGTGACGGAGGTGCCGGAGCTTGTCCGCTCAGGGAGCGCGGCCGTGGTGGGACCTGTAGAAGTGCTGAGCAGCTTGGAAAACTAAGTCCTGTGAGATGTTTTTTCTTTTCTTTTCTGCTCTGTTGAAAAGCAGAGTCCAAACGCAAAATCCTATCTTCAGGCCACAGCCTGTGCTTTTCCCTTGACTGAGCTGAGCAGCTGCTGGGGCAGAGAGGCAAACCGAGCCCTGGTGCTTTCGCATGTTACCACCACTGGGAATTTCTGGCATCCTGCATTTTACACATAACACTGTGTCACCTGAGTTTCCTCTGCTGAACTGATAGCATAGGTTTTGTTCATCTGAGTCTAATTTTTTTTCCTGCCTTTTGGGGTAAGGGAACATCTTCAAGGGTCCTTGAATGGAGGGAATTAAGCGTCGGGTGCGTAGTAATATGAGAAAAGCCATCAAAAATAGTTTATTTTTTTATTTATTTATTAATATTTTTTTAAATAATATGAAACTGTGAATATGACTCTAGAATCAGACTGTCTCCTTTGGGATTCTTTTCAGTGGGAATGCTGTTGCCCAGACGTCAGGTACTTTGTCCTGGCAATTTTCTCCAAGGGATACTCCTATATAATTAAGGTCTTGGTGGCTCATAGCCTGAAACTGGGTGGGGAGAGAAAACTGCAAAGGCACAAAAAGCAGTCAGCTTGTGGTTTCTGCTGTACTTAGCACTTGGGTTGTAGTGCATGAATTGCTTTGTGTTTTGGGACTGGAAATTGGTGAGTGAATGCTAGAGACTGATTTAACCTCTTATTCCTCTTGATATATTATTTGCAAATGACTTACAGCTATTTTATTTTGTTAAATAAAAGTATTTGCTACTCATCCTTGTGCAAATATCCTATGAATAAATGTCAGTCTTTGAAGACAAACGAGGGTTTCTGATATCTAAAGCAAGTTATTAGTTACTAGTGTACTAGTGTAAGGCCAAGTGAGAAAGGTCGGTGGATCAAGAACTGGTTGAAAGGAAGAAGTCAGAGAGTTGTAGTCAATGGGGCAGAATCTAGTTGGAGGCCTGTGACTAGTGGAGTCCCTCAGGGGTCAGTACTGGGACTGGTGTTGTTCAACATCTTCATCAACGACCTGGATGAGGGTACAGAATGTACCCTCAGCAGATTTGCTGATGACACCAAGCTGGGAGGAGTGGCTGACACACCAGAAGGCTGTGCTGCCATTCAGAGAGACTTAGACAGGCTGGAGACTTGGGCGGGGAAAAACCTGATGAAGTTTAACAAGGGCAAGTGTAGAGTTTTGCATTTGGGGAAGAAAAATGTCATGCACCAGTACAGGTTGGGGGCTGACCTGCTGGAGAGCAGTGTAGGTGAAAGGGATCTGGGGGTCCTGGTAGACAGGAGGATGACCATGAGCCAGCAATGTGCCCTTGTGGCTAAGAAGGCCAATGGCATCCTGGGGTGCATTAGAAAGGGTGTGGTTAGTAGGTCAAGAGAGGTTCTCCTCCCCCTCTATTCTGCATTGGTGAGGCCACATCTGGAATATTGTGTCCAGTTCTGGGCCCCTCAGTTCAAGAAGGACAGGGAACTGCTGGAAAGAGTCCAGCGCAGAGCCACAAAGATGATGAAGGGAGTGGAACATCTCCCTTATGAGGAAAGGCTGAGGGAGCTGGGTCTCTTTAGTTTGGAGAAAAGGAGACTGAGGGGTGACCTCATCAATGTTTACAAATACGTAAAGGGTGAGTGTCAAGAAGATGGAGTTAAGCTTTTTTCAGTGATGACCAGTGATAGGACAAGGAGTAATGGATACAAATTGGAGCATAGGAGGTTTAAGGTGAATATCAGAAAAATTTTTTTTACTGTGAGAGTGACAGAGCACTGGAACAGGCTGCCCAGAGAGGCTGTGGAGTCTCCTTCTCTGGAGACATTCAAAACCCGCCTGGACGTGTTCCTGTGTGATGTGCTCTAGGTGACCCTGCTCTGCGGGGGGGTTGGACTAGATGATCTTTCGAGGTCCCTTCCAACCCCTAGGATTCTATGATTCTATGAAAGGATGGGATGTGTCCCTCAATCTCTTCATGGCAATGACACCTCCTTCCACAGCTGCAGGCAGAGAGGATGGGAGAGAGGAACCAGCTGGGGAAGGGAGAGGGCAGCATTGCAGATGGCAGGCCATGACATACTGAGATAATTTTAACTCAATTTTCTGTCTTCTTTTCAGAAGAGGTTGCTTGAAAAATTGTTGTCAAGGTTATCAGCCCAGGGGTTTTCTCATCCAGTGCCAAGGGAGAGAAGCTGTTAGCAAAGGCTACTCGCCCTTTCCAATCTAAAATCGATGTGCCCCTTGTCACCAGCGCCACCCGTTTGCTGTGGTTAACCTGCTGTTTGGGCTTTGGTTTTATCATGCCTTTCTCTGCTGATGGCCAGGGGCAGTGGTTACCTCCCACGTGAGGGAACAGCTCTGGTGTCCCGGATGGAATGGACAGCAGACGAGACATACATGCACTAATCAAGATTTATTGCATATAATGTTGGGATCTTAACTGTTCAGGACAAAAGGCACAAGTACAGCAAAAGTGTAGGGGAGCTGAGAGATCTGAACAGAAGTGCAGTTTGAATGCATACATTAGCATTAGGTATTACCTAATATATATATATATTAGGTATATTAGCAGTGAATTTTACTTCTTATAATTAAATCAAACAACAAAGGCTAACCATTAAAAATGCTGGCAACTTACTTATTATCAAATTCTATACTAGGCCTAGAATATTAATTATCACTCTTAAAGGATTCTACAGTCTTAAACTTAATGATGAAGATTACTTAACATTAAGTTTACTACTAAAACTGTAAAAGAGTAATATTTCTCACCCTTGCCAGGCCACAGCTGGTTGTCCTTGGGTGGATCATAATTCTTAAGAATCAGTCTCTCTGGCAGGCATCCCCATTGGAGAAGAGAAGGTCCAGCAACCTCCTGGGAAAGCGTACAGAAATCCCCCCAATCAAAAATGGGGCCAGGCTTTTACAGAATAAACTGGACTGACTGCTGTCATTTAGCCATTAGACATACCTCTAACATTGCTCATTGGAGAGTAAAAGGAAAACAGCAGAAAAATGATGAAGGCCCTATTTCCACCAAGCAAACTGTATTGTTTATCTTTTCATTCTTACTTTATCTCCTTGTCAGGTCTAGTTGTGGCTGGGCTGGGCACCGTGTTCTTCAACACCAGAGAACAGCTGGTATTATGAACATCAACTTGGCCTCTGTCTGTACCTTTCAAGGTTGTTACCAGCTCAGAGTTTGCTGGGCCTTTTTCTTTCTCCTGGGAACCTTTCCACTTCAGGCCTGGCCCTGCAAAACTGAGAGGCAAAAAGCAGTTGGATCATAGATGGAAACTGAGGCAGGCAGACTGAGAGATGGCGTGTCCTGCTGCACAGTGGGGATGAGCTCCTGAGGTGTTCCTGAGGCCCTGTGTTAGCTCCCTCCTTGCCTACATCCCAAGAAGTCTGAACTCTCACAGCCATACATCTGGCAGGGTCAATCCAAGAGCCCTCCTGGCTTGTGTCCCATGCAGCTCATGCGGTGCGCTGGTGGGAAGAGTGCCCGGGTCCCACTCGGAGCAGGTGCTCTAACTCCCCCTGACATCCCATCTGAGCTGTAACAGGAGTTGGGATCTTCCTAAATTTGGCCAGTTATGCAGAGATAAGCGATGGAGTCGTGTCCTTTCTTGTAAATCCCAGCCTTTTTGGTCAGCTGCTGGGGACAACTGATTTTTGGTGTGTAATGGATCTAGAGACCTGTAATCTTTCCAATCTACTTCTAGGTTTCCAAAAGTCAGAAAAAAAGTAAAACCTTTCAGGATCAGTGGTTCCCTGCAGACACTCCAAAGATATGTGTAGGTCCAAGATGTGCCATACCTCATCCACCTATGGCCTGAGTCCAGAAACACTGTCCTTTCTGCCCCGCTCCCTTGGTTCTTCCAGGCACACTTATTTCCAGATGAGGCAACATAAGTGGCATCCACGAGTTCAAGTACTGTATAATTGTAGTGAATTAATTCACTGATGTTTTTATGCTGTTTCTTTTTGACAAAACCATAGATGCACTTGCAGAAGGGCCTCTCAGTGCTTTATGTGCTCTATGAATAGGGCTACTTTTCCCTGTGAAGGCTCGTTCAGTTTTTCTGTACTTTCTGACTAGAATCTCAAAGGTCTCCACGCCAGGGGGAACACGGGAGGAGTGAGGGAGATAAAATGGTTCTTGTTTAAGGATCAGTAGTTTAATTCAGCATGCCAAAACCTGCCTGGGAGATTTTGTTCTCTCATGGATTTCATTCGGGTATACACTCCTGTTCTGGCCAGGCTCACCTATGTGACACAGAGGACAAGAGGCAGTGACTGCTGCATTCTCTCCACCTCAGTGAAGTTGTTCTTGACTGTAGTGAATTAGGCTTGACAGGCAACAGCAAACCAGCTTGGAATTGCTTTTCATACTGTTTAGGAGTTTATGATGTCTACAGTCTTTTGTTTAATTGTTTTTTCTCTTTGTTTTTTCTCTTTTTTTTTTTTTCCCATAGTCTTGATATTTTATTGCTCCGATCCTGTTCATCATCTTATTGATACATTATCTATAGATCTGTTTGTGCCTCCTTTCCTTGAATGAAATAATGGGTAGGGCATGACTGGCAAAATGGGCATGTGCCATTTCTTGAGCCTGTGCTCTGCCCATCTTTCTGATGCCTGCTCACTTGCTCTCACAGACGCCTACATTCAAAACACAGAGACTTTTACTCTGCCTTTTTTCATTGCCAGTTTTAATACTTCTGTACAAGTACCTGCATGCAGACTCATGGAGTAACATATCTGGCCTCAGTACTGACCCTTCTGTGCCAGAATGTGTCTCTGCACATTCTGTACATTAATAGTGGGGTTACTTTGGGTGCATCAAGCAGCCCCCAAAAATGCTTGAATCCCTTGTAAGAAAAGGCGTCATTCACACACCAGCACTCCCTGTTGTAGGTTTGCTGACTGTGAGGCTGCTGAACATGGCTTTGGTCATTTCTGCAGAGGAAGGATGTGTAGGATAGGCTATGAAAGGAGGATTTCTACACTTTGTTTCTGTGTTTCCGAGCCAGGGGCACGTGCCATGCAATGAGCCCCCTATGTTCAGTGTCTTGTGATGCTTGCAGAGACCAGGTCTGCACCACCTGTGCTAAGGCGATTGCTGGGTCACGCTTACAGAGTGGAGCATTTCTGCCATGGGCAGTTGGCTGAGTCCACTTCTGCACTTCTGGTGTCCTCTTTTACTCAGTGTCTGTTCACAATGAGAAAGTCAGTCCTGGCCACATCTGATTTCACTGCCCAAGTACTGCAGGACTGCTTTGCATATGGGTTTAGTTTTGCCCACACAATCACGTACCTATGGCTTCATGGAAGTTAGGGATCTGAGTTGGATCTGCTGCTCTGGCTGTGCTGCCTAGAGTAGAAATGCTGGGCAAGGAAGCAGAATTCTTTCCACACCTGTCTCCTTGCCCACACAAAGTTCTCCAAGTAGAGCAAACAGATGTACCCAGGAGTTTTTGGTACTGATGGTAGTTTCCATGATTTGTGTGTATGACAAGAGTTGACGCGACTCTCCATGCTCCATAAAGTAGTTGAGGTGGAAACCTTTTCACTGAGTAAAGGAACTGGAGCTTTCTTGTTGGATTTGTCACAGGTGGATAAAGCTGTTCTCTGCCTTGTAGAAATTTCATGTGAGTTGGTAATTTATCATGCAAACTGGGTGGAAATTGTTGTAGCCCTGGAGGCCTCATGCCTGAGTGCATCGTGGCACCAGCGTAAGTGTCAGCAGGGTGCAGGGAGCCTTTCCTGGTGCTGGGGCAGAGGTGCTGTGGTGGGAAAACGTTGGCTGATAGATGCTTGCTAAAAAATTCAGTGCTGAATCTTTTATCATATAAAATTGATGCCAGAGATGTTGGAAAGTCAGTAGGCTGTCCTAATATGTTGAACATTTCAACAGAGATGTGATATTTCATGTACATGGAGTGCCTGCTGATGTCACTCGAAAGTCATGCTCACCCAGCTATAGCAGGGATTGTTCTTTTGTCTTCTCCAGCTTTTTTAGAGGAAAGGGCAAAAACTGGTTGTGTGTGTGTGATAATCCAGAGAAGAAAATAGATGAAAGACCATCTCTGAAGTATTTATTTTTTTAATATACAATGAGTAACTGCTGCATATGGGGTTATGTACTCTGCACCAGTGACTTAATAACATATAACTGTATTCTTTGGAGACTTCTTTCTGGCTTCATATAAAAGTTGCTCTCTTGGTAAATTTTATTTTTTTTTTAATCTGATACTAATCTAGGCAATACAATTGAAATGCCAAAACCTTACCTAGCTAATGCAGAGTTCCTGTTTCTATAGCAACAAAACTTGTCCTTGTACTTAAGAAAGGAATATTGGATTGTGAGTAACTGGGACTTTAGGGTTTAGAAAAACAAACAGAACTGCTTTATATTTGATGATTAGAGAAATAAAACCGAAGTGACCTCTTTGGATAGAATAAGAAAAATTTGCTTAGGCTGGGGATACTTCATTAGTAAGAATGAAACCATATTAATGTCCTAAGGAGCTCCGGTGTTTTAATCTTGTTTTCCTAATTAAAATATAAAAGCCTTTTATGGCAAGTGAGAGTGTTTGAGTTTACCCTTCCTTCCCTTTCTTTTCCAAAGCTGCTGTGTTTGTGGTTAAGCTAATGAAAATTTGGGCTGCCTCACAACAGATACATTTTATTCTGTATTGGCAAAAATCCATCAATAGTTCCTCTCATTGGCTGAATAAAAAGGAGAAAAATAATGTAATATTTAGTCTTACATTTGATCTAGAAGCTAGTTTCTAGTCGACTAGTTTAAATCTGTGATACAGTGGTAAATACTGAACAAGCTGTAGATGAGAGAGTGAATGAAGGAGCAGCTGTCGTCTCTTTCTATTGTCTTATAGATTTTCAATTACAGTTTTACAACCATTAAATTCTAATTTAAAACAACCATAAGAAATATCCCAAGGAAAAGCAACAATGCTGACAGCAACATATCACGAATGTTTACGAGCCTATGATTCAGTATCAGCATGGCAATAAGTACTACACAACATTTGTGGCAGGTTTATTGTGCTTAATTATTAATCTGTAAAAGTGAGTGTGGGCAAATGGGAAATATTAAATAGGGGCTTCTATTGCAATCTTTCTGCTGAATAAAAGATTGTTTTAATATATTTTCAGAAAGCAGTCAATTTTTCTGCTATTTCTTCTGTGATTTTTCTATATTTCGGGGTTTTTTGGGTTTTTTTTTTTTAGGCAGTCATTCTGATAGATTCATCTTCATTTGTGAGGACTGAATAAAGGTAGTCAGTGTTTAAGGAAAATTTATCTCCTGAACTCACTTGTCACAAGGCAGCTGAGACAACCAGTTGTGTTAGTAAATTGCCCCACAGCAAAAGGAAGGATGGAGGACAGGATAAGACAGATGGGAGGCCGACTCATTTGAAAGGTGATCAAGATTAGTGACTGCGAAAACAAAAAGCAGACTCAGAAACAACCCATTCAGCAAAATATAGCTTGAAACTGGCTGAGTCGTAGCATATTAAACTGTGGGCAGGTGACATTCTGTATGAGCTGGAAGCCTGTACCCTGCTGAGAGCTGTGATCTTCTGTCTCCCAGCAAACTGATTGGAAAGGCGTGCCACGTCTCTGAGAACCATGAAAAGGCTTGACCTGAAATATATAGACTGTCTTTTAGCCTCCATTCCCTTTAAAAAAAAACAGTGTCTTACAGTTTGGTAAAACAATACCCTTGGGTGAAACTGCAGGAAAGTTGACAATTAGGATACAGCAGGTCTGCAGGAGATGCAATAGGTGTATGGAAGTTGCAATGTTAGTGGCACAGCCAGCTGTTCATGGGCTTCTCTGTTGCTGCTGGGGTATTTGAAGCCTAAATACATAAAGAAACAAGGTTTATGTGACCATGCATAGCTTTGGCTAAGTCTTGAATGACATTAACTCCCTGAAAGTTTAATGAAGAGATGCTCTGTGGGTGCATTTTCTGGACTGAGGCTAATGTGTTTGCACATGCTCTGTGTTTCAGGGATAGAGCTCTGTCCTCCTGGGCACCGGTTCATGATCACCATGGTGGCAAGCTTCATTGAAATGGCGGGGCAGTTCCTCATGCCGGGGCTGGCTGCCCTCTGCAGGGACTGGCAGGTCCTCCAGGCAGTCATCATCTGTCCTTTCCTGCTGATGCTATTCTACTGGGTGTAAGTATTTCTTCCTCCTGTCAGATCAAAGACAACATGAGCTCCTAATGTTGGACTTGGGAGGTGCTTCACTGTTGGGAAGTTTGTGTGCTTCACAATACATATATGAGCCTTTCCCTTTGTGAAGATTTGACTTTGAAACAAGAAGTAACTTTATAATTTGCTGTAGCATGCATGTAAGTTACATGCTATGACATGCTGGGAAACTGAGAGATGGTACTTTTTCACTGAGCAAGTTGTACTTTGTATGGTTCTATCCATTACTTCCCCTTTAAAGATGAAAACAGTTATTGAGCAGATGCATCTCAGCCTCACTGTTGTCAGGTTGTGGCTCCACAGCTTAGTATTTTCCCTTAAAACCTGGATTGTGGTTCTGGCCCGTCCCTATTGGTTTCTTTGGCCTGGGTTAGCCAAACTAGGTTAAAACCAACACATGTCAGCTCTTGAACAAGGGCACGAGGTCATCTTGTGTGCGTCAGGTAGCCAGCCCTGAACTACACTGCCTGCTGCTTGAGTTTGCCCAAATTAGTGCATGTTGTGCTGAAGCCTGAGTGGCTGGTCTGTGCCAGGCAGTTGGCTCAGGATCCTTCCCACAAGGATTCCTCTCCCCCCCAGCTGCTCTCACTTCTCTCTGCCTGCTGTGCTGGTGACACTGGGGCATTGGTACAACTATCCTTAGAGAAGCAGTGTGGCTCTTGCCTTGGGGATGCTGCCAGGTCCAGCACCACAGGAACTTTATGAAACTCCCAAAAAAATCTTTCCTTATTATTCTGTCTTAATAGTGACACGTAGTGGCAGCATAACACAACAGAGGCATATGAGAGTAGTGTTGTACAAGACCATAACAGTAACAACACACTAGATCATATGTCTTAAAGATACATTAACAAGACTAAAATTTTTAGTTGCTGTACACTGACAAAAATGAGGAAGAAAGGCCACCACACTGTGCAGGACCAAGTTGTTGATGTACGGTGAGGAGCCCAGCTGCTACTTATAACACCTGACAAGTTGCAACATGTAAAAATGTGTTGCAGTATGTAAGATTTTTTCTAGTAATACATGAAGGTCTTACAGAGTTTTCCTGTGTTCTTGGTGATAACCCTTAGTGGGGATTTCTTCACTTATCCCCAAGGTAGACATGCTTGAGCTGAGGGCAAAATGCAGCACACTGGGAGAAGTTACAGGTCCTTTACAAGATAATGACTCTTTTTTTCTCCACCTGGTTTTCCAACAATCAGCATCTAAATAGTCTCATCTTGTCAATGTTTATCCTGATGATGGATAAGCTAGAGTGTTCTTGTTAATGTACAATATTGTTCTCCCAAACCTGCCATATGTTACACACATACAAACACGTGCAGGTCTACTCCAAAACCTCCTGTTGGGATGTCTGCCAGCTAGAAAATATTATATCCACCACTGGATAGAACCCAATATCCAACATAATGTTTACATATATTTGTGTCCAAAAGGACAGTACAATAGTATGAAGACACCTAAGAAACAGGATAGATGACATGAGCAGCAGAAACCCCTCCAAAGTATTCTGGAGATTAGCACGTTTTCCAGGTGGCTGAGTCAGTGTCTTGTACATTCCTGTTGCAATGACATCCCTGGGTGACATTTAAAGCAATATGAAATGGTAACATTGGTTGCCTAATCTCCAAGACCTTTGTGGCTTTTTGGCTAGACAGGACAGGCAGACCATGCACGTAGATCCCCCTTGTATAATGTGTGACATGACAGCTTGAGAAATAGTGGTAAGAGCCAAAGTAACAGGATTTGAATTGTCTGGGGCTTTTCATTTGCAGAAATGGACTCTGGTTAGGATGCCTGTTTCCTTACCCTGATGGTACAATATGCACTTTTTCTCTTAGGTTTTTCTTTTCTGTCTGCTGCATATTTTCTGGAAAGTGCTACTGTTTTATTACCTCTTTCCTTTCCTCCCTTTTTCCCATGGCTTTGTGTTGAGAAACAGAGTGTGGACTCTCAACATATGTTGCAGATTAAATAAGGAAAGTAACTGATTTGTAATAAAAGAACTGGAAAACTGCACTGCTTGTTGATTCCCCACTGTGTACCCCAAGCAGTGAGTTCAATAACAGATGCTGCAATAGTCCATGAGCTGACTCCTCCTTCCTCACTTCCATCTCCTGCTGAGAGAGTGCTCTTTGCCCCTCTGTGCTGGGGCTTAGTCCTGTCCTATCTATAGATTTGCTCTGCTCCCAGCCATATGTATGTAGGAGGCTATAGTGTCCCCAGGAGGTGGGTGGCTGAGCAGAGCTGGAAGCTCGGCATGGAGCAGGGGAAAAGGGAAAGCAGCAGATTTGTCTAGAAGGGATGGACTGGTTGCTTGGGACACCTGCAAAGTGAGCAAATGCCTTTGCAGAGCTCTCAGATTGTTTTATAAAGACAGGCACCCATGTAAGCACAAGGATTGGTGACAAGCATATGAAAACAAATAAATAGAAATTAGGCTGCTTTCAAAGTGTGTGTGTTCAGGTCATGAGTGAAGGGGAGCTCCAGTTACACAGAGGCATTATTTCCTCTCCTTTGGATGCAGGAAGCTCCTGACAGGACTGTGCCATGGAGGTTGGCAAAAGTATCAATATTCTGAAATAAACTCCTGCTTCACTCTAACCAAAACTGAAGAACTGGGAAGAGGTGGCCAATTCTTTTCTGATGCTCTTAGATAGGATTTACCCTCACGAAGACACAAAGTTGTAATGACTGCTTTGGTTGCCTGGGGGCAGATCCCTAATTGACACACTACACCCTTTGCATGGACATGGGTTTGCTTTGCATCTGGACAGGATCATGGTTGTTTTTCCAACTATGCATGGTACCTGCCCAGCCTTTTTCTGGCAGCCAAAGATTCTTCTCTGCTCTTAGAGTTTCTTGGGCTTAGGATCTTTTTTACCTCATGTCCCTCTTGCTCTTCCCCCTCTCTTCTCCCAGACAGCAGGTGTGACACAGGAGATGAATGTTTCCCCCCTACCCACTCCCCATTCTTTTCTTTGACTGCAGAAGGTTGGTGCTTTCCTCTCTGGTGGAGGGAGCAGAAGAGTATCAACCAGGTGTCTGCAGTCAGTTTAGCCTGGTGATCTGGGAGACTGAGGGCCTTGGACAGAAAGCTGTCTCAGCTTCATTCAAATAGTATTTAAAGCCAGGTGATGAAGCACAAGGTTGTGACCAAATACCTGTGCAGGAGTTCACAGGGGCCTAGTGGTTGGCCTTTTTTTTTTTTTTTTTTAATTGCTTTTGAGTTTGTGGTGATGCTTGGTTTGGCAATAGAAGGTCCAGCAGCAGGTGCATCCTTGGCTGCAGGGTCCATGTTCCACAAGTGAGCATCTTGGGTGCCTGCACAGAAATGGGGCGGCCAGCACTTTCCCTTACTGTGCCTGGTAACCTCAGCTCCAAGCAGCCCAAGAGTTTGTAAAGATCTTAAATGAGCCTCCTACTGCTGGCCATGCATAATGGAACAGCTGAAAGACATGAGGCTTCAGCACTTCCAGTTTGAGAAACCTGTAGGAGCTGGAAGGCAGATACAGGGATTGTCCCCGTGGTGCCTGTCACTGCAGCTCACTCGCTTCCTCAGGAGTGGGTGCTTGTTTGGGACCTATAAATGGATCCTTCAAGAAGTGCAGCTTTTATGGTGGGGCTGTCCTCTCTCCAGAGCCAAGCGTGAGGAGATTTTGCATTCAAAGAATTCTTAGTTTTTCAGAACATACATTTGTAGCACAGAACTTCCTAGAGGAGGCGGTGCCAGAGCATCTGTGCAGCACCAGTGGCAGCAAATAACCTGGCAAGCTGAGTAGCTGTCATCATGACTGTTATGTATTTTTATTACCTGATATAGTTTGCATTGCTGTCTGCCTGACTTCTCTCCTGTTTTTTTAAGATAATTACCTATCTAGGATGGAGAGTTTTGCTAAGCTGTCTTCCAAATTGTATCAAGCTTAGAAGATAGTACCATAATGGTGCAATTGCCTGGTCCGGTGCTTAGAAGTAAAAGAACTAAGACAGTTGCCACAGCAAAGATCAGTGTTTTGTGAAGGAAATTTGAGGTTTATTATATATTTCAAGCTAAAATTGGTTGTTAAATTTGCTCCTGGAAGGACTTTTTAGAGTAGTGAAAATGAGGCCTAAACAAGAGAGAAAAATATGCTTGTGGTCAGGTCTCAAAGTTTTCAAATCTATGGAATATGGGATTTGTTGTTTATTGGTTTTAAGTTCTACATATTTCTTTCAGTTTTGTATGAAAATTGATTAATCTGGAAAAAGAAAAAAAGAAGAAGAAAAAAAAAAAAGAAAAAAAAAAGGAAGACTGATCCATTAAGCTAATGATTGAGATGAACGGTTGGACTTGATGACCTTCATCCCTTCCAACCAGGATGATTCTATGATTTTATGATTCTATGAATGTCAGCATTTGCAGGAAAAATTGAGATGGAAAACATTTTTTTATTTTTATTTTGGAACTCTGTATGTGTATGTTTTTATGGTGGCTCAACTAACATAATGTTGTCTTTAGTAGGGGAGGCTTTCAGAGCAACAGCTGCATGTTGTCTGGTACATACACAATACTGACCTGTATAAAAAAATGGCTTAAAGTCTGCATATGTGGGAGAACGTTTCTGGCATGTTTAAAAATTTAAAAATCTGCACCATGATAGTCCTAAAAAGTAATTCTTCTCTTTCCTCTCTCCATCTTCACCAGAGAATCCGAATCACTTCTGTCAGCTATTTTCCTTCTTTGGTCTGAATTTTACCATGTGTTAACTGCACAACTCATTCATTCCCTGCTCAGCAGCAAATGTCTATTGCAGACAGCGCTTCCTCCTTCTCCCAGTTCTTTCAAAATTGTATTAACAGACAGGACATTTCTAATATGTTACAGAATTCTAATGTCGTATTACTAGGTGATGGGATAGTTCCTGTATCATTTATGAACCCGTGTAAAAGAAAATGTCATTAATTCACACATTCTGAATCTTTTTTCCCTCTTATTTTTTTCATAAGTGATTCTTCTGGGGTTTTTTTGTAAATAATTACACAGCTCATGAATGGTGAAATGAGCAGCTAAACACTGTCACTTCTTCCTGTGACAGAAACTTGGAAGCGACCCTAACCTGTTTTCCATCTTTAAAGTATTTTCCCAGAGTCCCTTCGGTGGCTGATGGCTACACAGCAGTTTGAGTCATCCAAAGAACTGATCCTTCAGTTCATGCACAAGAACAGTATGAACACGGAAAGCGACATCAAAGGAGTGGTGCCCGGTGAGTAGGATAGCCAGCCAGGCAGCCACAAATCCCTCTGCTCTTCTCTAAGGGCTGCATGTGGCATTGCTGGCCAGAATCAAATAACCTATTTGCTGCCTGTAAAATCATCTCATTCATTCATTAATTCATTCACTCGTTTTGCTTTTCTTGAGAAACAATTCCAAACTCCAGCACCGTGTTTAAAATTACTCAGCCTGTTGAACAGTCCTAGGAATTATAGTCTCACCTTTCAGTGCCCTATGTCTTTAGAGACATCTCTTAAAGAATTTTGCTACGGCTACAGAGTGCACCTTCAGCCCTCTGTGCCTCTGGGAACTGTGTTTTAAGGAAGCTGCTGGCAGCCCATCATGCAACACTTGTTTTGTTGGTGTGGAAAAGCAGCAGCACTCAAACCCCAAATTCTAAAGCACCAGCTCTGTGACACACCTAAACCACATTATGGTTCCTCTTTAAAGCCTTGCTCCAAGAGCCATTTTGCTTTTCTGCATCATCTGAGTGATGCTGCTCTGGGGGCAGAGGGGAGCAGGAAGCAGCAGTGGGGGAGAGTCGAAATTACCCTTTCCTTGGTTTACTGATGATTTTCAGAAGAGCTGATTCTTCTTGTCACTGACATCGTCACTGAAATATCCATGCTTCTCTCTTGCCAGGTGCTTTGCAGAAGACACTCTGTGTGTATGTGTGTGCTTCTAATTCCAACAAAGGCAAAAAGTTTCTGCATCTTCATTTCACCCGTGCACCTGTCAGATTTGTATCAGGCTCCCCTCTTCCTTCTCAGAGGGCTGACCATGCCCATAAACCCCCATTTTGCACTGTCATTTGCAGCCTCTATCAGACTGCCTACTGGTCAGAAAAGAGTGGAAATGTTTGGGTTTTTCCAACTTTTTCAAACCTTAACTGCTCTGACCCCAGGGGCTGCAGGGAGACCTTACCCATGGGTGAGGATGATGCTTCCTACACTGACCAACACTCCTGCCAAAAGTCTCAGGGGTAACTGTAGCTTCGGTCAGTCAGGCATCAGTAAGCCCTGGAACAGGCTTCATCCAGAATAGAAAAAAATGTCACCATTAACATCAGTGCTGAACGATGAAGCAGTCTTCATCAGTGAAAGGTGAAAAAGTGGTTTGGATCTGTGGTATTCACACCCAGGTCACTGCTGTGGTTTTTAGTGCAGCTGGCAGACTGGTGTCATTTAGCTTGTTGGCTTGTCAATTGGGTGTCTGGGGTGACAGTTCCTGGATCTGCATTGCACACAAGATGGCTTTGTAATGTAAACGCCATTTTTCTGGCAAAGTTCAGAAAAGCTGGGGGGTATATGATCAGTCATTAACCTGGTGATCTGCATGCTCCCCACCTCCTTTTAGCTGATCTTCCCTAGAATTAAGGGATGGATCTTACAGAAACCTTATCTCTGAGGCAATGAAATGTCTCACAGTTGGATTTGGAGTTTTACAACCAGCTCTAAAATAAGGTTTTTCTCAGCTAGTCAGCTTCTCGATTTTGCAGGTGAAATAAAATGCATTCCAGGGGAAAGAAAAAATAAATTACCTGAGTTTCCTTTGATGAAAATTATAAAGATGCAACTGTGTGCTACAGTGATTTATTTAAGCCGTGTGTAATGATATTGTCCGTGGAGGAATGTTAAGTATCAAAATGGTTTTATGACTATTATTCGTGGCTGATTACTTTTTCCAGCAGTTTCATGGTAGGAATACATTCCTCTTTAAGGAGGGACTCCCTTTCATGTGCAAAGCAGAGCATTATTATGCATCTTAATGCTTTGGATTCTCTGCCTGAAAATACATTTAGATAAAGCAGTTGTCAGTACATTACCCTTTTCAAACTTTAAGCGATACAGAACACGGCGTCATTTCTGCCTCCTTTCTGAGCTGGATTTGTTGGGAGTATTGTCGGGGTTGTTTATTATTTTTTCCCTCACTTTATTTCTTGAAACTCTCTCTACAGTAAGACTTTCCTGACCCAGCTCTGGAGAGATGCTGCATTTCTGTAGGGAGAATGAGAGTGGAGCCATATCAAAAGGATGAAATGAACTTAACTAAAAATTTTGGAAGGACCTTCTGATTCTGAGTGCATGGTAGTGTTGACAGTCTGAGTGAGGACAGGAGAAAAGTAGAAATCCCAAATGAAGAAGGTGAACAAACCTCAGGCCATTTGTGAATAAAGCATTATCTGCTTTTGTGTGTTACGATCACAATCACCCACCCATAGTAGCTGCTGTAGCAGGGAATGGGTGAAAAACTGGTACTTGTCTAAGAGAAGAAGTGCCACGGAATCTGATACAGATATCCCCTACATCCTCTTGACTCCATTGTTGAGCTTTCCTGTCTGCCTAGCGCTGCTTTTGTTTGTGATTTGCTCAATTCCTTGTTTTCCATCTGAACAAGCTGGAAATGGTTTTGCTGTAGTTAGGGGCCATTGTGTTGCTGCTGGTTGTTCCTCACTGCATTGTGGTGACAGTCTCCTGTGATTGAATTACTCCCAATATATTTAAAAGATAAATGGCTCAACTGCAGTCCCTTCCAGCTGGAAACTCCACTGTAATTTTGCTTATACCTACTAGTCAAATTAGTGTATCCTGTGTAACAGGTAGTTACAGTAATTTCATATGTACCCATTTTGGCAGGTGATGTGAGTTTCATAATAAAAATAAGAAGCATTCAAATAGGTGAAGTGTTTCTGGAATAGAAGAAAATGCAATTTTGAATTGTTGTCCAAGCAAAAAACAGGCTTATTTTCTCTTCTGAACAATCACACCATTCCTATTGCCTGCTGAAGGCTTTTACTGGTCCTTTTGCCTGCCCGTAGTGGAAAGTGCCACTAACCTTCTATAAGGCCTGTTGGCTCCACAGGGAGGTGGTTCACTCGTTGGGTGGGGAAAAATAGGAGCAAAGTTTACCTGCTATTTTTGAATCTGTCTATAGTGTGAGAACAGTTTGCCAGTTCTCTTCTGGGAAATGCTTCTGAAGAGAACAACTGAATGTCTGGACAGTGGTCCAGCTGCAGTGGAAAGGTCCAGCAGCTGTGGTAACCAATGGCTGGAGAAAATGAGCATAGGCAGTTTGATGGGCAATGCTCAGCCAGCAAGAGAGTATGCATGGGAAACAAATTAAAGTGAGACAATGGTTGCTGATAGGAGTCCAGAGTGTGGTTAATTAACATTGCCCTTGTTTTCTTCAGTAAGCTGCCCCAGGGGTGTAACATAGTGTCTGTTATTGATTGCAAAACCGAAGGAGAGCTGCCACCTCAACAGCTTTAAGTGGCTTTATTTTCGAGTGATTGGTGCATCTTGTGATTTTTGGCAGGAATAATTAGCCTTCATAATGAGATTGTTGGTCTTATGTGGTCATATTTTCTTTAATATTTAAGAAATTCAAGTGTGCTAATTCGACCTGGTTAAATTATCATTTGAGTCTAAAAATTTCACTGGTTGGCCCAATGCTTTGCCCTCTCTTAGAAATAAAAGTTAAAAATAATTTTTGCATCAAGAGAATTATATTCATCCAACTGCATATTGAAATGTCATTTGTAAAACAGGCTTGATGAGTTTTGTTGACAAATATTGCAAAATGTCCAAAAATCCAGCTTCAGTAATGAGCAAATGAAATAATTTTGATAAAATTAAGTCAGCACTGGCAGTTTCTCCAATAACTTCCTCATCTCTTCCCTTTTTCCCTGTGGAACAAGAAACAAACGTACATTTTAGTGCAGCTGCAGGACAGTAATTTCATCTGAGTTAAATAAATGCTAAGGAAGCTTGAAGATCTGCCTAAAGAACAGGAGCATTTAGGGGAATTGGAAATCCCAAAGCTCCAATTGTCTTACACCTTTAAAAGCACGTTGTTTATATGGATTTCATTATTTTGGTAGGATACGTGCATGTGGGGTGAAGGGTCTGTTTGCTGGCTGGAACATAGTGACTGCTGCAAGATGATCTTCACTGCACCAGCACCCAGCCCTGCCAGCCATGTTTGGGTGTGCTGGGAAATGCACCCCTCGAGGAGTCATACCAGCAGTTACCAGGCTTGATGCTACCATGGAAACCCACCTTTGTGCAGTTATCCTTATCTTCCCCTGTGGTGGGAAACATTTCAGATGTTCCTTAACAGAAAAATCACTGCTTGACCAGGCTGAATAACAAAACCCCATTTTTGCTCATCTCTAGATGAAAATTGGAGTGCTCCTGTGGGCAGACAGGTTATAGCTGTTCCTTTCCAAGGTTCCTCTCTAAGCTTAGAAAATTAATATTGGTGTATTTACAAAAGCGGCCAGAAAAGATCAGGCATCCAAGCAGATGCGATGACTTTAGCATGTAGGATGTGGTAGAGAGGAAGAAAGGGTACAATGGTGACAAGTAGCATGTGTGTGGATCTGTTTGGATTGCAGTTAGGAACACCGTGCTTTTCAGGGGCTTTCCTCTTAATGAAAAAAAATTAAAAATAAAAGTCATTCAGCTTTCTTGCTACTGAGCAACATGCTGGCATGACTTTTATACATAAACTAGTTTCCTGTGTTTTTTTGCTACATGTTTTATTGGCTAGGTCTGAGGCTTGGTTCTGTGTACTTGCATGCTTTTCTTTTTTTTTTTTTTTTCCATTGGATAAATAGCAGAGGGAAAAGTGAAGAAGCCTTATGTCTGAAAATCTGTCTCTTTCCTCACTGTTCCTGTGAGTAGGGAGAGGTAATACTTAATTCATATCCCTAGATAATCATACTTAAAACTACACTACTTTTTTAAAGCTTGTAGTGGATGAAGAGCCAGGTGTATTAGCATAGGAAAGAATGCAAGTTCCTTGACTCCATAATACAGGTAACTCCATTGATGCTGCTACATACAAACTTGCCAGGTGTGTTCCTCTGTGAGACCCTGTATCTTGGTTGTTTAATGGTGCCAGAGTTAAGTATCCCATTCAATCCAAAGGGGCAGTCAGGTAAATGTGGGAAATTCAGTTAAAACAATCCAAGGTGCTACTTGAAGGCTGCCTTTTAAGTCCCACAAAGAACTGTGTGTTAGCCACAGAGATTTCCATCTCTCAGAAAACCAGCCAGTGATTCCTTTTGCCTTCTTGTATGTTAAATCAGCTTTCAGAAGGGTCTGGGTTTCTCCTGGCAGTCCCGTTGTCTGGGAGCAGAGAGTGGAGCTTGTGCAACTCTTTCAGGACATGCAATATGTGATAAATAGCAAGTACCAAGAGTGAAATTGACCAGTGTTAAGTCCTCATTTGCTGGCTGGATCTACAGGAATGGAAGAGGAGAGCCCATGCATGCCCTGACTGTATCCCTGGCAAGGGTGGTAGTGACATCTGGCAGCATCAGGGTTTGGAGGAAAAGGGAACCCTCTACTGAGGACTTGCCTGATGTGAGGGCTTAAGAGAGGAGACCTCGGGAACCAAGTGAAGGCAGAGAGGGAACCAGTGGGCAGAGAAGAGAGGGAATAAGAGAGTGAAAAGAGTTCTGGGAGCAAAGAATAAAGATAGTTGGAGGGGACTTAGAGGTGTATGGGTATCAAGGGACTAGGGGGAATTAATGGCTGTACAGGAAGAGGAGAGCTTCAGTGTGGAGACCAAAGGGGCTTCCATCATTTACTTCCCCCTCCCTCCAGAACAAGGTGTCAAGCCCAAGGATTCGGTGTCAGCACTCCTTTCTTATGAAGCCCACTCCTAAAATCTGTGCTTCACCCTTCCATACTGCCCAACTCAACTGCTCTGCCTGCTGAGGTTTCCTCCACAGCTCTGGCAGTAAGTAGCAGCAACGCATGTGGAGGTATCTGAAATCTCCTGATGGCCCAGACATGGCTCCACATAGTGACATTTGAGGTATTCTTTGTGGTTTGCATTGGTTGTTTATTTTTTTTGTTTGGTTAGGATTTTGTTTGGGTTCATTTTGTTGTGTTGGGATTTTTTTTAAATGTTGATAATGTTAGAGGTATGTAAACGTTGACAAGCCACGCTCTGAGAAGTGCAAGAAGTCAGGTTGCCTGGGCAACCCTTGCTTGGCCTCCTGGCATGAAGGCATGATGATACAGCCTTTAATAACATGATTACAACCTATTTTTTCCACAGGCCATAGGATGGACGAATCAGTGCATAGGATGGACGATGCTGTGGGAATGAAGCTGTTGTCTGTTCCTCATTTGTTGCAGAATTTGGAAGGTGTGTAGTGAATGAGGCAGAGGATTGTAGAAGGAAAGAGCACACAGTCTTGGGGAAAAGAATCTGAATGCCTCCTGAAGAGCAGTACTTGTTCCCTGTGTCTCCTAGGGATGTCCCTGTATGATAATGGAAATTTCCCTGGATTCAGGCTCTTCCAATGCTGTCACCAAGCACAATTTCTTCACTATTTTTCTCTAGCATGTAATCCTGGGGCTTGTTTTGCAGTAAGCTGGAGCATTTATATCAGCACCTATAAGGGGTATTGGTGTATGATTTTTCTTGTTCTGGATGAAATTTCTCTGTATTTTATCTCCCTGTTTGCAAAGCAGGAATAATCTTTGTCCTTACTCTTAGAAAAAGGTGATGGGGATGATTTCATTGATATTTATGAAGTACATGAATATTCTGACAGCACTGTAGGAATATCTTTGAGGAAATCTATGATTTTGGGAGGTTTGGATAATAAGGCTGAGGGGTACATGTTGACTGGGAAAGGTAGAGACATCCTTAATAGCTGCCCATTTCCTGACTGCAGTGAGTATTCTGGGGGGAAAACAAATGTCTAATTAAGTGCTGTATCATACTGCATGTGAGCAACTGAAGATTGCAATGGCAACCTTATGTCTGGCTTTTCCTATCTTTTTTTAATGTAATTAGAAATTTAGGATTGAAACAAATTATTGCAATCAGCCCTTTGCTATTACAGTCATGGAGTTTAGCAGTTGCTCTCGTGAAATGATCCTAGTTTTAAACGCTGTTGATATTTATGTCCTGTGCTTTTGTTGGAAGGCCATTCCAGACTCCAAATTGGTCTTCTACTGGGGTATATTTTAGCATTCAAGTACAGTACAGCTGTCCAGCTTCTTTGTCCTTTTTCCCTTCCCATTTTCTCCTGTGTGTGACTATCTTCAATATCTTCTCTTTTCTCATGCTGTGTGAGCAGACAGCAGCCATATTGCTTTGCTGAGCTGAAGTTCTCCTCTATTACATTTCCTTTTATAAATAGGCTTGCCAAAGCTTTAGTTTCTCAAATATTGATGAGACCAGAATTGTAAAAGAGCACCAGGATTTCATTGTCTGAATTGCACATATCTCATGGACACAATGAATGGGTGTCTCACAGTCACCTGTGTTTGTCTATAATCAAGTCAAACATAGTATTTGCTAAAAGCCTATATTCCAGCAGAAGCATTTCCCATTAGTCTCTCAGTATCTTACCTCGTGTTTTGTATTTTTACTTGCTTTGGGCACACAGGGTCTCTAGCTCACCCAGTTCCCTCTTATGTCCCACGTCTGTGCTGTACTGTTGGCAGCACCTCACTTGTCACCAGTGGACTTCATTGACACATTCCTAAGGTTTGTGCCAAGGTCCCTGGTGAGATTATTAAATAATTTCATATTTATTTATTTCTTGAGAGTAAGATGAGTCACCCTGGCATTAGCCTCCTGCCATCCACTTATGATTTCCATTTTTTTGTCCCTTATTGCTGTCAGCTCCTTACCTCAGAATTTCTGTATGTGGCTTGATAGCCCTCAGTATTCCTTTACTATGAGACTTCTCAAAAATGCAGCTCAGGCTGCTGCTCCTCCATGATAAAAATAAATAAATAAGCACAAAGGGAGCTCATGGAGACAGAATTCCTGAAAGGCATAAATAACCCTGTGTATGAGAGTAGGTTGTTTCAGCTCTGCATTTCGGACTGATCTACCTCCTGCAGCAGAGCTGTCATGCTCTGGGGATTGATTGAGTCTCTGTGCCAGGCTTCCATAGCTCTTTTCATGTTCAAAGTGCTACTGGCAGTATCGTTTAGCAGCCAGAAAAGTCCAGCAGAAGTCCATCACCACAGGACACTTGTCATTTTGGACATTCTTTTTCAGCGACTTGATTTGAGTCTGTTGTCTATTTTGTCTTTGCCAAGTGATGCGGAGGTGGGTGGCTTCATTTGAAGGCTTTAAAGATACTTTCTGGTTTTGAAAGCTGTGCTCCTGAAATGCAGAGAATCCCACGAGAAATCAGCAGCTTTTGTGGGCTGGAACCTGGTAGGGTTCCCCTCCCCGTGAGATTTTTAAAGTCTCCCAATGAATAGTTTTCATTTCCACTGAGATGTAAAGAGTTAGCTTGTTGACAGTTTTCCTACCGAGTCCCTGAATAGGAAGCCTAGAGTATGTGTGGGCTCCAGAGTATGGGAAAACTCATAATGGGCCTCTTAATAAATGGATGAAAGTATTTTTTATTTACCAACCTCACCCTTCCATAAATCAGTCAGAATTGAAATGTTTAATGCAAATTCCTTCTGAACTGGTGACTTCAGTGCAAAATCAAAGAATAGACTGGGGGGGGTGGTTTCATATGTAATTCTAGTAACTGAGAGAGCAATAGTTTGCTTCCATGGGGTTTTAATAGGCATTGGTTTGACTTCTCTTTTGGGATCTTAGTATTGACCTCTGAGGTCTAGACAGCCTAAGGGCTGCTGCTCTCCTGGTGCCCATCACAGTAGGAGCAGGTCCTTTTGTGCAAATCAGGCTACCTCTAAGAAAAAACAGGCCACTTAAATGAGAGCCAGTCCTGTAGGTGATGGCTTTTTTGTAAGTCACATAGCTTATTTGTTGCTCTCTGAATTATATTTTGATTATTGTTAATGATTGATTTTACAGTAGGGGTTTTTCTTTTTTGTGAACTTATGACTGGTATATTTATGGAGAAAGTTGTCAGAGAGACATGTTGGAAACTTTAGCATCATTCATCTGAAGCAGGTGACTTAGATTTCAAGTTTTAACACATGGCAGAGGGATGGAGAGGTAAACAGCTGACAGAGCCAGAAGGCTTTCAGTGAAAAGTCAGGTGCTGTTTGCATTCTTCAGTGTATAGGATTTGAGGCTGTTTTGTTTGTTTGTTTGTTTTGGTTAGTTGAGTTTTTTTAATCTTAATTTTGCTTTGGGTTTTTCCTTTTTTATGTTTGTGATGTTTTTTCTTTAGTCCTTGTAATGCAGCTACATCTGGAATTTCTTTTAGGACATTTTTGTGTAATGATGTATCCATGGAGTATAACTCAATCAGAGCAGAAGCAGGAGTCTACTGAAGGGACACTGCTGCATGAGGCAGGGTAGAGTAGGGGTGAAATTCCCCCTCATGTGAGATACTTGCTGCAGCTGAAGCAGAGGAGATGCTTGTCAGTTCACATCACCCATGGGCTGTCTGTTACTTGGGGGCAGAATAGCAGTTGAGTGAAAAACACAAGAATTAGTTCAGAAAGTCTGATTAATAAGAAAGATAAAAAGGGGACCTGAGTGCACATGAGAAGGATGTGTGACAGTAAATAAAGAACATATGGATTGTAGCAACCCCTAATGTATGAACAAAGCAGGAGCAGAGAGCAAAATAGTGTTTGGCTCAGAGATGTAGTCAAGTG
Organism: Apus apus; assembly: GCF_020740795.1. Taxonomy (NCBI): domain Eukaryota; kingdom Metazoa; phylum Chordata; class Aves; order Apodiformes; family Apodidae; genus Apus; species Apus apus. The sequence goes on from NC_067283.1 coordinate 70,223,375, forward strand.
TTGCTTCTCTTAATTTTATTAAGTTATGGATCAGTAAAGCACATACTGACAATAAAATATACTTTCTCTTCCCAAAGAAAAAAAAAGTAAAAATTACTTTGAGAAAAAAACAAACAAAACCCACAATTCAAGAAAATCCAAAGGATATGGCATCAGGGAACTGTCTCTGCTGACAGAGGAGATATTTTACTTTGTTATTTAAGAATGATTGATCTGGTCATTCTTAGACAGTTTAAGAGTGAACCCTTATGTCCACACAAAATCTCTGCAAAGTGTGTTGTTTGGGTGATGATTTTCATTGTTGCCCTTCAGCTGAAATAGTGAACAGCTATCAGCAGCTTTTTCAAACCTTGTGCTGCTTCTAGTGCTTGCTTTGACTTTTTCACTGTGGAAGGTTTGGCTTGGGCTCAGTTATGGACTTTATAACTTTATTTTATCTAACTGCTTCAGCTGTTCTGAATTATTTTTATTCCCACTTACTCTTTTCCAGAATCATAGTAAAAAAATAATTCTGACCTTGCTCTTTGAGATTAGGTACCGTCATTTTTTATTGCTTGTTTTGTTTTTTTTTTTAGTATAGCCCTGATCTGTTGCTGAGCCTGCCACGTGCTCCTGCAGCACAAATATTAATTTGGCCATTTTCCTCTTTTGCTCCACCTCTGACTTTATGCTTTTGTGAACTTCATGCTGCGTAGAAATTGATATTATCAGGTAGTAAGGAAAGCAGTAGGGCAGTATTCTACTTAAGTACAATAATTAATGTAAAATACTCTTTGCTGCTTTTTTCAGAAGCATTCCCTGTAGTTACTTTAGATAGAAGACCGGGAGTAACCCGTGAGCAGTGAATAGCTCAACTCTTTTGCATGTAAATAGTACTTCTTTGATTTATTATTTTTATGATACAGTTTTCAAATAACAGCAGACAAATGTGTCTCTTGTTTGTATATTAGGGTGATTTATCTCTCTGGTTTGGGGTGGGTTTTTTTGTTGTTTTTTTTTTTTTCCCCCGAGGCTTGCTTTTATTTTTCCCTGCCTTGCATCTCTTAAAGAGATTACTATTCAGCAGAGTAAGGCAGAGGTCAGGGCAGGCCAGTGGGGACAGCTGAGGACACCCGGGCTAATGCACAAAGGGAACGGATGCACGGTCCAGAACAGGGCCACGCTGCCACCTTTGAACCCACTTGGTCTGGAAAGCAGCAGTACAAGTCTTTGCTCTAAAGAAACAGTCCAAGCCTGTATTCTTGGAGCGCTACGTTTTTTGGGATGCTTCTTCATAACTGCAGCTTCTTCCGTTTTGACCTGGCTTTGTGCCCTTGCATTAGATCTCACTGATCCTGTAGCTTAGAAATGGTGCTTTTGCTGGCATGCTTAGGTAGGTGTTCAGGCTCTAACCTAATAATATTTGGGAAGTGAGCAGTGCCCTTCATTTTTGTCCTATGCCAACAAGAAGATCAGGTGCAGTATTTGCGAGGCTTGTGCATTACTATAGCATGGCAAAGAAAAGTTAGCTTGCAGCTGCCCAGCACTTCAAGGGCATGGTAAAGCTTTAGCTTTCTGAAATGCCAAGACATCACAGCTGATGATGCCCAAGGATTTTTCATTAGGGAAATGTCTTCTGTTTATGACATCCGTCAGAGCAATTTTAAATGTTTGAAATGGGGGGGCAGGCAGAGGATGAGCTGACAGTGTCCTAGCCATTTCTTTTATGAAGCCTGGATTTGAACAAACCTCAAAAAAATTCCCTCAGAAGTAAGCTTGAGCTCCAGTCCTTTCCATGGCTTTTCAAATCTGCAATGCAGAATGGCATCAGGTCTTGTAACTGCATAAGCACAGTCCTGACTCTGGGGGATTTAAAAATTACCAAAATCCTGAAGTTCTTCAGGAAATTTTATATCATGCTTGCTAGGATCAAGCTCCATACTGCCCCCATTTTATATACATGTTTTAAACTCAGGGTGTGAAGGAGTTCTTGGGCTGTTCTTCAGGCCCAAGAAGGTTAAGGGAAGTCTGCAGGAAAAGGAGGAAAGTGAGGTGGACTTAAGGCAGGTTATTCAGTATTTTTATAGCTCCTGTTAGTGTACTTGATAGTGTTGTGCTTTCCAGAACATGCCTCAGAATATCGGTAGTTCACAAGTGAAGCTTTTCCTTCTCATTCTTCCCACTGGAAGTATAATTTTTGGTTTTTTTTCAGAGCTGGAGAAGGAGATCACCAGGAGACCAAAGAAAGTCTGCATTGTTAAAGTGGTGGGAACAAGGAACCTGTGGAAAAACATCGTAGTACTGTGTGTGAACTCGTAAGTCCAATCTCCTTCTGTTTGAAAGTTGCATGGTTGGTGAACTGGAAGCAGTAATGGGAAATGATGGGGAACTCCTCTGTTTCCAGGTGTGGTACCCTTCACTAGTGTCTCTGATAAGTGATCCTAGGAAAACACCAGCTATTGCAGGGAATTATTTTTTTATGGCAAAGAAACTTTAATGGCAGGGACTCATTGGCTGTTTCAGGGAGCAGAACCACGTGTCTTCTCAGGTGTTGTGCTGCAAGTGCGTTGGTGTCACCAGTGGTCATGTGTGCTGGTACATGCTGACACACGCAGACATCTCCTGCTGGCATCGTGGGTGGGATTTTTTGAAGTCATTAATGCCACAGGAGCACAAGTTCCAGTTGTTTACATATGATGTAGCTGTGTTGCAGAGGGAGATGTTGCTTGACAGTAAATACAAGCCTTCTGCCTTGTATAACAGCTGTCCTTGACAGGTCTTCAGAAGCAGATTACAAAGTGCTTCAGCTCTCCCAAATCATGCATAGGGCACACAGGGAGAATATGCTGTCTTGTACAGAATGATGTGGTGCCCGCACCCTAAGGCTTTAGCTTGCACATGCTTACATGGGCAAAACCAGGCATCTGCCTGAGGGTTTTGCAGATTACAGGCTCTGAGACCTTCTGGCCAAAACTGATCCCCTTGTACAGAAGAAATAGATGGACTGGAAATTTGGCCTGTAACCAGTCCCAACTTCTGGGAGGCCATGAAGATTGGATTTTCTAATTTTTCGATCTTATAAAATGCCCATTGTAATTCCTCTTGTGAGGTTTTTTTTTGTTTGGTTTGGAGTTGTGTTTTTTTCACATGGGAGGTGGAAGAAGACTGGAAATCTGCCCCATACTCCCCTCTGTTTAGAAGCACATAGTTCTCTTGTGGCTTTTTCTTCAGTAGTTCAGGGCTCTACTCTGCAGCCTTCACTGCTGTTAACAGACACACGGATCAGTCACAACCCAGAGAGGGCAGCCTCTGTTCTGGGCAGAGTGTCACTCAGAAGCACAGGGACTTCAGGGGTCTGTCTCCAGTGTTGTCAGGTGCTGAATCAACTCTGGTTTTATGACTTTGTGTCTCTCTCCCACCTACCAGTGGGTAAGTCCCTCTGTTCTGAAACAGCATTTTCCTCTTAGTCTGAGCTGGTAGATTTAGTAGCCAGTGTTAAATGTATTTGTGAAAAGCCTTGTGGAATTTTCTCCTTCTCCCTCACCCTTTTTATTTAGACACAAGTGGAAATTCCCTAAACCAGAACTAGGCAGCCCAAATAATCACTTCTGGCAATAACACACAGAGGCTGTTTGCCATCCAAGTAGAGTGGGAAGCAGGTGTATATTTGAGAAAATAGCTTTTGTGTTTGTTTCCAAGGGGTGGAAAAAAAAATATTTAATTGTAATTCTCTTGTTCCCATTAGATGAGGCTGTGCTAAATTTTCATAGCATGGAACATGGAGAAGGAACCTTTTGCAGGGAATTTTGAGACTCCAAGAGGAGATAAATGTATTTAGTTTTAAGAGCAACTGTTCTGAAGTCCTCAGGAAGTAAAGTAATAGAGTAATTTCTGGGGAAGCAGGCTGGAAAGCAAAGTGCAAATGATACATTAATTTAGTTTATAGGTTGTGGCCTAAAAAAATAACTTCAAGTGTGTTTGCATGTACAGAAAAGGGAGAAAGAAGAAACACAGTGGTTAACTCTGCCCCTTTATTAAATATTGTGTTGATGATTAGTATTTCATTTATAGGAGGAGTCAACTATAATCTAGATATCCAAAGCAAATTACGTTCTTGTGTAACAACAAGTACTTGTGCTAGTTTTTTATCAGCAGGAATAGGTTTGGTATTTTGGGTGTATTTTTGAACTGTAGCATTGATTCACAAGATCACAAGAGAAATTCCCCAGGCCCTGGGCTGTCATGCACTCAGCAATTGTATATTCCCCCAACTGTTTCTATGCTTATATTAATATCCAGTTTACAGTGACAGAGCTTCAGATTCCTGACATTCAGGAGGATAGAGGTGTATCAGTGTAATGTAACTGCCATTCATTTTTTGGAGACCTGGATCTGTACCTGCTACTCCTGTCAAGCACAATTAATTTGTGACACGCGTTTTGTCTGGTGTAAAACACCAGGGGCAGGAGGCCCTTCCCAGCCAGGGTATTTTTGCTGTGATGGGGGCAGTTTTGCACTACATCAGGGGTGATGTTGGAGCTTCTCATCTGACTTCTGTGCCTCCAGCCTCCTGCTCTCTCTTCCTTTTTATTCTTTTCTATTATTTTCTTTTTTTGGAGAAAGGCAGGGGATACAGGAGAAAGAGGAATGAAATGGAGTGACAAGATGTTGATTGATGGCAGCATGAAGAAATTTTTAGAAGAAAGGGAGATGCGTTGCTATGAAGGGTGGTGTAAATGTGTAGGTTGAATTAGGGTTTGTTGTTTCATATTTATAATACTCACTGCAGCGCAGTGTGTGACTTCTAATACTCATTTCTAAGGGGATTTCAGTTGTAACAGACTACCTGGGAAAGTGAAATGCAATCTTTAGTGAGATCAAATGCCACAGGCACGTGGGTCTTCCTGGAAGACCCGTCTTCATGGTGTAGTGCTTTGCTGTCCAAGCACGTAGGCTGCTTCTTTGCAGCAGCACTGACTCTGTGGCTGTCAGCAGATGGACTGGGAACAGAGATGTCCTTCTTGAGACAGGCAAATTCTGAAATACATTAGGAAAACCAGTCACACACTAGGAGTCCTTATAAAGCTGCTCATACCTCAATCTTGAGCAACAGATGAAGCCAGTAGCTTGCATATGTCTGGTTGAGTAGAGGCTTTTCTTTGGTTTCTTTTAATCATTGCTTATTTTTACAACATCACCTAGAAGCCTGAGTCATTTTGCATCAGATGTTTTGTTCCTGCAGCAGAAGAAATTCTTCCTGCGTTCACGTGTTCCTACATTGATTTACGTTGCAGTGCCTTCTCAGCAGTGATCTCCTCTTGCCCTCTCCTGTTTCCCCCAGGCTGACTGGCTACGGCATACACCACTGTTTTGCAAAAAGCATGATGGGGCACGAGGCGAAGATGACGATTACCCAGAACTTCTACGCCGACTACTACATCATGGCTGGGATTGCACTGGCATCCTGCCTGGCCATGTGCCCAGTGGTCGGGTTTCTGGGGAGGAGAGGAGGACTCCTGCTTTTCATGATCCTTACAGCTCTGGCATCGCTTCTGCAGCTGGGCCTTCTCAACTGTAAGTTCGAGACAAGAGCTTTTCAGACCACATGAGTTTGACATGCAAATAAGGGACCAGGAAATATAAGCATTTCCCTTGCCTTTCTCAGATTTGACAAACCATGCACCTGCTTAGTTTAAGAAGCTGAGTTCTCATTTAAAGGATTGCCCAAACACTCAGTGTCTTAGATTCACTGACAAAAGGCAGTGTGTTCTGGGTGAGCCCCTGTAGTGAAGCTTGGTGGAGCATTGGAGCTGCTTCTAGGCCTGTCACTTAAAAACAAAACCAAAAACAAAAAACACTTTTCATTTCTGTGAAATACCCTCTGGGGAAAAAGCTGAGTAGGGGTTGGGAAAGGAAAACTTTCCCTCTTGAGTCTGCTTCTTGAATAGCCCCTAAAAAAGCAGGAGTGAAAGGAATAAATAGGTGTGTGTTCTGTGCCTGCTCTGAGCATCTTGCTACATGTGAGTAATGTACAGGTAGCATGGAAATACACAACCGAGAGACTCTACCTTTAATATGGAGTGTATGCATAGTCTATGTGAATGTATACACCTGATTTCATAAGGTGACACAGGTTTTCGAATGGGTTGTTCGGGCCAAAAGCAAATGCCCTACCTCCTTTGCAGGTGGTGACCTTTCTCTCACCCTTTTGAGCTGCTTCAGCTACTAAAATGGCTACATAAATATTCCCTTTCCTTTTAAAACTTTATTTCCTTGTCCTATTTTTTTAAGTTGAACATGGTGGATCAAAGAGATGTTGAAGCAGAGGGAAGGCGGGATGTGATTTGCCACTCTTACAGTTGCCAATCATTAGACCCCTCTGCCATGAAACCTCATCCCAAGGAAGGGGGAAGAGGGTTCAAACATGCTTTGGACAAACTGGCTATGAGACAACCATCAGAATACTGGTTGTTGCTGGGTTTTATTTCTAAGTTTAGAAATAATAAAGGGCTTTAATGAGAGAGAGGTTTTTGCATTGAGGATGGAAAGATTTAACATTTCCACATGCTGAAGGAAGCCCTGATCCAGCAGGCGTCCGTATTTACAGACTGTGTTTCCTGAAAGCATTTACTAAGTTAACCTTTAGTCACCATGCTATTTGTGGCAGTGTAGGAGGGAAACAGGGAAACTCTTTCAGGACAGGGAGGAAACTCCGAAATGACATGTGTTTGCTCTCAGCTTGGCACAGATGTTTACATTCCCTTTGAGCACACATTTATCATGTCCATTTGTCCCAGCTGAGAGTGGGAGAAGCCCATGGCCCCATCTCATCCCCAGCCCAGTGACAGATGTGACCATTCACATGCAGATGCACACTCTGTTTGTGCAATCTCCCAAAACTCCATGTTCTAGTGGTGGTGTCCATCAGAGTCTTTCTACACTAGATGGGTCTAATTTATTTAATTTTTTAAGGCCATTACATGTTTGTTGAGGTAGTAAACATGTAACTGTTTAGTGGAAAAAAAAGATGCCAGAACCATGAAAGTCTGCTCCAGAGCCATAAACATCTGGTTGCTGTTTTTCAGGATCAAGAAAAAGGGGTGAGGGAGGTGGGAATGAACACCCTGTAAGAATAATTACAACCTTTTCAATAATGGGTTTAGGTGGTTTTGTGAGTGAATTTGCTAAAACTAAGAGAAGCTGTGGGCTCTAGATGCTTGCTGCTGTTTTGGCACCTAGCCTTCTCTCAATGCTTTCTTGGTAAGAAGAGGAAGGAAAGGTAGCCTTGACATTCGGAGGCCCTTGTGTCCCCCCACTCTAGACCATGCCCCCCCTCTTCATCAGAAGAGCTAGACAGCGTCTAGAAAGAAGCAGTAACCCTGCTGATTATGAAATCTGTTTCAGCCTCCTGCTTGTTTTAGCTTAGTATAATTTTGGTGTAATTAGCAAATGAAATGAGAATTTGAGGAGGGTGAGAGAAGGAGAGGGGTATTCTCTCCATCAGTGACAAACCCACAGCAGACCTTGAGGCTCACTGTGTCCAGCCTTTCCTCCAGACCGCAGGCTGTCTCCTGAGATGTCACAGGAGCCTGCTGGGAGATGACCAGTAGACACATGCCCACCTCATGCTGCTGCCCTTCCCCTTGCTGCCCGGTACTGCCCTGCAGTCTTTTACAGTTAGGAGTCATGGCAGCTGGTGGCTAGGGTGACACATGGACCACCAGCTCAGAGTTCTGGGGAGGAAGAGATCTCTCCCCAGTGCTTTCTCACTAAAGCTCTGTTGGCCATTCCCTCAGGACTGCAACAGGAGGGCAGTTTCTCTTCTCCCCCTTCCTTAACAACAAAGAGGCCTTTGTGTTAATCCCAGTGGTAATTCTGGGGCTCTAAAAAATGCTATACTGCAGTGTTTGTTATCACTGCCTTATTAGCATGCTGTCCTCCAGCTGAAAGGGGCCTGGTAATGGCATGTCCTATCTGGTGGCTGTGGAAGATGTGCCAGTTATGGCATGGAAAAGTGGGGGGGGGGCTGGGGGTTGTATGTGGGTTTTACCTTTGGTTTGATTTTTTGTTTGGTTGGATTTTTTTAATAAATTGCATATGTAACAAAAGTATGATCTCTTTTTCTCTCCCTTTCTGTCTTATTTCTGTCTAACTTCTATGGTCTTGGATCCAGTGATTGGAAAATACAGTCAACTTCCAGACTCAGGTATGGTTTACAGATGTGTCTGCATCGTGCTGGAGGTGCTCCTCTGGGAGTGGGTGGATCTGAAAGGCAGGGGCTGAAGCACCTGGAGTGGAGCTGCCACTGCAGAAGGGTGCAGGGGGAAAGCCCACTTTAACACAGTGCTTTGGGACCCTGCTCATAGGCAGGCCTGTTTGTTTATATGCAGGCTTTTGGTGTAGCATCCTCTCCACATAGCATGACTTGCCTCTGCACGTCAGGAGAGGGTGCAGAGGTCCCTCAAGGTTTATTTTTAGATATAAGGCAGTGCTTTCTCACAAAGTCTTCTCAAAAGCAACGTTCCCAGTTTGGACTTTTCCAGAAATGTCCGAGATGCCAAAGACCCTTTTTATAAGGGGACTTAGGCACCTTAGAAAATACTTCCCTGTGCACCTTATCCCAGGCTGAAGCACTGTAAGAACTGTGCAGTGCCAGGTTGCAGGGGAACAACACCTCTCCTTCTGTGTTTGCTTTAGTGTACCTGTCCTTGCCCAGCAGCCCCAAGGTCTGGTCCCCTGCGGGGTCAGTGCTGCACCCTTACCCACTCTGCAGAAGGTGCCAGGAGCCCCAGAGACCCTCAGTCTGCAAAACACTGTGCTCATGTCCCTGTCTGCTGGCAGTATTGGCCCTCTCCCACAGACATGGGGAGTGCTGCAGAAAGGGCTTAGTCCTGAGCAGGTTGTAGCATGTTTCAGAAGATGTAACCAAAGAATTCATTAATACCTTTTGCTCTCATGAAAGCATGTGTATTCAACAGGGCCTTTAGCCCTGTGGGACGAGGGGTAATGGTTTTAAACTAAAAGAGGGTAAATTTAGACTAGATATAAGGAAGAATTTTTTACAATGAGGGTGGTTAAACTCTGGAACAGGTTGCCCAGAGAGGTCATAGTTGCCCTGTCGCTGGAAATATTCAAGGTCCAGTTGGATGGGGCTCTGAGCAACTGGATCTAGTTGAAGATTCCTCAGGTGACTGCAGGAGGGTTGGACTAGATGGCCTTTAAAGGTCCCTTCAGCCCAAACCATTCTATGGTTCTAACAAGAACAAAAGCAGGCGTTAACTTTTTGTTAGATCCAACCCGGAGAGTCCATCTGCTTGGGACTGCATGCTGGTGGGCAGCTCTCTCTCTGGGCACATCTTGGGACTTGGCTGGAAGAAGGTGGGAGATGCTGGCTGCAAAGCTCCACTCCTTTCCTCAGTGCTTCAGTCAGGTTCGATATGTTCCCCCCCTGCGGTGCAATAGTCTCTGTGGCCTCCTCACTGGCCAGGACAGACCACATCAGCTTGCACAACCCTGGATCAAATATCCTGCCCCCGCCTACAAAAGGTGGTGAGCAGGGATCAAGTGAAGGATATATTGTCATAGTGGCGAGGAGACTTGTTTCCTTTAGCTTTGCTTAGATCTGCTGAGGTTTCTTGCTGGACCCGCTGACTTAAGGGAGTGGTTCACCATCCTGGGGATCAGCTTTTCTCAGGCAAAGGCTGTCATGCTGGAGGTTACAGCAGTTTGCAGACTGATGACATGCAGGGTCTTAGCACAGAGATGGAAGCACTTCTGTTTCTTTCACCTCTTGTCCTGCGAGCCTCCCCCAGTGCCTTAGCCACCGAGCAGATATTTGGCAACCTGATGAATGCTGCCTGCCTCTGCTTGTCTGTCAAACGTGGGAGGGAAATGGCTGGTGCCTAAAAGACTGCCCAAATAAGTGGTTTTTCTTGGGTTTTACTTTTTTTTGTGGTGGCTGGGCATAAATAATTCAGAGATCACTGCCATTTTTTGCATGTTTTTGCCATGTTTGAGTATCAGGTGTTTGCGGAATGGATTTTATAAATACCAGTTTTAAATTAGTATTACAAAAATGACTCGGGTTCTGGTCTAGGGAGAGTGACTAACATAAACCTGTTTTCTTGTTTTCTTCCTTGGAAGTTTGGCCTCGTGCTCACCTCTTATCAACGCGCTTCTCTTGGCAGGTATGAGTGAGAGCGTCAAAGACAAGTTCTCGACCGCTTTTTCCATCGTGGGTATGTTTTCTTCGCATGCTGTTGGAAGCCTCAGCGTGTTCTTCTGTGCTGAAATCACACCCACAGTAATCAGGTGAGACAATGGAGCCCCCATCTTCAAAATTACTCTCAGTTAATTGATAACTGGCTGTGTAACTTAGAGCACAGCACAAGAGGGGAAATCCCCCATCATCGGAGACCTCGAAGCAGTTTTGGTGCTGCTCTTCAGTTTAATGTCACTGCAGTCGGGCTGCCTAAGCAAATGCCTGTCTGTAGAAAGAGAGGCTTTGTTTCCGATGGCTCCACCTTGTGTCCCATCGTGGTGGTGATCAGCAGGCCCGGCATCGTATGACAGTGCAGTGCGGTTTTCATTACTTTGCTAAACCAGATCGTGCAGTGGAACCATGTTATTGATTTGCTTCCTCTGCTGGATTTGTACAAGCAGTGACCATGTAAGCCTGCAGCTCGATATGAAAAGGGAAATTCCACTGGTGTGCAGAGGAGCAGGCGTAGGTGCAGGCAGTCCTTGCCTCTGTAGGGCAGGTGAATTGGGCCAGCTATGGGGGTGCTTCAGTGGAAAGGAGGTGTTGCAACAGTGTTAACTGCTTTTGGTGCATCTAATATGCTCTTGAGCGTCCGCGGTCCTGCCTCTCCTACGGCAGCACCAGCGTGTGTGGTCTGCCTTTATTGCAGAGAAAGTCATCTTTCTCTTTGCTCCCAGATCTATTGGAGCAGAGGCTCAAAGTTTTTCTAAGGAGGAGTGCTTTCCTCCTGGGCAATAGTGGAAATCAGGCAGGTGATCTTGGCTGGAGAGCTTCCCACAAAATGTCTTTCTATAGTCAGGTGTTTGTATCATTTTATGTGTTCGCTGTTGTGCTTGTGTGTTCTGGAATTTTTTCAGCAATGCCACAGTGAGTCAAGAATCCACTCTGACACCATTGGATTTCCCAGGCATGTAGGTCTTATGGGTAGGAGAGACACAGGGTAGACGATACTCCTTTTTCTTCATATTTTTCTTTTTTTTTCTTCTTTTTTTATTCTTTCACTATATGCCTTTTCAATGACTTGGCAAAAGTTTCATAGCCAAATTGTCAGTTGAGTAGCCAGAGCCTCCTCGATCCATGGCCTTTTTTTCCAAGCTACCTGACTGTGTGACTGTACTTTACAGATAGCGTTATTTCCACAGGGAAAGGCAATGTGAGGGGTGAGAAGATGATACAGCAGCATGAACACTAACAGATACTTACTTATGCACGTCAGTCAGTCTGGTGTTTTAATGCCTCCTTTATGCCTCTGTTTGAAAGACATACAGAAAAGGTGTTGGCCACGTGAACCAGAAGATAATCTGCCAAGTAGGGTCAGATGTGTAGTCTGAACGTAGCAACTTGTTTATTTTCCTTAAATTACACATGTTGCTACAGGGAAAGAGACAATATCCTGCCTGGGAGCCAGAATTCTGCTTCCCCTGACTCTGCTGGGTAAGACCAGGCGAGTGACGATAGCTAGATATGCCTCAGACTCCATGTTTATGAATAGGGATGAGGACAATCTGCAGCACTTTTCAGTCCCACCACTGTGAAATTCTTCATAATATCTGCTCAGGGCTGTAACTAGTAGGTGGAGCTCAAGATGGTACATACACCTGTCTCAGGCAGAGGTGTGGTTAGGCTGCCTTGTGACTTGCTTTTTGGTGGGATCTGTCTCGTCCTTCATAACCTGTTCCCCAAAATACTGTCTCAGATGCTCTTTAGCATTTCAGATCATCTTTATGTGCTTTTGGTTGAATCTTGAGGAACTTCAAGGAAAAGGGAGGCAGAAAGGACACCGGGGCCATCTTTGGGATTTCCCAGATCAAATCCTTTACCTGTAATCTCCCATCCCTGAGTGGGAGAAACAGCACTGCTGGTTTTGGGGTAGCCGTGACATGATGGCCAACCCATAGCACCTGTCCAGCTCTGCTGCTGTGGTGTTGGGATGAACGGTTGCAGCAGTGTTCGAGGAAAAGAGCCATCTTCATCACCATGGGGTGCTGCCAGTTCTGGAGACATAATGGTCCCACACTGTCACGGGACACAGAGAGGTTCTTCAAACCCTTGCACTGCACTCCCATCTGCTGACACCAGGTAGGATTTCACCAGGGAGCTCCCATTCTTTGCACCAGAGGCTTCAGTTCAGAGCTCCTTTCAAATGCTGAATTTAAGTACTAAGTGGCACTGATAATCCATCTCTAATAATCTTGACGGGAACACCACTGTGAGTTGTACAACTGCTAAATAGGAATAGGCTGAGGAACGCGTGGTGTGTCCTCTTCCCATCCTCTGTATGCTTGGTTACTTAACAAGTGGAAAAGTGATCTGATTTTTCTTCTCTGTGTCTTGCTTTTGCCCTCACCCAGCCAAAGAAACAGAGTGGGCAGTGATGGCCAAATGAGGATCTTTACCCATCCATAGTTGTCTCAAGCCAAATCTCCAGTGGTGTGCAGTGTTGTTTACTGGGACCTGAACCAGGCCTGGCTGTTCAAAGGCAGTGCCTTGCCCCATGAGGCCAAGAGTGTCCTGGTGTGTTACTGAAGTTCTGGCCCAGGAATGAGCCCATAACAGGATCCTTGTGTGCAGAAAAGGCAAGGCAGGGAAAAAGCAGAGGTTTCCAGGGACTGACTGCAAAAAACAGCTGAGCTGACTGGACAAAGCCTTAAAAAGCCTGGTCTGAATTCAGTGTTGGCCCAGGTTTGTGCAGGAGTCTGGAGTAGGTGCTCTCCCAGTGTCTCCTCCAACCTGAGTAGTTCTCTGGCTCTTTTGTACTCCAAGCCATGCTGCGTATCGACCCTTGCTCAAGACAGACAAATGGCCACTGGCAGATAGGATTAACATTTCTGTGTTAGCCTGAGCAGTGCTGAGAAGGGCAAGTCTCCCTTCATAGGTTTAGCCTGGTTTGAGCAAAGAATATCAGCAAGGAGGTTTTCCCATTCTCTGAAAAAACACAGCAGTAGCAAGCGGGGAAATTCTCCCCCGTGATCAGAGAGGGCCTACCTGAGGACAAAATTTTGGACCAAGGTCCCTTTGTGATTTGCCCATATCAGGACCATAAACCTCACACAAAACCTCTTGTCTCACTGCTACTGGGCAAGCAGGGGTCAGGGAAGCAACTCTGATCACCCATGGGGCTGTGCCATGGGAAACCCCCACAGCAACTGGTGCTAGCGGAAAAAGCTGGGGCTCACTGTGGGTGCCAGCAACCCTCACACTCCTTCCCTCAGTTCCAATCTGCACCTTGGAGTGCATTTGAAATACAGGCACCAGTCCATTGCCATGGGAAGACCCATACTAAGGCAGAGTGGTGTCCCAAAACACCATGGTTGGTTTTGATCTCCACCTGCTGCCCCACAGCGGCTGCAAACCAGTGTGAATGATGAGGCTGCTGCCTTTCTTGCCCTGTACCCATTCTCCTGATGTTCATTTGGACAGCAAAAAATTCCTGACAGTATTTTCAGTTTTCTTTTTTCCCCCCATTTTTGTATTTGCAGTATAGTCAATTATGTGTACCAAATGTATTTTCAAGCCCCCTTCTGCCAGGTTTTGGTGGTGCTGGATAAAGTGATGCCTGCCCCGATTACTGATGTCATATGGAAAAACTTTTTTTCCCCTTCCAAATCCAAAGCTGCTGGACCCATAATGACAGAGCTGTCTTTGTTGTTGCCCTTTCCCGTTTCCTTTCAGCTTGCTTGATGTTCTTCTACAGCAGCTTTTAAAACTCACCTCAGGTCCTTCTTGGTGGAGGAGATACAATTTAGTTGTAGCAAATGCTGATGTAAATGAGCCAGGCTTTTGTTGCTCCAGAGCCAACTTGGAGAGTGATTTGCCAAGCGTTGGGGGCTGATTGTGTCGATTACTCATGTGAGCGTATTAATGAAGTTGCAGGGAGGCCAGTTGCACAATGGCCCCATTCAGCTGGCTTTCTAAATTGCTACCAGAAATCTGGCAAGTTTTTAATAAGGGCTTTTGCAGTATTTTGGGGAAATCTCTTGTCTGTGAAAGATGCTCTGCTGATCTGGAAACTTAGGAGGTGCATACATGAATTGTTTATCCAGTCAGTGTCCCAAGAGCATTTTTTGAAACCTGTGCTTGCTGCCCTTTAGCTGTCAAGTAAGCAGCAGTGGATTTGGGGAAGGATTGGGTGAAGATTAGCTTTAACACGACACGGTGGCTGGCTGAGTGAATTTGGCATTTGTAGGTTTATAGAGCTGTGATTTCCAGTATGCTCAACAGTCGATGAAACTTTTTTTTTTTTCAAGTAGTTGATGCAAAGCAGTTTGTCTGCCTTCTGCAGTTGTCTTCTGTGAGGTCCAGTTATCGTTAATAATTACATCTCTACCCCTAGGCCAGGAACGGAAGCACCTGAGCTTGTCTGATCACCAGAGGGTTTGGGAATAGGTGGCATCTCCCAGAGGAGCCACAGGAAGCATGCTGCCTGGGCCAGCTCAGTGATGGAATGGGGAGCAGGGTGCCAGCAATTAAACTCATGGGGACATCTCCCTCTGCAGGCAGCAGGATCTTTGGAATATGAAGGACAAGCTGCTGCTTGCTCTCAGAGATGTTGCTAAAATGAGTCACTTGAGGGTGACACTGCTGGCCGGAGACCTCGGTCATGCTGTGGCAGGAGGAGGAAATTATCTGCCCCAAGAAACACCTGCAATGCTTCTGTGCAGGATCACCTAGCAGGGACAGGCCCTGGGAGCATGAGCTGTGTCTCAAAACCAGGTGGATGGGTGGGTGTGGCTGGGGGTGTGCCAGGCACAGCTGCTCTGGGACCTGGGGAGGCATCAGTGAGCAACACCAGGAATTGCAGGAGAAGTTGCTTACACAGTCTTGCATCAGGAAAGAACCTTGAATTTGGCTTGTGCAATAACTTCCATGCTTGTGACTGAAGGGAGATGAGGTTCTTTTCACACTTCCATTTTTTAAAGTTTTAATGCGTGATCTTGATATGAAAGCACAGTGCATTGAATAAATAAGCATGTGTGCCATAAAGAATATTTTAGAAAGTTACCTACTTACAATTTAAGCATTTCACCAACATTAACCTTTTTGTAACCCCTTTCTGTATTACAAGGAGAGCAAGAGAGAGTTCAGTGAGGGACCTACCTCAACTTGTACAGTGAGTTAAGAGGAGGTCTCGAAAACTAACCCCAAACTCTTTTTCTCCTATTTTGACCACTGGCTATTTTATCTTTAGCTTTGGTTGTTGTTTGGTTGGGTTTTTTTCTGAAAATCATGGATGTTATTACAATGTCAGTGTGTTGAGAGGTTCCAGCCACAGCACACTTTTATGGAGATAGTATTTCAGCATTCACTTTTTGGTATAATGGATCGAGGCAGTGACCTGTAAAGTCTAATCTCCTGCCTCCACTGCTGATTGATATGGAACACTTTAGAGGCAGCGAAAATTGACTCCCACACCTACTGCTTCTGGAGAAGGCTGGTTTTTCCTTGCTGAATATAGGAATACTTGGACATAGCAATGCTTTAGAGGGCTGTCTACACACTCACATGATAGTGCTTCTCATCTTCTTCCACAGGGCAGTTATATGGATGTGAAAAGGTACTTGAGTGAGTGTAGTATAGGTTTTTTGCCCCCCACATAGGCAGGTAGGCAGTGGTGATCTACAGCAGCAAAGCAAATCCCTAGTGGGGCAGTTGTACAGCATGAAAAGCTGTGAGCAAACCAGCTTTGCCTTACGGGTTTCAAGTGCCTGGGTGCATGGGAGGCGGGGAGTCTGGGGAACCTGACAGAGCTGATGGGGCTGTGCTGGTAGGAGCAAGCTGCAGGGCCAGGCTCTCACCTCTGCTGTGTTTGCAGGGGAGGAGGGCTGGGGCTGGTCCTGGCCAGCGCAGGCTTTGGCCGCCTGACCGCCCCCATCATGGAGCTCCACAACCAGAAAGGCTACTTCCTCCACCACGTCATCTTCGCCTGCTGTACGCTCATCTGCATCATCTGCATCCTGCTGCTGCCGGAGAGCAAGAACCAGAACCTGCCTGAGAACATCCCGGATGGGGAACATTACACCCGGCAGCCCCTCCTGCCGCACAAGAAGGGGGAGCAGCCCCTGCTCCTGACAAACTCTGAACTCAAGGATTATTCCGGCCTCCACGACTCAGCAGCTGTGAGTGACGGAATCTCAGAGAACACCACTGCCAACGGGATGAAGTCGATGTAACTGGGTGGACTTTTTTTTTCTTCTGTTTGTTTTATTTTTATTTTTTTTTTGTTGGGTTGTTCGGGTTGGTTTTTTTCTTTTTTCCTCTTTCTTTTGTATTTTATTTGATGCTGTTGTGCAGGAGGAGCAGCACTTTGGGCAAAGGTGTTTTGCACAGACTTTACAAACCAGTGATGGAGCAGACACAGACTTTGGGGAATTCAACTCTGCTGCTAAAGCAACTTTTGGCATCTTCAACTGTTTTGCAGATTGCTCTTGAAAACATTATGGGGGAAGACTCATCTGAGAAAAGACCTGGCTGGAGGTAGCCCTTCAGAAGTCTTTTTTTTCCTGCCATTAAATATGTATATTTATTTTGATTTATTCTCAAGAAGCACTTTATTTCCTTTTCCTTTCATAGATCACAAAAATGAAGCCATCTTCTTGTAAGAGGTGCAGCCATTCCAAGAAAGAAACCAAGGGGGGGTTGTTTTTTGTTTTGGTTTTGTGTTTCTTTAAAGGAAAGAGGGATCCACTGCAAAGTTGAATTGACTGAAATTTAGACTTGTGCAACGTTCTTCTGCCTGTCTAGGAAGTCCAAGTGCCCAGGTTGCCTGCTGTGTTTGTATAGACCAAAAAAGAAAGCAAAAAAAAAAAAAAAGCAAAGCCTGTTGTGACTCAAACTCTGACTGCATCTTATGTTCGTTTTTATAGCCCATGTGAACTTACAAGTTACTTTCTAAATTAGTACTTTCTTTTTTTTTTTCACCTAATGCAGTGAAGAAAATCCTACCCAAACAGTCTGATTTTCAAAGAGAATCAGCCTTCTGCATTTTAACAGTCCATTAATCTACTTTAGGTGGTTCCCGTTGGTGTTTACTAGTAACATACATGATATAAATTATTTGACCAATGATGCAAAAATTAGTTTTGCTGAGAGTGGCTTTAATTACTAGGAGGTCCAGAATCTCCAGTCAACTGCTCCAGGAGAAAAGCATAGACCAGCAGGGACAAAAAGTAAGGAGCATGGGTTACAATCTGTACTTTTATTCCAAAAGGCAGCACAGCTGGGATTCCCACTCCTGGGAAAAGAGTGTCCTGGCATTGCCTTACCTGTTTTTGGAAACAGGGTTTTTCTTATCAGTTTAAGTGGAGAAAATGCTTAAGTGACTACTGGAGAGGAATGAATCGATAGCCTGTAAATAATGACTTATAGTCTGCTGTTGGGCATCTTGGGGCTTTTAGAGATGTTTTCTGGTTCTGACCCAAGAATATACAATTAACTCACCCACACTTCCCCCTTCCCTACCTGTGCTCTTGTAGGATTTTCATTCAGAAAAAAAGGGGGGGAAAAAGTTTCCTTAAATTGGATTGATCCTACTCTAGGCTAAGCAAAGTGAGCATCCAGTTTGTCTCTTGCTGTGCAGATGGCACTTTGATAATGGCCACTTGACTTCTCCAGCCCCCAAACCAACTATTTCCTTTAGCCATTGGCTTCTGGTTCTCACTGCGTGAATATCGTGAGGATCTAGTCCAATGCAAGTCCTTTGTAAACAAACAGCTTTCTTGCATTGTAGTTAACCTCCCTCCTCCCCCTTCCTCTTCTCCTTCCTCACTCAGGCCATCCATTTGTGATTGCTCAGTCGTGCAGACGTTCAAGCAAACAGAGCAGCAGGATGTCGATGTTGTATTGAGTGTCCATATGATTGCCACTTTGTTTGATGTACATCTTGCGTTCACGCGCATGGAAAGCACTCATTTGCCCTGTACTCCTCTACCCTCCCTCCCCCCCTCCCCCTGTGCTGTATATATTGTCAATTTAACTACTGTACCTAACAATTTCCATCCTCCGTTGGGCTGCCAATGTCCTCTTACAGGCCCAAATAAGTCAGAGGTAGGCGATGCAGTAAGTAGCGCAGCCTCGGATGCTGACGAGAGCAAGGGGACAGGGTGGACCTGCCAGAAGCAACAGAGATTGTTGTGTTTAGAGTAACAATGTTGTCCTAAAGCTGCTAGTTTTTGTACAGAGGATGTGGACATTCGAGTTCTTCCTGAGCCTGGTAAGAAACACTGGACCAGTTGATGGTAGTTTTGCCCAAATTTACAGTACTGTTTTTCTTCACCTTTGCTAGACTTGCTGTGACAGTGAGAGCCCAACCTTCCTTACACTCGAGTTTGATTGTCGAGCGTGGCTGCTTCTCTTTTTGTTCTGTGCTGAGACTTCTGCAGTCTATGTCCACCTAAGGAAAAAACCCAGACCTTCCCCATTTATGCAGTATTCACGTGCCAAATTTGTGCAATAACTTTTGCCTTTGATAAAGAGATGCTTGTTGCAAATCGCACACACTGGGGGGAGGGGGGGAAAAGAAACACCAAAGTGGGTTCACAACAAAAAAATTGAAGAAGTACAACAAGTCTTAAAGGAAAAGGGCCTCAAAGTGGAGGAGCAGGGTCAAGTGCAGAGGCAGAGAGTGGTGTCCTGCCATCCATCGCGCCCTGCCAGCAGCTCCTTCCTTCGTGGTCTCTGTGCCTGTGTGCTCAAGCTACGGTACAGCTCTTGTAGACCATCCACGAGCCTGTTGAATCAGATGCTTCCAGCACTGTCAGCAGTCCTGGTGTGCCCACTGCTCTTGTTCGCTGCGCTTTATCGTTTCCTATTCTGGTGGTTGCTCTCTGATGACAGAGAGGCCCAGGGAAGAGAATAGTTGTTTAAACATATCAATGTTTATGTAATAAACCAACTAGGTGACAGGAACTTGCGGCAATTTTTTTTTTATTACTATTCTTATAAAATTGACTTGATTTGCTGCCTTTTTGGGTGTTTTACCTGAAACCAACTACTTTTACCTGAAACCCAGTAGTTGGTACTGATCTTCAAAGTGGGGAGCCCCAACATTTCAAGTTGGTCTGGCCCTCTGCTTCCGTCATGACAATAAAGCACAAACTAATTTTCTGCCTTGGCAGCTCCAGTTTTGCTCCTTTTCCTGACAAGATCAACACCTCTGCCATTTTTTTTCCCACACATGCTCACAGAGTTGGAAAGCTTTTGCTAAGCATATCTCATGTGGAGGAGTCGGGTACCAGGAGATGCAGCTGGGCAGAAACAAAAAGTGGAGGTGCTTTCTGTCCTCTGCCTAGTCCCATAGCAGGACAGGGCTCTCAGTCTGTGGCACCATTAGCTCCACAGCCATCACCAGGAAAGGCTTTTCTCAGGAGGCTCTTTCTGGCCATTGCAGCAGGGAAAGTGGCCAAAGCTGTCCTGTCCATTCTGGCCTTTTTCTGTGAACCTTCAGTAACCTCTAAGCCCATCAATGGATTTTTCTTTGGGTCTACCATTTAAGGGCTTTCTTGCGTCTTTGTGAGTTTAAACAAAAATGTGAAAGTGACATTATGCTTGATCTTGGGGGTTTTTTCCCCCCTTTTAAGGCTTCAGTACTGCTTTTGTTGCCAGACACACTGCAAATGGATAATGACAGTTATCCATTTTCTGTCTGCAAGTGTTTTGTGGCAACTCAGGAAGGAGTTTGTGAGAGTTACTTTTCAGTTTCATTAACTGGCCTTTTTTTTTTTTTTTGGCCTTTTTTTTTTAATTGAAGTATTTTAACTGTTGCTACTTCCTGGAGCCAAACACTAAAGGTCACCAAATTGGAAGCAGAAGTGCCATTAACTGAACTCTGAATGTCAAGTCAAGTGGCGCCTGTAGTTGGCACATAAGACAACACTATTAAGTGGGGGGATGATCTCCCCTGCTGTAACCTTTTTTTTTTTTTTTTTAAGAAAATTAAAATGACAAACCTCATTTTAAATGTATTGTGTAAAATGTTTCGGGAAAGGAGTATGATGTGTTATGTCTAGTGGGTGAGACCTCCCTCCCCATTTCAGTTTCTGATGAAGTTTTTAAAAAATCGTGTTACTGTATGTTTTGATCATGAATAGTCTGGTGGTGCTTCCTTATAGCACAAGCTTAAATCAAGTACTGAAAACAGTCTTACAAGCTAAATGTCTGCATGATGTTACATCTGTTGTACCTACTGAAAATAACTTTGTATGTAAATGTACAGAATAAAATGACATTGTCCCATCAGTTTGCTCTCCTTGGTCTGGCTCCCTTGCAGTGACTTCTGAAACAACCTGGCAGCAGCTAATGTGACACCTCAGCAAACAGCCCTGCTCTCCTCTAGAAACAGAATGAGCTGGTTTAAAATTGGACTAATCAACACATTGATTTGCAACTAATTACCTTTTACATTCAGCCATAGAAGAACAGTTGAGTTGCTTTCCTGGGTGGTGTAAATTAAACAGAAAATACCCTCCAACCGTTGGTTTTTGCAATTCTGGTCTTGCACTGCGGCTGAGGACTGGTGGCTGTTCCCACCAGGTAAGGAAGGGCCCTCTGTGCTTACATCAAACGTGCAATGTTGAAGCCACTGGGTGTTCAAACCCCTTTGGACAAGAGACTCATCAGGGGTTACACCTTCTACATCAGCAACCTCTTGGTTATTGGTTTTAATTGCTGATTGTAGCACCACAGCAAGGTAAGATCATCAGTTTTCTGTAGGTTGTTGGGACGGTTGTCTAGCAGCAGCACTAATATTTTTATCTGCACCAGAAGCTTATGTCTGAATCAGAGTTTAACTTGCAATGCAAAAAAAATAACCTGGTTTAGCTCATCAGGCTGCTACACTCAGGGTTCCTCAAAATTGTTGTGAATAATGGGTGGTGGCCCATAGCACAGCACGTACTACCAGCTGCAAATGGTCACCATACTGTTAGCTCTGTGGTTGGTTTGGGGTTTTTTTTGTATAGTGCACTTTTAGCTGCCCTTCTTGTTGAACAAGATAGATGATGGATCTGCCTCAGAAAGGATATCCATCCTACCTAAAAGCAAGTCCAGAGATGCAGCAGCAGGATGCTTTGCATCAGTGGTGGTGGTGATGACTGATTTTTCTAATGAGTACGCTTGGTTTACACACATGATGCTCTCCTAGCAGCCTGATAGATTTATCTGTTGTCCAAAATTCAAGCTGTGCTTTTTCATTCTACATGGCCCTCGGAGACTTGCAGGAAAACATTCATGAAACCCCTCTACTGTTCCCAGTGCCCACGAGATGGAAGGAAATCCAGTGCTGAGCACTAGTACTATAACCAGCAGGGATTGAAAAGACAGAGCAACGTAACACTCATTTTATGTTACAGCTTTTCAGTACTAAAACCATGGTATGTGCTTTTTTTTATTTGAACATTAAAAGCTGCTATACTATGTTCAATACTCGTACATAGTAGAATAATTATACAGGTAGAATTTGGAACAGATTTCCCAGCAGGTCCCTCTATTGCATGCAGGCCATACACTCTTACAATGATGTTCTCACTTTGCAGCATGTTTTGTAATCTACTTGTCTATCCTCTACTTACCAGGGTAGCAAATTTGGAAAAAAAATAAATAACAATTCAAACCAAACTGTATTTAGGTTCAGCTATAATTAAGAACAACTGCAAATTCAATCAAAACAATACAAACCAAATACACTCAGTATCAGTGTGAAAACTGGAATCAGTTTTTCTAAAACAAAAACTCATGCTATTTTACAATGATGGAAAGTCAGAACTTCTCTGGAAAAGCCATCATTTCTTCTTTGATCCTGTTTTCTATGAGTAAGGTGAAACTGCTGTCTGTGTTTTGAAGATTGTAGCTGACAAATATCTGTTTTTTGGTCTTGCTGGCTAAAACACACAAAAAAAGAGTATTCAGATATAGTTTGCTCATACATAAAAGTGATGATGGTGTTCAAGCATTTTTTTAAAAAGGTATCATGCAGGTTTCTAAGATAACATTCTCTTGCCGTGCTGGACCCAGCTATAAAGGCATAACAGAACAAGTACCTGTGTGTTGGCACGTTGGGCAAAGGTAAGCACATCATTGAAATGGGCAGTATAAGCCTGGTGACTATCAAATAGGTTTTGGCCCAATGTAAAAAGCCTCACAGTGTTTTCTGTGGATACTGGATGCTTCTTGAATACAGTACAGTCTGAGTGAAACCACAGGCTATACTCTTGGCACTGATGTCCAGTTTGTGAGTAGGTAAGTTCATGCTGTGAAAACACTTACAGAAGGGAAGCGCTCAATAAAATATTCAGGCTCCGCTTAACAAAGTTCTGTTTCATTATGAACCCCTAAAAAGGCTCCCAAAAGTCTACACCACTCTTGTCTAAGCATGCTATCAACAATTTTGTTTCCTTTAACCTTTTTTTATAGGGTGTCCTTGAACACTCCAGGAGGCTGGAGAATCTGGGTTGCATATGATGAAGCCAAGGACAAGCTCCAGGTGACTGTAATGCCAAATACCTAGAGAGAGGTGCTATAAAATTAAGAGCTGCCTTCCATGACAGAGCTAATTAACAGTGAACAAAATAATGTCCACTGGGGTGGGAAGACTGAATTATCAGAGTAGAATAGGTAACACCAAGAAGTGTTTTGTAACTAAAATGGAATTCTACTCTAGATTTTACCACAGTAATATAGCAAATTTGTAACTCTCTTTACACACTGCTAAAGCTAAACTTTGTGAAGAATATCAGCATCATAGAGGAAAAATAGAGTCTAGATTTAAATTGAGTTGTGTGACATAGAAGACAAAATAATGGCATTTGGATCACAAGATATTCCAGCAGGAAATTAGCTGGGAACTAGCAATCCTAGGGAGCAATCAGACTGTTTTGCTGAACATTCAAAAATACCATCTGAATTCAAATTTTAAAAAGTGAAGATAAACTCACCAGTACGCCTAATATCTCAATCCTTTTTAAATGGGAAAGTTAACTACAGGAAATCTATATATACATATAAAATAGACTTAAGCAGAATCCCTGAGGCATTTTTATTATGCAAATCAATTTATTATCATTAACCATTCTAACAGGTTACCAGCTTCCTGGCTCACTAAGCAGGGCTGCTTCTGAAATAAGACTCATTTGCCTTTTTAAGACTTGGCACTATAAAATGCTGATAGAATGCACCACGTTGCTCTGATTGCAAAAAAAAATAATAATAATAGTGCTTGGCATCAGATTTTGTTGTATAAAGCAGCACATTTTATAAGCACTTAACCATCATGCCTTGAATGAATGCAATGCTAATTCTGAACTAATTAATACCATTATCCTATCTAATGAAGCTACAACATACACTGCAGTGTCAAAACTCAACTTTTTAATTACATTTGCATATGACTTGATTGAGTCTCTGGGATGCTGTTCCCGTTCCTGGAAATACTGTGAATCCCTCAGGGCTGCCTATGCCAAGAAGCACGAAGAGCTCTATTGCCATCAGGACCTTTTTGGTCCCCACTTCTTGTGGATTCATTTGGACAGGTGGACTCTTGCGAGAAGGAGAGAGGAGGGAAGAAGATCTTATGCCTCCATGCAAGACCATTTGCAACTGTAAACTAAAGCAGAAAATCACAAAAGACAGGGCTTACCCAAAATCCCTCCACAGCAGGGCTGTTTTCACACAGCCTGGCTGCTAACCCCTGTTGCACCAGCTCCTGGAAGCAGAGGAAAAGCTTCCCTGACAGCCCATCATCCAGGATGAATGCCAAGAGGCACAACAGCAGCACAGACCTACTGCTACAACCTCACAGGGGCAGGGCCCAAATCTAAGCTTGAAGAGGAGCCCAGTGGGAGGAGAAACGGCAGAACAAGTGTTAGGCACAGGTTTGTAGATCACTCGTGCTGGAAAAGGGGGGAGAACTGTGACCAACTGGGAAAGACTTAAAAGGAGCTTCAGATGATCTTCACCAAGAGTCTGCCAGTCCCTGCAGTGGGAAGATGAGGTCATGGAGTTATTCAGCAGTCACTGTGGCTGAAAGCACAGGGGTTTTGGCATATGAAGGTAAGGGAGGCACTAATGCACAAGACCTCCTCATGAATTGGACTCCACTAACCCACAAGAAAACACCTTTTAGGATTTGGGTT
Source organism: Apus apus (assembly GCF_020740795.1). Classification (NCBI taxonomy): domain Eukaryota; kingdom Metazoa; phylum Chordata; class Aves; order Apodiformes; family Apodidae; genus Apus; species Apus apus. Next base: position 70,247,738 of record NC_067283.1, read on the forward strand.
TCTTGACTAGCGAGACCCATCTCATGCCAGCACAATTGGGCAGGGTGGTGAGAAACACTCAGGTACCTGATATAAACAGGTATAGACAGAAGTAGCTGAAGAGAGATCAGAACACAGCTAATGTGTCTTCTGCAATGGGAAATAAATAAACAAAACAAACCAACAACAATGTGAAATAATGGAAAAGACAGAGCCAGTACTCCAAATACAGCTGCCCTGGCTAGGACTCATTCCAGGCTATAAAGAAAACAATGAGAGAACATGTATACAGATGCATGGGAGTGTGAAACTCCTTCTCCAGGGCAGAGAACCTGACATTGCAGGAACAAAAGGCAGGTGATAGACTGCAACTAGGAAGTATAAGAAATAAAAATACTTCAGCTGCATACACTGCCATTTGAACATGTCAGTGCCTGTGAAGATCATCATAGAAGAAGCATGGAAAAAATGGTGACAGCATAGAAGAATGAAAAAAAAAATTAAAAATACTGCCTGCCTGAAAATTACCACAGGGCAAGATGGTTAAAAAAGGCTACTTAGGAAGCAGAGCTGCAAGTCAGGCTGGGCTGTGAATAGCACCTCTTATTACAGAATATGTGGGAGTACCAAGGATTTAATTTCCCAGAGGAAAACTAAACAACAATAAACAGCAAAGCTTGGTGCTTCTAGTCAAGGCAGAACACAGATTCCATACCAAGCACTTCATGAAACAAAAATGATACAGAGATGCTTAGTGATGATCTTCCAGATCCACTGGTTTCAGGAAAATAAACAATTTTGGACTAAGTGACTAAGAGCTGACTTAAATTGCTGGATTGACAAAAGCAGGCCTAAATACGAAGATGCAGGATTTGAGAAAGAAGATTTATTTCTGTTCTCAAAAGTCAGTTATGATCAGAGGAAGAGGAAGCACATCATTATTCAAAGCCAGAAGTGTATTATTGACTTTTTCTTTCCAACCAAAGCTGAAAAAGGTCTACAGCCTTCCTCAATACAGTATACCTAAAGCAGGAGAGCACAAGAATAGCATCTATAAAGAATACAAGAGACTGACTAGCAAGGAAATCTGCAACGCAGAGGCCAGATGGCATGGACACAGAGGAACATTGACCAAAAAGCCTATCTGGGCTGCAGCTGGCAAAGAAAGCTTAAGATGAAATAACGAAAGACACATAATGAAGGCACACAAACAAAAAGAAAACAGGAAGGTGCATTTTGCTCTGATGAGAAAAAATAATTGATATCCCAGAACCTAGCAACACTATCAGTTCTCAGTAAGATACTACGTGAAATTAGCAATGCAAATGAGAAACAGACCTTAAAAAAAAAAAAAAAAAAGGCAGCACAACTTACTTACTGTGAGAAAAATCAGGTGACTCAGACAGCCTCTGTCCTAGAACACTGAAGGAACTAATGTAATAAATGACAGCTTATTACCAACTCTAGGTATGAAATCTGTAATAAATCTTTAAGAAGAAAGAGAGCACACATGCTAAAGAAAAACAGGACAGGAGGGTGGGAACCACTAAGACACATTAGAGCTGTTATGGGACTCCAACGCTGCACAGAAGCTTAGAGAAAGATTCAGGAGAAATTAATGAGGAAACAGAAAACTGAATAAACTGTTACACTTTATCCAGAGTAAACCCTCTCTGACTACATTTCTACTAACTACTTAAGGATATTGTACTAATTACACATAAAGAAAGCATGTTATACAGTACCCCACAGAATTACTACTTAAAGTGGAAATTACTGAACCCAGTATGTAGAGAAAAAGCTGCCACCAGGAGAGACTACAACAGTGGTTATTGAAAGGTAACTTACCAGGATGAAGAGAGAACCCTAGTACTGTTTTCCAAAGATCAGTCTTGTGAGCAAACCTTTTTATATAGACATTAGTGGCTGTAGAGAAGTAGGCTTGTGAAACTGCCTGACAACACAAACTCAGGACATATTCCCCGTCAGGGAGAACAGTACGCAGGTAATGAAGAAGAATATTGTGGCCTTTCCAACTGGAACAACAGAAGATGAGGTTGAGCTGTGCAGTGTCTCGCATATAAAAGCCAGTAACAGGTACAAGCAGTTCACCAGCTGGAGCTGCATCGATTACTGGCAGGTGATGATGTGTGACCAGCGTGATGCAGCTGCCAGAGGTGTGAGGGTGCTGGGATGTACTAGGCTAAGCATTTTTTGAGAGATACAGGGGTTTGAAAGTTAGGGTTCAGATTCAGAAATCTGGCTACGTCAGCAGGTACAGCAGGACCCTCTCACACGTGCTGAAAATGGGAGACACCCCCAGAGGTGCCCACTACGTGCTGCAGGACCAAGTCAGATCAAACAGTAGCATCTCTGGGATGATCCAGGGCTTTCCCAGGCCGGAACTCCTCAGGATTCAGGGGCCGTGACGAGGGCTGGCTTCATGTTCAGGCAAAACGCAGCACGGAAGTACCACAGCTTTACAGGGAGGAAAACCCCCGACATCCCAGCAGAGAGTGGAAAAGCACTGAGCATCCCGCTCGCTGGGCACCGGTACGTACCTCCTCCGCCCCACAGACACAGCCGGGGCTGGGGTATTAAACAACAGGCTTTCGGTAACTCTCCACGGCTCCCAGCAAGGCCGCGGCCCGGGCCCGCCCGTCTCCCCGCCCCTGCGGAGGGGCAGCCCGCCCCACCCCGCCCCCGCAGCATCCCCGCAGCATCCCCGCACCTACCCAACCGCTGGGCCAGGGAGGCAGAGGCGGGGTCGGAGGGGTCTCCCAGGAGCGAGGCGGCCACCGGGACGCTGTCCTGCAAAGCGGAGCACAGCAGCGGGCACGGCTCAGGCGGCGGCAGCGCGGCGGCAGGCCCGAGGCGGAGGCCACAAGGCGCCGGGCCGCCCTCCCTCCCTCCCTCCCGCCCCGCCGCAGGGGGGGGAACCCCGGCAGGGGACACACTCACTCGGGGGTTGCACATGGCGACGGCCAGGCTGGCGAGGGTGGGCGCGGCGCCCACCCAGAGGAAGAGCGAGTCCCGCAGCCGCATGGCGTGGAAGTGCACCTGCTGCTCGCCCAGCCGCCCGCTGAAGTCGTGCAGGGCGATGCCGCCCCCCGCCGCCGCCGCCGCTCCCCCGCTGCCCGCCGCCTCCATCCGCGCTGCTCCCGGCTCTCGGAGAGCCAGGCCCCAGCCAGCGGCCCGCCCCGCACGCCCGGGGAGGCGGTGCTCGGCCCCAAGCCCGCCCCGCCGCCCGGTGCCGCCCCCCGGGCACCGCACCTCCCCCGCCCCGGGTGCCCTTTGGAGGCGGGCAGGTCAATCGCAAGCACAGCGACAGGCTGGGCAAAGAACGGATCGGGGAAGAGTCGCCAGGAGAAGGGCTTGGGGGTGCTGGTCGGGGAGGGAAGCTGAAGGTGAGCAGGCGACCCAGCTGCGCTCGCAGCCCGGAAAGCCGCCCGTGTCCTGGGCCGTGGCCAGCGGGGGGAGGGAGGTGGTTCTGCCGCTCTGCCTTCGTGAGAGCCCACCTGGAGTGCTGTGACCCTCTCTGGAGCCCCCAGCGGGAGAAGGACATGGAGCTCCTGCACCACGCCCGGAGAAGGGCCACGAAGACGATCAGAGGGCTGGAGCAGCTCTCCTAGGAAGGCAGGCTGAGAGAGCTGGGGCTGTTCAGCCTGGAGAAGAGAAGGCTCCAGCTTATAGTGGCCTTCCAGTATCTGAAGGGGCTACAGGAAAGCGGGAGGGGACTCTTTACAAGGGCAGGTAGTGATGGGATGAGAGGGGACAAGTTCAAACTGGAAGAGTTTTTATTTAGATTAGGTATTAGGAAGAAATTCTTTACTGTGAGGCTGGTGAGACACCGGAATGGAATGCCCAGGGAAGCTGTGGATGCCCCATCCCTGGAAGTGTTCAAGGTGAGGCTGGACGGAGCTTTAACCAACCTGGTCAAGTTGGAGATGTCCCTGCCCGTGCAGGGAGGTTGAGACTAGATGATCTGTAAGGTCCCTTCCGACCCAAACCATTCCACGAGTCTGTGATCCATTCCACGATTCGCCTCTCCTCTCCGTGCACGGCCCCTCCCCGGCGCACACGCAGCCCTCGGTGCACACTCCCGCCAGGCACAGACCCCACCAGCAGGCACACCCACCCCCCCAGTCCTTGCACAGCCCCCCGCGCCGGGTGCGCACCACTTCCGTGCCGCCCACCCTTCGGAGAGCCCCACTCCTCCTCCTCGGTGCTCACCCCGGAACCCCCACAGCCTCCTCCTGCTGCGCACACACACACCGCGGGGCACACCCGCTTCTTGCACCCACGCACACACCCACACACCCGCACGGATGGCGAAACCCCACTAGGTGGCAGGCGGAGCCGGTGCAGCGGGGTTCGGGCGGCTCCGGAGGGGCCCCGGGGGTCCAGGCTAGAGAGAAGGGGGCTGGCGCGATGCTGTGCAACCGCGGCGAAGCCTCGGGGAAGGGGAGGAGGAAGGTCGCGGTGACCTTCGCTTCAGTCAGCTTTGGAGGTTTTCGGCGCTACGGGGAATCTAGAAAGCAAGCGAGTCGGGTTTGCTGAGCTCCGGGAAAACAGGGAGCGGTCCTGCTTTGGATAAGAATTTTGTGCCCACCGCATTTTCACCAGAGCACAGCTAAGCTGGTCATTACCGAAAACCATTTTCCTTAATCGTGCCGTCTGTTGCTGATAAGAATATGGGCGGCACACTGATCTCCAGGAGCCCTTCACAACTGGAAACGTCTGGTTTTGAAGCTTAGGCAGGGTGTCACCTCTGCCTAAAGAACCAGCAAGTTAATGACACCGTCTTTTTTTTTGTCTTTTTTTTTTTCTTAATTAGTGTTTGCTCTGCCTCCAATTTTGTACGTATTTCTAGAAATAAAAAATTCCATTTCCAAATTTTAAACTTCATTTTCACATTGAAAAAAAATGGGGGGGGGGGGGGAAGCGAGCAGGGGGAAAGGAGCCGGTGGTCACTTTTCTTCCCTAAGCTGCTCCAGTTCTTTTGGCATCTGCCAAAAGACAAAATCCTCAACCCTGCTAATGTCTGCCCCTGCTGCTGCAACAACGCTAAATCCCGGGCTCAGCTGCCAGACCCTGACAGCCCGTGGCCCAGGATCAGTCCGGAGCGGGGCGGGCTCGCAGGCCACCTCCTCTGCCCTACATGGGTCGCTTGCTGCTCACACGAAGCACTATGGGATGTATGGTGGCAGACTCCGGCTCCGCCTGTCCCCGCCTCGCTGCTGAGGCTGCATTAGGCTTGTCCTAGTCCCCAGCTCTCCTCTGCAGCCGGTCCCAACCCACTCGGGTTGGCCTCTGGCAAGGTGAGCTCGTGCAAAAAAGCTGGGGCTTGAAAAATCAGCCTCTCCCTTTCCCAGTAGCCTCTTGCAAACTGACCCTTAGCCGGTAGCAACTGTGGGTGTCAGGCAGGCAAACAGGTGGCAAAAGCCACCTTGGAAGCAGGTGAGTGCTGGCTGCCTGCACCAAACACTTCCCCCCTGCATCGTGTTCTTCTGCCTGCTTGCTGCAGCTGTGGGTTCACTCTGTGCTCAGCGGGAGGGGAAGGGGAATGGGAGTAAGCCACCAGCTAAAACAGCAAAAACTATCTCAGGCCAGGAGCATTGCAGGAATAAAAATCTAGGCATAGGAGAAAATATCTGCTGGAAGCCACACAGGTGGTGGTGGTGAGATCCCTGTGATTAGACACCTGTGAGTGATGGAGGAAATTTGCCCCCGGCTCATTTGATTGGAGGAGAGAAGCAGGGAGTTTTAGGGCACAGTTCATCTGAGCTGTTTTAAATCTCTCTTTTGAGTGAGAAGCATCTTCTCCTGACTGGTTTCTATAGGGTGAAAGGTAAGATGTGCACAGTTTTGCAGGTGGCTTTATTCATGTAGCCAAATCCTTCTTTAAGTGTTCAGGGCTGGTTTCTCTGCTATGCTGGGACAGTGTTGCCTTCTGCAGTGGAGGGTCTGCTCTAACACAGTTCTGTTCCACCACGTCTCTTCCCAACAAGTGAAAGTTTGGATCTCTTTGCATTCTAAATGTGTGGTTAAATGATCTGCTGGATTGAAGTAGGAGTATTCTGTTTTCTTCCTTGGTCTTTCCACATCAAGCACAAGTTTCTTGTGTTGCTTCCAAGGCTGTCTATGGGGTTCCTTATCCCTAAGGGGGAACTGCCCTTATTTCATCATGCTCTGATCTTCAAGAGTCTTCTTCAAAGTGCTTATAACTTTCCTTGGGATCGTAAGCCCCGCAGACCTCTGAGGGTAAGTCACAGGGTTCTTCTGCACATGAGCAGTTCTACATATTTATTGCTTTTCTGTGAAATTTAGCTGCTGTCTGTAGATCATGCTAAATCCTATCTGAAGTTCAGAAGAAGCAAGACATTCATCTAGCAAGTAAAATGCTGGGTAAGCATTTTTATTTGCAGGGCAAGTGTGAAGAGTGAGTGGAGCTGTGCAGAACCAGACCATCAAGAGGGAAATGAATTTCCTAATTACAACACTGCAGTGCCATCAGAACTCCTGCAAAATGAGAGGAGAAAGTGCTCCAGCAGTGTATGGAACTCCTTGCATTTCCTTTAACATGCTCACCTTTTTTTTTTTTCTGTGGCCATAAAAGCAGTGCCCATTAGTCTGCCTTGTTTGTCAGGTATCCAGCTAGAATCAGCCTCAGCTGCAGTGAGACACCCGATAGCAAACTAACCATAAAACAAAGATAGTGTAACAAAAGCACTGCATATGGATGTGTATATGTACATTGCCGCTCAGGTGAGATCCGAGCCCGAGGAAATACAGCTTAAAGGTAGGAACTTCTATGCTCTCTGTTATTCTCTGAAAGTTAGGTAGTCCACAAGAGTTACTAGACATTAAACACTGATCTTCACTGCCCATCCTTTCCTGTCTTGTATAGTTTTAAGCCAGGAATAAATCACTTTCTGGGAAAATTAGGAGTTCAGAGATGTAAAGCAGGTTGTTACGAACTGGGTTGTCATTGAGAAAAGCAAATGTCTGATTCCAAAATGCATTCTAGTTTTTGCTCCTGTTTGAATAAAGTGTGAATTTGGCATGTGAGAAAGTAGTTGACATTAGTGTGTGTCAGTGAGCCCTCTCTTGATGCCTCAGGATATACCAGTTTTCTTGATTTGTTGTCCTTTAACAGAGGAATAAATGATGGCTTGATAGAGTCAAATGAAGTCTCCCAGCCACTCTGTGGCTTCATGATATCAGGCTGTTGCAGTAGCAGCTGTGCTGCAGCCCCAGACTTCTGGAGCCCACTTTGTGTTGAGACTTGGAGACTCATTGTATGTAGATTATGCTCAGTGGCACTGGTGGCTGAAGGGGTCCTTTTCTCCCCCTGTGTCATCAGGGCACCTGAGGAGCTGAAAAAATAATTATGTTTTTGTCATCATAGGATTGTTTTTCTCAGCTGAGTCAGTGCTCTGATCTAGCTTGTTGTGCCACTGTTCAAATACTTGTGCTAGTGTTGTGGAGGGCAGCATCAGGCTGCATGGACAAACAATGAAAGGAGAAGTGTCTCTGCTTATGCTGTACGATCACCATGGCTGTGATGCTGTGGCCATCTAAACCAATTTTAGGTCAGGCTGTCCCTGTCCTGCTTTCTAGTGTTTGTCTGATATGATGATGAGAAAATCTGGGGGAAAAAAACTGGTCAAAAACTATTCCTGGGATCCTGGGATGGGATGTTTGCTTAGCTGTGATAGGAAAGTGCTCCTGAAACATTTAACCATGGCCATGACACTCTCTTAACCTGAGGCCCAAAACACTTTGTCAAGGGTTGATCAGACTGACTTAGTGTCCCAGAAGAGAAAGAGAAACTAAGCTAGAACTTCAGAAAGAGTTGCAGAAAATGGGGGAATCAGAGTGGTGAGCTTGTATGAAAACTGCATGTCAAGAGATCCGCAAGAGGACTGCACCAAATTTATGCCATGAATATCATGATCCAAAGCAAATCAAGGTCAGCCTCCCTTCCCCAACTAAAAAAGCCCATGTCTGGAAAAGCACTTACATGAAGGTAAGTGCAAAATATAGATATATAAGCAACTCTACATCTGTAACAGCTGCTCTGGTGGTGTTAGCAGAACTCCCTAGTGCATCTGTTACCTAGATAGGCATTGCTCTGAGGAAATCCAGTTCCTGATTTCCAAAAGACTTAAGGTACCAGCTTTTTCCCTCAAGGAAAACCCCCTTCTTTTTTACGGGGTTTGTAAGCTCAGCTGTTGGAATTTCTGTGCCAGGTGGGGTGAGGCCTGGAATGCACATGGCACATCGATTCCCTGACCGGCAACTTGTCATGAACCACTGCACTGGGTGTTGGACTAGAAATCAGTCAGGATGTGCCAAACTGGCAGGGTGACCTTATGCAAATCCTTTCCACTCTACTTTATTTCACTCTTCTTCCAGCTGGAAGAGTATAATAACCCCTGCCTTTCTCCCTACAACTGAATAAAAGTCTGTGTAACGCACAGCTCATAAGAAACGTTGTAAGTCCAGACTAAATTTCTGCCCTTATCAAGTGATACTTTTTCCTTTTATTGTTATATGATTCATGGGAGGAACTTGTCTTAGATCTGTTGGAACATTTGAGACCTGTGGGTTCATAGCTGCTGGACAGGAGGCACTAACATCAAGTGACTCATGCTTCCCCTCAGGGAGAAGAAGAGGTTTATGCAATCAAATGGAAATAATATTTTATATGCAGATAATCCACTTTGCAGTGGAGAATCCCGAAGCAGCTTACAAACACTCGACTCTGGTGCTTAAAAGCCAGAAGCTGCAGTGAGATCTGCAGGTGCAATGGGCTATTACATACCTGTGACCTGGCAGGGAAGGGAACAGGTGTGAAAGCCTTATGGAATTGAGCTTTTGAAACACTGAGAAGTGATGGGGAAAAAAAACAAATTACAGTACTGAAAAATGCTTTCCCTTATATTGCTTGATTCAATGCCTAGATTGTACATAACAAACAAGACACCTGATGGATCCTTCTCCTTTTCTGCCCTTGGGTCACCTATCAGGATGCAAGGCTGGGGTATGTAACATGCAGGGTACGTGGTGTGCTTGAACCAGAGAGGATGCCAGTCTGCTTCTGGCTCAAGGGCTGACTTGCCTGCTCAGGTTGCAGAGAGTTATGTTCTTAGCTGTGGAAATCACTGATCCAACATGCAGTGCTGGTAGCCATGTAAACAAAAGTTTGACTGAGATTCAGGTTGCTTTGGGAGGGGAATGAAATTACTTTTTTTTTTTTTTTTAAGAGAGTTTGCTGTTGTCATGGCTACAGGACTTGCTGCTCTTCTGGTCTCTTCCCCATCCCTCTGGGTACTTTCCTTTTGCTGATGCTAGAATTTCCATGAATCTTCTTTCCCTCCTTAGACCAGGCTTGGACTTAATGGTACCTTTCACAGAGTCCCTTAGCCTGCAGGTCTGACTGGGCATGCCTGCATACAGCTTCTCCCTTTCTCAAGTACGCCAGCAAGTGCCTGCCTCTCAGTCTGGTACTCCAAACAGCCACCTTCTTTCATTACTTTTTAGAATAATGTCATGACCTTTTAATTTTTCCATTTGCAAGCAAGACTAGCTGGACAAAATCAGCTTTGATTATTTGGCTTCCCCCTCCCTGGACCACAAGTGAAGCAAACAGGCCTCGAGTGTTCGCTTAGAGGTGGCTTAGCTCTAGCTGGTCTTTTTTTCTTGTGGGTTTTTTTTCCCCCTCCTGCTTTGATGAATGCAGTGGTTTACCAGAAAGAGTAAATATCCGAAACAGTAGCTTAGTACCTGTACATTACTAGAGAGCAGCTCAACCTTGTCTGATCCATTAAGGCAGCTTGGGCCTCTCCAAATTCAGGGTGCACTTCTTGAACAACATGGTTTAGATAAGGGATGTATTTTATTTCCTAGCAGAAGTATGTCAAACAGCTACTGCTGCTGTCTAATCAGTGTTTCTGATGTTACTGGTGAATAAATAGAATGTAACTTTCACAAACATCACCTTCATCTCTCTCCAATAGCTATAGTTAAAAAAAAAACAAAAAAACAACCAACCAAAACCCAACAAACTTAGCACTACTACTGTAAATGGGGAATAAATCCAAAGATGGGTGTATTGCATGAGAACAGACAGAACAATGAGAATAGTTACACTGTCAGAACATGCTACCTAGAGGAAAAGGATGTTAGAGTTCCTTTACTGTATTGTCAAAGTCAAGTAGGATCCCAACAGGCTAAAGCTACATCGTCAAAAAGTCCGTGTCCTGCCCTAGAACAGCAACTGAAGAATATCCTTCCCTGCTTCCTCTCAGAAAAGATGAGAAATTACCTCCCTTTTCTTCTTGGTGTTAAAAAAAGCTGGTGCCAGGTGCTGTTGCTGCTGCTGTTACAGAGTCTTGAGATGAATGGTGGTCTTCCCCAGGACCAAAGGCTTTTATGTGCATGAAGTGCCATAAATGAATACTTGTTATGAGGCAAACACAAATCAGGTTAACATTATTCCTAAATCCTGTAGATAACCATCAACGGAAAATAGGAGGAGCAAGAAGGACAAAGGAATTCACAGCATTTGGGAGTGATACTTTATCTAATAGTTTCAGGATCTGAGCCAGCCTCTAAGGATATCAGTTGAAAACACACCTGCTAGCTCCTGTGAGCTGAAGATAAAGCTTTTAATGATAAACTTCATTTAACAGTGATCCAAAATGCTGCAGTGTGGGCTCTGTTTTACCACTGGATGGCTTGCTCATGTACCTTCATCCCCACCCTTGCAAAGATGAGACTTCAGTCTGCAAAACCTGTGCAGCTCTCTGGGTGCAGATTAACTCCCTCCCATGTGCTCCCCAATACGCACCTGCCTACACTGCTCATTCCTGCTGACAATGTCAGTGCTGGCTCAGTGGCCCTGTGTCACCAACACCCCAATTTTGCTACCTTTTTCCCATCACTGCAATCCCAGCAGCACAGATTCCTTTCAAGTATCGGGAAAGAAGGGCTGGAAACAGTGTCTTCATCTCTGTCACCAGTTCTAACTAGTTTGGCGAGGATGCTTCCATCTTTAATAAACCAGATGATCAAAGCCTTTGTGTAAATCCTGCCATCAGGAGAGAGGATGTACAGCTGAACTGACAGCACATCAGAGTCCTGTGCAGCTCCCCCAAATCCTGCTTTTCTCAGCTGCAACCTCTGGGCACACAGATCTGCTCCCTCCAGACCAACATGGGAAGGCGGGGGGGGAGGCAATTGATGCCTGGGAGAAAGAAATCTTTCCCTATAGGTTTTTGTTTGTTTGTTGGGGGTGTTTTTTGCCAGTAACCCAGAGATTTAGTATATATAGAGAGAGCGATCTGGGGATATATATATAAAATTATTTTTTCCAGCCTTCAACGTTGTATTTGTTTTCTTTCCATTCTTCTGAAAACGCGTATCAGAGGCACCCGAGAGCAGCCGCAGCAGCTGCCAGATCCAATCTTTACAATTCATTTGCACAACGATGCCTTTTTGCAAAGGAAAAAAAGAAAGTGTTAATGAGTTGACAAGCACACTCTTGCTTGCTGCGAGCAGCGCTGCCAGCCGCAATATTGCTGCAGGGAGGAGAGAGCAGGGTGGTGGCAGAAGACCTTGAAAGAAAAACCCGCTTTGTTCAATCCGGTTACAAAGACGCTTGCTTCCCTCATATACCAAATCCTAGCTGACCGAAAAAAAAAAGGCAACGGATTCAGTAGAAACTCGGCTTGTTAACAATGCAGGGCAGCGTGTTTCAAAGGGTTTCAAGGATGAGTCCTTGGGGTGGAAAGAAATAATGTTTAACCAAGAAGGCTCCAACTCAAAAAGGAGTGTTTCATAGGCATACGGCTTCTTTAGCACTAGGGTTCCAGATCCTGACCTGACGGCTGCAAACGAGGGTCTGAGGATGGTTTTACTATCTGACACTGCCATTTTGCAACCAGATCCTCAGAGGATGCAATTTGCCCCATCCCAGTGCAGCCCGAACACAGACAAAAAAAAAAAAAAAAAAAAAAAAAAAAAAAAAAAAACACCAAAAAAAAAAAAAAAAACCACAAAAAAACACCGACCCTGCTTAGGAAAGAAAGGACCAAGACCAGATTTCAAGAATAACTCAGAAGAGCAAGTGGGTATTTCCTTTCACGCCTTGCTCTTTTGCATTTACTGAATTTGTTCCACATGAATGTAGAAACAGCTGCATCAGCACCAGCACTGAGGCTGGAACCTTATTAATATTTATGCCTGGAAAGCAGAGCACACAGGAATCGGAATGCTTTACCATCATTGGTTCTGGGACCCCAGCATCAGTACAGCATCTTGCCATGTTTGGTGGCCAGGCAAGCAGATTTATTAGAGTGAATCAATTTCTCATCAACATGCTTACCTGATCACAGGAAAACTGCCCTTTGCCTCCTACCTGCTCTTTGCTTCCATTGATCAATAATTTCCTAATTAAGGAAACAATTTTTCATCTCGCTTTTGCACTTCTGTGGTTTATATTCTCGTCTGTTAAGTACAGTTGGAGACGTTATTAAATGCTTGAATTATAATTATTTGTTTCTAGAAGGGCATACCTGTAAGCTTTAGTATGAATGAGATGAAACAAGAAATAACGCTGTGACAGGGCCAGCATGTGCTGGGGAGACAGTTCACAGCACACAGTGCCATGCACATAAAAGGTGGTGTGTGGTGCCAGTGTGACCCCCAGAGCCTCCTTTGGGACTTCTTACTGCTGTAATTTTTGCTGACAAGGTTCTACAGTGAGAGTCCTTCATCTGGGACTGGGGCTTTTGCTTTCTAAGAGTGCAGAGCAGAATTCTTGGCTGACATCTTGCTGTGGCTTTTGTTTCACTAGAGTAATCCTTACTTTGTCTAATAATGAGTAACAGGTGAGCAGGTAGGTGCAGACAGTGCTCTCAGCTAAACCAAAATCTTCCCAAGCCAAAGCCCCTTTTAAGTAATTAATAGAAACAGCAGTAAAAAAAGGAAAAAAAAAAAAAATCATTATCCCATGATCTGGTTGAAGCCAGTTGCAGATGTACCAGCAGCCTCCAGCTTCACACCTGCTGAAATCAGAGGTGCCCCAAGATGCACAGCAATACAGGAAGGGAGGAGAAGTGGCTGTGGGGCAGCAGCCTCAACTCTGGGGCTCTCTGGCAAGTGTGGCAACAGTGGAGGAGTGTCCCTGCTCCTCTGGGGTGTTGTTCAGGTGGATCTGAGGGCTGCAAGTATAGTATGGCTATAGTTTAGCCCAGGCCTGACCTGCTGGGGTTTGTCGGGTGACCAGAGCCCAGTCAGCAGCTGGGCTGGTGTGGGGTTGATGGCATGGTCACCTCTTGCTGCTTGTGCTTCCCATTGGACACTTGGGCACACAGTACTATCAATCCTGGGCATCGCAGGCTGATAGCTTTGAAGAGCTCTAGGGTTTATTTTTTTCACCAACAAGCAACGACAGCCTTTGCTGGTGTGCCAGCAAGGCTGATGTGGGCAGCGGAAGGCTGGCTAGCCTTTTCTGCTCCCACAAACTTGTCCTCAGTATTGGTATGTTGCTGTTTTCTTCTTTTAGGATCTCACAGCTTTCCATGTTGGTGCTGAGCGTCTCCTGTCCCTAAGCTACTGATGATCATGTTCCTACAATCCTGCAGTTTAACCTTTTTTTTTATCAGGCATGGAGCTCAGCTGCTGCTTTTTCCCACTGGTCAGCAATTTTCTAGAGAGCCTGAGCAGAAACTGCAGCTGGACCACATTACAGCCAGGACTTTTGTTGGGGGCAAGGCTACCAAGGCTCACAGTTAGCACACAGTCATGGCTGCTGCCAGCTTTGTCTGCTTCTTGTCCTTTCCCACCAGCTGGTACAGGTTGACCCAGCCACTGATACAGCCTCCATGCAACCCAGACACAAAACCCAAGAAGGTACACAGAAATGTAGACCCCGACAAAATTTTTGTTTGCATAGATACAAAATATTCCCTCTTCATGGGTACCACCCTGAACTCTTCTGATGTATCCAGCGCCCTCCTAGTCTGGCCCTCGCTAGTCTTCCTCTGAGTTACAATGATGCACACCAAGGAGCAAAACGTTGCCTATATACTTAAAGAGCTTTCCTAGAGGTGGGTCACCCACTATCTAGCCTGGGCTGTGCTGCAGATCCTCAATTTTTGAGAGTACAAAGTTCTTTCTCATTTTTATACACTACAGCATCCCATCCCTCTTGTTAAGTAAAGCTTAGGTGCCACTCTTGGGCATTGGGACATAACTTCAAGGTCTTTAAGTCATTAATGTCCTTCTGAGAGGAGTCACAGACAAGGACGTGACCTACAAAATGGAATGCTGTGTCATGGGAGGGGTGCGTATTGTCTGACAGAAAGAGCAAATTTCTCCTTAGGAACAACCTTCTAATGACCCACAAAGTGCAGTACATCACACAAATGCACATTTTTCCTATTATAAAGTATAATGACCGAGTCCTTGGGCTTTTGTTAGCTGGCAGTTGCAACCTTCTGAATTCTGCAAGGGAGACAGGACTTTCATCGATGACCACTTCAGTAGCTTGAGGCAGAGGCTCTGGCTGTGATCACACCCAACCTTGTAGCTGGGAGGATGGGAACCATGAAAGCGAGGAGGGGGGAGGATTCATTGGATAAAACTGGGTTAGATCCTTTGAGCTTCATTAAACAAACTCTTGACTGAGGCCATGTTATTCCTCCTCTCATATGTCCAGCAAGGATGGCTGTGGAATAACCCCCGTCAGCCTGCATTTCACCCACCCTGCCACCCTCCCTGCACTCCCACCGCCGCGCTGCCTTCACACCCTGGGAAATCCGGGAGAGTGAAAATGTTGCAGGGTTTTTTGTTCCTTTATTTTTTGTGCAGCTCGTTTCTGTCAGGGAAGGGGGGGGAGCCGGGGGGGTGCGGGAGGGCGTTGCCGGGGAGACTGGGGATGGAGGAATCCAGCCAGGGCCGGCCCCAGGGCTGGGACAGGGGCTGCGCTGTCAGACACCTCGATGTGAGGCAAATACAGAGAGGGGAGAGAGAGGCACCAGCAGCTAACAGCTGAACAGCTCATTTCCCTGCGAGTAATTTGCAATAAGCTACGTTGAACCTTTGGGAAACCCCCCGCTTTCAAATACCTACCTCTGAATGAAGCTCGACCTTGTCTGAAGTCTCCTGAAGTGGGCTGGACGGCTGCTGTTCGCTTCCAAATGGTCTTGTCCAGAGGCTGCAGAAAAGCTAGACCTGGGTTTCCTCCCTCATCCCCCAGTAACGCAGCTGTTTATTTTATAAACCAACATTTCACATGGTGGGTTTTTTTTTTTCTCCCAGTCTCAACAAGTTCTATACAGAAGATAATACACTTGAACCTCCCACCTCCCCTTCAAAAACCTGAATTAATTTATTTTAAGATAAAGCAGTTGGGGTGGGTTTCTTTCCTCAAGGGTTAATAATCTGTTTTCCTTGAATTGGATTTTAAAATGGCTTCCTTTGAAGCTTCAAGCTGTTAGGAATGAGCTTAATGTAGGTGTGGAGGATGCGTAAAATTAGCTACTCTCTTTAGTGCTGAAATGTCAATAATAACTAATATGCACGGTTCGATACGCAAAATACTTGGAAATCATAGTAGCAGGCGTTCGCGGTACCTGGATTTTGCACCAGCCCTGCTGTAATTGAGTTTTACTGCAACAGTGTTTTCAGGAGCACACCCACCGCAGCCATGGGAAAGACCGGCAATATTTGGAATCATCACCTGAAGCGGTCAGTGGTCTGCTGGAGCTGCTGATCTGCAAGTTATTTTTACAAGTAATTATAGATGTGGATGTGTGGATGTTGATTATGCAATTAACATTAAAAAAAAAAAAAAAAAAAAAGTTGCCTCGGAATTAAAAGCTTCACATTGTTTGCGGAGCGTACTCAACCGAGTAATTAAATTTCTCCTGGCTAAGACCAGTAAAAATCGTTCTACAGGGAGCACAAGTGATCAGATTTCTTTTTCTCAAAATCACTGTGGAAGAGACAAACCCGAGAGTGTATTTTCCAGCACCCCTGTTTGGAGCTGGGTAGCCTTCTACCCGTAAGACGAACAAAAGAAAGGTGTGGATACCTGGGCACATCAATCAGCCCAAACCGGGTAGTTCAGCAGGTTGCCTTGGAAGAATGCAAAATCAGGTCTAGAGCGATCCACAGGCAGCGTTATCGATCTGCATAAACGAGGTTAGGAAGATTAGGGGCATTGGCACATGGATAGAACAAAGGAAAGAGGATATTGAAGAAATACGGGCTAGAAACGGTGATGAACTTTTATCTGCAGCTCTGTAATAGCATCTTAAAATAGTAGGTCGCTGAACCCGGGATTAGTGTGGTCCCACCCGGCGCTGGCAGCGGGGATCCTGTCGCGGATCGGGGCTCGGGGTAGCCCCTCGGGACAGCCGCTCCCTCCCGTCCCCGTACACGCTCACACAACCCGTAGTGTGGAGCAGACGGGATCGAGGAGGAGCCGACGCGCCGTCTCCGACCGCACCGAAGAGCCCCGGGCTCGGCGAGGACCCTGCAGCCCTTCCCTGCTCTTCCTCCCCTCGACCTCCGCCCCCTGCGGCGGCGGGGGCTTTTGCTGTACTGGGCTGCTGGAAAACGAACCGGGGAAATGCACTGGGGTGCACACTTTCCACCCTCCCTCGGACACCCCCCCCCCCCCCCGCCCTCTCCAGCTCCTCGCCCTTCTTCATCCCTCGCCACGTGTAAATCCGCCACGAAGCGACAAAGTGCTGCGAGTTTGCAAGACCTGATTGCTGCAGGGCTCAGGGAAAATATGCCCCCATCCCCCCCCCTTCAAAGACCCTGGGCCCTGTACAGCAGCACCTGCCCTGTCTTATTGTCTGGTTGAAGGTCGCCGGTGGCCGCGGCTGGACTGGGACCCGCTCTGAGCTCGTCGCATTGCTAGAGAGCAGCTTCGGGCTCGGCTACGGGAGCTAAATCCGACCTTTTAAGGCGGAAAAAGAAAGAAAAGCTGAGCTCGACGCCGGGGGAAATGCAGAGGGGATGGCTCGGGGGACGACTGGGTACAGGGCAGGGTGGGCGTGCGAGAGGTGACAAGGCACAGCCCGCGCTGGGGCAGATGAACCGGGTCAGGGCGCTGGGATGGTGACCACCGGTGGGGGCATGTGCGGGCAGAGGCGCGGCAGCCACGGGTGCTTGGTGGTGCCGGGGCGTGCGCGATGCCCCCACGGGGAGGGGAGGGGAGCCCCCCGCCGGCGCCGTGAGAACGGAGGCACCGGCGAGGGGCGGAGGCAGCCGCCGGGCTGCCCCCCTCCCCGCGGCAACGCCCGCTGCTGCGGCAGGGGAAGCTGTCGGTCTCGGCGAACAAAAGGCTGCGGCGGGAGGGAGGGAGGGAGGGCGGAGGGACGGCGGGTCCAGGTCACCCACACGGACAGCCAACAAAGCCACGGGGCGGGCGGGGGGGCCCGAGCCGTGGAGAGGGTCCCTGGGACTGACCCCCCCGGCCGCGGGCTGCCACCCCTCCGCCACCCTTGGCGCCTTTGTCCCGGCTGTCAGCAGCGAACCGGGGCGGCACCGGCACCGGGACCGGGGCGCGGCGACCACCCCCGGGAAGCCTCGCCCCCCGCCCCGCCCCCCGCCCGCAGACAATGCCAATGGGCCGCGCGCCGCTCCCGCATGACGTGCCGGGGGGGCGGGGCGCGGAGCCCGATTTAAGGCGCGGGTTCGGGGCGCGGCCGCTGCAGCAGCGAGTGCGGGAAGGCGCGGAGCGGAGCGGGCGGTGGTGGCAGCAGCAGCAGGAGCGGCGGAGCAGCCTCGGACACCGGCATCATGCGTGAGATCGTGCACATCCAGGCCGGGCAGTGCGGCAACCAGATCGGCGCCAAGGTAGGAGACGCTGCCCCCTGCTCGGGGGTGCGGGGCGGTGCCCACTCGGCCGAGCTTCCCAGGGAGAGGGCTGCCCGGAGGACCCGCCTTCCCGCTGATGAGCACCTCCGCGGGAGGGTCCCTGCCAGGCGGCTCCCGGCTGTCGCCTGGCGGGGGAAGGCGGGGGACATCCCCGGCGTGGGCGCGGTGCGCCGTGGAGGTCGGGAAGGAGAGGGGCAGCCCCTGCCGTTCATCCCATCCCCGCCAGCTGCGGGGGTCCCGGACGGGGAGGGAGAAGGGGCTTGAATGGGCGCCACACCCCTCGCGGCCGTGGGGGGGGGTGAGGGGCGCGGTGGCGGTCGCCTCTGGTGGGGGCCGCCCCCACGCGCGGCGAATCCGTGCCCGCCACGTCGCGGGGCTTTGGACGAGGGGGCGCGGGCGGGGCGGGGCGGTGCTGACGCTCCCCTCTTTTCTCCCCCGTCCCCGCAGTTCTGGGAGGTCATCAGCGATGAGCACGGCATCGACCCCACGGGCAGCTACCACGGGGACAGTGACCTGCAGCTGGAGAGGATCAACGTCTACTACAATGAAGCCACCGGTAAAGCCCCTCTGTAATGGAGCTGCGTGCCCCGGTGCCCCCCGGTGGGCAGTCAGAGCATCCTGCCCTGGTGGGTGTGTCCCAGCCGTCCCTGCAGCCATAACATCCTACTTTGTATTCCTGTCCCCAGTCAGCTCCCTCCAAATTCTCTAAGCCCCTGCATCCCAGGCAGCAAAACGTGGGGAAGCAGAGGGGGGCACTGCAGGGCTCCTGTGGCACCGGCTGTGGGGCCCTAACGCTGGTGCTGGTTCCTCCTGCAGGTAACAAGTACGTGCCTCGTGCCATCCTGGTGGACCTGGAGCCCGGCACGATGGACTCCGTGCGCTCTGGCCCCTTTGGACAGATCTTCAGGCCCGACAACTTTGTCTTTGGTGAGTGAGAGTGGGATGGAGGCAGCCCAAAGCAGGAGCACCGTGCCCAGGAAAGGCTCAGGGCACGCTTCCCGGTGACCTGGGGGACCTGAATCCCGAGAGCTCAGCGGGGGTGGAAGTGAGGGGTGGAGTCCCTGAGGCAGGAGAAGCGGGATCACCTCCGCTCCTCTCCGGGCACTAACAGGGCACCCTGCTTCTGGTCCGCCCTCTAGGTCAGAGCGGGGCTGGCAACAACTGGGCCAAGGGGCACTACACGGAAGGAGCTGAGCTGGTGGACTCGGTCCTGGACGTGGTGAGGAAGGAGTCGGAGAGCTGTGACTGCCTGCAGGGCTTCCAGCTGACGCACTCGCTGGGCGGCGGCACGGGCTCTGGGATGGGCACCCTCCTCATCAGCAAGATCCGGGAGGAGTACCCCGACCGCATCATGAACACCTTCAGCGTCATGCCCTCCCCCAAGGTGTCGGACACGGTGGTGGAGCCCTACAATGCCACCCTCTCTGTGCACCAGCTGGTGGAGAACACGGACGAGACCTACTGCATCGACAACGAGGCCCTGTATGACATTTGCTTCCGCACCCTGAAGCTGACCACTCCCACCTACGGGGACCTCAACCACCTGGTGTCGGCCACCATGAGCGGCGTCACCACCTGCCTCCGCTTCCCCGGGCAGCTGAACGCCGACCTGCGCAAGCTGGCGGTCAACATGGTGCCTTTCCCCCGGCTGCACTTCTTCATGCCGGGCTTCGCCCCGCTCACCAGCCGCGGCAGCCAGCAGTACCGCGCCCTGACGGTGCCCGAGCTGACGCAGCAGATGTTCGACTCCAAGAACATGATGGCCGCCTGCGACCCCCGCCACGGCCGCTACC
Source organism: Apus apus (assembly GCF_020740795.1). Taxonomy (NCBI): domain Eukaryota; kingdom Metazoa; phylum Chordata; class Aves; order Apodiformes; family Apodidae; genus Apus; species Apus apus. Next base: position 70,267,417 of record NC_067283.1, read on the forward strand.
TGACGGTGGCCGCCATCTTCCGGGGCCGCATGTCCATGAAGGAGGTGGACGAGCAGATGCTCAACGTGCAGAACAAGAACAGCAGCTACTTCGTGGAGTGGATCCCCAACAACGTGAAGACGGCCGTCTGCGACATCCCCCCGCGCGGCCTCAAGATGTCCGCCACCTTCATCGGCAACAGCACGGCCATCCAGGAGCTCTTCAAGAGGATCTCGGAGCAGTTCACGGCCATGTTCCGGCGCAAGGCCTTCTTGCACTGGTACACCGGCGAGGGCATGGATGAGATGGAGTTCACGGAGGCAGAGAGCAACATGAACGACCTGGTCTCCGAATACCAGCAATACCAGGACGCCACTGCTGACGAGCAGGGGGAATTTGAAGAGGAAGGAGAGGAGGATGAGGCGTAAAGTTGAATTGAGTAGGAGTTAAGTATAGTCTGAGCAGGCAAGTGTTCGTTGAGAGGAGGAATCTGTGCAGTTGTGCTGAAGCATGCATTTTTTCATTTGGTGCTCTCCACTGTTGCTTCTGTCAGCAGTTTTGTATCCTTGACTGTCCAATGTAACAGTAGTTGCAAAAATACTTCAGAGTCTTCTGTTGAAATGGGTAACTTCTCAAACATAAAGCTTTTTGTGTCCTAAACTGTCTCCTCTGCCTTATTTCTCTCTAGATTAAGATAACTCTTGCGTAGTTCTCTGTAGCTTCACTTCTCCTTTAATCCTTAACTTCAGTGAGAGTTTAAACTCAATAAAACCAGATTTCTTAGGCCATGAATTTGGCAGCATGAGTAAACTGCAGTATCTCATCTTAAGATGGTAGCTAATTTATGGAAATTGGGTGTTCACTGTTAGACACTCCTGTGTCCAGCTGCTAATTTGTTGCTCAGGGGGAAGCTGCCTTAGCTGATAGAAACAAGACACTGCACTTGTGAATCCTGCAACTCCTATTTATGGCCATACATGGTGGTGAGGTCCCTGAGAAGGTATTGAATTCCACATTACTAACTGTCAAAACTGATTTGACAAGAAAGCTGCAGGCTTCCCCACTGCCATTCAGCAGCTCTTTAACTTGTTCCAGAGCATATAGTACATGTATATGAGTGGCTGCTTGTGTTTTGTTTGGGTGCTGAGGTGTCCTGTATCCTTCAACCCTCCTCTCTAAGTACAAAAAGTTCCCGCAGAGTAGCATGGATCTTTACCAGCAGACAACTTTAATTTGATTAAGAACCTGAAGTTCAGGCATAAAATTCTTGAGTGTTTCCCAAAAATAGCCAGTAAGATGCCCTTAACTGTAAAGGGATTGACTCTTCAGGGCAGTCAGTTCCCTTTAGCACATAAGAGGTGATGGGCAAATTTCTAGATAACATGGCTCAAAAGGCTGCCCAGAGCATACATACCATTTTGGAGTAGTCAGGTAGGTACCCTGACAGTAGCTGTCTCCCACATGGAAACTATGCATTTACAGGGCTGCTGTTTGATGCTCTTGGTTCCTGCAGCAGAAAACGGACCCCTACCCAGACAGGTGAGAGCAGTGCAGCAGCACCCTGCTGTGCATCTTTGTGAAGGTAAGTGTGGATTTCTTCTGGTAAAGGGCAGGATGTGTGTTGCTGTGTGCTTAAAGGATGCAATCATGCCTACAGTGCAGTTATTGGTAGTTACAAGGCTTGAGACTTTTCTTACTCCTGCAAAACATAAGTAAAATCCCTCACAGAGTATAGCAGCTACCATATATGCAATATTAGTCCTTAGATCACCTGAACACCACTTAGGGGAGTGCTCCTGTACTAAAGTGTTGCTTTGAGAACTGCTGCCAGTGCTACAATTACTATGGTCCTTACTGCTCTGAGAGAGCTGGTATCCACATGTGTGCAACCTCTTTTGTGGTCCTTTAACGAAATGCTTGCAAGGCATTACTGGAATACAGACTGAAAAGGGAGCTACTGTGCGTGACTAATATCTTGCCCTGTTTTGGCTCTGTTAATTGACCACTGCCTGCAGACACTACTCCGAGTGTGTATCCTGTTCCTTTGCTTGTGGGCTTATTATCCCACAGTGAGATCTAGGATGGTGTGCAGGACAACAGGCTAAAGATCATCTCTCACCTATATGCTTCACTTCTGGTGTACACTCTATAAAGAGAGTTGAGAAGCCTGAACTCTTACTAAACAAGTACAACTGTATGTACTTGTTTACAATAGCACTTCTATTTCTTAGCGCTTAAGCAGTTCTAGGATTAAGTATTAAACAGATGGAGGTTGTTTTAGTAACTGAGTTACTATGTGCAGCCCTAGGCCTTTTGGGAAAATAACAGCTTATCTGGTTGTCAGAGTAACCTTCCCTTGAAATTACCTAGCTGGGTTGCACTTGAAACTGTTTATCATATAGCTTTGTTGGTAAAACTGAGAAGGGTAGCCAGCAAACAAATTTAAACAAAATTTAGCTAAAATGTGACAATCCAGTCTTTGACAGTAAAGGTCTGCCTTTCTGAGGTCAGGGTGTAGCAGGTTTCACAAGTGTTCAGTGTTGCCTGTCTTCTAATTCTTCGTGTAATTACACTCTATCTCTAGCTAACCCTTAAATATAGCTACCCAAGAGACACATTTCAGTACAACTCCTGTTCTAGAAAGTAGGACACCATCCTACATTGCTTGCTGTTTGTACTCTAGTTTTTTCTAGAGGGAGAAAAACCATAAATAGATATACTCTAGACAGAAACGAGTCCTTTCATAAATCCTACACAGCTTATTTGCTAGTCATAATAATGAAAAAAAATAATATTCAAGCCAGCATTCCAATAGGAGTTGAAGGAAATGCAGGGAACAAGGATACTGGAAGATTTAGAGAGGAGTTTCAAAATTTCTTCATAGGGGACAGTAAGTCAACTATAAGGGAGGATGAGTCCCATACTGCTCCTGGGGGTTACAGTACCTTTTTTTTTTTCCTCTGTTGGATCTTTGAGTTTTAGCCGTATCTGTTACCCAGGAGACCACTATAAAAACTGGAGACTGACTCATGTCTGCTAAACAACAATCAGATGTTTTCACAAGTGCTCATGGTTGCACTTTTTGTTTCACAGAGAAAGCAGAACCACTGAAAGGATTTAAGATTACCTAGTCTGACTGCATTAATTTATATTGGGTGTTGATTTGTATTTGTCCCTGTGATGAACAACACCTCTAAGGCTAAACATCTTGCACAAGGCATCCTGTCTGGAAGAAATGAGGATAGATAACCCACAAGCTTAGTGGTGTGCAGTTTAAGCCATTTATGACTTGTTTGTGTTGAGGTAGAAGTTAATGCCAAGCCATATATTTTTGTTTCAATGGTGGTCTGCAGGGTAGCATGCTCATCTGTTGACAACTAGATCTAATGATGCTGGGGAAGGAAACAATCTTTTGTTGTTGTTCACTTTGTTTAATGTGTGGCATTTTTAAGCACATCAGCAGAATGTCTTCACCAAGGCAAACGACTCTAACAATGCTTGTCCACTGGTAGATGCAAGATGGTAAAGCTAAGGCTGTAAAATCAACTAGGTACTATGTAGGCTCAGCTTAAATAGAATAGGAATGAGGTGTGGTTGCACTGAGATACCACCTCTATTTCCCCTTCCTGTTTAGTTGCAGACCTCAGTTGAAGCTATTGTACCAACAGTGTTATGGAAGGATAGTATGACATGCAGTCTGGTTCCTCAAAACACTAAAGTATCTGTTGAGAATGTAGATCTACATCTGTTTTCCAACAGATGCTTTCCAGTCTGTCAGGTGGGAGCAGTAATGATTCTCCTCTTTGCAACATATGTGAGGTGCCCATATACATCAGAAATTGGGTTGCATTAAAGGAACAATGGCCACAGTGGTGTGATAATCTAAGAATGAAACCTGAGACCCCGCTTGTTTACAGGTGTATCTTTTCAGAAGGTATGAGGTGAAGAACACAGTAAACCGAAGTCAGCAATATGATTTATGACCTGAAGAAAGAAGAGTATTTCAGAATTCTCTGTATAATAGGGCAAAATCTTCTGTGCAGGGAAGTCTGCTCATAGATGATGATGATGATGTCACATGCTGCATACTTGAAAAGTATAGCACTAGTGGGTCCTTTGGGGTATCTGTGCTGATACTATGTGCTTAAAGAAACAATGATGAGCTGACAGTCTTTATGGGACACTGCTGCAATGTGCTATTGCAAAACACAGCTCTGGTGCCCAGAGGGACTGTGGCAGAGTGGTACAAGAGGGACAAGTTTATTACCTCACCAGAAGGAGCTGGAGAATCTCACAATACTCTGCACCAGAAGAAGTTCTCCCCTTGCTTCCTTTATCTTTTGTCGTTCTCTGTAAACCCCGCAATGAGGTCATGTAAAAGATCAGGATGAACCCTAGTACTGGTTTTGAGTAGGGCAAGTTTCATAGTTGTTCCACTGAAATAATTCTTTAAAAATCACAACAAACAATAACCCCAAAACAACCACACTTCGTTGTCTTACCATATTTTTTTAAGAAGCCTTGTTAAACTATACTAAAATCTGCTTAGCAGTGGGAGGTACTTCAATTAATGTTTTCTGTTTAATGAGGCCTAATATTGGTTTGCTAAAGCTATGAGGAGATAAAATCTTCTCTGGAGAAATCATGTGACTACCCCCTATATTTACTACACACCCTTTCTCCTGGGGAACATGATTCTACTTTCCTGTTCTGCATTAAAGCACACTGAACATGTACTTTGAGGGACCATTCAGACATGGTAGCCTGCCTAGGAGCTCTAAGTAACGCTGTTCCCCTGAACCTGCTCACTGTAGGGGAGATGCTGTTTTCTTATTTACAAACAACCCCCTTCTTAACCCCTGTATATTTTTCAGCTGCTTCTGCATTTCCACAGAACAAAGCTTGTGACTCTTTGATGTGTTATGTGTGCTTGAGGTAATCCAAGTAAGGGTATCCCCTCTTTCTTCAACTCAAAAGAAACCTTTATGAATAAGTATTATAAGCTAATACTGCATGTGACTGAAAAAAAAAAAAAAAAAAAAAGAGAATTTTCCCCCTTCTGATCTAAAATTTATTCATGCCATTCAAGCACCTGCCTTTTGATACTCCTGTCCTGCTCTGATTGTTTTTTATTAGATGGGAAAGAGCAGGCTATGGGATTTCGGATGCTTCCATTTTAGATGGTTGTTATCTGTAACTTGCCTACATAGAAATTCAAAATGGAAGCATTTTGTCACAGGAAAAGTGCCTAAGGTCATGATGCCTTTTGGAAAAAGACATTTCTTGGCCCAGACTCTACTGTACACTTGTCCAGCTGGAGCCTTCTGAGCATTTGAATCTGAGGTGCAAAGAGGGTATTGGAGGATTTGGGAGGGGGGGGAAGGGGAGCTGTGAAAGCTGCCCCTCCTCCACCCCCCTTCCATTCTGACATCAAGGGACACAGTGCAGGTGGCAACTCTTTCTTCTCCCTGAGCACTTGAACAAGGAGTGAACTGTTTCCTTGCTCCTAGCTTCGATCCTATTTTGAGGTATTCTATTTGTGAATCTGCCAGAAAGAAAAATTGTATCTTTTTGAAGTGTGTGTATAAGAAGGCTATCTACTTACAGCACCTAAGGGGAAAAAAAAAAAAAAAAAATTCAAGAACAGGTCATTCCTTTCTCTCCACTCAAAGTCATTTTTCCCTTACGGGCAGAATTCCACTCATAAAGGAGGAAATCAAGTTAGCTTTGTTAAATTCTTGTTTATTAATGTTTGATTCTTGTATGGTAGAGATTTTTAAGTGGTGTCAATTTATCCATATGTCATCTTTTATTACCAGATAATTTTTCTCACTTGGCCTCCTTGGTGACTTCAAGGCATATATTATTTTCTTGGCAAGAATGACTTGATCATTGCAAACAGAAATGTTAATAATAACCCAGATTAAGCAGGATGTGAAAACACTTGCTCCAGAGGATGAAATATCTACCCTGGCAGAGGCTGTGTAGCCTGTTCAGTAAACAGTTCTCTGTTGTTCTGCACTGAAAAATATTACCACATTTTCCATGGATGTAAGAGAAAGACACTGCCTGTCTTCATAGTGAATAATTAAAAAAGGTTTTCAAGCAGAATTCAAATGGTCTCACAACAAGCTTTACAAACATTAAATGAAATACAAGCATTTACTTATTACAGTCTGCTTCTTTCCATTGAGCCTAATGATGGTATTATATTTAATAAATTAATTGTTTGGCTAGTTTTTGTGTATTCCAGCTGTGAACCCAGGCAGGGAGAAAAGAACAAGTTTGGGTTAGAGATTTCCAGGGCACTTGCAGAAGTGGGTAACTCCATGGGCCAGGTTCATTCAATATCCTCCAGCTGCTGAAAAGGATGGTCCTATTCCCCTTACCTTGTTTCAGGTGTTACCTTTGTGCTGTTTCCTCAGGCAGCTCCAGGGCATGTCTGACCCCTATACCAGTCAGTTCCGCTCCCTAAGCTCCACAGTCAGGGATGGTTAACTGGGGGTGGGAAAGAAGCTTTTTCTTGGATTAGGGAGTGTGCCAGAGGGAGAAGTGATGCCAAGGAGAAGGTGACGGCAGGCAACTGGAAGCAGGAGAGAGCCGAGCCATTCATGCCTCAACCACCTACTGGAACGACACCCTGAACTTTCCCTTCAGGGAACCCATATGATTTTAAACAGTGTACATTGACTCTCACCACACACCACTGCATCTCTTAGCAGATGTTGCAAGATGAAGTTTAGAGTTTGCTTGGTATCAGTTTGAGTTACAAGTAACTATCGGGTTGCAAGATAAGGCAAGGAGGCTAAGGAACAAAAGAAACTGCGACTCGCAGATCAAAGTCGTTATCTGTGCCTTGTTCTCGATGACGAGCGGGAAATAAGCCACCCTGGAAAACGTGATATGGGCATTTCATTCATATTGATGCTGGAATCTTAGTCATCTCATGACTGGAGGACCCCATTCGTAGAGACAGCTGATGTATTTCCTCTGCTGAGCCATCTTAAAAGGTAGATGCAGCCTGGATGGGGGCAGGAGCCATCTGGCTGCTACCCATCATGTCTGGTGTGCCAAGCGGAAATAATGAGAGGCTGTATTATTTTGCCTTTCTTCTCAGTAAATCATGGCCTGATGATGATCAACACATTTTTTCCCCTTCTGGAGTCATTCTGTGACATGTGATTGTGTTTATTATGGTAGCTTTGGAAGACAGATTGAGTGGGGCTCTGTTTTCTGTGTCCTGCACCATCACGGTCGCAGAAACTCCAGGCTCTTGGCAGTTATAATCTAAGTTCACATGAGAAACCACAGGGTATGAAAGAAATACTAAATTAATGAGGGAACAATTCTTCCCTCAAAAGGAGCGTTGGTCATTTTAGAATTGACAGTGCTGTAAATTTCTCTGTAATGTGATATCCTCTCACATGCTCATCCTCTCTCCTCTTCTGTTCTTGGCCAAACACACAACCCCCCCAGGTACAATAAATACAAGTACAATTAAACTGCTTTTGCTCATTCATAAAAGCAGGCTCAGCATTGTAGCATTTAATTGCTTCTAGTGCCTGTAGTGGGTGGTAATGTTGAAATAAAAATAGATTTTCCTTTTTGGTATCTTATGACTAGAATTAAAAATACATTTGCCATTATTCCACCCTCTGGCCGGCAGAAATATTCTTCTATCTTAATGCAGGTGGCAAGCAATTAAGCATCTGGTCCCCAAAGGTGAACTCAGTCCTCATCAGGTGGGAATATTGTCGTCACCAGGTAGAATGCAAACAATAAGCTAATGAACAGAGCCAGCTCATTCGAGTACCAACAAAAAGACTCAAAAAGTCATGTAGCCTCTGGTACACATACCTGAGCAATACGTGATGTCACAAGAAAGTGAGAATAAAGCCATAGGCAGACATTTTGTATGCTTGAGCAGCTTTCACCTCGGTACATTTGTGACTCTTTTTTTTGAACAATGGGAAATTACTGACAGACGTGAAAATGTGGCATCTCTGTTGCCTCCCTCTTCTGCATCCATTGCCAGAGCCCTGCTGTTGCCATGGCAACCGGGAAGGCAGGGCTGGATGCAGGCAGGGAGTGGGCTGTGGGGCTGCCGGCAGGGTTTCAGCTGCCGAGGGGCACACGGGCGCTCCTGGGCACAAGCGCTGCCTTTGTATGAGTGGGAGAGCCTGGACTTCCATTTGCAATTCTGAACACTTGGAGTTAATGGAGTTATGTTAAAAAAAAATGCAGATAGGAAACTCCCATTTCTGTTTAGATAGCATTGATAGCTAAGACTTGTTAAAGTGCTTGTCAAAATGGAGGGTTCTAAATTAACATTCAGATTACCAACATTTGATTGGCTTCACTGTGTGTTCATGGATGGTCAGCATTGCTGTAGATGAGGGAACTTATAGACATGTACACTCCTTAAGGTACTCAGTTCTAAAACCTGGAGCTACATCCCCCCCCAAAAAAAGTGGGGATCTACAAAGAGATGAGTGCTATAGCAGCCAAGAAATAGTTTTCTAATAAATGCTCAGAATCCTTAATGGAATAACTATAAAGCCCTAGGAGGCCACTGTGTGCCTGTGGGAAGAAGACTTCTCAGGGAGTGGCCAGGTGCCCTCAGGAGGGTAATCAGAATGCTTCAAGCTGGTCCTTTGTAGATTGTCAGGAATATTTTCAAACCCAAAAAGCTCTTCAATGGCTGTGTGGTTCCCATAGTGACACCAGAGATAGTTTTGCTGCAGTTCCACCAGAAGTGAGAAGATGTAACTGCCTACAGCTGCCCAAAGCAACTAGAAATGTGCATGCATGAGTTGCTTGAGCAATAACAAAGACTGTCTGTGATTAAGTATTGCAGAAATGTGCCAAAGGAAAATACTGGCAACAGCTAGTATTTAAAGAACAAAAAATTCAACAGAAGTTGATGAAAATATCTCAGTGCCAGCACAATTCTGGATATTTTGTGACTGCAAAAGCCACATGTAATAATGCCACTTGTAATTTCAGAAGTTGCAAACCTTGAGCCAGTCCATGCTCATGGCATTTCTCAGCAGCTGAGGCTTGTGTACTAGGGGAAAAAATGAGCCACCGTTCATGAGGAAGCAAATTCACTGGAGCAAACTGAGAACCACTTAAGCAAATATGGCCTAAGTATTTTTCCAAGGTCATGTCAGCCAAATGCCAAGCAAATATACTTATTTAGCCAGTAGTATTTCCTGCCATGGATGAAAAAAAAATTGAATGAAACTGGTTACATTAGGCATTGATTTATATTGTGTTAAGCACAGCTAAGCCAACTACTATGTCAACATCCTCATCCATTCTGGCTGCAACTACCTTTTTCCTGATTGTGGTAATGCTTTACCACATTAATTATTAACTCACCTTTGCAAAAATATGCCAGTTTTGTAGCTGTTATAACTGCAATTGAATTGTATAGTGTATGGTGGCATTGAGATCAATAATCTGTCAATTTGGACTTTCTGGTCACACATAGCCTCCTGTTCCTTTCTTTCCATTTTGCAGAATCATGGAATTGTTGAAGTTGGATGGGACCTCTGGAGGTCATCTAGTCCAGGCCTTTAATCAGCCTGGGAGGTGCAGCTAGAGCACATCAACTGAAGTTGTATCCACTCAGGTTTTGAATATCTTCAATAATGGAGATTTCACAACCTCTCTTCCCATTGAGTATATATATACATTGTTAAATTTCCCCTGGTTTCACTGGGACAGAATCAGTGGAGGGCAGGCCAATTGTATCCCTGAGTCAGCTGGGAGCTTAAGTCGGAGCAGCTGGACACAGCTGACTGACAGGTGTACCCCACACCACTTACCTCATGCTCATTACGAAAGGAGGGGAGTGTGCTGAGGGTAGAGAGGTCTGTTCTCTTGGTCTGCTGTTCTCTCTGCTGCTCCTGAGGGCTAGGCTGAGCGTAAGCTTATATATTTTATGTTAGTGTTTGTCTTAGTTTTGTTATTTCACTAAATCTGTTTATATTTCAACCAATGGGGCTTGTCTCCTCTCCCTGATTCCCCTTCTGGGCTGGGGAGAGGTCACCAGGTAAGGGAGCAATCTGCTTCAGTTTAGGTCCAGATATGAGCTGAGTAAAGACAATCAGCAGTGGCTGGCTTCTGAATTTTGTGTACTCTTCGGCCTGGCAGTTCAGCCAGTTTTCACTCCATCTCACTGTCCATTTATCTAGGCCACAACTCACCAGTTTGCCTATGGGGGTGTTATAGGAGACAGTTCAAAAGTCTCCACAAAAAGACCAACGTTGACTGCTCCTTCCTTGTCTACCAAGCTGGTCACTTTGTTGTAGGAGGCCATGAAGTTGGTCAGGCATGATTGTCCCAACTAGTTCCAGTTGCCATCTTAATCCACTCAGAAATGGTTTTGAGATTTCATTCCATCATCTTTATAGGAATTGAGGTGAAGCTTGCTACTCCATAGTTCCCTGGATTCCCCTTCTTGCCCTTGAAGTTAGAGTAACAATTTTTTTTCTTCATTCCAGTCCTCGAGAACCTCCCAGGCTGATTTGACCTTTCAAAGATTATCAAGACTATCCTCACAATATCTGCCAACTCTCTCTGTACTCATAACTGCATCTCATCAAGACCCATGGGCTTTTGTCTGTTAAATTTATTTATGTTAGCAAAACTGATCTTTCTCTACCTTGAACAAGCCTTCATTGTTCCAGATTTTCCAAGAGGTCTAAAAGCATTTGATTCCTTGGCACAAATCTTAATAATGAAAAAGGTGAAGAAGACACCGAGTACCTCAGCTTTTTCCATTATTGTCACTGAATATGTCCTCTGCCATATTCTGTAGAAGGTACTTTCTTTTCCCTAGACTTCGTGCTGCAGATGGACCTGCAAAAGTCCTTCTCACTGTCTTTCACATCCTTTGCTTTTATTTTCCTAACCCTTTCCTAACTCTGTACACATGGACAGTGATTCTGTGCTGCTCCTGGATCACCTTAGTCTACTTCCACCTCCTGAATGCTTCCTTTTGATGTTTGTGTTTTGTGTTTGTTTTAGGTTTAACTGACCACAAAATACCAGCCACATGGCTGCTAGCTCACCCCATGTGCACACACACTATCTGTGGGATGGGGAGAACAAAGGCCAACTAGAAGCTTGTGGGTTGAGGCAAAGGACAAGGAGGGTTCTTCACTGATTAAGGTCCTGAGCAAAACAGACTCAACTTGGAGAAAAAAAAATAATTTAATTTCACACTAATCAAACACACCCAGGACACAGACAACACACAGAGCAGGACTTAGATACGTTACTCCCACCCCTCCCTTCTTCCCGGGCCCAAATCCCTTTGTTCCCGGTTTCTCTCCCTTCTTCCCCCAGCGGCACAGGGGGACAGGGGATGGGGTTTAGAGTCAGTTCACAGGCTGGTGGTTCCTGCTGCTCCTTCCTCCTCAGGAAGAAGGATTCCTTCCCTGCTTCCCCACGGGGTCTCTCCCATGGGAGAGAGTCCTCCATGAACCTCTCCTTCATGAGGCCTTCCTACGAGGTGCAGTGCCTCAGGAGCAAGCTGCTCCAGCCTGCTTCCCACAGAGCCACAGGCACCTTATTCCCCCTTCTTCCTCACCAACCTTGGGATGTCTACTCCAGCACTGCTTCTCAGCTCTTCTGCCTATCTCTCTCTGCTCTCAAATATTTTTATTTTTTTTCAGTTCTTTCAAATGTTAATTGCAGTGGCGTAGCCATTGTCTCTCTAATGGCTTGGCCTTAGCCAACTGGTTTGGAGCTGGAAGAGCTTTTCAGCTTCTTATAGGAGCCCTCCCCCACTACCGAAAAACCCACTAAACCAAACCAGCCCTGTGTTTACTTGGGAACTTCGTCATCCATATAGCTGTGCTGCCACCTTTGCTTGATCTGCTGCTTGTTGGCATGGGCCATTCTTGAGGGTGGAGAAGGTGATTCCTGAAAATCAACCAGCTCTCCTGCTCTCTTCTTCTTTCCAGGATCATCTTCCCTAGGATTCTTTCAGACAGATACTTGGAGAGGCTAAAATATGCTCTCCTGAACACCAAGGAACTGTAATCCTGCAACTTGCTTTGTTCCCTTCTACCAGGATCTTGAACTTCACCATTTCACGATCACTGCAGCCAGGGCTGCCTTGAGCCTCCACAGCCCTGACTGCAGGAGATACTGGGGAGTTTGATGTCCCCCTTGAGGACTTCTAACTGTCTGAAGGTCTTATCTACTTCCTGATGAGGAGGTGTTTTGCAGACACTCATCACAAAACAGCACGTTGGTTTGCCCACTGATCCTGACCCTTTTGCTGGCTCATCACCCAGCCTCAGGCAGAGCTCTCTGCATTTCTGCTGCTCTCACGCAAAAATGGGCAACTCCCCTTCCTCCAGCCTGTGCTCCCTAAAGGGCCTGTATCTCTCCACAGAAATCCAGTTGTGTGAGCTGTCCCCTGTCCCACCACGTCTCTGTGATCCTGGTGAGACCACAGCCCTGCAACTGCGCACAGATCTCTAACTCATCACGTTTACTGCCCATGCTGTATGTGTTGGCACAGGGGCCCCCACGCCTGCTGATTACCTGGGAAAAGTACAAGAGCTCGCTCGCCTTGTCGTGCTATCCCCTCAGCACTTCCATATCGTGCTGAAGGTGGACCTCCTCCAGCTCCATTGTGCTGAATAAGAGGCACATTGTTTTGCATCCTCTTTGCCAACCCGCTCCACTGCTTCCCTGTTTGGTGGTGGGTTGTCATCTCCTTTCCCTAGTCCTGGTGTAAAGCTGTCCCTGCTGGACTGGCTGGCTAAGATTCTGTCCCTGCTGAAGTTGATAGCTGTGAATCGATTAACATTTTGTAGTCAAATGCCATCGTTTCTGCACAATCCATTACAGACCCTGCTGAAATTTATTTTGCATACTCTCCTCAGCAGCCAGTGTTCAAATGTTGCTCTCTCTGTTGTTCTTGAACTGTCCCTCTTCCCAGTCACCTGCCATGTACTTAGAGCCCAGTTTATTTCTAAGAGGGAACAAGCCGAGGTGTTAGGCGGAGGATCCAAAATCTTCCAAAATGAGGTGCATGTTAGGAGTCTGGTGAGACAGAACATCACTTCACTTACAGGAAAAAAAGTGAACATCCACTCCTATGGATGTTCAAACTGCTCTCACTGCCAGACCAGCCCCAGAGAAAGCCATTCTTTGGTAGCGGCGTAAAGTTTCACGCCAGCCTTCTGTGTTCCTGAGATTAGTGCCCCTGCATAGACAGGTTTGGCAGCGCTACCTAAAAAAGGAGGGTTGCTCTGCTTGAAAGCGGCTGCGGCCTCTGTCGTCGCCACCCGGTTCCGCTTGTTTCATCCGGCTGCCCTGAGCTCCGCGAAGAGGATCCTCGTGCCTGTCAGAGCACGATCAGACAGTCCGGAGCCAGAAACACAGGTGTTCACAGAGGCTGCTAATACAACACAGCAGTGCACGCTTTGCTGCTGCGGCCCAGCAGAGGAGCAGAAGGTTGCGGGGCCGAGCTCCCACAGGTGTGGGAAGAGGAGCTACTTGTGGGTGCTCTCTTTAATGTGTTCAGCCCCCTCCCGCCCTCCCTCCTGCCAGCTGAAGGCGGGTCCCTCCAACCCACTGAAGCCACCGCGGGGCCGGACCCGGACCTGCAGACAATGCCACGGCCCCGTTCCGCCCCCGCATGACGCCAGCGGAGGGGCGGGGCGCGGAGCCCGATTTAAGGCGCGGGGTCGGGGCGCGGCCGCTGCGGCGACGGGTGCGGGAAGGCGCGGAGGAGGTAGCAGCAGCAGCAGCAGCAGCAGCAGCGGAGCAGCAGAGCAGCAGCCTCGGACACCGGCATCATGCGTGAGATCGTGCACATCCAGGCCGGGCAGTGCGGCAACCAGATCGGCGCCAAGGTAGGGGCCAGTGCTGATGAGGTGGGCGCTTCCCGGTGGCGGGTCCCCAGGGTCGCACGCAACCCCGTCCCGGAATGAGAAGCGGTCTAGAGGTGCCGGGGGTGGCCCGGGATGTGCCCGAGCTCCGGTCGGTCGCTGCCCTGCCTCCCTGCAGGCAGCCCCGGCAACCCCCCCCTCGCTGCCTCGCCCTTCTGCAGCCGCGGCGCCGGCTCCGGAGGGAAGGAACCAGCGGAGTTTCAGCGCAGCGGATACCTCCCCCCCGAGGGTGTCGGAGGTGCTGCCATCTTCTTGCAGAGGCTAGAGAGACGTAAGCCACTGCTAGACAATGGGAAACCACCACATTGAGATACTCGGGGACCGCCATCCTTTGGCTACAACTTACAAAATAATGAACTTGCCCTTCGGTGCTCCAGCTGCCTGTCTGCCCTCCGCTTGTTCAGCTGCTGCGGCCAGGAAAGCCCCTCTGCTCCTCCTCACCTTCCTCCCGGGCAGCTGCTCTGCCATGCCAGGGAGGGGCCAGGGCTCTGGCATGCACAGACCGCGCTGGGGTGTGTGATTGGCACTGGCCAGCTGTGGTTAATCATTGCCCTTTTCCAAAAATCTCCTCTAGTTCTGGGAGGTCATCAGCGACGAGCACGGCATTGATCCTACTGGCAGCTATCACGGGGACAGTGACCTGCAGCTGGAAAGGATCAACGTCTACTACAATGAAGCTGCTGGTAAGTGTGTCTATGTCCTCAGACGCCCTTAAATAAATGGGGCAGACTTGCCGGTTCAATGAGACTGGAAAAATCCCTCAACAAGAGCTGTCACCTGCCAGTGACGCCTCCAGGAGAGCTTTGTTCTCAGAATGGCTCTGACAACACGGCAGTCTGGATGGAAACAGCGTCTCTCTGGTGAAATGCAGGGAGGTGGGTGGGAGCCCTGCTGTGGGGCTGTAACACCGATGCAGGTTCTTCCCACAGGTAACAGGTGGTGCTGGGGGGCAGTCAGGGTGTCCCCAAGATCATCCTGCCCTGGTGGGTGTGTCCCAGCCCCCCCTGCAGCCATAACATCCTACTTTGTATTCCTGTCCCCAGTCAGCTTCCTCCAAATTCTCTAAGCCCCTGCATCCCAGGCAGCAAAACGTGGGGAAGCAGAGGGGGCCACTGCAGGGCTCCTGTGGCACTGGCTGTGGGGCCCTAACGCTGGTGCTCGTTCCTCCTGCAGGTAACAAGTACGTGCCTCGTGCCATCCTGGTGGACCTGGAGCCTGGCACGATGGACTCTGTGCGCTCCGGCCCCTTTGGACAGATCTTCAGGCCCGACAACTTTGTCTTTGGTGAGTGAGAGTGGGATGGAGGCAGCCCAAAGCAGGAGCACCGTGCCCAGGAAAGGCTCAGGGCACGCTTCCCGGTGACCTGGGGGACCTGAATCCCGAGAGCTCAGCGGGGGTGGAAGTGAGGGGTGGAGCCCCTGAGGCAGGAGAAGCGGGATCACCTCCGCTCCTCTCCGGGCACTAACAGGGCACCCTGCTTCTGGTCCGCCCTCTAGGTCAGAGCGGGGCTGGCAACAACTGGGCCAAGGGGCACTACACGGAAGGAGCTGAGCTGGTGGACTCGGTCCTGGACGTGGTGAGGAAGGAGTCGGAGAGCTGTGACTGCCTGCAGGGCTTCCAGCTGACGCACTCGCTGGGCGGCGGCACGGGCTCTGGGATGGGCACCCTCCTCATCAGCAAGATCCGGGAGGAGTACCCCGACCGCATCATGAACACCTTCAGCGTCATGCCCTCCCCCAAGGTGTCGGACACGGTGGTGGAGCCCTACAATGCCACCCTCTCTGTGCACCAGCTGGTGGAGAACACGGACGAGACCTACTGCATCGACAACGAGGCCCTGTATGACATTTGCTTCCGCACCCTGAAGCTGACCACTCCCACCTACGGGGACCTCAACCACCTGGTGTCGGCCACCATGAGCGGCGTCACCACCTGCCTCCGCTTCCCCGGGCAGCTGAACGCCGACCTGCGCAAGCTGGCGGTCAACATGGTGCCTTTCCCCCGGCTGCACTTCTTCATGCCGGGCTTCGCCCCGCTCACCAGCCGCGGCAGCCAGCAGTACCGCGCCCTGACGGTGCCCGAGCTGACGCAGCAGATGTTCGACTCCAAGAACATGATGGCCGCCTGCGACCCCCGCCACGGCCGCTACCTGACGGTGGCCGCCATCTTCCGGGGCCGCATGTCCATGAAGGAGGTGGACGAGCAGATGCTCAACGTGCAGAACAAGAACAGCAGCTACTTCGTGGAGTGGATCCCCAACAACGTGAAGACGGCCGTCTGCGACATCCCCCCGCGCGGCCTCAAGATGTCCGCCACCTTCATCGGCAACAGCACGGCCATCCAGGAGCTCTTCAAGAGGATCTCGGAGCAGTTCACGGCCATGTTCCGGCGCAAGGCTTTCTTGCACTGGTACACGGGCGAGGGCATGGATGAGATGGAGTTCACGGAGGCCGAGAGCAACATGAACGACCTGGTCTCCGAATACCAGCAATACCAGGACGCCACTGCTGACGAGCAGGGGGAATTTGAAGAGGAAGGAGAGGAGGATGAGGCGTAAAGTTCCCTGGTATCAATGGAACTTCTGTAAAGCAGGCATGTGTACTGGATGACTTCTGATAGTGGTGGTGAAGCATGTTCTCTAGAAACTGTGTGCCCAATTATCCTCTCAGCACTTGTAACTTTGACAGATTTCTCAATGTACCAGTTCTGAATCCCAGTTATTACAATGTTTTTGTTTAATGTTAAAAGCACATAAAGGCATGTATTCTAGATCATGTTTTCTGTCTTTCTTAACACCTCTATTGGACACGGAACAGCTGTTCAGTCTGTGTGGCTAGATGTAAGTTTAAAGACATGTCAGAAATCTTGCAGCACAGGGGTGCACTCTGAACCACTGAGGTTTACATTTTCGAAGTGTGTGCTTCTCATACAAATATTTTTCATCGTTTTTTTCTTACATGATTCAAACCTACCTGTAATTTGAATCAAAATGGAAAGCCAACTAAAATTCCTAAACAAGGCAAGGGCAAACACCTTTAACTTGTTTTACAGTTTAAGTCAGCGTAGGAAATCTTCCACTTGTCTGTTGAATTCCTCTGCAAAACGCAGGTGTAGATTGTGCTTTGCTTCTGGCATCAGAAGCAACCTTAAAAGAGGAAAAAAAAAAATATTAAACACTGACTATACAGAGGATTCTGGACAGGTAATTAAAATGTTTGTTGCCTGTTCCTTGATTCTGGTTACCCAAGTACAGAATAGAAGTAACTATTGTTTTCAGTACTATCCCTCTGTATCACGTTCAGAATGTGAACTACAGGAACAGCTGGAGCAACAAACATGCTACTACCCCATTTTGGGGAGGATAAACTGAGTTTAAAACAAATTTTTGTGTCCTAGACCCAGTTTCTAGAAACTTTCTGGTGCTCTGCAAAGAAGATAACATTCTGAAACTTGCATGAGCAGGATGCATCTTCAAAAGGTATGTGAAGTACCTAACCTCTTTTGCCTCTTTCAGAGAATGGTGGTGGTGCTGGGCAGTTAACACATTGAGGAGATCACTACAGAAATGTAGATTTCTTGACACCACTGAAACTCTGTTTGAACTTTGTCTAATCTTTCTGCAAAAAGCAATCCAAAACTAAAACTATTCATTCATCCTTTAAAGGGGGAAAGTCGGGACTTCTTCAGCTATAACAAAAGCTTAGAAAAGTAGTACCTGTGAAAAAAAGTTAAATCTTTGCAATACGTATGAGTGTGACAAGCCTAAAAATGCTACTTGTCATTGTTTTCTATCTGGAAAAAAATTTTAGACATCAGGTATGTAGTTTTAGCACTTTCTTTATATAGGGGTGGGAAATGCTTTAAATATACTTTCTCTTACCACATACTGAACAGTTTCAACAAACCTAAAGCCATGTTGACTGCTGTTTTGCTATGTTGCCTTCGTGTCATCTAAGTCCCACTATAGGAAGGTCATCTTTCTTCTTTTGGTGGTGACAAGGACTGTTTTGTCTTGGGAAAAATGGCAACAGGGTGTGAACATACCCAGTTCTTCTAGTGCTTCTGGACTGTGTATGCTATTAGCTACTGTTGTTATGGCAGTGTAATGCTACCTAACTCTAACCATACCATACAAATACATTATAATGGCACACTTGTTTACCATGAGATAAACAAGCACTGTATTTGTGTCACAATCAGCAAAAGCTTTTTCTAAACTATTACTAGCTAAAAATAAAGGCAAGAAATAAGAAGCATGTGTTACTAAAGATAGGCTAAATTTAATGTTTTCCTTCTGCTTCACAATGGAACATGTAATCTCTAGTGCAACAAGGGAAGAAGGGAATCATGTACTGAAGTATTAATTTCTGAGAACACCATTAGTCCGATTTGTTTTCTCATGAATACAAGTTTGGGGAAGCACTTCAGCACAAAGCCATGTAACAAGCTTCTTTACATTTTATTGGATAGCAATTTCTTGTATTGTTTCCTCCTTGGCTTGTCTTCCAAAGAGAAGCTGTCAGACCCTTGTCTAGATTTTGTCATGACTTGGCTTAGTCAGGAGTATTTCAGAGCTCAGTGAAGCCTAACAGGATGATGGTAGGTGTTCTAAGCAGGGCATGTGGGAGTAAGTAGCAGACATGGAATCAAACATCTGCATGTGATTGTTAGGAAGGTCTCTTGTTCTCATCTTTCCTGTGGCACAATGCATTTCTTTGAAGAGCAGGGCTGACTGAGATAAATAGATCACTCATTTTTTCACAGAGATGACACCAGTGAAACAGTTCCCTACACTCTGCATTCATAAAAATGGGTTTTGTTCCCCTAATTCTTTTCTCCAGTGTTAATCATCACACTCTGTTATTAAGTAGTAATAGAACTCTAAAATCTGTGTGCAAATCTATAAAGAAAATTCAGCTGGTGAAATCCTAGCTTTTTACTGGAAGCATTTCTGGAGTTTTCAGATTAAGCAGATAGTGCTCTGAGATATTTCTTGTTTATAAAGCAATATCTCTGAGCACAGTTGTAATTTTTTTTTCTCATTCTGCTTTTCTTAAAGACACTGAAAATTAACAGGACAGTTAGAAAAACAAAACCTTTGAGGTGATTGTTCATATTAACAAGACAGAACAAACATTGGGATATCCTGTACTGCTTTCTAAGAACTTAAAAATCTTCTCCATTCATAGCATATAAATCCATTACTCTAGTGAATGGGACTTGCAGCAAAAGGAGTGCAATGGCCATAACAGAAGAAATTTGCTTGTTCCAATAAATGTTAGGGAGTGGGTCTATGTGTGAAGTAGAAAGAGGAAAAGGACCTTACTTGGTTTATCTTGGGGAACTTTAGGAAGGAGTTTATGAAAATATTACAGTTTTTATACTGCAAGAAAGATCAGCTATACTATTTGCATTGCAACTTCCTAGGGAAGTTTAGAATAGCTCTGTCTGTGGCAGAGACAACTTATCCAAGTGTGTGTTTGTTTGTTTTTTAAACTGTGGGTTTGAACCACTTCATTTCTTCAACAGTGGTCTATAAATATTCTCTCCCAAGACTTACCGAGAGTCTTTGATGTGCTTATGAATGTATTCTGCATGAGCTTGGGGAACCAAAGGATCTTTCTCACCATGAATTATAAATGTGGGACATTTAATATCTGGCAGTAACTGCTGGCAGATATTACCTAGGGAGAAAATAAACGAAGGTCACAATTTTACAATAGCATGGGAAGACTGCAACTGCTTCTGAAAATGCTTGTGAACTCCACTGGGTTCTACCTATTGCCTTTCCTTGAGGATAGCATGCAACTGATCTACAGAACTACGTAATCAGGACTTTAACTGACAGTTCTTTCTCCAAAATGTTACTTTACTGAAATTTGCTCCATTAATGAATACTAGCACAAAGGGAGCAACTGAAGTACTTCAGTCCCACATTTTTGCCAGCTTCCCTTAGCTCACAGGAAACATGTGCATCTCTTCCCTGGCTTTGGTCTCTTTAGCCTTCAAGTCCTGTGTCCTTCATGTTTATGCTACATTTTGTTACAAAGGTTGTCAGGTTACAAGATTTGCTACTTTCAACAACAAGTGTATTTAGGTTGTACTCATGCTTCTTCCAGCTTCCCAACCCTTTGCTGTCTGCAATGAATAATTAATGAATAACTTAACACAAATTTTACTAGAAATATTCAAAGGTTATTCTCCCCGCTCATTCATTTTACAGAACCTCAAGAATAATTTTATGATTACTCATCTTTATTTTCAATATTAGTAATGTTAATGCTTTTCCATACTCTTCTATTCCCCACCCCCCTTTCTTTTTCCCTTGTCCCGTAGCAACCAAGTTTCCAGACTCTGCCTAACTTTCCATACTCTTGCATGAGTTTCTGTGGGCAAAACACACTTGATGAGCTTTATGTTCCATGTATCTTTGAGCTAACTTTGTCCTCTTTGTAGTTGTATCCTTGCAGCTACCAACAGCTGTACAGCTAAGGCTCATACCCTCACCCTGAAGTGCAGTTTCACAGTTTTTCCAATTGCTTGGTTATTTATATAGTCTTGGTTTGCAGATCTACCAGTTAAATATTTTGATCTAGAGCATTTCATCCATGGTCCCCAAACACCTGCACAAATATTAACTGTTTTTCAGAACAAGTATCCAGTAAACTTATTTACTGATGGACATAGTTGGCAGTCAAACTATTATTTCCTAGTTTCTGTCTTGTACTATAACCACTGGATTATATTTACTCCAACATTGTAGAACAGATATAAGAATCTTGAATTTTGAAGCAATTCCAGTTTATTCAGTTTCCCTATATGTTGGCAACTTCTAAACATTAATTTCTTACAAATTTTCACTCTATTTGCCCTAAGTGGGACAGCTTTTAATCTTGTGTCTTAAAAAGAACTTGAGTTGTTTTTGACCAATGCAGGGTTTGATGTCCTCCTTTTACCTCTGATGCGTTTTATTAACCCCTTTTCTTGTATTTGCCATTTATAAACTTTTGTGCAGCGTGTTTAATTCAAAGGAGGCCTGCTTGTGTTCAAAGTTGCCCTCCCCGAGCTACTCCTGGAAAAAACAACTGTAGTCTGCAGGCTGCTCTTTTTTTTTTTTTTTTTTTTCCTTTTTCAAATGTTAGGCTTCTCTCAATATCTGACCCAATTACAGCACCTAAGTAATTCAGTTACTAGCTACATGTCTCCTGGTGGCTTCTTTCACAATCAGTCCATCTCATGGTGTTAGGGGCATGTGCATGCAGTAAAAAGATGTCACAGCCAGAGCTTCACCAGCGTGAGCTTTGGACTTAAGAATAAATTAGTTTTAAGGAGATGCATTCTTGAAATGGTAAAATAAAATCAGGTAGTGATTTGTTACATCTGTCTACTGGAAGAAAATCTAGTACCAGGTTGCTGATCCTGTGCAAAATTTTATGGAAAAAATGCAAAAGAAGGAGAATTTTCCTTGTAGTACCTGCTGCCTGTTAGTGTATGTCACCTCCTGTCTTTTATCATAAGAGCTACAGGAAAACATATAAGAGAATTACGGACTCCTTGTTTTGTGTACTATGTATTTATGCACTATTAAATTTGCTTCAGGTAAAAAGCAGTTTTCCTCTGAATTAAAAATGAACTTCAGGGTTATTATTGTATACTTGGTTACAAAAGTCTGTGAAGAGTAATTACAGAAATCTTCGGAGATAAACATTTAATAATTAACATGTTATCCAGTTTAACTACTATTTTTTGGATTTTAAACACCCAAGGTGTGTCAATAGAGGGTTTTTTAATGCATTTGGTTAATTATGAGTTGCCAAAATAGGAACTTCTTTCTTAACTCATGATATTCTACTAGTTTTGAAATAGTGCTGCAGCTCCTATTTGCAGGAACCTCCCTTTGGGGATATCTTAACGATGTCATCAAGAGGTAATCCTTCGACACTGAGAGAGGACAAAAAAGCTTTAGCAGAATCCCTTCTGCTCAGTCTGCACAAAAGCAATGATTTAATAATGTTTTGTGGTCGAACAAGAGGAGAGACTCTTCAGCTAATGCTTCACATAAATGTGTTTTCCTCCTGTACCTTGCTGATTCTGTGAACCATCTGCAAATTGCTTTAATCATGACTGTGAGTCAGACCCAGCTTTTAATGCCATATGCAGAACCCTTCCTTTACTGGTTGCTTGGAGTACTATTAGATTTTTTTTTTTTTTTTTTAAATCTAGAACTGTCTGCTACTATAATTGCTTCAGTTTAACACTGTAAAAGCCTTACCATCTGATCTTTCAGCAAAGCGAGATATTCCATCTACCCAAGCCTCACAGGTTTTTGCAAAGTACTCATGCCCATACATTTCTTCCAGTGGTTTCCTGACCTTTTCACTCCATTTTGAAACATCTCGGATGCCTACATAAAATAACATTGAAATATGTTATTTCCAGCAACAAGATATAAGCCAGTAGTGTCAATGTCAAAGTTCAAGTTTTCAAACCAGAGAGCAGATATGTACACTTGAAAATGCACTGAATGGTTTAAAATCATTCTTAGCATGATATTAAAAAAAGGTAGCTTTATGATCTTTGCTGGGGTCTTTCTGAGTTGCAGAAGACTATCTTTTTATTAGAGCCACAAGGAAAAATAGAAGAAAAATAATAATCCAAGGACCCAGTACTAAAACTTCTGATTTCATTTGGGAGGGCTTGCAGAAGAGGAGCTCACTGAGGTACCTTGTGTATAAAAAGAGGACTGTTTGAAAATGGTGTGCCAGAGCTGGCAATTATTTTTTTTTTAAATCCTTCAGCCTTTTGCTTTGGCTCAGGAATGGAAGTTCTTCCAGGGCCACTACCAGTCTTCAGAGGAAGGAAGCTCTTACTAAGGCATTCCAGCAGGCTGACATCATGGTACATTTGCCATAGTCTTACAGAAAAACAAGCAACTCTATTTAGTAGAGCCCATGAGTCATGGCAGGCTGGCTAAAGCTGTACAAATAATTTGACATTCTAGTTATTTACTTATCAGATTTACCTATTTTTCTCCTAAAATTTTCCATGCTGCTCACAAGCCAGTATTTCACAAGGTGGCTTTCACTGAATTATATTTCAGCTGTACAGCTTTGTATTGACAGAGCCCAAAACAATGTTGGTATAACAGAGAACCTGAAAGAGGCCTGAAAAGTACTGCATCATCAAATAGCAATAAATGCAACTAGAAAAGCTTTTAAATGGTCTGAAATGGGAATTAAGGGAAGAAAGGAGTGAGGTGTTAACTAACAGACAGGACCTGCCCAGCTGAATGAGCAAGGCTATAATGACTGAAAGTGCTTTGTAACAACATCTCATTGGATATTGGAGTTTGGTCACCCCAGGTTAGCTGTTACTGAAGAGCTGTTTCCCTTATAGAATGTACTATTTTATCCTTGCAGCTGGTTTTAAGAAGAGAGAGGGGGGAAAAGCCAATGTTGAGAGGACATAGATATCAAATAAACACCTTTCTCTCTACCAAAACCTCCACTGCAGCTGGGATGCACTGATGGGCCAGTTGTGGAAGGCTTGCACTGCTACTCTCTGAACTCTATCACCCAGAGAGAGATGTTGAAAGCACCAACCCACAAAGAGGCTAAAAATCAACATTGCTGTGGGTGTTCTGTGCGAAGTAAGACTTTAACTTTTTTTTTTTTTTTTACATTATAGCCTGTTTGCTGAAACCAACTGGTAGTGCACTTCATAATTATATAATAAAAACTTAATAAATATAAAAGCATGTAAAGAAATAAAGCAGCACTTCCACAGACCTAAAAAGCATGTTGCTTACTGAACTAAAATATAGATGCTACTGCTACCAATGAAAATGCTTTAACATAGGTAAGGTAAGTACACACATGCAATACCTTTACTTGTAATTTAATTGAAGCCAGACAGATTTCACAGCTGGTATAAATCAAACTCCAATCACTAAAATGAAACTATACTGGGTTACATTTGTTAAGAGCCTGCATGGTTAACTCTTCGAATTTCTAATTTCAAAAGGAAATATGGTCCCTTTCTGAGGTTACTAGCAGTTTTTGGCATTTCCTTTGGAGTGACAAATGAATAGATTCTATTTCATACAAATGGAATAAGGATCAGAAATCCTGTGTTTCTTTACTTTGCAAAGGTTCTATAGCCACAATAATTAGCTTCAAAGGAATGCAAATTAGAAAGGCTTTCTGGGACACTTGCAGGATTAACTTGCCTTCTGAACTCAAAGGGTAAGTTATGAGCTTATTTTTTCACTGTTTATGTATTATATAGGCCCTTGAGGCAAAAGCTGTTTTGTGCTACCCCAGTGATTTTCTGTGGGCCTTGTTTCATGGTTGTGCAAGACATGAGAAAGAAATCAAGCGTGGGGATCAATAGTAATATTTGGGATTTATTTTTAGAAATTTGTTACAGCAACAGAAACCTCACTTTCTGAAAAGGCTGATAAGCTATTGTACCTTATGCTTTCCAGCTGCATAAGTTGGTAAGGACTTGTTAAAAATCCTATTATATTACCCCTATGGTGATTGTTAGGTAGTTTCTCACTATAATCCATTCCCATACTTAGCAACTTGGTGAATTTTGTGTCCTGTTTCTTCAAGTCTGTTGTGTCCTCAGCTCTCTCCACCTATCTGTTACATGAGTAAGTTTCTTAGGTCAAGAAGAAATGAAAACAATTAATTTAGGATACAATACTCAGTTTGTACATACCATTATAAATTCTCACATCCTCTTGAGTAACACTGGCATTTGCTCCCCAGACAACCAACTTGTGGATAAGGGCTGGATACTTTGCAGCTGCAATGAGTGCTGTGATTCCACCGTCACTCCACCCCAGCAAAGAGAACTTCTTAAACTTCAGTGCCTTGATTTGTACAAGAAAGTGATATGCAAATAATGAGCTGGTTTTACAAGCAAATAAAAAATATTTCCTGGAGACTAATGGTACAGATTTAGACACAATGCTACACAGGTGAACCATTTCATCATTAGAAAATATTTTTCCTGCTATACATAAAAATATTTCAGACAAGGTCAAATATTTAGAAAACAAGAAATTAGACATGCCCTTCATTTTCTAAAATTATTTAATGAAACAGGCAGTAGCTACATTAGGTTCTTGAAATTAAGAAGTGTTTATTTACAACAGAGAATAAAGACCTTTTGAGAGAGTCTGATGGTATCAAAGTGTATGAAAAATAAAAGTTTAAGACTTCAAAAATGAAATCCAGTGATATAATTTACTAATGCTAGCTGATTGAAAAAAAACATCAACTCTTCTCTGTAACAACCAAAGAATACTTGAAGTATTTGCTACAGGATTGTATCAATTTTTAGTGTCCATTTCACATTTTCTGAAGCTTTTAAGTGTACTTTTAAAATGTTACTTCACAGTGAATTATAATTAAAAATATTAATAATGAAATTCCTCCTTCTCAAAAAGGAAGGCTCAGGGAAAAAAATATGACAACCAAGATCTCAATTAATTCTGAATTGTACAATGCTTTCCACTAGAGTTTGAAACTCTTGTTTCCTCATATACCACGATCTGTGGTACCGGTAGGGACAGAAGAGAGGATTTAGTGTGATTTTGTGTAATGTTTGGTGGGCAGAGGGTGGGAAAGGTAAAAGCACTCGAGAACAAATGTATTTGAAGGTTGCACAGGGGCAATATTCAATGGTTAAGCAGTATTTGCAGTTTTGCAAACAGAAGCCTCAGTTTGTGAACTCTCATGAAAAACATAAAGATTTCAAAGGGTTGTGAGGGTTTGTTTGTTTGTTTATTGTTTGGTTGTGGTTTTTTTTTGTTGTTTTTTTTTTGGGTTTTTTTTGTTTTTTTTTTCCCCCAGAAATTATTGACTGTTATATGTCGTTATGGAAGGTATTTTACTTTTGGAGGAAAAAGAGCAAGTTAGCTGAATGAGTTGTTTTGGCATTTTGTTGTTGGAAGTCCAGGCCTGCTTTCTTTGGACAGAAGAAAGCAAAAATGCAGGCAATGAGAGAAACTGCTGCAGAAAGAGAAGTTTCTAATCTGCTTGTGAACTCATGGCTCAAATGAGGCATAACTTTGCCAGCCAACTGAATACCTAGCAAACTTTTGTCACTATCAGGCTTTTCTGGTTTTGGCTTCTTCCTTGGTATTAGGCTCGTTGTAGTGTTGCTCAATATTAGATTTCACTCTGCTAAGCTGTAATTACTAAACAGAAAATAAATAAGGTAGGGGAAAGAAAAGGACATGTTAAGTAAGAGCTGACAATAAGAATGCAGAACCTTGAATTTTAGCAGCTGATCACAAGTTGGCCCTGGCTGAAAAAGTAGTTATCTGTGACCAGCTTTCAGTATCAGGCTGCTGAAGGGTTACTGGTGTCTTGGCAAATTTCAGGAGTTGAGCAGTGCTTGTAAAGCAGTGTTTTCACTCTTGCTACTGCTGTTCTGCTACCATCAACAGCAAATTATGGATCTCAGAGTTGGCTGATGGGTGGAATAGCTGGTCAAAAGTTTTGTTCTTCATGCCAGCTTATTTGCCAACGCTTCAGCTGAGATCTGTTCAGCCTCCAGTATTTCTCTTGTTTACTAGCCATTATCTTGATACATTCTTTGGGTTGTCTCAAGATGCCTTTCCAGCAAGAGGAATTGAATTTATCCTTGCAGCCTTCCAAAAAGCAATGTGACGTAACAGATGTGTTGGCTATGGTATGCATGTGTGCTTGCTTTAGTCTTTCACTACTCACAGTACAGCCTCTGTAATTCCATAATGATTGTTTTAATGCACTCAGCCCTTGCTATTGTTCTATATTGGGATGGAGTGCAGCGAAATGGACTTACTTGCATTATCCTTTTATTTCAAAAAAACTCTTTCACAGAACACACACAGAGCAGTGCCATCTGCACCAATTTCAGCTTTGGTATTTCACAGAAACTTTGCAGCACTCACAGCTACAGTAGACACTGGAATCCCTAGGAGCCTAGAATAAAGGTTCTGAAGGAGACTAAAATAAAGGTCCTGAAGACTCATCTATGCAGATATGCCATCTATATATCACTATAAAGCCCTCTGCAGGAGTTATGACTTAGTTTTACTCTGGAAATCCTGGTTTGGATGATTCCATGAGATTTGTGCTATCCTTTATATGTTATGCTAAAATAGAAGGGAGTTACTCATGCTTGGGAAGATTTTAGTAATTTGTTATTATATGCTTGTATCAATAAACATCTGAAAAAAACATAACAGGATGCTACAACTCATTTGTTTTGGCAGCTTTAGAGATTGGTAGGCTGCTGTTCTGTTAGACTGGACTCTATATGGTACATTCTCTTTGGGGACAGCTCTTACTGCGTTTATTATTATTTGAACAGAGGCAGGAAAGGGGGTTACAACCATTTAAGCTGAAAGTCTGTCACCTATCCATGGCAGCATCTTTATTTTCTCTGTTGGTGTAGCAGAAGAAATTGGTGATTTACAGTGCAGAGAGAGATAGCTTTTATGGTTAGAGGGCAAAACTGTGCTTTAATCCTGATTCTGCTGTCAGACTCACTTCGTTTTGCTACACAGGAAGGCTGCATTTCTTGTTTCAAATGGGTTTCTGCAAGGTTACTGCTTATTACAGAAACACGGTTGGATTGACTGTCTGAATCTTGTCTCATATTTTTGGAATTTTAATGATCTGCCAACTTCCTTAACATGGCTAAAGACACTGTATAGCTTAACATAACAAAGCCAAAATATTAGTTAAAACTAAACCAGAAAATAGTCTTAGCACTTCATGGATGGAAAAAAAGAGGAAACAGGAGCAGATTTTAAATAAAAATTTCTGCAAGACAGAGAAGCAGTAGCAGCTTTAGGTCATATTTTTTATAACCACAATATCTGAATTAGTTATTAGGATCTGATATGATCACAGGAACCCTTCAGTTTCCCACACAAATTATTTCAGTACTGTGCTGAAAAATGTCAAGCGTCAAGTTAATTTTTAGAATTAAATGTTTATTGAAATGGGCTGCTCAAGGCAAAATGCCAAGATTCTATTAGCTAGAAAATTTTCTAAGAACCTTTCACTACTGTAATCCCTTCAGTTAAATCACTTAGTATAGACTTTTTAAATGTAAACTTTACCTAAACTTACACGATTCTTGGCTGCAAACCTCTTAAGGCAGGGTCTTGGAATAAAAACATATTGCTTTTTAATTAATTCCCTCTGCTGAGCCTCTACGTATATAGCAGAAGAAGAAAGTCTGTTTCAGAATAGTGTGCATCTGCTCAGTTTTAAGCCTCTGTATGCTCTTTTGCATAACCTGCTGTCTGCTGGAAACAACCTGCTTAACAGGTTAACTCTTTTTTCTTCTCAACATTTAAGGAAAACAGCTCTTAAATATATTTAAAAATAAAAGCTCAGAATAGATTTACCTGCATAAGATCCACAGCATCTTTTGCATCCCTCTCAAAGAAATCCAGGGGAAAGTCTCGAGATGGAGGAATGGACTGTCCATATCCCCGAGGATCCCAAGCAACAATTGTGAAAAGTTGCTTATTCATAGACTTAAGCTGTGGTCCAAAATCAGTTTGACCACTCCCTGAAACATCATAATTTTTCAAGTAAAGTAACCACTATATAACACATTCATAGTATATAAACTCTAAATGGCAACTGGGGAAACATCTGTCTTAAAACTGAACAAAGAGGTTAGCCATCAACTAACAGAAGTATATTTTATCCCTAATTGTAACTAAACATTGCAACTCTCAGACAGGAAGTATCATGATAAAAATTGTTAGAACTATCTGCAAAATGCTCAGAGCAAACCATTTCTGGCAGGTACGTAAGCTTATAAAAAACTGTGCTCTACACAAATGCTTTAATACAGAATCTTAAACTGAGTTACCTGGGCAGGGATTTATCCTGAACAGATTTAAAGCACTAGCATAGTCATTACTATTTGTCTGGACAGCACAAATGAAACTGAAAGGCGAGAACTGTACTGACTCAAGCCACAAATTTGTAGGTGAAAATGTCCTGTGTGAGACAGTTGATTGTACTTGATAAAACACTTCTATGAGAATACTGTTGCTTAAAGCCGAGCTCTAAATACTTCATTGCCTGAGGAGACAGTGGTGACAGAAAAGCATAAAACTGTAAATTTTGATTTTTCTAAGATGTATGTTACCAAAATAAGTCAAACACAGCAATTTCCCCTGATGCAGAACAGTTTCTTATATCGATTGCTCAGACCTCCAAATGCTCCAGTCTATTGCACTAAGCTGTATATGAACACTAGCATGAAGGTAAGACTGCAGTTTACTTTGTAGTTGCATTATGGTCATGTGGTAACAGTATCACATGCTACTTGATTAAAACCTGTTCAGATCTATTGTATTACATTCAAATTATGTAAATAAAATACCAGCTTGGCCATCCATCATTTCATTAAGAAGGCTATTTAATGGCATTTAAGATTTTGTTTTGTTTATTTGGAGAAATATGTCCTCAGATACCTTTTTCTATACCATCAGCTGGTCTAGATGATAAAAGAGGCTGTATATAGCATGTTATGATGAGCTTATTACAGCCTGGCATGGTTGCAACACCAATTAATAGCTGGATTCAGAAGCAAAGTACCATGTTGTTTGGAGAATACCCATGCAACCTGGTTAATATTATTCTTATACACGTATTCTTACGCAGGCTTTGTATGAACCTCTGCACCATCAGGCACACATTTCTTATACTGTATTTTTTAAGTTAAACAATACAAAAGGCTGAAAGCATATCTGAATGTATTTTCTGGTTTTTCTTAGTATTTTTCTAGTTAGCAAGAGAAACAACACTTTTGTTTTAATGTAGTTTACAAATAGTCTAGAAACAAACTAATTCTACTGACATAAAAGCACTTATCTTGCTGCCACAGCATACTTATTAGTCTGCTAATACTGTAAGTAATATACAATAATACTGAAAACTCAGTATTAGTATTAAGGGAAGAAGTATATGACAGAATGTAAAGCTCACCCTCCCAAGTTGCCCCAAAATACTAAAACAAAAGCTTAGTAATGGTAAAGATAGTAACCCTATTACTGTTCATAGTGATGCTAACTGAATAATAGCAATGTACACAATAGCCAAGTATAATAATAATATTATGACTGAAGAAATACATTATTTCTACTTAAAGAGTTAGCATTGGCAACATGATGACTAGTTTCAAAAGCTATTTAGAATGTGTAGGTGAAAATATAAACTACTAAAACTCCCTTAGCATGAAGTTTTCCACCCTCCCCCTGAGAATTCTTGAAAGAAAGAAACACTTCATGAAGCTTTGAAAGCATGGCTGCCAAGAAAAAAAAAATGCTTCCTGCTCTTCAGTTCTTGACATTCTATCATCTTGATCCAGCAATTCAGTTAAGCTTAAGCTCAATTCTGAGCACAGTAATGGTTCTACTGACAGCTTGCCATGAAGTCTGATTGGTTCTCTAGAACTGCAAGAACCCAGGAAAAAAAAAAAAAAGCCTGTGTTAATTTTACAAGGTTGTTATCAAAAGCAGTGATCTTGATGGACAGATACAACTCAGCAAGCAGAACCTGTTGTTAATCTCAGAAGAGCCACTGAGAATCTTAATGATGTTGCACTGAATAACCAAAACATGAAAGTACATTTTTAAGCAAAAAGCAAGTCTCAACTATGCATTTTTAGGTATGATAATAAACTGCAAGTGCTGCATTATGTCTATTAATTAAATCAGAATGCACCTAGTTTCTAAAAAGGAATGTGTAATTCAGTCTGTATAACAAACATAGCTGACCTGATTTTTCCCCCGTTATTTTGCACCTTGTGTGGCTACTGGCCACCTGTGCGGGGCACTTACTTTGCACAGTTAAATCCAAAAGGGCAAGTGACTGTTACACAAATCAAGACATCGTATAGAAAGGGCCTGGTGAGATAAGTGAAATAGTTACAGTCAACTCATTGCAATGACTCTGCCTTTTCCTATCCGTTGTATGTGTAGCAATATTTTCAATGACAGAGCTCCACAAACAGGTGTTGAACATATTACAAAATAGTTTTGTGAACTCTAGCTTGAGACCAGATGGTGAAAGAGGTGGTTAATTTACAAAGATGAGACATAATCTCCAGACCTAGCATTCCGGGAAGCAGAAGAACTGCATGGCTTCCTCCTCCTGTCTGCTGATAATGCAGGTGGACTCCATTCACTAGGATTTTGGCAGATGCTATTGAAGTACTAGGGATGGGGGAAGGGAAGAGAAATAGGAAAACATTGAGACAATTCTTATTAATACATGTTCATTCAAGCAATACAGAATAATTACTTTTTCTAGATATTAATGACAATATAGTGAGATTTAAATGGGAGATTTTCAGGGGTGCAGAAAAAAACTACATAAAAAGCTTGAGAGAGCAGAGAGGTATTTAGGTGTGAGCACTATGCAACATTTGTAATTAGTTTTCACAAATGTAGTTAAATGACTTCAGCTAAAGGGGAGAAAAAAATAATTCTAGACTGTACAAGAAGTAGAATACAAAAGCAGCTTTACACATCTACAGAAACGTGTTCAGAGAAATATATTAGAGAGGAGAAACCTCATTGTGTCAGAGCATAACTTTCGAGAGGGCTGGTATTCACCTTGTAATTACTAAACTGAGCCTCTCCATCTGGCAAAGAAACTATTGCTATGTTTCCTCATGAACCAGAGGGTCTACAATAAAAAACAACTTGCACTGAGATGAGACAAGAATGGGATAATCGTGCATCTGTCAGTGTAATCTCAGCAGGAGACAATGCTTAATTGGAAAATACCACATGACCAAAACCACCCACCCATGAAAGAAATACCACAGTAACTAACTGCATAGGCCTCCTCTTAGTCCTGACCCTCAAAACCCTACACTAACCCACAAAACAAGACCTAAGTGTGAACAGGTAACCTGTAATACTTACTATTCTAGATACAAACATCTGTGAGAAATCAGAAGTAGCATAGATTGAAGGTATCTTCTTAACAGTATAAACCATTGCATCTGTTCTCCCAAGCAAATTTGTGCCGTAATGGTTGCAAGGCATCTTTTGAACAACCTGACTCATTTTATTTAAAGGTCATAAAATACAAATGTTGCCATTTGATTACTTAGTGGTTAACCCTTATTCTCTGCACTTTTCAGTTTGCCTAAAGTATTCTTGACCCATGAATGAAATCAACATAAATTTTACTTGCATACAGAAATGCTGTTTTCCGGTCTTAAATGTGATAATCTCTATTGCATGTTAGGTACTGGGCAACTTATTAAAAATTAATTTTAACATATAAATTCTGAATTACAGCACAAAAGCATAGTTCTACCCTGTATAAAATTTAAAATGGTGGCGTAAAAGTAAAATCTCTTAAACCCTTCTCAGAAGGACAATGAGAATGAACAACGGCTTGTGAGCTCAGGTTCCCAGCAAATAAGTGGCAGTTAAAGCACACAACCTGTTCAACACAAACCCTTTTGGATTTCACATAAAATACTGGTTGACATAAAACAACTAATCATGCCTAAATGTAAGCTCTGACTTTGCAGGACAGGATCCACTCTTCCTACCTATGCATACGCAATTTAAGACCTGGAGAACAAATCTGTAGCAAAATTACAGCTCAAAGAAACTTCCTGTGTCATTATAAGTTCAGTGAGTTTTGCTGAACTGCGGCCTTGCAGTACCTGAAGTGTCCTACAGGAAAGCCGAGGAGGGACTTTTTACAAGGGCAGGTAACGGTAGGACAAGGGGTAATGGTTTTAAACTGGAAGCGGGGAGATTTAGGTTAGATATTAAGAATAAATTCACTGTGAGGGTGGTGAGACACTGGCACAGGCTGGCCAGGGAAGTTGTGGCTGTTCCCTTCCTGGAAGTGTTCCAGGCCAGGTTGGATGGGGCTTTGAGTAACCTGATCTGGTGGGAGGTGTCCCTGCCCATGCAGGGGGGTTGGAACTGGATGATCTGTAAGGTCCCTTCCAACCCAAACCATTCTATGATTATATGAAATGTGATTCCAGTGATGAGTTTGTCTGTAATGTTAAGCCTTACTTTAAGTCTGCATCTCACACCTGATGCAGATATATACTTCACAACTTGAATTCTGAACGTAGCATTTAGACGTTCTTAACCCCTTTCTTAATATCTGACTTTAGCTTTTTTCTAGTCATAAAATAAAATGTTTTCTTGATAGACCATCTTTTGGTTTGTCCTTAATTTCAACAGTTATTCTATCATAGTTCTCACCATAGCAAATGAGCACCTTGCTCTTTCTAATTTTATTGAAATAGGTGATTTTCTTAAATTTTGCTTCTAATCAGTAATAGACAAAAATGTTTCAAGTTCTGGACAAAACTGAAATAATAATTATGCTGTTACTTTTTTTTAAAAAAAAAAGTTTGCCAATATGTAGTAGACAAGAATATTGTAGACAAGGGATGTATATTCTGCTTTCCTCATTCAGACCCTACGTTTTTTTTACACAGTTCTGCATTTTTTAGGATTAATTATTAACAGCGGGGGCTTGAGAATTTTGCTGAGTTTGTGATGCTTTTCTACCCCTGGATTGTGCTTCAGTGTAAAGTCCAATTAAATCCAGGAGTTTCAAAAGTATTTTCAGTACTTTCTGGGCTAAGAAAAAGCAAGTTGTTCACTTTTGTTTTGGTTTTTGGGTTTGTTTTGTTTTTGTTTTGTTGTTCCCTCTTACATGCTGAGAAGCTGTATTGGAACTGGCTATGCCTAAGTCAGTTTTGACCTTCCCCACACCAAGTTTTTGGGAGTCTGGAATCACTTCTGTGTGCTTGTCAGCATGACGACCTCACTGCTGTCAGGTTTTCATAAGGATTGCATTCTTCCATCTGTTACCATAACCAGAAATGATGTTAAAACAAAACAAGCCCCACTCATTTGTCACTGAATTAGTGCTGCTAAGGCGCACAGCTCTGTGAGAAGCACTGGATACGTACTGCCTATGTTTACCAAGGGAGCACAGATGCAGAGCAGGCAAGTCCTGCACTGTGCCCGGTTGGAGGCCGCACTTCACCGCATACTCTGTAGGAGCGAGCTTAATCTGGGAACTACCTTTCTGTTCCAGCTGGGCTACAGTACAGGCTACTCTTTATCTGTGCGGGGGGGCGGGGGGGAAATACGGGATAATATCTGTTTTCCTGATTAGGAGTTGCAGAATAAGCAGCATTAAATCCACCGCAGGTACGCGACCTGTTTGCAAGCCCCCGGGAAACACCTGGGCGCTGGCAGGTGACAGAGAAGCGGGGCGGGCGGGCACGGGGCCCCGCAGCGGGGAGGAGGGCAGACACCGAGCAGAAGGGGAGCCGCGGATCCTTGCTTGCGCGGGGGAAAGCTGCGAAGGAGAGGGCCCGTCCCTCCCAAACGAGAGGAAGCTCCCTGCCGGACGGCAGCGGCAGACAGCGGGGTGCCGCCCGAGTGCCCACCCGGCCACCCCTCCCCAGCCCACCCCGCTGAATCCCGCCCTTCGCTCCCGCCAGCCCCGCCGCCCCCGGGGGGGCACCCGCGCGGCCCGCCGAGCGTCGCCTCCCGCACGCCTCGGGCGGCGGGGAGGGACGAGGGGAACGGGGGGAGAAGGAAGCGGCAGTGCTGCTGCTGGTGGTGGTGTTGTTGTTTTACCCGTAGGAGGCGGCCAGTCCGCGGGGCGGGAGAGGAGCGGCCCGGGCGAGCGGCTGCAGCAGCAGCAGCGCCCGGAGGGCCCGGCCCGCGCTCTGCCGAGACATGTTGCTCGCCGAGCCCGCTCCGCCGGGGAGGGGAAGGGAGGAGGGAAGAGGGAAGGCCGAGCTGGCGGCCGCCCCGCCTCCCCTGCCCTCCCCGGCGGAGCCGAGAGCAGCGCTGCCCGGCCAGCCGGTCGAGAGCAGCCGGCGGGGCGCCGGGCGCTTTAGCCGCCCTGCGGACGCTGCAGCCGCTTCCCCGGGCAGGCAGGGGTGTGGGTGGCACCTGCCTCTTCTTCCCAGCAGTTTAACCCCACGCCCAGCGGGATCCTTGAGGACACCTGCCATCCCCAGGCGCTGCCCCGACGGAGGGCTGGAGGCGGGAGCTCGGGGGCTTGCGCTTCCCCGCCGCCGGAGGAGAGGAGGAGAGGAGGAGAGCAGCGCCCGGTCCTGCTGCCGTGGTCAGCCGCACCGCCCCCCGTGTCCCGGGGCACCTCGGTCCTCGCTGCCTGAAGCGTCTGCAGGGACTGATGGTCCTTGCTCGGGGAAATACAAGGGGCCCGGTGATGAGCTGCACCTCCAGCTCTTGCCCGTGATGGGGGAAGCTCCGTGGATTGAGAGAAAACAGGCGTCGTGATGACTCCAGGTCTGCCTGGAGAAAAAACTCCCTGCGCAGCTGGGGCAGTGAGGGTGGCTCTAGGGACTACAGCTTCCCTACGGTGATGCCTTCAGATGCTTACTCTAGGCCCTCGGCGGGAATCATTAACTGCCTCATCATCATTATCCCTAACGATTCCTTTGGGGGAAAGCACACACCCTTTGGGCAAGGGCTTTGGCTTGGCAAGTGCCCACGCAGTGCTAGTCACCTGTGGGGTGTGCTGGATGCCTTCGTTCACCATGCACTTGGCTGCACTTTTCTCTGGGTCTCCTCACAGGTTGCTCACAAAGCACCAAAGAGGCTGAGTGCTTTCCCTGGTGTCTGCTTTTCAAGTACAGAGGAGAATGACCAGCTTGAGCCACAGCCAGGGCGATGGTGGAGAGTGTTGAGAAGGTAGTGAGGAAAACAGCAGAAAGTTGTAGATCCGGTACCAGCCTTGAAACAGACCCAGTAAACTAGATTTCCTGCCCTATGCCTGGATGAGAGGGAATTCCTCAAGATAGGTCAGTGTCACATATTCGCTCCAGCCTAGCGAGAGTTTAGTGACTGCCTGAGGGTGAATAGTTACCAGCCTCCCCGCTCCATTGCCACTTGTTTGCATGGGACTAGCATGTAAAGAGATTAACTCAACTGTGTGAGCATCCTGGTCCAGTTTAAACCCTGAGCAGATCAAACCACTCAAGATTAAGGTCTTTAGTATGGCTAATTACAAGCAATCCATCATCCGGACAAGCTGCCCTCAGTCTTGCCCAATGACATCTACAAGCTCCTACAGTTTCCTTGGCTCTCAGGCCACTTTCAGAGGCTCACCTTTATGGAGAGAGTCATAGTCTACGTTTCTTCTTGGTGGAATGACTGGAGGTGACAGCTGATTTCTGTGTTTAGGGAAACAGAGGTAGCTTGGTCTTTTGCTACACAAACTTTATTTCTTTCTGAATTCTGCAATTACCATGAATCAAAGGGAGCTCGTATTTTAATGTTTCACTATAATCTTCAGAGGGAAAGGCCTTAAGTTTTTGTATCCAGTTTCAGTCCTGTTGGAATGCCAATCTGTCTGATCTTTCTATATATCCTCTACCTGCTATGGCTGCAGGAGGTGTAGCAACAACCTAGAGCCTGTGCTGAAAAATTGAGGGATAAGGTAGAAAGAGTTCATCACACAATGTAGGGGGAGCAAAGAGGTAATTAGAAAGGTAAAACCAGAAGCCCTCACCAGATGAGAGAAAAGGGAGATGAAGAGGTAAATGTACAACCTGAGAAAAAGATGGGCTAGTTCCAGATGGATTGACTCCACTACCAGTGTGATGAAGGCTGAGTGGTCCCTCTGCAGAGAAGGCTGTCTCAGTTGAGGTGTTGCACCATGCATTGTTTCCAGGCCTTTGGTCATGGCACTGCAGCATACCAGGCCTCAAAAGCAGCTGTTACTTTCCCAAGGGTCTGGACCATGAAATCACTCTCATAGACAATGTCCTGCCTTCTTTGGCCTGGGGAGAGAAAACTGACATGGCAGTTAGGGCAGAAATGTTACTGGCAAAAAACCCTTTCCTCTGTGTGTGGGGAAAAAGAATGGTGCCATGAGGGGTGACAGGATAGAACTGCTCTGGAGGAGAGAGTTGCTGTCTGGGCCTGCAGGGCAATGGCTGCAAAAGCAGCTGTGGAAGCAGGATGCTGTCAAGGCTGGAGGCAGGTGACAGATGATCTGGAGACAAAACGAGTGTAAACTCACAGGTTCAAACTGTGTTCAATCTCTACTCAGTTCACCAGAACATCCAGTCCGGTTAGTAAAGCAGATTTGGACATAACGGGCAGCTGGGAGAATTAAGTATTTCAGCTGAAATATTTCCTAAAAAATGCTCTTCCCATAAATTACAGGCTGAAAGGAGAGAAAATGCACTGAGCAAGCCAGGCAGAGGCAAGCTCTTACACAGCCTGGGAAAGAATTGAGAACAACTGGGGCACTAGTTCTTCTGTCTGCTCCTATAAAATGCTTTTATTTGTCTGATTACTGCTGATGGTTTAGGTTCTGTGAACTACATGTGTCTGGCCATTGCATGGAAAAGAAAAAGAAAAAAAAAAATAATGCTTAAAAGAGGTAGCACTGCTCTGCTAGTGATGTGTCCCCAAACAGATTTCCCTTTCCCTCTGAATTGCCCTGTCATTTTTGGTCCCCTTGGTGTTGCCCCATCTCTCCTGTAGGGTCATCTCTGAAGACAGAAACTTGCATTTAGGCTGGACTTGATGTTCTTAAAGGTCTTTTCCAGCCTTGATGATTCTGTGATTCTGTGTGTGATTTAAAGGCAGCTTCTGATTGCTGCTGCTGTCAGGGTTTTTTCTTTGATAGCCACCCAATTCAGTGGAGGGTATCACTGCTGCTCAGTGGGACTTTGTCACCTGTGATCAATCCTCACATTTCCTGCAGTGGGGATATGCTGTCGATGCTGCGTAGACTTGTTCCTCATGGAATGAAACAGCAGTGAAAAGGGTGATGCAAATGCCATTTCCCAGCCCACAAGTATTTCCCAGAACTGCTTGTGAGGGACAAAACTGCAGAACTGTGAGATC
Source organism: Apus apus (assembly GCF_020740795.1). Classification (NCBI taxonomy): domain Eukaryota; kingdom Metazoa; phylum Chordata; class Aves; order Apodiformes; family Apodidae; genus Apus; species Apus apus. Next base: position 70,305,253 of record NC_067283.1, read on the forward strand.
TTTCAATATGCCTATTAAATAATGAAGACAGAGTATTATTCTGACTCCTGGTTGGATAGAAAATATTTATCTACAACTTTTGTATTTCCTCAGGTTGTAGAAAATCTTGGTAAGTCCTAGTCAATTATTGACATAGTGGGCTCCTTGAGACATACTGGAACATCAGACAAAAAGACTAATTCCAGGTCTCCAGAGGCATTATTTTCACTCACACATGGGATTCTTTTATCAGGAGCAGTGATCCCATACAAGACACCAGAAGCATTACTGTTAGTGGGGCTGTAACTCTGGAGCTGTCAAGAAGGAAGAAATCATGTCAGGGCACTAATAGGCTTTAATGGCCATGATCAGCCTCAGATGGGGCCTCCTACCACACCCTCTGCTCATTCCAGGCATAGGAGCCTCATTCCAGCTCACATGAGAGCCATTGGTTCCTGCCCTAGCTCCTGCTGTGTTACAGTCATGTCTGTGTCTGGTTGGAGTCCCCACTGATCCACATGCTGTTGTAGACTTTACTTCTTGTTGCAGACTTGCTTCCTGAGTCTGTGTACACACTGACTGCTCTTTTTTTGTCTCTTTTATTTTAGCTACTTTTATGAAGTGAAATATCTTTCAATTTTCATGCCTGCTTTGATACCTGGGCTCTTGTGCCTTGTGGATATTCAGCACTAGACCAGACAAAGTTTTCACCTTAGGGCAAAACCTCATAGCTCCAGCTCCACAAAAAGGTAAGATTTGGGTAACCTTTGGTGAATTGCCGAGTTCAGAACAAAGGTGGTGTTGCTATGTTTTGGTATTGACCTTCCAAACAAGAAAGACTGAGTGGATCTGGACTGACTTTTGAAGCTGTGAAGTGTGGGGAGTAGCAGCATGTGTTTTTGTAGGAGGCCTATTCAGCTAGAATACTAGCCAAGCTGAGAACAATTCGCCTCACATTGCAGAGAAAAGGATGCTTTGTGGTAAGAGGAACAGCTAGTCGTAAAAGATTGTAGATACCCTTGGCTCACAGAACAATTCAGACTGATGAAGAAACTGAGAGACAGACATACATTTAAGAATTGTTTCCTTTATGCTTGCCTGTACTTTTCTAATGCTAGCAAAGGATACTTGACTGTCAGCTTAAGTAGTGTCTGCATAGCTTTCACTTGTTTGTTAATAACTGCACTATAAACCTGAAGTGCCTGAATGCAGATGTGTCAATGTAAGGTGGTCTCATAATTTAATAGTTGAATAATGGGATCTGTATCCTGTAAATCTAAGCAAAATATTGGTATAATTTTTTTGTTCAGATTCAGGGCATTTTAGATTCAAAGATTTGAAATGGCTCCCAATACTGTGGTACAAAAGCAGAAAATGCTTGTCTCATGGAGGGGGCAAGAGTAACATTCAGAAGATGCTTTTTTTATATGTTTGCAGAAGGGGTTGTATGAATCTGTTTTAGTGAGCTCAGTGACCCCGATATCTCTCCTGGTCTTATATTTCCTTCTCTTGACCTCAGATGCGTGTGGGGTGCACAGGAATTTCAACCCATCATCCAAGATCCAAGCAGTATTACTGGTTTGTTAAGGTGATTAGTGTGGATTTTTGTCTCAAACAGCTCTCATCAAGCGTCTCTCTGAGCTCTGTAAGCTTTAATGCTTATTATCTGATCATATCTTAGCTCTGGCAGACGTTAGTGACTGTATCAAAGAGATGAGGAAACTGTGCTAAAGAGAAAGGAAGTGACTGACCTACTTAGAGCTGTAGAGGAGGAGTAGTAAAGGAGAGGGAAACCCTGCAAGTCAGGAGTCTGGTCTCCTTCATTTCACTCATATGCAACACTTCCCCCAGCGCTCAGCTTCTAGACTCTGCATCTTAGATGCTGTTCTGATCCTAACTTCCCTTTTCCCCAGAGGCTGAACTAAGGATAGAGTGAGAGAGCTGCACTTTCCCTAGCTGCCGTTTTGTGGAGAGGAACAAATCGGCATCAGTCGGCTGACTCCTGGTGCTCATTGGTATGCTAGCAGGGAAACCTGGCATACTGCAAGAAGCACTTTCTGTAGCCTGTTGAGACTGGGGTGAGAAAGGTGGAAAAAAAAGCCTAGAGGGCATTAGGATCCAGGGAAGAAAGCCCTCACAAGTGCTAGTTAACTCTGCTTGTATTGGATGATCCTTTCTACTTGTTTTCCCAGTAGCTCCTTCTTGCCGTATACAAGGCTGGGTGTGTCTCAGAGACCCAGAAATTCTTACTGTAGTTTCCATGTGCCTCCAAGGCTGAAATAAGGCTTTCATTTGTTGCAGTATAATGATGAAAAATCTATCAGAGAAAAATGATATTTATTTAAAGTGGCTTGATCAGTCAGAGGCCAAATTCTTGAGCACTACCACTCCTAGTCAATCTTGTAGTGAGACCTATAGCTTTGACGATATCCACCTTAAGAAACAAGACCAGTCTTAATTAAAAGATATCACGGGGATCCACACAGTCCCTAGGTAGTTTATTCCAGTAGTTAATCATCCTTTTTATTAAAAATGCATTCTAATTTTGGCATGCTTGGCTGCATCTTCCAGGCATTGGGTCACATTATGTGGTTTTCCACAATATGCTCAAGAACTTGTAGTACTTCATTTTTTTTCTGCCCAGGAAGCCAAATCTTCTTTTCTGTGACTGAGTTCTGTAAGCATTGTTCTGAAAGAGGTTGTCTCTAACTTTCAGTTTTGTGGTTGTTTTCTATACCTTCTACAGTGTCACCTGAACTATGAGCACTAGTCTAGAACTGGACTTGGCAGCATCAAAGCTAAAATTACCATTTCCCGCATGCTACCCTAAAGGTCTAGGACTGCCCTATGCCCAAGTCTTGTTCTGAGATGCTTCATGTTTGTGCTCTACATCTTTGTTGCTTTTGTTGCAACAAATAAAGAGAAAATAAAGCATTTAGTGGATGCCCACGAAATGATCACAATTAATTCTGTGTTCCAAATAAGACAAGTATCTTACGAGGGAAAAGCAGCATGTTGTGTAAAGACTATGGGTATGAGAGAATTAAAAGCAAATGGGGGGTAGGGAATTGATGTAGCAATACAGTGGAACCAACATTACTGGAACATAAAATGACCTTGCAGATCTGTTCAGGAATCTCTTTCATGAAGTAACATAGCAGCTGGTGGTTGTAACTTTCTGTGGACTGATGTGGAGAAGCCTCCACCCCACCTCATCTATATCTCTGTTTCAAGAAGAGTAAACTATTATTTCTGAAAGTGTATGTTCAGTATTCTAGAGAATGATGTCCTTCATTCATCTATTGTACTCAAGAGCTCAGAGAAAATTTAGCATGTTGCTAAGTCAAACCAGTAAGGCACTGTGACAAATCCTGAGGAATTCAAAGTGTAAGTATTACTGTGCTATATACTGATACACTCCAAGCTAGCCTCAGTGTAAATGAAAGTATGTGTTTTAGCATACACTAACAATAAATATATAAATGCTCCAGTATCCGGGTGGAGGACATGCACTTTGTATTGATTTCTGCTAAGCTCTCCATTTTTGGGGCCATTTCCAGTATTCTAAGTAGCTTTAAAGATGACAAATATGTTGGTGCTTACTATGATTCCATTTCAATTTTGCTTCTACCAAAATGATTATTTTTACAGTAGCCAGGAGCTAACAAGCACTGCTGCTTCAACAACATGAAAAACGAGATGGTCCAAAACATCTGCTGGAAATATTTGTAGATTTGATGTAAGTAGGAGGTATCATCCTTCATAGGAAGAGGTTGGCATAATTATTCTCAGGGCGTAAAAATGTAGAGCTCAGTGATCCTTCTTTCTTAGATCTTGCACACAGATCACACCACTACTAGTAAATCAGAGTGGCAATGAACATTCCCAGGCACTCGGATACCATCACCTATGCTACAGAGCTGTTCTAGTGCTCCCTGACACAACCTCAGCGCTGTGAAACAGCCCTTGCACAATATTTTGGAGGTTTAAAGATTATTCAATCCTGGAAGAAGGCTGTGGCATGCCAGTTAACCTCAGCACCCTTGAACATTCCTAGGCATATTTAATGTGTCAGTATAAATGCAGCCTGAGAGACTCAGAAACTAGTAATGCTCTGAGCCTCCTGAATGAGTAAGAGAATGGGTCTTCTGTCATGTGGTAATAAGGCACTTTGCCTTTCTCAAGACTCTCATATTCCCAAGTTTTTACTTTGGATTCAATAATGATTTCTTTTTTCACTATTTCATAAAGCAGATGATAAACTAATACTGTAACATCTTTTCTACCAAAAATCATAAACGTTTAATGCAATATTACCCTGTGAAAGAAGAGTGTTTTTTTCATAAAGCAAAAATCTAAGAGTTGATTTTATTTTCTGTCCAAGTTCTTCAAGGAGTTAGTCAGTCTTTCATATATTATCACTGATACATTAGGTTTGCTGAAATGGCACACTTTTGTCCAGAACTGGACAAGGGTATCAGCGTTTCAGGATGGAATCTAGCAATTTTGTATAACATCGATATTACTAATGCATTTTGTTATTGTCTTTGGACAATCATTTTATTAGAAGGAAGATGCTTACTTTCTTTCTTTTATCCTCTGAAAGACTAATTATCTTGACATAAACTTTAAGATTCGCTGGATGTATCCACAGAAAACTGTTTGGCAGAAAAAATGCATTCCAATGAGTCTGTGCAAAAAGGAGAGCTCCACAAAGTCTGTTCAGAATTATTATTTCTTATCGGAAGGTTTTCAGGAAAAAATATCCTCATTTCCCTCCAGTTCTCAGTCAACTTATTCCTCATTGATTTGCATCAAACTAGTAAGGAGATCCAGTCTTTGGCAGCCAAAGAGGGCTTTGGCAAGCTTTCCAACTGTAGCACCTTTGGAGCCTTCCTTCATTCCCCACTTCAGCAGCATTTGGTAAACTTTTTCTTTTAGTCCATCTCGTTCATAGTCATGATCAATTTCATCAATGTCGGGATCACAGAAGCCCAATTTACGAGCACAGTGCTTCCATTGTTTAGCCAACTTTTCTCTCACTAGATTCAGATGTTTCTCAGTCAGGACAGTAGTATTGTCTGCAAAAAGAAAAAGAATGTAAGAAAATGGCATAGTTTAGTGTTTCTTCTGCCTTCTCACCTGACCTGCCCCAACTATTTATTGGTAATATCTGGAGACAGAATTACAGTGATACAATCAGAAGTGGGTTTCATGGAGGCAGCATTACTCGATGATGCCAGAAAAGAAACTCCCGGTTAGAATGTGTATATTTGAAGGTCAGTTGCTTGACTTGTTTTTCAGTCTGAGGCCATCATAGTTTGTCACTTAAAGCTGCAAAATTGACAAGCTCCTTCCTGGAGTTCTTGCATAGCTGATTGATGTCTACACTATATGTTTTACATTCTGGGACACTTCATTTGTTTACTTAGGAATACACTGGGATAGTTTAATTCAGTATTGACCAAAGAAAACAAATTAAATTTAAAAATCTTCCAATTTCTATCCCAATGCAGTGGTTGTGGCCCGAAGCCTGGCAATGTTCAAGAAGTGTATGGACAAAGCTCTTAGATATATGGCTTAACTTTCAGGTTTCCCTGTGTGGTGTCAGGCACTGGACTTGATGATCTTCATGGTTCCCTTCCAACTCAGAATATTCTATAATTTAAATCAAAAGTCAGTTAAGGAGCACAAATCGCTTCTACCAATTTCAGTGTTGTTATTGCTCTTGTTCTTGATGCATATTCATCTATACTAGCATCTGGTGTCTCAAAGGACGTATGAGGTACATGGTATTGCAGAACAGTATTAGCACAAACCCTTTTTGTTTAATACACTCTTATGTATGTAGTAGAATGGGATCCAAACCAACATTTCTCAAGTATCAGAGGCAGAAAGTGGTACCAGATTAATATATGGGGAGAATACATAAAGACTATAGAGATATTTCTCTTACCAAATATACCTGTTGCTTCATAATAATTGTAAGTTGCTTCTACATTAACAGAAGTGCTGATGTGTTGATTGGGGTCTTCAATCTTCATGTGATTGTAGGATCCAATTTGAATTCCAGAACTGTTACTGATGTTGTACTTGACTGAATCTTCTGTATAAGGGGATTTAAAAAAATGTATAAAGAACTGCATATGGTTCAAAATGTCAAGAAGATAAGGAGGAAGAAGGTTCTGCTAATCAGGAAAGCAATTCAATGGCTTTACTGCATTCAATATAGAAATGGCCATTTACTGGCAACTGTGAGCATATTTTCATTATGCAGTGTGACATAAATGTACTGTAGTAAAAGCCCATCCTGTTCTATGACAAAGTGCCGTAACCAAGCCTTACCTGCTGATAGTTACTAGACTGTAAATGTTTCTCATGCTTTAGGGATGTGTAGTAGCAGCTTCACTTTTTATTGACTAATGGCTTCACTAGGTCTTTACTTGAAAGTGATTTTCATTTAAATATTAAAGCCTTACTTCTGCCTCTCAGCTTTACTTTTCATACAGGCATGTTTACAGTTATGATTTCAAAGTTCTGTGAGACTACAGAAAGTAACTTCTAGTTGTTAATAAGGTTTCTATACTCCATGTTAGGCTCTGCCATCTTGATGTAATCTCTCTGTCTCACAATGTATTTTTCATCCCAGCTATCTAGGAATATAATCTTCAGTTCTATCTATTTTCACAGTGAATTACACTGCACTGCTTGCTCTGTATTTGTTTCAACAACATTTATCTTTATTTTCTTATTTGTTTGGTTTTTTTTTCCAGTGTTCTGTACTTTTGGTTCTAAGGCAAGACTAGAATCTTTTCTGAGATACCTCACAAAAAAGACCCTATTCCTTTATTTTAAGGCCTGAATTCTCAGCAATAAAAGTCAGCATGTATATGCATTAATTGCACAGCTAAATGGTGTGCACCTCTTGGAGTCTGCATCTGTGCTTTACTTCATGTGATATAAAACACCTAATTTGGTATCTTTTGCTTACAGTTGTCTGATTTCCACACACAACATGAAACTAAGTGACTAGTCATGTTAGGTGATGTCAGTTTTCTATTCTCTTGGCACTGTTTTCTGAACTGTGTTTGGATAATCATCCATTAAACATTCTAACTCTGGTTTAAATGGTGAATATCACAACCTGGGTCTAAAACTGAAGTATAAATACTTAAGAAATAGAACAAGCTCTGTATTTAATCACAAAAAATGATGGTTATATGCACAAGCATCCTTGTTACACATCTAATTGCAATGTGATGCATGGAAATCTAGTCACACATAAAAATCTGACTAAATGCATTTAATATTTGTTAATCTGAAATTGCTAGACAGAATACTTTTATATATGCATATTAGTTTCTAGAAGCTGCACAAAAGGAATGCATTTTATCATGTCTCAAAATGTCCTGATTCTTGCATCCTCTCCTTTTTTTGAGATGAAAGACCCAGGAAATATGTTCACGCTTTTAGCTAAAAAAAAAAAAAAGAAATTTAACGTATTTGCTGTTTTCTTTTCTAGTAACAAAATGAATCTAGCACAAAATATGAAAAATGTACAAATGCTTTGTCAATATTAACAGTAAATTTCCTCTCCTAAGCCTCTATATCCTGCTTGCTTGTCATGTTTGGGTTGTCAGCTAAAAAATCTAAGGCATGTGTAGTCAAAAATACAGAAACCTGCTGTTTCAAGTTTTCCTTGTAAGTGTAAACCATTTATGAACTGGACAAGCCTTGAAAGGGTTAATTAAAGAGTTCCAGTCACCACAGCAACACAACTTGAAAGGAGCAAATATGAACAGCTCCTGAAGGACAGGATGGAATTTCAGGGGTTTAAGACAGCTGTACTGTAGAGACCTGTGCCTCAAGGAAGGCTGATCAGCACGAAGCCTGTGGCTAAAGATTTGTATTAAAAATCCAGAGAAAGAAAGGACAGGTGCCCCAAACACGTGTGGCTCAGGAGTTGGGCTGAGTCACAGCGACCTGATGTCTAATCTAGGAAAGTGATCGATTTAGGTCTGCAGGGGAATCTGAAAATGCCTTCATGTTTGTAAAAGCTCTTTTACATAAAAGATTATGTTGTCCTTGATCCATCAAATACACATCTAATGGAGTGTGCAGGTCCTGTTTGAGAGAGGAATTAGTTTTACATTCTGATACTGATAACTTTCAGCTATAGTTACAGGTATTAAGCAATAACATTTTTTTTGCTTTACTGATCAGGATGCAATGCATAGCCTGTTGGCTACCAGGACAGATGAAGGCTACATCACTTACCTGTGCTTCTGAGTGCAGAAGGACAATATGTAAAAGTTGGCTTTGTGAAAGGAGTGGAATCCTTGTTACCTAAACAAAGAGGGAAAACAAAAACATGTCAAAAGCATTATGTAAACAAAAATGAGTGCCATACTTGTAATAGTATGAGTACACAGTTCGTGCTCTTAAATACAAAGAGATAAGAAGCTGTTTAATAAACAGCATTGTATCTTTTTCAATAATTCCAGTTAAAGCAATGACCTTATGGTTTTGCTTGGTGACTTTGCCTTAACCATCCTTGCATCCCAGTGAGGGCAATGGGCTTCCACGCAACTGTATGAATACCTGGCTAGTAGATGGTAGTGTGGGATCACAGTGCACCACAGTTCCTGACTGAGCTGCCTCGGATCTGGTACTCATATTGGAAAATTCCAAACTCCCAAGTCTGCTTCTACTGCTTATTGCTGAGACTGATGGTGGTTTGTTATTAGGAAGCTGCTGTGACTGGCTCTAGCAAAGACATGGGACAACAAGGCATCTTCTGCTGGCATCTGTAATGACTGAGATGTAACTTCCTGCCCAAGGCAGTAATCAATTTGTTCGCCCACAGCTGAGCTCTGCAATTCATGATGGGGCAGTAAGAGTGACTGAGAAGTCAATGGAAGAGCTGAAATGCAGCTCTTCTGCATCTGTCTGGTATCTGCCACATTATTGCACACAGCCTGCCTATACTGACTGTTCAGGGTTTTTTTCTTTCAAATTGAAGATTTTACTAGTGATGTTGACAGTTTTAATCTCTGTCTTCTGACATGACAGCTCTCAGATTCATTCCAGTAAATAAACTCACATAAACAACCATCACAGCCTCTGCATAAATAATTTAACAGAATAACACATTTGTAGTGCTGTGCCTGTAAACAGCTAAGCATCCTTGATTTTCTTGTGAGACAATCTGGAAAAGAATGCAACAATACTTAGAAGCAGTAGGCTAACATATAACATGCCAACTTTAGTTATAAAAAGTTACATTTTATAGACATCTAGTTACCATTTATTTATACTTCTCGCCAATGCTCAGTGCTCTCTTCTTTCTTTGTCTCCATATTTCTATTCTACAGCTCACTAGCAAATACTGTCAGAACCTGCCCATCAGCACCAGGCAGAGTGCCCTGGAGAAACCCGTTATGAGCCTTAGCTCTACGTTGGCTTCCTGAGCTCAGGAGCCTCTTATCTTGCTGCAAATCAAGATAAAAATACCCATCTACTTTCTGAAGTGCTTCACATGTTTCTGCACAACCAGAACCTATGGTATGAATGTTACATTTTTGAGATTCGAAAGGTTTCCCTTGCTTTCCTAGAATAACTGGTAGCAGCTTTGGTTTTGGCAGCTGCTGTAGCAGTATCTGCTGTCTGCTATCACTTGTTTGGTAGCTGAAGATTTAGGCTTTGGGTCTGATGATCCTCTATTATATTGATGCTTTAAAATGGTCCACTTGAAGTTAACAGCCCGAAAACAGTGAAAGCAGCATAATAAAGTCAAAGCTAGTGTGTTTTAGTGACCTGAATTATCTTCAACTCAACAAAGAGAACTTAATGAAATAAATTCACCTTTGTTGCATCACAGATGGTAGCAATATGCAGGTTGTTGTTACATGAACTACAAAATGTACTTGGCCACTTCATTTTTAGAGAACAAGTGTCTCTTTCAGGAACACACATGCTAGGGTAGGAGGAATCTCACCTGTATCTGTGTCTGTGTTCTTTGGATACCAGTTTACATTGGTCTGTGACGGCAGGTTTGGGCCAGATTCAGGTACAGGAGGTTTACTTGGGCTAAAGGTACTGGCTGAACTTGATCCATAGAGACCTTCGGTGTTTCCTGTTAGAAGACTGTTAGGGTCTGCCCCGTAAAAATTTTCAACATTCCTCTGTTTTGGAGTTGTTGCAGCTGGCTGTGGCCACAAATATGGCTTAGTGTTAAAACCTGTTTTTTCATCTCTTGGATACAGTTCACTCTGTGGGGGAGTAGAAGATGACTTTGCAAATGGATCATAGGAAACTCTTCGCTTCTTTTCTTCTTCTCTCATTTCAGGGGTGTATATTACAGGTGAAACTGCTTTATCCATCCAACTCCCAAACACATGGTAGTTGTATTCTTGCTGAAGTTTTCTTTCCAGATTATCAGGAGATGTAAAGGAGGTCTCACAGCTCTCCACAGGCTGGTTTTCAGGAGAGGCAGCAAACAGGCCTTCGTTAATCTGATTGGTCACGGGACCTTGGGAGCTGTGTAGAGAATTAGGCGGATCTGAAAGGAAGGAAAAATAAATATTTGAGATACATTCAAATGCAAGTATATAACTCGTTGTGATCACATTAGAATCTATTTATCTACCTTTAATATTATGGTAATATAGAAAAAGTCAAAATATTACTTCCGCCATAAGATGTTTTATTTTATAGAATGCCTTTACTGAGAAGAAGTAGATTTTTATCTAGGAAGTACAGGCTTGGTTAAGCTTTCAGTGTCAAAATCTGATAAGCAAGTGGTGTCAGAATTCATTGCATATTGTTGCTTACACTGACATCAGGTTCTCAACTACTGAAATAAAGTTCCTGGAGGCATTTGTAGGGTCTGATTTAGTGTGTCTTCACTGGTATTAGCTGGAGTTTAATCAGTGTGAAAGGATGTGTAACAGAATGCAAAATAACATCACTGGAATAGGTGTTACTTCATGCAGCACAAATAATTTGTCATTAAACTAATGTTTGCAAATGATAATGTAAAATATCCTGTCCAGGTATTTTATGATTAATCCTTTTTGTCTAGCTGATTCTTCATACTTCCAAAGAATATATTTTTTAAAGTAATGCCTACCAGACACAATAATCTGTGTCATCTACATTTCAAACTAATTCTCACTATCAAAGGAAGCTCTACTTCAGTCTTGAACTAGATCGTGTTCTGGATCATGCTGCAGCATTACAAGACTAAGCAAGAATGTAAAACTCTGCTTGTTACTACTTGTTCTTGTGTTTTTTAAGGGAAGGAGTACAGCTGCATTCCTAAAGAGTTCTGAAAGCTTCACATTTGTCTACAAAACATTTGTACATTGCCTAAAGCAAGAGACTCTACAGACTGCCGTAAAATTGGAATAAAGTATATGTATGTGCTTCTATTTAGCTCAGACAATGCCAGAAAAGGGTTGTTTTTCTCCCCCCACCTCCTCCGCCCCCCCAGTTATGTTAATCCAGTCCACAACAGACAGGACCAAAGCTAGTTTCTTCTGGTAGCTGTATATTAGTACACCTTCAGTCTGACTTACACTGCTTCTGTTTTTACTGTTGCTTGAGAGGGAGTGGGAGGAATAAACTAATACAGAAACCACTTCATCAAGAGTGACAGCTATTAGCAATTCAGTATTAGCATAAACTATATAGTATCCATTTTCCAGGGCAAGCTTGAGATGTATTAACAGATCCTGTGGGATATTTTTCACCTCCACTATCTGAGTGATGCCCATTTACTGGAGAAAAAAAACCTGAATTTGACAGGCTGTCAAGACAGTATCTTTCTGCAGTGTAGATTCACAATAAAGCCTTTTGTATTTAAAACACAAGAGCATCTGTAATCTGCCGCAGTCATACATTATTATTTCTGCTAGGGAAATGTAATTATACTCATTTAAAAGCATAGCAATGGGGCTGCCCTACTAAGTCCATCATTTCTACTGAAAAATAGTTATGGCAAACCTTGTTTTGGGGAAGATCTCTAAGCTGCATGTTACAGTTTAATATTATTCATTTAATGTCTTTCAAATAGTGTGAGCAAACTCAGCATGGTTTTATTTTCTACTTAATTAGATACAGTTGCTTGTTAATCACTGTTGCCAAAACAATCCTATATCCTTTGTCATTATGATACTTTTGTAAAAGAATTCCAGACATACTACGATAAAAGTGTAACTATATCATCATATATTAGTGAGATAGCTCTGTAAAACCACAAAACATGCAGCTCATCCAAGACTTGACAGAAAATATGAGAAAATATGAGAAAAAGGTCAGAAAATTAATCTATTATTGCTCATCAGATTCCACAGAGGCCAAGATCATAACCAAAGGAATACATTGTAATCATGCACCCTGGCTGTATTCAGAGCATTCATAAGAAAGGCTTGATTGGGAAAAGGGAAAGTCTTCATGAGATTAAAGCCTACAGACCAAGCAGTTGACATAACTAAAAGGGTGGGAAGAAAGATCAAGTATGAAAAGTAATTATCAAAGTGATCATTGAAAAGTCTAATGTTAAACAAAGAAAGAGGAAAAAGAGAAAAAAAGAGGAAAGCAGAGAGTGTAAAACGAAGTGGGTTCAAACTGCAGATTGTGGAAAATTCAAAACAGTAAGCATGACTTTCAGGGAGCCTGGGTGAAAATTTAATCTTTGCAGTGATTAGAATTCTCTCTGAAGCACTGAATAATTGAGTCTCTTCATAACAAACCCTTAATGGTAAGATTACTTTGTATATGTACACAGCTTCACCTTTGGCAGAATACACAGAATAATGATGTGCTAGTAAGTGACTTACCTACTTGACCATTACTGGTATCTTCTGCTACAGCATCTATTTGAAGGGATTGCATCCTATTCAGCAGTTCATTTGACTCGGGCCACATTTTCTGTATGTAAGAACAAACAATCAAGTTACAGGCAAATGCTTAACCAAAGTGAGTACTCACAGAATAGGAATCAGCCCAGCTTCACAGTGACCTGGATGAACAGATTCCATCAATCTGTGGAAAGAGATCCCATACACTTCTAGAGACTTTCACAGATCAAAAATCAACTCCTATCTCTTTCCAAAAAAAATCTGCTTCCTTCTGAAAGCAAAAGATGACATTCTAAAGCGCATTACAACCTTAGGTCCTTAGATTTTACTTGAGTAACTGAACTGCCTGAGCAGAGGAGTTGGAGCAGATGACCTCTAAAGGTCCCTTTCAAACTCATCCAGCCTGTGATTCTGTGGGCCTTTTAGTTAGAAAGCTGTGGTCTCTGCTTCCATGATTGCTACAGGGAAGGGGAGGGGAGTGTGTGTGGAAAGGCTATGCCCAAATCCTCTAACTCATGTTGCTACTGAAGCTGTACTAGTAGTTCACCAGGCTGACCTCCCTTAGATGCTGTATTCATATTCTGTGCCCTGATCTGAATGGATGCTTTCCTTCCTGAGAAAGTAACAGACTCATGGCCCATTTTCTAAATAGTCCTTTGGGCTGTATCATTTTGAGGAGAGGCTGAGGGAGCTGGGATTGTTCAGCCTGGAGAAAAGGAGGCTCAGGGGAGACCTCGCTGCCCCCTATAACTACCTGAAAGGAGGCTGTAATGCTGCAGGTGTTGGCCTCTTCTCTCTAGTGACTAGTGACAGGACAAGAGGAAATGGGGTCATGTTGTGCCAGGGGAGGTTCAGATTGGATATTAGGAAAAATTTATTCACTGGAAGAGTGTTGAGGCATTGGAACAGGGAGGTGGTGAAGGCACTGTTCCTGAAGGGGTTCAAAAAACAGGTGGACAAGGTGTTTCAGGACATGGTTTAGTGGTTAGGGGCATATATGCAGAGAGCTAATGCAGCTAGTATAACTGGCCATGATCCTGATCTGGGGCCGCTGTCATTAATTAGATATATATACTACACAGTGTGAGCTAGTTTGGTCAAATCAGTCCAGGAAATTTGTTTCATCAGTTTCAAAACTCCATTGCTTTTTGAACAGTCACTGGTGCTTCATAAATATCACATGTTCTCTAAACTTTCATTTCCACAACTGCAGACTTGCTGACAGAAGGAAGAACTTTAAAGAAAACCGTAAATGAAAGGTTTTGCAAAGGAAGTCCTTTTTCTTAGTTAAAATAACTGAGTATGTACTCTTCTGAGCTTTACTTGACTGCAAAGATTAATAGCAGGAGTGCTCACCAGTAGCTGTCAGTACTACTGAAGTAAGTACATAGATAAAATCTGTGATAAAAAGGCTCCATAATCTGCTCAGTTGTTCAAGAAATTCTCATTCTCTTCTTTTCAGTCAGGAAATAATTATTTTTATAATTTATAAACCTACAGCCAGAAAAGTAAGAGAAACCAACTTGGGCATTCAGGAAAAAATACCTGATTTCAAATTTTCCCTGTTGTTATTACTGCAGTATAGCTTCATGGTCTCAAGCAGGCTGGGATTCATTAGACATTGTAGGACAAAAATTATCAAGAATCAACAAAGTTTTTTTTATACTTACTCTAAATCAAATTTTGCCACTTTTGAATCTCTGGGAATAACATTTTATTTCATGAGTCAGACTTAGTTGATATATCATGAGCTCTTTGTAAAGTATTGTCATAGAACAAGAGTGTCACTCAGGTAGAAATAGATCTTGGGGGACCTCAGTTTCACCTTCTGCTCAAAATAGGGTCACCTATGGGATCAGAGTTGGTAGCTCAGAGCATTGTGGAGCTGAATGTTGAAAACCTCGAACGGTGGTGACTGGACAACCTCCTTAGGCAACTTGCTTCACTGCTTGTCTGCCCTCATGGGGAAGTTTTTTTCTCTTGCACTCAATTTGAATCCCTCTTGTTTCAGTTTATGTCTGCTGTCTTTTGTCTTCCTAGTATGCACTGCTGTGACAAGCTTGGCTGTTTTCTCAATAAACTCCTCACAGGTAGGGGCAGGCTGCTATTTATGTCCCCCCAAAGCCACTGCATGTCTTGGTTGAAACAGTCCCAGTTCCTCTGATCCATCTCATGTGACAGGACTAACAAGTGCTGAGCAGATCTGCTGCCCGTGACACTGTTGGTACAGCCTGGGATACTGCTGGCCTTCCTGGTGGCCAGGCAGGCTGTGGCTGGTGCCCAGGTCACTGCTCAACACCATTGAGGTCCTTCTCAGCAGTACTGCTCCCAGCCAAGCAGGCCCCAGCCAGCATTGAAGTCAAGGGTTATTCCAGGTGCAGCACACTGCATTTGTCCTTTTGATCTTCACAAGGTTTCTGTCACCCCATTCCTCTAGCTAGCAAGCTTGTCCTTGTGACTGTGTTGACTGGTCCTCCTAGTTTGGTGTCACCTGCACACCTTAGGAGAGTAGGCTCCATCATCTCCCTGAGGTTATTGATAAAGGAGTAAACCAGGGAAGGTCCCAGTATGGTAGACCTCTGCACAACTGCAGTTGTTACTGGCCTTCCAGGTGAAGTAGGACTTATTAATTGCTACCATCTGAGACTCACCATCTAACTTCTTTCTGTCTGGCCCTCCAGACAGTAACATCCAAACTTGGATACAAGAATATTTTCGGAGACAGTGCTGAAAATCTTCCTAAAGTTGCAATAAATGACAGGCACTGCTCTCCCTTCATTCAAAAAGTCACTTTATCACAGAAGGAAATTGGGTCAGTCACAGTGTGGCAGAATCTGGTCATAATTGGGGCTGGGGAGAGGGGATGTGTGGAACTACTACTTTAAAT
Source organism: Apus apus (assembly GCF_020740795.1). Lineage (NCBI taxonomy): Eukaryota > Metazoa > Chordata > Aves > Apodiformes > Apodidae > Apus > Apus apus. Next base: position 70,320,982 of record NC_067283.1, read on the forward strand.
GCTTAGAAAGTTACTCACTTTTAACTTTTTCAGATCATCTTCAATATCTTTTCCTAGATTTTGATAGTAAAATGGCTTGTATCTTTGGCTAACTTCTGCAAGAAAGAGAAGAACTAAGTGAAAGTGGTATTCAGTGGAAAAAAATAAGTTATTTATAACGTGAACAATTTTGATAGCTAAGGACAGAATAAAGAATTTATGAAGTCAGAAACAGGAAAATTATACATACATTTGGAATCTGTTCACATGGCTCATTTAGCCTGAATATAATTACAAGAACAGGGTGATATTTTTTTTTTATTCTTTGTTGTTGTTGTTGTTTCTGTATTACTTTTAAGAGAGAAAGCTCTATGATCTGTGGCTGACAGCACCTTGACTTGACTGGCCAAAAGACTGGTTGCCACATTTTAAGACAGAATATACATTAAATTGCATTTAGCTATTCAATAAGCAACTAGCTTGTCTCTGCTAAAGATGGAATTACTGAAATAATCTACTAACATGGTAAATATCAGTATTTTGCATATGGGAAAACTAGAAGCTAAAACCTAGTGCAAGCATAAACTCAATCACTGGCAGTAGATTTTGCAGGATTATGGGTCGTGGGTTTTTTTGGGTTGGTTTGTCTGTTTTTGACACTGCATATTGAGGCAGTAAGAAGAGACAGGAGGAGATAAAGAATTTTGTCTTATTTGCTGAACGCACTTAGTCTCCTTCCTAGAGTAGTTTCAATAAGGTACTTTCTCAGTCATATCCAAGATATACTATGTCCCTTGATGTTAGCTTTCCTGTAAATCTAAGCAGGAAGATTATACTAAGCTGAAGGAAAATTATCAGCAGGTATGAAGTGTCTTAGCTCTGTCCACTCTCTAGTATTCCTCCAATCTGTAAATATTGGACCAGATCCAAGTTTTTAGTCAGGGTACAGGGAGCAGGCTTTACTGGGCATGTGACTCGATATTTCTACTTTCAAAGGAAAAATTCATATTTTAAGATGAAAACGTTCAAATTTGTTTTGCTGCTTTACAAACTATTGACCAACATGTAACAAAAAGAATCCCAAAGTAATGCCTTACCTGCAAAGGTTGGCCGTTTCTCTGGATCTTGCTCCCAGCATTGTTTCATTAAGTCAATAATTTCCACCGGACATTTGTTAGTGATCTCCTTTATGTCTGGTCTGTTTCCATTAATGATGCCAAAGCAAATCTGGGCTTCATTTATACCATCTGAAAAATAAAATTTCCTATCACAGGTTTTGCTGCTTTTATGTAGGTAAAAGAAACAGTGAAGCAGCTCCCTGTGTGTTTGTGGATGTGTAAAAGATGATTTCAAAGAAAGATGTCTGATTTACAGCTACAAATCTGTCACATTAGTGAATCTGAATTTACTGGCCTAACTTCCACTGAAGGTTAATGGATTTACTTTTATATGCAAGACATCCCCAGTGCGTGTAAGGGTGACAGATAGAGCTCTCCAGAACCTAAATCTCAGTTATGCCCGGCATTGGGTATGAACACAAAGATGGCCTCACAGGCAATGTTTAGCTATTTAGTTAGCAAAAAATAAATTCAAAATTAAAACCATGTTACTCTGGAGTTCAAAAGTCTGCTCCTATTGCTCTTCATGAGCACACTAAAGCATGCTGAGAACTTAGCATCTTCTAGCTGAGAAACAGTAACTGGCTGTGTGACCATTCCTGTTAAAAGAAAAACCACACATAACTAGCCTACCTTAGGAAACAGCATACATCAGAGTTTCCATCCTGGTCTGCCCAAGCTTTGTATAACTACTGCCACTGAGTGCAGGTTTATGCCCACACCACCTGGATGTGAATAGATTGGGCCCGTGCCTGCATTTCAACTGAGGTGTTCTTGTCCACACTTAGAAGTCACGAATGATGCAACCGATGCCTCTTACTGGCCATGAAGTGCTATTCTGAGGCCTAGGTGATTTAATTTACTAATCATAATTTTACAACTTTAAATGCTTAACATTTATAACTTAATTTTGTGATAGTGTCCTTCTGGGAGTAACTTACGTTCATATGGCTCTTTGCTAGCAAAAATTGCCCAGATCACTATGCCAAAGCTGTAAACATCTGACTTCTCCACAGGTTTTACATTAACAGAGCGTAAATGCTCTGGGGCCATATAGAAAAGAGTCCCAGCATTGTTCTGGTGAGTGTTCTTGAGTTGCTTTTGTCGGACAGTCTCTTCTTGGGTCAGCCGACTCCAGTTCTTAAAGGAGGCAACACCGAGATCTGCAATCTGAAAGATGTGATATGTCAGAGCTAGTGCTGTGATGGAAAGAAGACAAACCAGTATTTCTTGCAGTGCTTCATTTTATAATCAATAACTGGTAGTAAGTTATCTAAAAATGAAACACTGCAAAAAACGCAACTACAAGAAAAGAAACTACATGCTGTTTTATGGGGTTATTTTTCCTAAATAAATTAACACTGTCAGCTGGGGACCATTAAACTGAACCTTCATTATCAACTTAATGCCACTTAGAAGAATCACAAAATTTAAGGAAAGGGGGAAGAAGAGGGTCTAAAATGATGTGATGTTATATGGCAAAGAGACATGGAAAAGGATAGCAAGGAATAAGTTAATGCAGGGACACTTGGACACTATGTGCTTGACAAGGTGACATTCCTGAACTCTTAGGGTGCAGTTTTACAACTTAGACTGACTGCTGACAGTGAAGCCAGTAATCATAGAATGTCTTGGGTTGGAAGGGACCTCCAAAGGTCATGTAGTCCAACCCCCCTACAATAAGCAGGGACATCTCACACTAGAACAGATTGCTCAGAGCCCCATCAGGCCTGACCTTGAATGTCTCCAGGGATGGGACCTTCACCACCTCTCTAGGCAACCTGTTCCAGTGATCCACCACCTTCATCTTAAAGAAAAATCTACCCTTCTCTAGCTTAAAATCCTTCCCTCCTTTCTCCACAGCCTCCTGTCGTGTGCTACCTCTGCACCTCCTGTTCCAGCATTGACACTTACCTGACACTGGGAAGACTTAGTGCCAGACAGACCATTGGCTTGCTGAATCAAGTGCTCCCCAACAGAAGGGTAGCACTGTCAATGAGGCAAATTGTAATCTGCTGGTTTGACTTCCTACATCAGGGCTGGGTGGTCAGATTAGCATGAGTGCTAACTCAAGGGAACAGGGGGTCAATGGGAGAACAATGGAAGAAAATGGGACTGCCTCTCTTGGCCACAGACAGCCGTCAAACTGAATTGTGTAACCCAATCACTTCAGATAAAACTCAGGTGACACCTTGCCTCACTCCTAACTTGTTCTTCTTTTCTCTCTTGTTGTCTCTAATCAGCTTATTGTTCCTCTTGAGTTTCTGAAGATTTGGGCCAAATTTTGAGGTGATGTATTCAGAGGAAGAGGAAAATGTAAGTGACATCCTGCTGAGGAAGTAGGAGTCCAAGTTCATGTCTGTAAGCGAAAGGTCTATTGTAATAGAGAGATACACAATATATAACTTCCTACATTTGCAGTTTCCTATAACAGCTATTGGCAATTTTAGACACATTGAAGCAGATAATTCATACTGCTGCCTTAAATTATATTTTTGATCAAGCTGCTTAAGTAACTCTGATCTGATTCTGAATTTGATTCTGGGTTCCAATTCAGTTTGTCATGCAGTGTCATGATAGCCTAGTTTGGTCCTGTCCATAAGCAAGCTGAAACCCCAGAAAGCATCCCATTTACATTTAGAGCAGATCATGATGATTTTTTAAATTTTTGGCAAAAAAGAAAAGCTTATAATTCTTTGAGTTGCTCATACTGGACTAGGACTTCCTACTATATTAACCTTGTCAAACCACTTCTCACTAATATATGTGCAAGAAATACCAAGTGGCAAAGCCTTTTTCACAGGAATGTATTCTATAGTTTCATACTGTAATAGGGTGATTATATCAGCAACTCACCTTGACCAGAGAAGGACATTTGATGAGGACTGCTGCAAATTCTGCTCAGGTTTATTCAGCAATAGGCTCTGTATCTATATGTCTTGATCCAAAAGCCCACTAAAGTTAATCATAAGGCTTTGGAACAGGCTTATAAACCATTCTCTGAAGCAGTTACCCACTGCTTTTTTTTGTAGCTGCTCGCTGTCAATTAAAAATGATGACTGAGGGAAAAAAGATGGAGACAAAAGAGGAGAAGATAATCAGTGAAAGAAGGAAAGGAATAAAAAGGAGGAGGTAAAGGCAGGAGGAGAAAATACAGCAATAAAGGACAAAAGACAATCCATAAGACATTTTATTTGGTTTCAATCTCTGTGCATTGAGGTTTGGGTTTTCTTTCTAGATGTTTTGTTATTTGTAGTTCATTAATTCCAGGCAAATGAAGGTGGAGAGGAAGATCCATCAAGTGAATCACCTGGGGCTTGTCACTCACCCCCATGCCTTAGGACTTCTTCAACTAAGAAAAGGAGAGTAATTGTGGTGGGTGACTCCCTTCTGAGGGGAACAGAGGGTCCGTTTGTCGACCAGACCTATCCCACAGGGAAGTCTGCTGCCTCCCTGGGGCTCGGATTAGAGATGTTAGAAGGAAACTCTCTGATCTGGTGCAGCCCTCTGACTGCTATCCACTGCTGGTGTTTCAGGTTGGCAGTGATGAAATTGTTACAAGGAGTCCAAGGGCAATGAAGAGAGACTTCAGGGCGCTGGGATGGCTGGTTAGGGGGTCTGGAGCACAAGCAGCATTTGCCTCCATACCTGCTGCAATAATGGGTGAAGTTATAAACAGGAGGAGTCTGCAGATCAATGCATGGCTACATGACTGGTGCCATAGGCAGGGCTTTGGGTTTTTTGATCACAGGCTGCTATACAAGACACCTGGCCTGCTGGTGGCAGGTGGGATGCACCTGTCCCACAGGGGCAAAAGGCTTTTGGGGCAGGAGTTAGCAGGGCTCATTGACAGGCCTTTAAACTAGACATGAAGGGGGAAGGGGAGATAACTGGGCCTGTTAGGGACAAGCCCAAGAGAAACATGCTAAGGCTTGAAGGATGGTGGACTAGGGAGGATTCTCACTCTGTTGTTTCATTTGAGGGAAAGGATTGATGTTTAGAAATCATGGAAGCACCTGAGAAGGGTCTGGTAGGAAATGGAGCCCATAGTGGTGGAAAAAAGGTGTTGGAATCATTAGCTCATCTGAAGTGCATCTATACCAATGCACCCAGAATGAGTAACAAACAGGGAGCTTGAAGCCATGATACACCAGGAAAACTATGACATAGTGGCTATCACAGAAACATGGTGGGATGCATCACACAACTGGAGTGCCACAATCGATGGCTACAAGCTCTTCAGGAGGGATAGAAAGGGAAGGAGAGGGGGTGGAGTGGCCCTGTATGTTAGAGAATGCTACGAGAGCTTGGAAATCAAGTATAGTCATAATGAGGTTGAGAGTGTTTGGATTAGGTTAAGGGCCAATAAAGCTGATATCGCTGTGGGAGTCTGCTATAGACCTCCCAACCAAAGCAGTGAGGTGGATGAAGCTTTCTATAAGCAGTTGAGAGAAATCTCCCAGTCACTTGCTGTTGTTCTTGTGGGGGACTTTAACCTCCCAGACATTTGCTGGGAATACAACACAGCAGAGAAGGAACATTCCAAGATGTGTGGAAGATAACTTCTTCACGCAGCTGGTAAGTGAGTAGACCAGGGAGGGTGCCCTCCTGGACCTGCTTCTGGTGAACAGGGAAGATCTTTTGGGGGAAGCAAAAGTTGGAGGCCGTCTAGGGCACAGGGATCATGAGATGACTGAGTTTTTGATCCTTGGAGAAACAAGGAGAGGGGTTAGTAAAACTGCCACCTTAGACTTCCAGAGGGCAAACTCTGACCTGCTCAGAAGACTGATTGACAAAGTCCCTTGGGAGGCTGCCTTGAAGGATAAAGGAGTCCAGAAGGCTGGACATACTTCAGGAAAGAAGTCTTAAAGGCGCAGGAGCAGGCTGTCCCTTTGTGCTGAAAAACCAGTAAGTGGGGTAGGAAACCAGCCTGGCTAAATAGGGACCTTAGGAACAAAAAGAGGGTCTATGGCCTCTGAGGGGACAGGTCACTTGTGAACTCTATAAAGATGAAGTGAACCTATGCAGGGTTAAAATTAGGAGAGCCAAAGCACAGCTAGAGCTCAAACTAGCTACAGCTGTTAGGGATAATAAAAAATGTTTCTCTAAGTTCATTAACAGCAAAAGGAGGATTAGGGAAAATCTCCATCCTTTATTGGATGCAAAGGGAATCTTAGTAACAAAGGATGAGGAAAACGCTGAGGTGCTCAACACCTACTTTGCCTCAGTCTTTAGCAGTGGAACTAGCTGTTCCATGGATACACAGCCACATGAGCTAGGAGATAAGGAGGGGATGCAGAATGAGGTCATCACAATTAACAGGAAGTGGTCAGAGACCTACTACACCACTTAGACACACACAAGTCTATGGGACCGTATGGGCTACATCCAAGGGTGCTGAAAGAGCTGGCAGATGTAATTGCCAGGCCACTTTCCATTATTTACCTGAAGTCCTGGCTAACTGGGGAGGTCCCAGTGGACTGAAGGGTAGCAAATGTAACACCCATCTATAAGAAAGGCAGAAAGGAGGATCTGGAAAACTATAGACCTGTCAGTCTGACCTCAGTACTAGGGAAGGTCATGGAGCAAATCATCTTGAGTGTCATTAGAAGACATATAGAGGATAACCAGGAGATCTGAGCCAGTCAGCATGGGTTTATGAAAGGCAGGTCCTGCCTGACGAACCTGATCTCCTTTTATAACCTGACGACCCGACTATTGGACGAGGGAAAGGCTGTGGATATTGTCTATATGGACCTCCAAAATGCATTTGACATGTTTCCCCATAGGACTCTCATAAAAAACCTGGCTGCTCTTGGCCTGGATGAGCACACGATCTGCTGGATCAAGCACTGGCTGGACCCAAAGAGGGGTGGCCAATGGAGTCAAATCCAGCTGGGGCCAGTCACAAGTGGTGTTCCTCAGGGCTCAATGTTGGGACCGTTTCTGTTTAACATCTTTATTGATGATCTTGATAAGGTCATAGAGTGTATTATCCGTAAGTTTGCAGGTGACACCAAGCTAGGCAGGAGTGTTGATCTGCATGAGGATAGGGAGACTCTACAGAGAGACTTGGATAGATTGGATCATTGGGATAATATTCATGGTATGGGCTTGAACAAGGCCAAGGGCCGGGTCCTGCACTTGGGCCACAACAACCCCATGCAACCCTACAGGCCTGGGGAAGTGTGGCTGGAAAGCTGTCTGGCAGAATAGGACCTGGGGGTTGTAATTGACAAGCAGCTGAACATGAGCCAGCAGTGTGCCCAGGTGCCCAAGAAAGCCAAGGGCATCTTGGCCTGTATTAGAAATAGTGTGACCAGCAGAAGTACAGAGGTGATTGTTCCCCTGTACTCAGCACTGGTGAAGCCACACCTGGAGTACTGCGTCCAGTTTTGGGCACCTCAGTTCAAGAGAGATCTCGAGGTGCTGGAGCAAGTACAGAGGAGGGCAAAGAAGCTGGAGAAGGGCCTAGAGAATAAATCTTATGAAGAATGCTTGAAGGAGCTGGGAATGTTTAGTTTGAGAAAGAGGAGGCTGAGGGGAGACCTCATCAGTCTCTACAACTTCCTGAAAGGTCATTGTAGAGAGGTTTGTGCTGGTCTCTTCTCACAGGTAATTAGTGACAGAACAAGAAGGAATGGCTTCAAGCTGCAACAGGGGAGGTTTAGACTGGACATTAGGAAAAATGTTTTCACAGAAAGAGTGGTCAGACACTGGAATAGGCTGCCCAGGGAGGTGGTTGAGTCACCATCTCTGGACGTGTTTAAGGGTCGTTTGGATGTGGTGTTGGTGAATATGGTTTAGGGGAGAACTTTGTAGAGTAGGGATGATGGTTGGACTCAGTGATACCAAGGGTTTTTTCCAACCTGAAAAATTCTGATTCTATGATTCTCAACAATATTATTCATTTTTTAAAATACACTTAGTGATTGGTGGGGTTTGGTTTGGTTCGGTTTTTTACAGATGTGGGGAAGATTATACAAATCTCAGGCTCAGAGGTTTTATAGGCCACCATGCTTCCAGTGAACCACTGCTAACACCCTCTTAGTCTTAGCTTGTTAGACTACAAAGAAATTCATCTACCAATCAGGAATATTAACCAGTGCACCTAAACAACGTTCTTCAACCAAAATAATCAATTTTTCCATTTACATTCTAACAAGTACCTTAATGTGGAAGTCTGCGTCCACAAGGATATTTTCTGGTTTTAGGTCTTTGTGTACAAAGCCTTGCTCATGCAGATAAAGCATTCCTTCTGTGATCTCCAGCACAAAACGCCCTTTCACTGACAAAGGCAGTGAGATCTACAATAAAGAACAAAAGTACCATCTGTTAGAAAAAACACTATTATCACCATCACATTAAAAACAGTCTTTAAAAAAGTTTCTTTTCCAGTCCCAAGAGAACCACTGCTCAAGCCAGGCTAAAAAAGAACTATGTCCTTCTTGGATCTAAATTTTTCATTAAAGTAATTCTGAAGTCACTTGATATTTACAAAATCATTCTTCCTTCAGCAAATTCTCCATGTATCTCTACAAACACTCCTATAACTCTGAACCTGTAACTCTGGTCTGCTCCTCTGTGACGCGAAGGAAAGCCATAGATATCCTCTGCTGTCTCTAGAGAAGGCAGGGCTGTCACTAGCTCCATTCTTTGGAGATAGCAGTAACATCCTTTCAAGCATTTTATCAACCCTGGGAGTGGCAAGGGATGAAGCAATTCACCGCTCACTTTCTGCAGCACTTTCATCATGTTTCCCCGGTCCACATACTCCATCACAAGCGAGTAGTTTCCGTCTTCCAAAAGTATACCTAGTAGTTTTACCACACGGTTGTGCTGCAGCCTGTGCATAATCTTTCCTTCTTCAAGGAGGGAAGCATTGTATCTGTAAAACAGAAATTACACTGAAGTTAGGTGCCAGGTTAGAAAGAACACAGGGATTAAAATGCTGTTAATTCATAATGAAAATGATGGCTAAAAATTTCAACGTTCCTAGGGCCACCCTTAAGAGGAACCACACTTTCAGTGGCTTTTACATTGATACCACTTTGCTCATGCTGGGTTATATTCTCTAAGTCTCAATGCCTTGCACAGAGACTGCTCTGCCTGATTTTAAGGCCTGCTTTTCAGACAGTGCATAAGCATTCTTTTTTGCAGGTGCACTGCTGATTGTGTATGTTCAAATCCCTGAACTGGTGTGGGATCAGGACAGCGCATGGCTGAAAGAGCTTTTCGACAAGGATGATGAAGACACACTCCACTACCTCTTGTGCAGGAAACGATACCAGTCTCTTTCCTAGAGGGCTGATATTCACAGTCACGTTCAAAATGGATTTATTACAGGGGATCCACTCACATTCTGGATGGTGATAACATTTACTAATGATTACTGGTACCCATGATATTAGATAGCCTTCTTCTTACTATTGCTTCTCTTCTAGTCATCAAGTAAATGGATGCAAGAATATCTTGAGACTATGTTGCTTGCTTGTGCTTTCCTACCCTGTTGCTTAAAAGGAAACTGCTTTCTCCCTCTGTGTTCTTCTAGCCTGCAGGAAGAAGGTGGCTGCTTATTTTGCATTAGGCTCAGCTGTAAATTTGCTTAAGACTTTTGGTTTGAATCTTTAAGGAGTAACACATATATGAGTCTGTGTAGTAAGACAATAAAAACACAAACCCCAAAATAAACCAGGCAGGATTGTCCATCTTAAAACTGTGTTCACCTCAAACCGCCAGTGCAGTTTGCAAACTACCATAATCTCTTAATCTGGTTTCCACTGGCAAAATAAAAGCTCAGTTGATTTATTTACTATAACCCTAACTATAACCCGACCACAGGCTTTTGTCTGTATCTAGCGGATGACTTCTGGGAGAGCTGTAGGATTGTTATGGCTCTGAGGCAGCAGACCTGCAATGTGATCCGAACCCAGTGAAATCAGCAGCTAATTCAATCTTTGAATTAAATCAGTGAGGTTGGCTCACTCTGCTTTTCCTCAATGGGCAGAGGGTTACATTCTTGGTATTATACATGTGGGGTAGGAGTTCTGCTGACAGCTCATGGGTGTTTAGTTCCTAGCAGACATCTACAGTTGGACATTTGTATCGAAAATAGATCCGCTAGCTTGCAAATATCACGTGCCCACCAAGTTCCTGCAGTCCCTTAAGTGTGCAAGGGTCCCCTTGCTTCTTAACAATTCACAGGAGAGCTGACCTTGCAACAGAAAACAAGAAATTCACTGGAACGATGAATTAAAATTTTAAAAGTTGGCTCCTAAGGGAAAAAGGAAAATTTGCAGAACAGTTGCTAGTATTGTCTTAGAGTATTTTCCCCACATACAGTATCTCCAGGATACAAAGATCTGAAATTATTAAACCTTATTTATATTTATCTCCATTGAGTTTGGAAAATTTCTTAAGACTTACTGAAAGATAAAAATCAGAACCAAGATCCATAACTTACTCAGTGCGCTGGGGTCCCGTATACACTTTTTTTAATACTACATATCCATGCTTCTTGTGAAAGCATAAAGAAATTGTTCCAAATCCTCCAGCATCTAAGTGTTTTTTTTCAAGTAAATCCTGGGAGTTCATATGGATGTCTTCCAGTGACATGTTTGCAGGCTTTGTGGCTTAGCAAATAAAACAAAATCAAGTACCCTAGTGCTTCTGGACCTGTAGTATAAACAAGGAAACAGAAGTGTCATTATCAAGCATTTAGCCATTCCACTAAATAAGCATCTACGAATGGGACAAAAGCATATACTCTCATAACCCTTAAGAACAAAGGGCCTCAGTTTGAAGTAAAAGATGCTGTGGTTCTCACAGGATCACACCTAAAGTCCACAATGATTTATCCTGTCAACCTATTACAGTTATATTGATTTGATGTAAAACCATTTCTTCACCTGACGTTCTCAAAGTGTGGTTAATAAACAGTTTTATTCATCTAATGTGTAGTAGATGGGTACTGTCCCTACACATTATGTGTGCTGAAACTGAAATCCAGAAAAATTAAGGGCCACAGCCCCAAAGGTTGGTAGTGCCTAATGATTCTGATAGGAATCTCATGTTCTAAATTGCCTGTCAGGTGCCCAGATACTTATATAACTCTATGCTACCTTTTAAGCATCTTTCCAAATCCAGCTCTAAAGGGTTTGCTTGACATTTAAAACAAACAAAATGTTTCTCTGGAGAGTGAAAGAAAGAACCCAGCTTCTGTGGAAAACCTATTTGCACAGCTGTCTGGACTTGAGGAGAAAAGTGCCAGGAAGGCCTGTGGTGGGGATGTGAGGCAACTTCTCCACTCCTCAAAGAAGAGGAACAAAGAAATTGTGAAGTCTTATAGTAACTCCTAAGTGCATCAAAAGAAAAAGAGAGCTTGAGAGAGCCTACGGAATGGGTAGATAAACAAACCCCAGTAGATGCCAGAAAAATGTTAAGCCTTTGATAAAGCTGTGGTACCCTCTTGCCTAATGTGCCTCTCATGAGGCACAGCCTTAAAAGAAGGCTAAACAGTGGGTACCTTTGGCACATGTCAGCAAGCTGTTTTGCTAGCACAGGTGCAAGCCATGACCTCTGTTTTTTTTCTCACTGAACTTTTATCTTAAGCATCTTACATCAGGTAAGGAAAGACGAGAAAGTTAAAAAATGAAGTCTTAGTCGGTGACTATGACACAGACATACAGAGCTTAGAGAAAGGCACCCTTTCAAAGTGTCACTTTCAGCAACAGTAGATTGGCTCATTTGGGTAACTAAGAGCTCTAAATACTGTAACAAAGGGGTTCCCAAATCTTTCAGACCAACAAGTGACTGCTAACTCCTGTAAACTACCATGCAGCTGTATTATCTAATCTCTAATTGAAAAGATTGCTTAATGCTGTAATGAACATCAGCAGCCTAATTAACACAGATTCTTTCTGGAGCCTGGGAAGTTAGGAAGGTAGTAAAGTACTTGTCTGTAGCAAGTAGGTGTCTGTGGGAAGAGAGATGTTTATGAGGAAATTTGGAAATTTTCTGTTTGGTTGAATATTAACAAGTCAAAACAGGGAAGAGGAAATGTAACGAAAAAAAAAGGTTGCGCCTGTAGAAGAGAGAAAGCAAGAGCTTCATCTTCCAAGTATATATACTCTATGGGTTGTTGTATAGGCAAGAAACATCCTCTCTACATTTAGAGCAGTGTGCTCTCTTTTGAGTTTTCTTCTTTGGCTTTCCTGACATTGAAAGGATGAAGATTTTGTTTTGCTGGACTACTAGCCTGCATTATGAGCACAGAACTGAGGATATGGCTGCATTAGTTCAGTAAGAAGGTAAGCTTGGTTATGCCTAATAATGGTTAGGGGAGAGGGATTGTTGTTTTGTTGGGGTTTGTTTTAGTTTTGTTCTTATTTATTTATTTCCTTTGCAGTTAATCAAATAGCTGAGTAACATACGACTCACAGCAGTGCTAAGAACATCCATTGCTGCTGACTCTTTATCTCCCTGGAAGTTTCTGGTGATGGTTCTCTGGTTCCTTGGGGTGGTGCTACTGACTGTTGTGCAGATGGGGTGAGTGTCACAGGTACAAAGGTCTGAGTTCAGTTGTAGGATTTTAGTATGGCATGGACTAACATCTTGCTTATTTATCCGGGGTGTTCTTTCCAAGAACGGTTTAAGTCACATATCTATGGTAATTTTTCCATACTAACAGCAGTTATCTATCTAGGTAGTAATTATTCTTGTAAGAATTGCATGTGGTCTTGTGAATGTAAATTAGATGTGAAGGGTCTAGAGAAAAAGTCGTATGAGGAGCAGCTGAGGGAACTGGGGTTGTTTAGTTTGGAGAAGAGGAAGCTGAGGGGAGACCTTACTGCTCTTCACAACTACCTGAAAGGAAGTTGTAGGGAGGTGGGTGGTGGCTTCTTCTCCCAAGTAATGATAGGACCAGAGGAAACAGCTTGAAGTTGTGGCAGGGGAGGCTTAGATTGGACATTAGGAAGAATTTCTATACTGAAGGTAGTGGTCAGATGTCAGAACAGGCTGCCCAGGGAGGTGGTTAAGCCACCATCCCTGGAGGTATTCAAGAAACATGTAGATGTAGCACTTCAAGGCATGCTTTAGTGGCCAAGGTTTGTTTGGGATTTGTTTGGTTTGGTTTGTTGTTGGTTTTTTTGGGTTGGCTGTTGGACCTGCTGATCTTAGAGGTCTTTTCAACCACAGAGATTCTGTGATTCTGTGATTTTTGAATGCTGAATCTCTAAGGTTGCATTAATATTACTGATAGCTTGAGGCTGCCATTCAATACCACAGAATCTGATTAAAAACAGCCCTGTCTCAAACTGCAACAATTATAGAACCTTGTTCCTATTTACTAATACATGTTCCTATCAAGCAGCACGTAATCACCATAACCAGAAGGCTTGGAAATTCAGAAGTAGTAACTTCTGAATCATGAGACAGCTGCTGGAATGAGCTGGCTAACATTTAACAGAGGGAATTTTCTCATAAGATAGGAGGGAACCCTCCTCCTTGGGCATGCTCTACTATTAGGATGCTACTACTTTTTGTTGTTGTTATTAAGTAGTGAAATACCCTGAGTAAAAGTTCTTTGATCTTAAGACTTATTTCAAATGCAAAGTTTTTGTAGGAAGGAAAGCAATCTCTAGCTAGCTTTTTAAACAAAGACTACATACAGCATCCTCCTAGATAAGCTGAGGAAGTGTGTGTGGTCTTGATGGTGGTGAGCCAGCAATGTGCCCTTGTGGCCAGGAAGGCCAATGGCATCCTGGGGTGTATTAGAAAGGGTGTGGTTAGTAGGTCGAGAGAGGTTCTCCTCCCCCTCTATTCTGCATTGGTGAGGCCACATATGGAATATTGTGTCCAGTTCTGGGCCCCTCAGTTCAAGAAGGACAGGGAACTGCTTGAAAGAGTCCAGCACAGAGCTACAAAGATGATTAAGGGAGTGGAACGTCTCCCTTATGAGGAAAGGCTGAGGGAGCTGGGTCTCCTTAGCTTGGAGGAGACTGAGGGGTGACCTCATCAGTGTTTACAAATATGTTAAGGGGGAGTGTCTAGAGGACAGAGCCAGGCTTTTTTCAGTGATGTCCAGTGACAGGACAAGGGGCAGTGGGTGCAAGCTGGAACATAGGAGGTTCCATGCAAATATCAGAAAAAACTTCTTTACTGTGAGAGTGACAGAGTACTGGAACAGGCTGCCCAGAGAGGCTGTGGAGTCTCCTTCACTGGAGACACTCAAAACCCTCCTGGACACGTTCCTGTGTGATGTGCTCTGGGTGACCCTGCTCTGGCAGGGGGTTTGGACTAGATGATCTTTCGAGGTCCCTTCCAACCCCTAGGATTCTGTGATTCTGTGATATTTCAGTATACTATTTAACATGAGGTATTGGCTGATGTTACCTGAAAAATGTCAGATGATATAGAAACCAAGCAGGGAAACTGAAAGGCTCAAGTGCATTCCAAATTTACTGCTTTCTATTGAGATGCATGGTGATCCAAATATATCCTCAGTACCTATGACACACCAATGACTGACATTATGTATCCGTGGTTAAGAAAACAGAAATCTTGTTGTTTGGTTTAGCATAACCCTACAGAAGCTACACGTACTTGTAAGGGTTAATTTGTGTTCTATGAGATAGCCCTCATCTGTATACTTGCTCAATTCTAAAGTAATTTTTCTCTAATACACTATTCTGAACATATCTATTAAGGTAGGTTATTTAACCTATGAACCTACCTATTTAACCTACTATGAAAAATTTTGAACACAGGTTGCTAAAAGAGAGGGATTTTTTGCCCACTAATAACATGTTTGAGTTTTCTTTAGAGAGGGATAGAAGTGTGTTAAGTGGGTTTGTGGCATTTTTCTTTTTAACACCATGGTTATGTTCTCCCCACTGACCCCCACACGGCACATAAACTCCCAAGAACCATGACCTGGTCACTAGGGTGTATTAGGTATCATTCAAAAGCAGTTTGCTCCATTCTCATGATTTGTTACCGACTGATGCAGCTCTTGAGCAGCCTG
The DNA here is from genome assembly GCF_020740795.1 of Apus apus. Classification (NCBI taxonomy): domain Eukaryota; kingdom Metazoa; phylum Chordata; class Aves; order Apodiformes; family Apodidae; genus Apus; species Apus apus. The sequence continues at coordinate 70,336,105 of NC_067283.1, forward strand.
CACAGCTAAGGAGGATTGCTGAGAGCATTAACACAGTGATGTGGAGAAGGGTCATGCATTAACTGCAGCCCTTTTGGTCCAATGACACTTGCAGAGCACGACTTCTTCAGAGGCATTACAGGGTGTAACTGGAGAAAGCGAACAAGTTTGCAAGCACCAAAACTCACGGCCACTTATTGATCAGCCAGGAAGGGAAAGAAGTAAGGAACAGGTACCAAAGCTGGTATCACCGATCCGGGTAGCAGGAGATAAATGGAAAGGTCCTTGCAGCTGAAGACAATACTGCATGTATGCAAAACGTTCCAAACACTGTCAGTGCATCAGCTCTATTGCTGGAACTCTCGTGACCCACTCTCCCTAAACCTCCCCTTTCTGCTAAGGCTTTTTCAGCTGCTGCATCTTTTTTCACTGAGGAATAGTTTTCTTTTGGAAGGAACAAACAGAATACCTGTGTCAGATCATGGGCGGGCTGCAGAACGGATCCCTTGGGGAACGTAAGGAGGAGCCAAGGCAAAAGAAGCAAAGATGTGCCACCGGAGCAGCGCGGAGGGAGGGTGAGAAGGAGAAAAAGGAGGGGGAAGCTTGTGCAGCGCCTCGCACCGCGACAACTGCCTCGCGGTCGGTTTCAGGGCAGAACTGGCCACAAAACTGCATCCTGCTACGGGACAAGCACCGGCAGTCCCGGCAGAGGCAGCTCGCCCTGCCGTGGCTGTCAGCTCCTCCCGCCGAGCCCGAACTCGGCCCCGACGACCGGGCCGGAGCGGGGAGCGCCAAGCGCGCCCGCCCGCCGTGGCCCAGCCGGGCGGCGCGGGCCCGGGAAGCCCGAACGCGGGTGTTCTCTGGCCTAGTTCCTCGTCAGCCGACGTGACATGCCCTCCTCCCGCCGCCTCCCTGCCGCCGGGCCCGCCTCCCCTCGCACGCACCGCTCCCTGCACCCTCCCCGGGGGCCGGGAGACCCTCCCCGGGGGCAGAGGCGGCGGGGCGCGCCGCAGCCCCGCCGGGCCCCCTCGCCCCGGGGCCTGTCATCCCGCCGGCCCCCCCGGGACCGGGGCCCGGGACCCGCAGCAGCGGCGCCGCCTTGGCGACGCTTTCGGTTTCGGCACGGGCGGCCCGGCTCCCTCCCGCACCGCCTCCCTCCCGCTGCGCGCTGCCTTACCGGGGCTGCGGGCCGCTCGCCTCCCTCCCGCCGCCTCCCTCGGAGGGCCTGGCGGCCTGCGGGCTCGCCCTCACCGCCCCCCTGCGGAGCCGGCTCGGCCCGCCAGGAGCTCCCGGCCCGGCCTGCCCGCCCCGCCGCGCCTGCTCGGAAGCGGGGGAGGCGGCCGGGGCCGGCCCGAGGGCGGCGCGGAGCTGCTGCCGCTCCCCGCCCGGGCTGCGGGGCCGCCCGTGGGGCCCTCGCCGGCGGGAGGGGTGGGAGGCTGAGCCGCTCCTGCCCTGCCGGCTGTGGAGGGTGCGAACCCGGCGGCGCTAGCGGGGCTGTCAGGAGCGGGCAGCAGCGGTGCGCGGGGGGAGAGCATCTCGTCGTCGTCCTCGTCCGTCGTTTCGGTGCCAACGAGGCAGCGCTGGGTTCGGGAAGGGCGGCGGCGGTTTTTGTTTGTCAGCAGAATCGCTGCAACAGGTAACAGCCCCCAGGGCAGCTGCAGCCCGTCCCTGGGCAGGTCAGGTGTGTCTGGGGCACCTCTTAACAGGGTTTTCTGTAGCTGGTCATTGTCCTAACAGCACAGACCGTTCCGTCACTCACCAATATATTCGATCATTTTCATTAGCAAAACTGTTCTGATATCGAAATGGTGGCTGATACAGCGCGTTTAGATGAGACCGGTCCCTTTGCCTTCCCTCCAGTGAAATACGGCAACGATGAGCGTCTGGCCTCTTTGGCCTGACCCTTCCCGTCCTGGGGGCTTGTTGCATTCCCCGTGGCGCTCCGCGGATGCTGGGGAGCTCGTGGCTCAGGAGTACCAGGTGCTACCAGACCTGCAGCCGTCGATCCATCTGGGAGGGCAGCAGCCACCCCCAACCTGTGTTTAAGCGAGGGAGCCTTTTTAAAGCTGGAGGGCAAGCCTGAAAATGATGAGAGAACAGAAGCGGTCCAGGAGCCCGGTCCTGTCTCCTGGTGGAAACTGAGGTCGCAAACTGTCACAGATCTGGGGAAGAGGCACGATGGCCTCAGAGGGTTCGATTTACTTCTGTGCTAGGTTCCATGGTGGGTGTAATGGGTAGGGCTCCTTAGCTGTGGAGAACTTCTGAGGCTATGTATGTTCTTATTCCTGCCACATGCAAACCAAACGTTAGCAAACAAAAGAACTCCATTCAGTATTATGAGGCCTTTGAGATTTAAATGGATGCGCTGGTATGTAAGGCTAGCATAGTCTGGGCCTCAGGCCCTCTTCAAGTACAGAACTTGTCCTGTTTCTCCCTGTGATGGTCAGCAGCACAGTATCTGAATTCTTAAACCACCCGTGTACTCTCATCTGGCCTTCTAGGGCAAGACACAGTTTGACTTGTGCCTTCTGCTGGCCAGCGTGTTCATCTGCAAAGGGCAGGTGACTCCTGTGTTCCAGCTTTCTGATTTGGAAACACAGATGGAAAATGGTAGTATGTGGGCAGCTGCAGTTCTGGACAGGTGGAACAGCCTTGGTGATCACTTACAAACTGAAGTATTCTCTCTGAGTCTCAAGATGGTTTTCTGCACCTTGCCAGGCAAACTGAACAAATGGCTTATTTCCAAAACTCTCAAAAATGCTGAGTACAGTCGTTTCCTACTCTAAAAAAATGTTGGCAATGGAATTGGCATGTCCCCAGCACATCCCCATTTTCCACCGATTCTGAATCAGCTGGTATTTCATTTCATATCCACCCACGCTGTGAGGTATTGCAATGAGGGTGTTACTAAACCTGCAGTCCAGAGAATCTGACATGTTTGTCAATTACATAAAAGAAAAGCATACCCAGACCTGGTATCTCGGGGGGGGGCATTCATGCAGCTTTAGTCTTCTGTTGCAATCCCAAACATTACAGCAATGTCTTGGTAACGTAATACTTCTGAGGTGGTTTTGGTTTGGTTTGTTTTTTCTGCTTTTCAGCTTTGCATTGTGTATGTGGCTGAAGACAGGAAGTAAGATGGCTACATTTTTAAGAACTGTGCATTTAAAAACCTTTCAGTCTCATTCAGTGGTGATTTGCCAACAAGTGCTAGGCAAAAAAAAAAAGACAGAAATCAGCATTATTTTGTTGGAGATAAGTGTTGCCAGTTATGACATTCCTTCTCAAAATGAATAGGGGAAAATAACTGATAAAAAAATGCAATAAGAATTTACAGAGAAATCTCTTAATTCTGATTGAGAAGAAAGGAAGGTTATCCTGAACTGGATTATAAGACCAGTAGTCTTAATGCTTTTCACATTAATGCATTTATGTGAGCATAAGTTTTCAATTGTAGTATTAAAGAAAATAAGCTGATTACTCCTCTTCTTACTTTAACTGAAACGTCACTGATCTCAAACTTTCACTTTCTTTGTACTACAAATCTCAGCCAACTTGTTAAAACTGTCAGGAAAAAAAAAAAAGGTGAATACAGAGAATTCTAAATGTTTTGTTTTGGTTTTTTTTTTAATATGTAGTTGGTTTTATTGTCAGCAGGATGACAATTTCTGTATGTGAAATTTGCAGGTTTCATTGTACCACTGGAAAAATTGTAGGGGCTGATGAACAAACTGTGTCAAAACTCCACACTGCTACCTGGGGCTACCTGGAATGGCTACCTATCTCATTAATCCTATGAACTTAAATAAAACTGCAGTGAGCTTATGCCAGAACAGGAAAGGGACTTTGCACAGGTGTATCTTCCTGGTATTAACTTTGAAGGCTGTCCTGTAGTAAGCTCTGACTACAGAGGTTTACATTTTTCTGCTCCTTTCTTTCTACCTGCAGTTAGCCTTTAAAGAGGCACCTGGCAGCTTTTCCCTCTCCATGTCCCATGTGAATTGTGAGCTCTGTAGGGACCTGAGCTTAACGGTGCTGTGGCTGTAACTGGCTAAAGGCTCTGCTGGGACCAACAGGGATGACTGTTTACTCACACAGGAGGTTCCCAGCTCTGGAGATGTGTCAAGGCTGAAACAGTAATTCTGGGCTCAGCACCCTGCCCAGAATGCTGGGGAGGGAGATGGTCAGTGGGCAAAACCCTAAGGAGATATTTTTCTGTAATCCTTCTGTAATCTACCTTTTAAGCTAAAGCATTATCTGGTCTGACTGATCCCACTGCTGTCCAACAGCTGTCAAGATATTATACTGAACAGCTGATTTTACAGAGAGAAGCCATGATTTTAGCTAGCTTTGGGTCATCAGTGCAACAAAATCTCTGTTATATTTCTCTGGGCCCCCAGAGGGCTGAGGGGTTGGAAACTGCAGCACTGTGCAACCAATAGTACTGATGCATGGGAAGAAGGACCATAGCTGCCTGGGGAGTCCCAACACAGAATGGGATGCTCCAAGGGACTTGGGAACCACCATTGTGACTGATCACAGCCACAATTTTTCATTGTAGTTAAATTCAGAAGACAACCACCTGATGTCTCCCCTAGATGCAAAGATGTGGCCTAGCAACAGATGCAGGAAATACAGGGATGTACATGTAAAGTATATTGAGAGAGTTTTGTTTCCTCTTGGCTTCCTATTAAGTTTCAGTAAAGACGCCACCTTTGGTCTGCACATCTCACTGCAGGACATAGCATTTGCAGGAGTGGCAGTGCTCTGCGAGAATCTCTTGCTTGGACAGGATGGTTAGGTTTTGGATTATTCTCTCTGTCGATGTTAACAAAATGCTTTTCCATTTCATCATGGTCAATTGGTAATCCAGAAACAGGGTATTTTGGCTGCACAATTGTAGGGGAAAAAAACCCTGGTCTTCTTTCCCCTTACTGAGTTTTTCAAAGAGTTCATTCCCGTGCATTCAAACTGCATTAAACCAACGCTGCTGCATCTGGAGGAGTTTAAAAATGTCTTAGGATGGTTGGAAAGAACTGGTCAAGAAACATTTAACTCAATTTTACGGTTTGAAAAAATAAGAACTTCACTGTTATTTGTAATTACTGATTGTTTTTACATCGGTCTGCACCAAGCACTGTGACACAAATTCTTCAATAGGCGTTTCCTTGTTATTTTGTTCTGTGGAGAATGTTCCCATAAATATATGAGCACCAGCAGAGTAAGGTGGAAGTGAAATACAGAAGTTCAGTGGGAACTGATATTTCCCTGACTTGTCTGTGAAATGATCAACTACTGCCACTATGTTAAAGGACCTAAAATGAAGCTACTGAGATGTGAGGCTGCTGCTCTTGACCAAGCCCTCTGCTTCCCCAAACATCTATAGTCAAAGATGCTTTTATACTTGAGGCTTGGAAATAAGGCTGGAATTGCTCTCTCAGCTACTATTTGTAGTGCCTCACCTAACTTAAAAGGAAGCATAATGGATCTTGGAGCTTCATTTTTATATGGACACAGTAGGTATTAAAATACCCTTAGAATGATGAAACAGTTACCCAGCACTAAAACTTGACAGCAACCTCTGCTTACATTTTTTGCATCACTTGTACATAGGTTCTTTAGGTTTTAGGATATCTACTAACATAGCAGGAGTTTTCTTAAAAAAAAAAATAATGTTTTACATTAATTATAAATGCTATTTATTATTGGCTGTTCCTCTCTTCAGCACAACCTCTTGATAACTTGTCTGCTGCAAAGTATATTCCTCTGCAAGCAGGCAGTTAACCTCAGTGACATCGTCCCAGGCATCAAATATTAAACCAAGGAATAAATCAAATATTAAACCTCTGCCATTCAGAGAGACTTAGACAGGCTGGAGACTTGGGCGGGGAAAAACCTGATGAAGTTTAACAAGAGCAAGTGTAGAGTTTTGCATTTGGGGAAGAAAAACGCCATGTACCAGTACAGGTTGGGGGCTGACCTGCTGGAGAGCAGTGTAGGTGAAAGGGACCTGGGGGTCATGGTAGACAGGAGGATGACCATGAGCCAGCAATGTGCCCTTGTGGCTAAGAAGGCCAATGGCATCCTGGGGTGTATTAGAAAGGGTGTGGTTAGTAGGTCAAGAGAGGTTCTCCTCCCCCTCTATTCTGCATTGGTGAGGCCACATCTGGAATATTGTGTCCAGTTCTGGGCCCCTCAGTTCAAGAAGGACAGGGAAGTGCTTGAAAGAGTCCAGCGCAGAGCCACAAGGATGATTAAGGGAGTGGAACCTCTCCCTTATGAGGAAAGGCTGAGGGAGCTGGGTCTCTTTAGTTTGGAGAAAAGGAGACTGAGGGGGGACCTCATCAATGTTTACAAATATGTAAAGGGTGAGTGTCAAGACGATGGAGTTAAGCTTTTTTCGGTGATGACCAGTGATAGGACAAGGAGTAATGGATACAAGTTGGAGCATAGGAGGTTTAAGATGAATATCAGGAAAAAATTTTTTACTGTAAGAGTGACAGAGCACTGGAACAGGCTGCCCAGAGAGGTTGTGGAGTCTCCTTCGCTGGAGACATTCAAAACCCGCCTGGACGCCTTCCTGTGTGATGTACTCTAGGTGACCCTGCTCTGGCAGGGGGGTTGGACTAGATGATCTTTCGAGGTCCCTTCCAACCCCTAGGATTCTATGATTCTATGATTCTATGATTCTAAGGAAAGAAATATTTTCAACTGCCTTTAAAAGTTAGTTTTTTGAAACCTGGATTAAAAGTACCATACCACAAGAATCAGTTTTAGTTTCCCTGGGCTATGAGGCTTCTTGATAACACAGTTTAGATGGGGATCCTTTTGTTTCCCTATGTTTTCTGAAGCTGCAAGCACGTTTCACTTGCCATTTCAGAACATAAACCAGAAGAAATTAAGACTTTTTTGAATAACTTGTCAGGGAACAAGACCAGAGTGTTGCCTGAAAGTGTGTGGGAGAGGAGAATCACCAGCAGCAAAAAACAAATGCCAAGGCTGACTGGAAAAGGAAAGCATGTTGCCTTTCCCCCCACATTGAAACACAGCTCCAGGTTACCCACCTAGTGCTAGCTTTATTCTGATGGAATCAATGCTGTTTTGACAAGACTACATTTGACCTGTAGCATAATGTGATTTAGCAGGGCAATCATTCTTTAGATCAAAATGATTCTAACATTTCAAGTACCACTAAGAAACTAATACTGCCACTTCCTTTCCTTATTAACCACAGACCACTCTCTATTGGTTTTCTACATAATAACATTCTCCCCTGAGTTTTTGAAAGGCATGTGCCAAAACATGCGTGTGGCTCTGCACTCTGCTATATAGCAGGCAGTGAATGCATGTCAGGGTAAGGACACGAATTCTTGGCTCAGCACCCACTGCCACTGCACAGTTGACTGGCTTCCAAAGCATTGCAAGAGCAGCACCCTTCAACAAATGTGGCTTAATCTGTTGTGTGCCCACAGCCAAGATACAGCTCACAGCTCTGATTACCACTTCTCTGACTAGATATAGGAGAGGTAGACACAAAATAAAGTGACAAGAATTACGGGGCATGTGAAACAATTTACATATGAGAATAGACTACACAGATGAGGACTGAGATTGACTATGGAAAGTTACAGTTGAATAGTGGTTCTTAGTTTCCTCCCCATCATATATCCCCTTGTACAGTGGCTTTCAAATTGGAATGATATTCCTGAAGAATTTACCTTAGGTCGAGTTAGTGTGTGGAGAATGGTGACCTGGCTGATAGAGTCTACTTGCACTTCCAAGAGTCTTTTGACAAAGTTTTTAATACATTTTTTTAAAAGGAAACTAAGCAGGAAGGGGGTAAGAAAAAGGGTAATGGCATGGACATGTGTTTAAAAGATAGGACAATGAGGGCAACAATAAATGGGCACCTCTCAGAACAGAAGGTTACAAGTGCAGGGACCTGAGCTGTTGAAAATTATCTGGAAAAAGATATGAGTTATGAAGTTGAAAAATTTTGCTGATGATACAGACTACTCAGAAGTGGGGGGGACAAGGAAAGCATAGTGAAGAGTTCTGGAAAAATGGTTGAGTCACTGGACAATGAGATGGGAAGTGAAATTCAAGTTATGCAAAGGGGGTGGTAAACATGAGGAAAAAATATTGTCCTAAATCAATGCATAAAATAACGGCCCCTGAGCTGGCCATTGCCACAGATTGCCAAGATCTAGGGTTACAACAAATGAAAACATTGGCTAAAACAAATTGTATGTCAGAGATTTTTAGGAAAGGAGCAGAAAAAGTCATATGGATCCAAAAGTCACAGAGTTGACTCTGCATGAGCATCTGGTCCCCTCTTCTCAGTAACAAGATTGTCAGACTGGACAAGTCCAGGGAAAAGCAACAAAGGTGATCAAAGGTCAATGCCTGCTATTGGAGGAACTGAGCAGGACAGGACTCCATGGCCTGGGATGGAGATAATTTAGGGGAGGAGGTGATGCACATCTACAAAACTCTAGGCACCATGTAAAAGAATGGATGGGACTGATAACTTACTGTTGACTGCGAGGAATCAGATAAAGTTACTGGGAACCTGGTGTTTCACCCTCCTTGGTATGCCTCTCCACTCCAGTGTTTCATGCAAGGAAAAAGCTGACACGCTGAACTTTGGCAAAAAGTATTGGCTGCTTCAAGTTGGCATGAATTCAACAGAAGTCAGAAAAAAAGTTCAGAGCACAGATCTATTTGGCTTGGTAAATATAGAGAAAACATAGCTCAGGAAATCCCCCAAACTATAGTTGGAGCCCAGGACCAGTATTCAGGGGAAGTGCTTGCTCTTCCTGGCGTATAACCACTGTGGTAAAAAAAACTTGGGGAAGGACAATCCTTGTTCTGTCCTCACACAACCACTCTTCTATGCTTACATTATAAAAATCCAGTCTAATACAGGCACTTAATGCTACAATGTGGGAGTTTGTATGTGTCTGTCCAGTAGTGTCGAAAAGTGTGTCTTCATCATATAGGTCAGTCTGAGATTCTCCATAAAACAGTTAAACCCACTGAGCTCTGTGATTGATCCAATACAGCAACAGTTGGTTTGACAGTTTCAACTTCTGCTTTCGTATTCATTTCCTTATTTCTTGAATAGTCTGGTAACTGACAACGGTGAATGTAAGGATGATTCCTCTCCTATACAATTTCAATATTTGCATTTGTCCTTCAATTGCTCTTAAGATAACTTAAAGTTGTTTTCCTTAAGTCTTCTAGGCCAGAATCTGATTTCCTCACAACTTAACACGCATAGTATTTTCCATTTTACTCCCTTTCACTTTCTTTTTCCTATAGAAGAGTTACTGAGCCAAAGTAAATTTCTTGCTGGTCTAACTTCAGACTTTGACTCATACAGACTGAAGCAGACAACAGCTGCAACAGCTTAGGGCAGCACTGCTTCCAGAGGTCTGTCTCTGCTAGAGGTGCTCCATATGGTGACAAATGGGAACATATGAGTCTTGCCCTGCAGCAGCAATTCTCAATCTGGTGTATCAGTTTACGCTGCCACTCCAGAATCTGGGCTCAGTGTGTTTATTAACCAAATAGCCCTTTAAGAAACATAAGGGTGGGGCATGACAAGGCTTCTACAAAGAATATATGGCAGATGCACACTCTGTGTGCAGAGGCCTACACATAATTTGACAGTGACTCAGAAGACGTTTTCTTATTCAGGCCACATTCTTTTAATATCAAAGTACAAAGCCAGCTGTGAGGTAAGCTGATCAAATCAAGAAATTGTGTAGCTAAGAGAGAAACCCACCCTTTGCCATACGCAAAAAAAGGGTTAACAGCTCTCAAGCACAAAAATAATCCTGCTCAACTTCATGGTAAAAATCATGCATGTTAAAAGCCAGACAGTAATTTTATCCCACTAGGTCCTGGCTTGTAGACACATGGTGCTCCCAAAGGTTTTTGGGCAGGCATTCTGTCTTGCCAACTGCCTGTGTGGGATATGCCAGAAGGAATGCACCCAGCCCTCCAGATACAAACAGCAATACTGACCAGTGTGAAGGGGCAGGGAACAGATAGGAATCCTTGCAGTTTCTACTTAGGAAAGCAAAAAAATTGAACTCTTTCATTTTAGGAAACTACATACTTTCCAAATAAGAGCTTCATGCTATAAAGGCAGGCAATGCATGCACATACTGCTATATGAAATTTGTGGTTTGGGTTGTTTGTTTTTGTGGGGTTTTTTTGGTGTTTTTTTTTTGTGTGTGTGTGTTGTTTTTTTTTCCCGTTTTCTGGTATCTCTTATAGCTTTAATATTGCTTTGTAAATATGTGGAAAAGCCTAAGGCTGTCACCGAGGCTTTTCAGCTAAGTCACTCTGCAACTCTGCGTCCTTATGCATGATTCATGATCTGGCTTTGTAGCTCAAAGGCACAAGTGTCAAGCTCTCATTTAAAAGAACACGATTGTCCATAACAATTTCATAATATTCCCTGGCACATAAAATGACGGGGCAGCTGGTACAGAAAGTGTTAAAATAAACCTGACAATGTATTTTACTGTTTCATAAGAAGTAATGCTATAAACTGCAATTAAATACTGCTTGTGTTATCAACCACTTGCAGGCAGGACATTACTGTTTATATGAGCAAGAATAATTCTTCACAGAGATTTACACCCATCGTTCAAAAGAATGCCTCAGGAATCAATGAAGATAAATATTATATTGTCAGTTAAGCTCTTAGCTGTAGTACTCAAGATACTTAAAATACATTCAAATCGGGACATTAACATTCAGATATTGAGATAAGGCACCACCAAAAATGAAGAAAAGAAAATCTTCTCTCTGTAGTCTTGTACCTGAACATTACTTGAAATACCACTCCGGAGAGCAGTTTATGGGTTCTTCCTTCCAAAGACTCTTCAGACGCTGGGCCCAGGCATTCAGCATCTCTTTCCTCTTCTCCTCAGAGACATACTCCGGAGCAAAGCAGATGTGAGGTGCAAGGACTTCGACTCCACAAAAGTGCATGATTCCATGCTGGACTCAAAGCAAAGAAAGAGATGCCTCAGGAAATTGTCTTTCATTTTCAGTTCAAGAATGTGGAAGATTTAAATCTGAAACTGTTTCTCTGACCCAATGTAAGACACGTTCTCTAAACTTGTGCGTTTATTAAGAGAAGGGAAATAAATTGCAAAAGTTCATTACCTGTCCTGATCACTATTGATGGCTAGGTATTAGGCAGAATGATATACAATACACTGAAAAATAAGGTTAACTTCATTTATTCTGCTCTGTGGAATTTCTTTTTTAAGTGCTATTAAACCAACAGAACTGTTCTCTTTGCCTGATACATGCTATTAAATTTGCAAGGACCAGAGACAGCCTGAAGTTCATTGTAATATTTGGATTTCCACAGATTGTTCCTGAGCCACAGTGTATTTCTCATCTCCTTTTAAGTATTTTTTTTTTTAACCTTTTGCCTCTGGCTTAGCCAAACAATCCTGAATGAAGGCCAATGCTTTTCAAACCATCTCAACTTGCTATTCTCCCTGTATTTCTGAATTCACAGCTATATTTCACATTCTTTGTTGTGTTAACTCTGCAGCTAGACAGCCTCACAAGGGCAGACAGTGAGTAATCATGATGGGTAGGAGAACAAAGAATTTAAGCACATCCATTGTATTATATCAAGAAGCAGGTGGCACAGTTTGCCTTATCTTACAGGAAATCCTGTAACACCAGAGAAACTTAAAAGGTTGACAGTGTAAGCTTTTGCCAGATTCCAATCTGGAGGAAGTGGCACAAAACTTTGAAACTCTGTGAACTTTTGAAGTCATCTCAAGATTTGAGGGCCCAATTTATAACCTGCAGGTGCTTGAACCTGACAACTATACATTATTACATTGTATTTAACATAAAAGAAATAATAATACAACTATTAAAATAATCAGAATAATAAAAATTATGCTAACAACAACTGAATATTCACATATTATACCTGCATGGGCCACAGGAGATAGCGAATATCACCGCTGATACCTCCTTTTGTGTACATCTCTTTGCTTGCTCCAGTGGTAAAAGAGAAAAGGGCTAGTTTATTCTAGAATTAAGAAAGCAGCACTTGAGTTAGGCATGTTTAAAACACAGTGACTGAATAGTTCAAGAGATACTCAAGGGAACCCAGACAACATAAATTTCTGGAGGAGGTGGTGTCCTCTTCTTGCCTACACCTTATGTGTAGGGGCAGGCTCTGAGGCAAAGATTGACAACACACTAGACAGTGGACTGTGTGTCAGGTTTTGGGCACAGACTGGTTAAAAAGGAAACATTACATGTATGATATCCTTGTATTAAGCAGGGCTGACCTTTGCCCTCCCCTATGCAGTGTTCGGAAAACTGTGGCTGAAAAGTGCACTGTTACTGAGAATATCTTTATTCCTGTCTCTCCTCAATGCAGAAATTCAATGCTACAGTCCCCTTCAAACTGGAGCTTGCCTATCACTTGCCAAGGAATAATTATTACCCAGGTGTTCTAACCCCCTTTATTTCTTCTGCTTCTGTAACTATGGTATTAGCCATGGCCTTGCAGGAAGGAACGTCTCTGTGCCAGGACACAGCCCTGTGTAATCTGCCAATCCATGGAGAGATGTCCCGGTGCAGAGATGTCCCAGTGGAAAGCTGGCAGTAGAGAGTTGTTCTAGACCCTGGGCTTGTGCTCAGCTTCTGTCCTCTCAGTTTTAGATTCCATAATTGAAATAACATTTTTCCAGTGCAGTATCCAAACTGCCTTGAGCCTGCACTCATCATGCAGCTATGATAATTGGAGATTACTCCTATTCATCTCAGTGAGGCAGACAATTCTGAAGTTTAAGCAATATGGAATGTTTGGAATTGTTAAGGTGATCAGTAATGACAGAGATTAATATGGAGTGAACATAAAATGTGAAAATAATACTGTTTCTGGATGCTGCAGTTGTTACCAAGTAAGATTCATCAGACAGTGGGTCAAAACTTCCCAAGGATATTCCCAGTGCCACAGAGAATTAAAAATTTATGAATTGTCATCTAGAGATACTGATGTTTCCTAAATTTTAAGCTACAGAGAAGAAAAAATTGAAATGAGATAGCTGGGACAGAGGCTTGTGCACTGGGTATTTCTGGTTTCTGATTAAGTTTTATAGTTTCATTCCAATCTTTGACATCTAATCCCAGAACAGGATCTTGTCACCTATTCTAGTATGTCACTCATTATGGATTTGTGCAGTCCTACAGTGGCAGGAAGAATGACAGACTACAGTTTTAGGAAATGGATTGACTTAAACCGTTTGCAAACTGTATGCCATCCCAATACATTTTGATATGCTTGACAAATGATAAAGCCCATTCTGTTGGCCCACTAAAAGTCTCTAGGAACCACTGCATTCCCGTTACTGTACTACCTTTCAGAAAGTTTTAACAGGCTAGAGAGTTACTCAACACGTTACCAATGCATTATTTCAGGAGAGCATAAAGTGAGAGCTTTAAACAAATACAATGGAAAAGAAAGACCAATACCCCTGAGAGTATTGTGCGAATCTTGGTCTTAACAGAACAATCTCAAAAAACATACCTTGAGCAAACCGGAATCATAACAGTTTGGAAATTCATGAGCAAATCCTTGGACCAAGACTCTGTCCATCCAGCCCTTCATGATTGCTGGCATGCTGAACCAATACAAGGGAAACTAGGCAAAAAGTAAATTCCCTTGTTAGCACAGAGAGTCCAGGCCATCCTTAGGCCTGGTCTAGAGGCCAAATCCTATTATCTTTACCTGTTCAGATTTCATAAATGCCTTCTTCCAGCTCTCTCTTGAGGGAGAAAGTAACTATGCTTGAGAAAAATCACTGAAGTGCTTTCTGTTTGTAGTAGTCTCAGGTACATACCTGAGCATCTATAGCACACTAACACCATGGTGTATGTTAAGGCTTCCACATAAACTAAAGTTGGAATATGATGAAGCAGGAAGGTGCCATTTAATTCAAACTTAAGACTGTACAGAATTGCGTCTCCTATTGCTGAAATGCAAAAGAAACGTAAGATCTAATGAATGTTGTCAAAATGGACACAGAGAGCCTAATTACCAGGACTGACATCTGGTGATCAGTTCTGACCTGACAGTCTGCTGACAAATGCTGTGGGATCCTTACTTTCACACCCTGCTGACATGATGACCCTGAATCAGTTTATTGACACGAAAACTTCTTTACAGTAGGACCCTCTATTTCTAGACCATAATTTTAACCCATGGGACTAGAGCTTAAAAGTACAATGTCTCATTTGCATTATCTTGAATGCTTTATGGACTAATTCTAAGACACGTCACTATCCCTAAACCTTGGTACACATTGTAGTACAGAAGAAATTCTGTCAAGGCTTAACCTCGTGTGGCTTAATTCAAGGTAGAGACAATGTGGAAACTAGGCAATCACCACTATTTCTAGAAGTAATGAGTTTAGTCTGTAGTAAATTTTAAATTACTTTATGGTGTCTTTCAGAGGCTTTTTCCTTCTTTTTTCTACTCCAGAACATATTAAACTCTTCCTAGCATCTTCCTAGAGACAGAAAATTAAAAGCAACCACTTCCTTCAGGGGGTTGTTTTATTATACTGATCTCAGAAGCAACAGTGTAAAAATGAAGACTTACAGTGAAATGCTTAATTGAGATATGGTCACATACTAAATTTAATCTAGAGTCAGACATCAGAAAATATATAGGCTACATCTAGGGCCAATGGTCACAAAAACAAATGTAGGGCTAAGATTGCCTTACATGCTACCTCTCGGACTTGTAGACATGGAGAACAGGGCTGGCACAGTGGCAAGTCCAGATAGCGCTTCTGCAGCTTGGCAATAAATGAGGACAGTCTGGTCAAGGAAGTCCGAATTCCCTGAGCCTGCTGGCTGCTCCCAGCTGCTCCCCAAAAAATTAAGCCTTGCTTTGCTTTCTGTCAGCCTCCTTGACATCTGTGGTCACATACGTCTCTGGGCATTCAGATAGGAAGTTTGGCCTAGTGTTGGTGAATTACTGCATTTGCTGTTGCTTCAACCTGGGTAATTGTGCTATTGAATTACTGGATTTTCTGCTGTAATGACCCAGATAATTGTACTGCTGATCTATACTTGTTACTGTACCATTATTTAGAGATAAAAAGTACACTTCGAAAGCTGTAGGTCTGGTGTTTGTTGCTGTATCCCAAACTTTAACTCGGCAGGGCTGCCTTAAGCCCTTACACCCATTTCTATGAGCAGATCTGTGTTTGCTTTGCATGAACTCCAAGACAAAATGATAACATGGGATGGTTCTTGTATTGAGAATTATGGTATTATTTTGCACTCAATACTTTCTGGTGTGAGTTGCTCAATGCAATTGATTTAGAGTGCAGATAGTGTGAGGACCAGTTTTCACAAAACCTATGCCATCAGACTGCTTCTGAATGTTAACTTTTAAGTGAAGCACTGCTGTGAATTTTACTGAGGTATTTAAAGGTTCTAATTTCAGGCGCCTTCCTGCTCTCAAAAAATGCCAGTGTGGAGCCATTATTTGTGTGAAAATCTCATATCTGTGCTAGCACAAATAAGGCTCACACATGACTTGGTACTTTTTGATATTTTCTCAAGTCCACATCATATCAGGAAAATGCAACACCTTGAATTTACTCCACTGGATACAAACTATTTTATATTGGTGGCAGAGCTACTACCTCTTTTTACTCTGGCTAGATTCAATGTCCCTAATGAAATCTATAATCTTCTCACTGCTGCTTTGCTTTTGTTCAGCCCCGTATATCATAACTGAAGTATATTTTAATACAATCTAAAATAATGACCTGAAAAATTAGTAAGTCTGCTTCCTGCACCTTCTTTTGCTCTTCAATCACATCATCAGACAAACCTCCTCTCTTGTAAGCTTCCCATACCTCCATGCCATAATTAAACTCTTCTGAGTTGTGCAAGCAACCTGCGGGTAGAAGTGAACAGTCATTCCATGCCAGGTTTCTAGCACTGTAGCCAAATAAGAACTAAATACATGTTGCAATCTACAGTTCTCAATTGAGTTACTGCTTTCGAGTCCCCCACCCTGCTTCCTGTTTTGTTTTGGGTTTTTTTGGGGGTGGATATTTAGCATCATCACAGCTGACAGTGATTTGATTTTAAATTGGAGAGGAATTTAATACCTCAGAGTACTAAAACCTTTCACTATTCTGTAGCAACATGTGAAGTGCAATAAAAGGACCTAAGCTTGGCTTGAGACTCTGGTGATGCAGATGGTTGATTTAAGACATTGTAAGATAATTTTGCCAATTGCTCTGTCTCTGCATTAGGGATTGCAGAAACCACCACAGTCACAAGCATGATGTAGCTGCTTTTCAGCCTCTGTAACTGGGAAACTAAGCAGGGGCTGGGGAACCAGTACTAGCCAGCTCTGCTGACTCCACTATAGTTGGGCAAGCTGATTCAAGTATGTCTGAATCAGACATATGCATTCATTCTGCTGATTCAACTAGTAGATCATCAATTTCTAGCAGAAGAGGGAGGCAGTAGCTTCATAAACAGAACTCTAGCAAGTCATAGAACAGTATCTGAGAGCGTTTATCACCCACAAGAAGCTGGCTTCAGAGACTGACTGTGGACACATGCTGATCCATTTCTGCCTCTCAGTAAAGACACTATAAGCTAAGGTTCATATGCAGGAGTGCACATTTAGAAATGCTTAGGTCAGGTCATTAATAAGTTTCTTCTTGTTTTTGCCAGTGCTTGCATTAGACCTGTGCTGTTTCTTTTTGATTCTTGTTTTAAACTGAAGAGTTTCAGCTGTCACAGGTTATGTTATGGCTTTGTGCTTCCTAACCTGGAAAATTACTGGAGCTAAATGTTAGCAAGACCACAATGATATATCACGTAAGTGTAACAAGAGCATCACTTTTTCTCAAGCTTAAGTGCATAATCTAGTCACTTTTAGTAATCATATACTACCAAGGCAGCCAGGAGATGTCAAGACAACTCAAAAGTCCAAGCACTTAAGTGTGTGGAGTTAACTTGCAGAAAGCATTTGTAATCTTGTTTGTTAAAAGAAGGTTGCTCTTGGAACATCTTTGCAGTTGATTTCAAATACTGTAAAAATAATATTTTCCTTCCTTTGCTTTAGTCTAAAGGCTAAATGCTCTTTTACAAATCTGTACTATAGAGATAATTTTTCTGATTCAGGGGCCATTTCCAGTGATAAGATTTATTTAAATGATACTTGCTGGGTTCCTACACTGACATTTCTTAGTCAATGCTAACAGAAAATAAAAAGCTGGGTCTTGTTAACAAAATAACAGCAACTATTTTTCAGAGTGCACGTAGCGTTCTGGGTAGGATAGACAAACTGAAAGTTTGACTCATTATTGTTGAAAAACGTGTATTTTAGCTAGTCTCACCAACAATGTCATTTCTTGTTGCTCTTGGCTCAAACTGCATTGCATACAAATCAGACACTGTGACACTGCAGCCCTGCTTGCTCAGTTCCTCCACAGCAACCTTTTTCAAAGATCCATTCATGGACTTGGGCTCTTGATGTGCATAGACTATCAGGACTTTCCTCCCTGGAGCCAGAAAGAAAACCAAAAATACATGTGAGTATAGGAGGCTGCTACGAAACAATTTGTGGAACCAGGGCCTGCCTGGTCCTTCCTTTTCCTTAGTGTGTTTTCCAAGTGGCACAAAAGCAGTGAAAACAGAACGACAGCGGCAGCATTTGACTCCTGCTCAGCAGCAATGCATGACCCATGAGGAACTCATCAGTGACTGCCCCTCATCCAGAAATTCTGTGCTCTAGTGGGCTTTCCTAGCTAGGACTCAGTGGACAGTGGGTGCCTTTCCATAGCAGGTCACGCCACCCCTACATCAGCACAACCCGGTCTCTCCTCTTGTGTCAGCATTTGTGTTCATCTCATTCCACTGCTCCCCCCAGAAAACTCGCCAACAACAGAAAAGCAAAAAGGTTGTCTGCTGGTTTAACCCCCTAGGCTGGGTCAGATAAGCTACAGTGCAAGTGTGACAAGCAGGCTGGGATAAAAGCAGTGCCAGCTTAGATTCTCTCAAGTTCTGAGAGCTGAGCATCTTCCTTCTGCAATGTTGGATGCCCTCATCTTTCAGTTCCATGCTGTGCAAGTGGTATCGGGGTAAACGTTTAAGATGCCACCATAACACCTCAGCATCATCACAGTGGCTTAGATAGAAAGCAACACGTTTTTTTCTCCTAGATGTGAAAGCGAGCTCTCTAGTGTATCTAAACTGCTGACAAAGCAGATTCAAGGTAAGCTGTGGCAAGATGGATACGTTGGGATGGGGCATCTTAAACTGATGTAGCAAGGCCTATCGGTGCTTACACAGCAAGCATAGCACTGCTTACACAGTACACAGACTATTCCATTTTAATAATTCTCTAAAACAATGAGGTAATTTTTTAGATTTAGATCACTGAACACAAGGAAAAGTGAAATACTTCTCTGTGATAGTAGTTATTTATACACAAACAGAGAAAGGCATTTCCAGGGATTATTTAAAATGACTAGATCTGCAAAGCATGCAGGTTTTGGTTCGCACCTGCCAACACAAAATCTCAGGCATTTCTTGACTTCCCTTTCTCCAGGGCACACAGAAGCTATACAGCCCCGAGCACCATGAGGGTGACAGGTGAGCTTAAGGTGACAGAGAGAATTATTAGAGCCTGAGCCAAAGACTTGAAGAAACAATACCTCATTTTCAACCTAAATTATAAGGGCTGATTATTTCTCCAGTGTGCAGTGTCCATGAGAGAACAGCTTTGCCAAAAAGATTTACAATCTGTGTAACAGTCAGATGCTCTAATGAATTTAACACGTATAAACTATTTAAAACCCTGCTCTGTAACTTACTCTGGAATACCAAAAGGAGTCACCTCTCCGCTGTTTCACTCTCAGGAAACAGGCAAATCAGTGGCTGGCGATGACACGAGATCACAGATGCTGTAATTAATTCTGCAAAGCTGCCGGTTTGTTTCCATTTCAGTGAGGCCAAGGGCTGGAGTTTTCAAAGGTGCCACTTGCTGAAGTAGTTTCAGTCATTTGCAAAGGTAATACCTTAGTCCCCCAGCTAAACGTTACAGACAGGCCACGGAGCGGTGTGCCTGAAGGGAGCAGCATTTCTTAATTCTGAAACGTCCTCTGGTTTCTGGACTGAAAGCTGCAGTCTGTTTTTTTTGTAGCAAAAAGCATTGGCTTTGTCTTCCCTCGGTAGCCGTTCTTACCTGCCATGTCACCGAAGCGCTCAGTAGCTTCTCTCCGGAGAACCTGACACGGCCTGTCAACTCGAAGGACAAGTCCGTGCCTGGGAGGAGAAGGCGATACGGAGACAAGCGCGGCGTGCGCTCCCGCCGCCGGCG
Organism: Apus apus; assembly: GCF_020740795.1. NCBI lineage: Eukaryota > Metazoa > Chordata > Aves > Apodiformes > Apodidae > Apus > Apus apus. Next base: position 70,355,510 of record NC_067283.1, read on the forward strand.
CTGCGGGGGCGGCTCGGTGCGGGGGCGGCTCGGTGCGGGGCCGCCGCGCGTCCCCAGTGCCACGGGTGCCCACGGAGAGCCGCACCTCGTCACCCCGGCGGGGAGCCCGGGGCGACTCCCCGGCCCGTACCCCCTCCCTCTCCTCCCAGCGCCGGGTGAGTTTTAAACTCAGCTGCCGTGGGGCCGAGCTCCCCTGTCGGTCGTGTTCTTCCAATGAAGAACCCGAGGCAGAAACCGAGTGACTGGGACCCAAGGTCTGGGAAATAAATGGCCGAGCTCCCCGCGTCGTCGTGCGGGGAGTGGGAGGAGCGGAAAAACCTGTCTGCAAACCTGGCCCCGTCTGCCTTTTTCAGCTGCTGTCGGGGTCGGGGGAGCCGCCGTGCATCCCCCAGCTGTCTTCAGGGGCTTCCCAGGGAGAAGGGGACACAGATGGTGCTGCAGGCAGCGGGGACAGCCCTGCCTGGGAATGAGCAGCCCCCCCCTGTGCCAGAAAGCAGGGACACAGCTGTCACTCACCGACGTGTCGAGCAGAAAACACGAGCCCGGAGTCCGCTTGGCTGCACTCTTCTGGTTACGCAGGAAGCAGCACGGTAAAGAACTTTGCAGGGACCCCAGAAACTCGGGTTAGATAGTTCAGTTCCCCTCAGGTGCCGTGACTTGTTTTTGTCTTTTCATCCCTTCTGGTAGCAGAAATAACGAGACCTTCTGGCAGAAACACTCAGTGTTTAAATGGCTAAGGGCTGTTGGTGTTTAGGATACTGATAGCAGGTAGAATTCACTTTTGTGAAGAATGAGCAAAAAAGAGGGAAGAAGCTGAAATGGATGTAGCCCTAAAACGTTGAGTTTTATACAGGGTGTATTTTATAGCTCATAAAAATGCTCAAACCAAAAATAGGTGTTTTCCTTCATTTTTTCCCCCATGCATAAGGTCTATTTATAAGACGGATGAAACTAAAGGAAAAATGCTAGTCATTTATATACTGTACCTAGGTTATATTATCTGACAGACTATTTAGTATGATGCCTCAGAGAAACAGTAAAGAAAAAAATGACACCGTTCCTGTGAACTTTCCTCCACTCAAAAGCTGTTGCGCATTAGAGTATTTCCAGGGAGTGTTTTTTTAGTGTAATTTTCATTTTCCCTACTTGCCTCCTCAGCATTCACCCTGCATTGGAAATTGTTTCTTTCCGGACAACATCAGGGCCTCTGCCAGCATGCAGCCCCCAGCCTGGGGTCTTGTGTCCCTTCCTGTTCTTCTCCCCTCCTATCAGGAGTCTGATGAGAGCATATGATGGCTGTCACCCAACCTCCGTGTCCAAGGCTTTTTCTGGGCTGGGTGGGAGCTGACACATGCTCCATCTTCTTCTGACATGGAGTATCATGGCCTGAAGTTGCACCAGGGGAGGTTTAGATTGGGTGTTAGAAAGAATTTCTTCACTGAAGGGGTTTTCAGGCATTGGAACAGGCTGTCAGGGGCTGTGATGGATTCACCATCCCTGGAGATATTTAAGAGTCATATAGATACAGTACTTAGAGATATGGTTTAGTTAAGGACTTGACACTGTTAGGTTAGCTGTTGGACTGGATGATCTTGAAGGTCTTTTCCAGACAAGGTAATTCTGTGATTCTGCGATCAGAAGTGTTCCTGGATTTCCATCCAGGTTTTGACAGAGCTCCCAGACTCACAATTATATTGTTGTCTTCTGGAGGTTTAATGTAAGGAATGAGCATAATATGTGTAAAGCAAATGACTGATTTTCTCATGGAGCTAAAAAAGTTTCTGTCCTCTTAATATATATTATCGTCATATATATTATTAATGTTAACAACATTTGAAAAGGTCTACCTGAATATAAAAACAGCATTAAAAAGGGAGCATATTTTGTGGAGGAAGGACTTCAGAAAACACATTAATGATGAATCAGATGGATAGATACTACATTAAAATATTTCACAGGTGTATGGAAGAAAAGATTGTTTACTAGCGGTAAATAATAGGCTTTTAAAACTGGAAAATACTGTAATATTGTAGGTGTGCTTTGTAATTTTAGACAAATGAAAGCTGTAGTCTCAGCCTTGAGGAGTTTATTAATTTGAAAAGCATAAAATAATTCAAATTTCTCCATGTAAGACTGACAGCAGTGATCTCACTGTAGAGGTGCCACACCTCACCTCACCCCTCCCATTCCTGAGTAAGGTTGTGAAAGTTTACAGAATTGGTTCCTGTGTGAATTTCTAACATATCCTAAAGTACCTTTTTCTCAAATATTGTTGGAATGATCTCTAACAATTTTACAAAATTAAAAAAAATACTTTCATGTTTGTCTGTGGCTAAGACCTATTATAAGGATTCCAGCAGCCACATCTAGCAAATTCTTAGCAATCTTCTGAGCACCTTTTAGTTTTTCAGAGCTCTTCAGAGACTTCTTTATGAAGCTCAAATTTCATAGTTTTAGGGATCTGTTTATTTTTGCTGATTGGGCAACTGTGTGGGACAGTGTCAAGTTTCTTTCTCTCCTGCTTCCCTTGCTTCCCCTGCCTCCTTTAAAGTGAATTAGCACTCAGGAAATTGTTGCAGTAGCTCAATTATCCTCTGAGATTTTAATTTTGCAGGTTGGGAATGTTTCATATTACCTGGCTTGGTGTGGGTTTGTTTGTTTTTTCCCCTTCCCATTGCATTTGTAATCTTTCTCTCTAGTCCTCCTTTGCAATAGGAAAACATGATTGATTTTTTTTCCCCATTAATATTTTCGTCTGTCTAAATTACTTAATTGTTACTTAGGAATGAAAAATGCAGCTTTAGCTAAACTTGGAGAAAATTCTCTGTGGCTGCCAGTCATTCATGAACATTGACCCAGTGAGCCAGACTTTGTATGAAGTTAGGATATTTATAGTTTCCCTGACTTTCAACTGACTTGAACTGTTTATCTCCCTGCCACAAGACAGATAACATCAGAAAATGAAAATTATCATAGTGATTCAGACCAAGGGTCCATCCAACTTAGTACCCTGTCTCCAATCCAGCTCACAAGTAGATGGCTAGGGAAGCGTAAGAGCAGGTAAGCATGTATGATACTGACCCCACTGGTCTCAGCCTGCAGCTGTCTTCAACAGTGGCCTGGGTATGTTGAAGTTGGTTTATATAGTAATCTCCAATTTACCTTTCTTTCAAGCACTTTTCCCAGTCTCCCTATGAATCTATGCCAATCCCTTAAATGTGCACTACCCTTGGCAAGGACGTCCTCAGACTCGATTCCTGCTGTGCATCTGGTTCCTATCAGCTTCATTTGATGCCACTTAGTTCTTGTACTGGGGGTACTGGTGAAGAATCAGTCCCTTCTCATCCCCTCTGTCCATTGGTGATTTTGTGGATCTGCATCCTGTGCCTCCTGAACTACCTTTTTTCTGGACTGATGAGTGTTCTTCAGGGGGTCTTTGTTCAGAAACTGCTCTGTACTTTCAGTCCTTCCTGCTGCTCTTCTCTGCCCTTTTCAAGTTCTGCCTTATCATTTCTAAAAGTGAGGAGCTTTTGTTCAAAGTACTTTTAAAGTCCTGTCTTTTTTTGCCAATAAGCTTTTCTGTTCTATTCTCAGTAATAAATATCTACTCTTACATTACTGAGTTTAGTAATAGAAAATGTCCCTGATCATAAGGTGTATATAACTCAGCTAGAAACTGGGAAGAACCAGTTCAGTGACTTGTCCAGTGGCTATGCTTTCAGAGATCTGCACTTCCTGACTGCATAGCAGTCCCTTTGAACAGTGACAGGACATCAAAATATTGTCATTGCTTTAGTAAGCCCACTTCAAAGATGCTGTAGTGGTGCAAATGTAATGACATAAGGGATTACAGTCAACCTCTCTCTTCTTACTCTACCCCAAACTCATGTAACTGCACTCCACTTAGTTAGCATGCAGGTGGGATTCTTCTCTCCTGATTTTAGCTGTGTAAAATTTAGGGCATTTAGTCTAAACTTGCCCTAGAGCTGAAAGTTAGTCCCTTTCACATGCAATTCCTTTCATGTGCTTTTGATGCTGGTGGAAGGAGATCCACCAGCTGGCATACAGCAGACATCTAGGTGGCTGTGGTGACAAGAATACTGTCCTCTCCTAGAATGCTTGGACTCCCATAGCCTTTTGAGCCCTCGCTATTGTCAGTAAAGACCAAAGTTCTCCAAGTGCATAAAACCCAGATACAACATGTCGAAGGGTAAGGAAATAAGGGATATTTTCATATTTTACTACTACATCAAGGCCAATACTGTCTGGCACCGAGTACTGCAAGAGTAGCATTTTAAAATACTCGAGGTAAAATAGTTTAGGATGAGTCAGGAGCTATACAACAGAAAGCCCTCTGCTGGGAAGTATTTAGAAAGGGCCTAATGCTTATTGCTGTGACAGCACCAGCAAAATTTATACAGCAAAAAAAGTGCACTAGTAGTAGTAGGAAGACTCAAAAACTGCAAATAACAAAGTGGCTGCAGGGAGAAGGAACTGGGTAGAGTGGCACCAAAAGCTTGCACTTTAAAATGACATGAGTTTTTCTGGTCAAAACTGTGATATACTAACTGGCACAGTGATACAGAGACGTCTGTGGCACTACTTCCTGTGCCATGCTGCTTTGTGAATAGACAGAGACCTTTGTTCCTCAGACATGTCTGAATAATACCTCCTACAGTGGCATCCTGTAAGCAAAAAAGTTATTTGTTAATAGGGGGTAAAAAAGAAAAGGGTCAAACCACGAGCATCTCAATACCTGAAAACAACTAAGTGCTTTTGTTTATGTTCTCTTCTAAAATCTTGCAAGCATTGAAATAAAATTTTGAGTTGATTCAGGAGAAAGATAAGACAATCCTGCATTTCAAATACTGTGAAGAGAGAGGAAATAACTAACACATTTCATTACTCCTCCAAATTATGTCCATATATGGCCTAACTTTAAAATCTGCATGCTAAGAATGCATTATTGGATATTATAATAAGACTAATAATATCATTATTGGATATTGTAATAAGAACTAAACTGCTCTGAAATAATCAGGTTTGTTGCTTCAAGCCAACAATGAACTGAGTCATCAACAATAAAAAACATCATAGATGTCAGTGTAAAGAACAAATACATACAGCACTTAAGTTGACTGATTCCTTCAGCAGCTGAACTAGATTAGCATTTTGTTTTCTTTTTTTCCCTCCACTTCATCAGATGACACGCCACACAATTTTTTAGATCCCTCATATCTTTTGTATAAATGAATGTGGAAATGCTAGTATAATTTGTGTGTTAAGTGTGCAGCTTCTATATAAGGTTTTCAAAACGTGGGTTAAGTTGCAAGGTACAGTGATCTATTTTAGAAAATAAAGGCATTAGAATATCACTGTTCAGGAACTATTTTAGCCTTCCTTATGCCTTTTCCCAGGTTTAATGCAAAGTTTACGGTATGCATGGTTCTTTCTCTGCAGTGGTACATGAAGGTTCAAAATGTCATGTATTTAATGGGTATCTATTGTGCCCTCTAGCGCCCAGTGCAAGGGTTCGTCTTTATGGCAGAATTGCAGCATTCAGAGAGGACGAGGTTGTTAATCTTTAATGCAGGTTCTGTCCTAGAGGAAATATTGGTGACAAACTTTTGTCACCAGTGATAATAAGGACTAAGGCAATATGGTACTAACGAACCTTTAGTATAGGAGAAATGCTATTTGATATTAGTTTTCTGTGAATATTGCAGAGAACATGACAAAGAAAGAAGAAAGATAAATTGAGTAGTAATACCCTACAGAAAATATCTTTGCATCAGTCTGTACCTCCATATGTGTCACAGTAGCACTGTAGTTATTCCTAGGCATCTTTTGCCAGGTAATAAAGGTAACAGTTGCCCTCATATTGATTTCTCTCCTTAAAGCAGAAGAGTTGACAGGCTTGTGCAACAGGAAGGAAGGAAGGAAGCAGGAGGACTGTGTGACTAACAGCCTCTCACTGTGACCTGTTTTTCTTCTCAGTCTCGTAGGGAGTGAGAGAAATTGAAAACTATAAACTCTAGGGTTAACAACTCTTTGGTATCTCTAAATGAAAAGCAAGCCATCAATAGTGATAGTGACTGGGGAAACAATTCCTACCAGCTGTTTAGCTTGTTTTTACACCCTATGATGTTAAATATTTAGTACAACTAAAATAATAAATTAAAGATGCAGTTAAGGCTTTTATGTATTTGAAACTTAATTGCAGTGTCTGCTAGCAGACTTTTGGCAGGAAATAAGGGGACTAGTTTATTCAAGTACAAATTCTGGGATACATAAATTTATTACTTGTAGATTAGTAATTTCTTCTGTACTTTTTGTTTGAGAAGTCTGGCTGAGACCCCTTTGAATACAGGCTAGAATTGTAAATCTGACTGTAGACTCAAAGTTTGTGTGTAAAACACAGCAGATCTAGGATTTTCCTTTGCATCTGAATGATGAGAATCTGCCAAGTATGACTGTTTTTCTTCACCCCATTTGTGATGGCAAAAGGCAGTAGAGGGTGCCAGCACTCTCCCACAACTTCTTGTGGAATTGTTCATGTAAATATAGAGTGGAATGAGTATTACCTGGTATCTATAGAGGTAATAAATATGCAGTTTGTTTCTGGGGAAGGCACTTTATGGAGTATTTGAACTCAAATTGTCAATGCATTAGCTGAGGTATTAAAAAAAACAACATTAATACACTTAAGCACAGTTTTCTGAGAAGGTTCTTTAAAATCTGCTTATATTTTGCAGCTCTACCTGTTTGATTTTGAACACTAGCTCCAAGCAGAATTTTAAAGTATATTTTTTTCAAGGGATAGGTAGAGGAGGGAGAAAGTAATTTTTTTTACATCAGTAATTCTTTGCTTAAATCAAACAAAAACTTGGGAGACCTGTTTCTACAGTCACTACAGTTCAAAGTTACTTTCTATCCCAGATGTAAGGTTTATCTGTTACGGAGAAAAGGTCAAACATCAAGTGGACGCTCTGTTTTCGTATTAAAGTGGATGCTGCTTTAGCTTTGAAAAGTGAGGCTGGAAACGAGCCCAGCTGCTGACTCAAGTCTGTTGTGGTGGGGAATGAACATAATTCCATAAAGGTGGTAAACTCTAGTTAGGCACCAGCAGGTACATAAGGTGCTGCCTCTGATGAGTCCAGTGATGTGTGACATGCTGTATTTCAGAAGTAAGTAATTTTAGATACTTTTTTCAAAGGGATTTTTGCAGGTTCCTCTTACATGCTAGGGTACTTGTGTGAAACATCTGCTGACAAGTCCCTCCATGCAGCAGCAATCTACCTGGTGAGAAAGCAGCAAAATGAAATGGAGCACCCACTTGCCCAGGGTGCCATGAGATCAGCTTGGCAAGGTTTGTTATGGGACATACCCATCACAGGAAGCTGGCTATTGCTTCCCTGTGGCTCTGGAGTCTTCCATTGACTTGGGATCAAGCTATAGTAATGGGTTCAGGTCTTGTACATGGAAGCATCCTCTTGTGATCTGAATGCTAACCATCAAGGTGAAAAAGCTATCAAAGCAAAAAAGTTTTAACACACAGTCTCCCTCCCAGGCTCAAGATAAACAACCTGATGTTGCAAATAATGAGCAAGTCAGTGATGATTAGCTTCAGAACAAATCCAGCTACTTAGGCAGTGTTCAAAAGCACATTTATGCACAGGACATAATTCGAGGGGGAGGGGGCTTCTCTGGATTTCTGCCACACGAAGCCTCTCTAAGGCTTCAACAGGAGCAAAGAAGCATTTCGTTGTCTTTTAAGAGTCCTGACACTAAGTAATTCAGCTAGTGGTGAGGGATAGAAAAGGAAGGACGGTGCTTGACTGGCCGAAGCCCAGAGGAGGGTGCTGGGGAGCCGAGAATGGCACCGTTCAACGCGTGGATTCTCCCCCATGCCCTGTGCTTTCTCCTGTTTTGGTGAAGCTACAATCAGTCCAAGTCTTTCTTGTGTCAGGTACTGTATGCAGCTGGATGCTCATCCTACACATGTCGTCTTTCAAATTTATTTCGTTACTCCTTTTCCTTGTTTCATTTCTGTGTAATTCCGCTGAGCAGCTCTTTTGTTATCTCCACCATCCTTTCTTGGGCTATTTTATATGTCAGACAAGGAATCTGCATATCTTGAGTTTCACCTGTACATTTAATAGTTTCCTCATCGAACAGATATTGTTGCCATAGCATTTGATACAAACGAAGAATAATGATTTATATTGTATGATAGGCTAATTGATGCTGAGAGACTGGTGGAAACTCAGCAAAAGAAACAGCCACCTCCAGTCTATCTATGTGCAAAATTTCAGTCCTTTAACCTGTTCTGCTGGCTAATCTGTTATATTTAAAATCCACCTGGAGCAAACTTTCTACTTTAGATTTGCCCAGGAGTGCTTTAGGTAATGACTGTGTAGTGTGAAACGCAAATCCCTGGAGCCAGAGCTGGGATCCAAACCTGTATCTGCACTAACAGGGCCAGCCACCAGGCTACAGCCTTGCTCTGCGAGAGCTGCTGATTCCTCAGCCCTGTCCTGCAGATGGAAGTCTCTTCAGCCTGGGTGTGACCTGACTTCACCCCCTGCTCTTCTGCAGTATCATGGGGCTTGGGGATTGAGGTGCACTGAGGTGCACTCGGGTTTGGGGGGGAGGCAGGGTTTGAATTCTAGTCTTAATCGTTAGGCTGTCACATAGAAAGGGGAAGATTAAAAAAAACCTGGCCTGTGCACACTCAGGGAAAGATACGTGCGGACTTCTGGGTGTGGGATTGTGGGGGCTGTGGGTAGTTGTTCACTCGGACTGTGCCGAAACGGTTGGGGGAAGCAGATGATTCAAGACATATTCCTGAAACCACTTGCTCTTGTGTTACTGTGTCATAGCTGCAGGTAATCTGCCTCTCTGTGGCCCTGTGACTCCCAAGCTCCACAGGAAGCTTCTTTGCCTGGATGTCCTTGTAGGCTCTTCTCTGTTCGCTGCCCCAAGACAGGCTGCAGCCAACCAAGGGGCTGTCCTGGGGAGCAGCTGGGATTCAGTTAATGACCCCCTGGAAAGTGGCTGCTGGTATCCCAGCCTCTAAACTCTTGCAAGGTCATGGTCCAAACAATGCCATGGACTGCTCACGCCTGCAGCAGCCGTGGGCTGTGGTGCTCACAGTTTTGATGCACTCGGACAAATACAAACTTTTATAATGCTAAAGATATAATGTAAGCCTTTGCAGGCCTGGAGCTTTAACCTGTTTGATAGCTACTCTACCCCCCTCAGGACTGCAGTCATCAGAGGTGTGAAAGGGTAGTTTTAACAGAAATGTAACGGCTGCCTATGTATGCCTACTCCTCTTGCACAGAAAAGAGAAAGGCATTTCCACAGAAGGAGGTGTCATTGCAGTAGTCATGCAGAACCTGGCATAGTAAGATGCCTTGCAAGGTGAAGTATTGCAGTCTTACAGACCAAGCAATACAAGTTTTTGACAAATGGCAAAGTGGAGTTATGTAATATTACATATATGTATGTATGTAATATTACATATTAATACAAGTTGTTAATTCAATGATTTGCATGAGCTTAGTGTTTCCTCTTTGAGAGCTCTAGTTTGAGAAATACTGATTAAGTTTGTTCCTATAACGTGAACTAAAATCACCTCAGTGTGCCCCATTGGTTTAGGTTGCTTCTGTGCTTGATCTGCATGACAGATGGGGAAAAGACTTAGTGTATGGTTCAGAGAGATCTGCCCCATGCACTAAGTGGCTTTAATCATGTAGCTGTATGCATACTTCTGTCTTTTTTAAATATTCTTGTGGGGTATCCCCATTTATGCCCAGACCTCCTACACAAAAGGCACAAGCACAAACTTAATTTTCTGCAGCACTGTAACCAGTCGTGCAGATCCACCACCACTGCAACAGCGCTGTCACATTTTCGAATTATTTCCTTACTGTACATCTGCAGTGCCTGGCCCCTTCCCCTCCTCCCCTTTTTTCTCTGCTACCTGCAGTATTGCAAACCCCAAGAGCAATGAACAGTGCTGAGAAATCCCCCGAACTCACTTAACCGTGTAGCTACTCAGTGTAGCTGTTGCAGCACTCAGCATGTGCATTGCTTCCCCCCTTGGTTTTTCTGACGTTTTCTGTGGCCTATCATCATTTAGCATCCTGAGTCACACCACCTCACAAGCCCAAATAATTTGTTCTGGGATTAATTACTGTGGTTCATGGGCTCAATCTGAAGAGCAGTGTAGCAGTTGCTGTACATTAGTCAAAGCTGACAAAAAAAACCTCAAGTGGGAAACTGAAAAAGAGGTGAGCTCCTCTCCCACCTTCCTTCTCTCCCTACGAACTCAAACAGTCCAACTCAGTGTATTTTTGTATAATGAGACATCATGGTCCTTTTTTTTTTTTTCTTGGAATTACTCTGTCCCATAGCAGAATCCCTCATTACTGCAGTTTTGCCTTGTGGTAAGATAGCATAGCAAGATATGTTGTATTATTTTTTTGTGGTAGTGATTGTACTTGGAGAAAATTATTTTGGTTTAGAGGAAGAACAGTCAGGGAGATATGTGCAGGACTGGGAAGAGAGAAGTCTTCATCTCTACCGCTGACAGTCTTTTTGGTCAGAGGAAAGTTGCACAGACTCTTGTTTTGAGTGCTCATTCATTTGATATGGGTTAGTTTCTCTCGAATTTGGATGCCTATTTTGAAAAAGATGGGGGGTACCAAAGGGCCACACAGCCCCTCTCCAGTGGATTTATTAGAAACCCATTGGCAGCACACAGTTGTTAAGAGCAAGCTCAGGTTGGGCACCGAGAAATGAAAGGCTGCTTTTGAAAAAAGGGCTTTAAAGCATTAGTGTTATGACAATGCTATCATAAATACTTACTTTATAAGGTGGGCTGGTGCCCAAGGTGAGTAATTTAGGACCGTGCAGGAAAAAAGGGCAACCAAAACTTCCACGGCTGTTTCCCAGTCTCTTTTTCACTCCTGCTTTCCCTCTGCTCCAGCTGGTTGCAGAAGAGACATCATCTGTGTTGCACCTTCCCTGCTGCTGCTGTTGCTCTGGGCAATCACAGTCCACCTGTGGTATGAAAGCTGATAGGATCATGCCCCTCTGTGTGAGAAATGCCAAAGGGTGATGAAGCTTGGACACTCCCTGCTCAAGGATAACTTTGGTGTGATGGAGCAATTTTATGTTGCTTCATGGGAGAGCTGTAAATTATGATGGTGGTTTTGACTTATCCTAGGAGATCTTGCTGCCGCACAATACGGTGATTTTTTGACCTGATTTATTTTTTTTAACTGCAAGAAAGGATTTTTTAAAATAAACATTAATAGAAAGATGAGAGAAATGGAAACAGGAACATATGCTACATGTTCCTGGTCTGTGTAAATGCATCATGGAATGGTTCTTAAAAAAAAAAGAAACAGTAACAGAAACATCTGTGGATAACTAGCCATCTGCTCTATTAGTGATATTACTGGAGTTGAGCAGGAACATTTAGCCTGGGACTAACAGAAGCCAATTTCTTCTTTTACTGTTTGTCTACCAAAACCTTTAACTATGATCCATCTCCACTGCTCTCCTTGAAACACCTATACTTCATGGCAGGTTCTTCTGTAGCAGTACAGGCAGACCTGCATAATACTGTGTACCTAATACGATAGGGTATGGATGACACTTGGTTTCTTCGGGATGTTGCTGTAATAAAAATCATAGGACAAATAGTGAACTGCTTGCATAACCTCCTAGGTATCAGTGGTTACACTGCAGAGATATTTAGTCAAACCATTCTCCCCGGCAATATGGTCTGAAGTACAGCATTGTTTTTCAGGCCTGCTGGAAACATGCCAGGCTTTTGCTGAGCTTTACGTGTGCTGGGGCATGACTTGGAGTAAGGCTGTGTGAATATATTGCCCGCAGTGTGCACTAATTCTCATAGTTTCATCCTTTTTGATGTAGTGACTCATTTCTTTGTGTGCATGCACATGGAAGGTAGTGCTCCTAAAGCTCTTATGGTTTCTGATGTGGGTTGATACTTGACCTGCTAATGCCAGTGTCTTCATTACATTGCTTTTGGAAAGTATTGTTCTTTAAGACAAATTTAAATTTTGTTTTGATTACCATATCCACCTTCCTTGCTTGACTTACCACCCTGGAGCAGTATAAAACCTAAAATCATTCTTTCACTATGTTGAAAGGTCTCTAGAAAAGAACTACATCTTAATAGTTCATGTGTCCCATAGCATTGATTATTTGCTTTCCCATTTTCACAATACAATTGTATTTTGGAAAACTACCCACTTACATGCTAGGATTCATTTATAAGATTATGAAAATACCATTTAGGTTGTTTGACACAGATGTGGAAATGCATGTTTGTCTGTCTCTCCAAGATCTGTCTATGCAGGCACCTTACTGACAATTTTTTGTGTCTGTATCATCATCACTCAGCGTCACCTCCTGTTCACCTTTCCCTAAACCCTGCCAACAGCTCTTCTTGAGGTGGCCTATCTGTGCAATGAGAAGGAAGCAGCAGTGGTCTAGTCAGATGTCAAACGTGCATCACTTTTTCCTTGCCCACAGCAGAACTTGCAGGTGATGGCTGTGCAGAGGAATAGTTTAGCTTGAAAAGTGTATTGCACAACGTACCTAACCCCTCTGCACCAGGCATCTTACATAAAGGAGAAGATGGCTCAGAGCCAGCAGCTTCTAGCAGAAAGCATGACAGTTGTAGCTGTGCTGCCAAGTGTGAGAGATGCTACTCAGGAAGTTTTCCTCTGGCTTCCCCTAGGGTTAGAGACATAGACAGATCCAAGGGCTGAGCAGAAACATGTACATCTGGGCTTTAAAGACTAACTCTGTTTGTCCCCAGATCCCAAGATTTCACAATATCATGTGCCAAATCTTACTAATAATTTTGGTTCTTAAACAGTGGGTGTGTGGAGAGAAATTATTATATAAGTGATTTCATATAACTGTGAAAGAAGAAAGAAAATGAGCCTTTACTTACCTGTGTACATGATATTCCAAACAGACTTACCTTTGCTGCCTTCAGAGGTAGTACTGGACTAAGAGGAAAACAGCTGTAGGCATGAAAACCAAGAAAAAGTCTTCAGTAAGACCCAGAATCAAAACCAAACAACTTGAATGAAACTAAGACTGTGAGTCGTAGCTGTAAATCTTCACTACTGAATATAAATGAAATAATTGTTTTGTTAACAGAAGGCCTCACCCTGACTTGGGCACAAATCTTCACTTACCCTCAGTGGGGTACAAGGTTTAAGCATTTGTCAGCTTTTACTATTTAACAGCCTGTGTTTATTAGGCGAAGGTACGTAGTTCAGGTACTGTTTATGTTACAGACATAAAAATCTTCCATTTTCCTGGCAGGTCATTCAACATCAGAAGTCATCATACACCATTCATTAAAATAGCTGTGCATCTGTGTACATAATTACTGCAAACAGTCTAGGTAGAGCTGCAAACATAGACACTTCCTTTATAAAAGAGAAGCCAAAAGATTTTATCCCAGTTTTTAATGAAGTTATATTTCAGTGTCTGTATTCCAGAACCCTTTCTTGGAAATGAAGCCGTATTCAGAAAAAGCCTCTCATCTGTATCCTGTCTTTCTAGTTTGAAAGATGGAGGCATGAGTTGATCTTGTTGGGATTTGAACTTCCACTGTCAGTAAATCTAACATGAACCTAGTGACAGAACTTTTCTAAGTACTTGACTTAATACTGATCCCTGTGAGTGTGAAAATCCTACGTAGTGAATTGATTGCATCAGACTGCAACCTTACAATGTAGCTACTCATTTTACAATGCTGGCCTGCAAAAACCTTCACAGGAAGACCTTGTGAGAAAGGAGAAGTTATTTAAAAAGTCCTGTGCTTCCTTCCTTCCTCTGTTGGACTGCTGTAGTAGTATCTAAGTCCTGCTGCGCACTTTGGGGTTTGTTTGACTTTCTTTATTTTTGTCTTACTGAGGATTATGCTGAAGGACTCTGAAGAAAAGAGACTTTGAGCTTGCTTAGAAAGTGCAATAAAAATAGTGGAGGCTACATGAAGGGATTAGAAAGGGACTGAGGAGTCTGGCAGCGATGTGGAAGCTGCTCCCAATGCATCAGTAGTGTGGTATCTTAGCACAAGCTTTTGAAAAGGAAGCTGTGAGGAAAGCAAAGGGACCACATACATAATGAAACTACATTATAAATAATGAAAGTAGCACCTATCTTGTGGGCCTCCCTTTCTCCAGGAGCTGTCTCAGCCCTCATTTCTTTTTATCTGTATTCAGTAACTGGACATTGTTTCATTTGTTCAGAAAACACTTCCCTTGTTGGTGGCTAAGAACATCTCACATGTGAGAAGTGCCACTAAGTTCACTGCAGTGACTTACTGAGGCAGCATGTTAGCCATGACCAGCCCAGTGCCGGTATTTGCCCAAAGATGTCAAGGCTGGGCAAAGACAGATGAGGATGAAAGAATTGGGAGAAGAGATGTGGTGGAGCTTAGGAGAGATTTCTGATGTTCTTGGGACAACAGAAGAAGGGTGGAACAACAGCTGTTGTTGTTCTGGACTTTATGCGTGCTGTGTTTTCCTTTAGTTCTTCAGAAATTGAGTGAAGCTGTACAGTTCTCCTTTTATCCCTGTGATATTCCTTACTTGTACTTGCCTGAGCCAGCACAGTCCCAGCAGTGGGATTCTGTGTTAGCTCTTCTAGCAGGCAGCCAAGTGACCAGACTTGTATTGTGATTTTATGGTTCATTTCTAGGAAAATACTGAGAGCCATAATTTTACCTCAGAAACATGAACTGCTGCATCGTGCTGTCTGCACCTTCTTCTTGTTCTATTGCTTCAGAAGAGCTTTGCATGAAGACAAAGGTATTTCCTAGTAAAGGAAGGTGTCTGACATTTATGGATGTGTGTGAAGTCTGGCCTTCTCGAAACATGAGCAGCTCTGAGTTAGAATGGCTGAGTTCTGAGAAGAGAGGGGAAAAGCTAAAAATCTCTTCTGTTCAGAAATTAATTTGTGGTTTGGAAGAATTCTAGAAATGTGGGGGAGGTTAAAGCATGTGATGAAGCATAAAATAAAATTCCAGTAATTTATTTTGAAACACATTTTTTTTTTAAATTGTACCAAAAAGCCACCCTGTCCATCGATTAAGGACCAGTCCTACCTTCTAGTGAAATTGCTGTTTGTCTTTTTAAAAAATAAAACCAATATGATTTCCTCTCTTGTCAGTCTTTCTTCAGTTCAACTTACTTGTGACTGTTACTAGGACAAAGTTTGTTTGCTAAGGATTTTCTGCATGAAGTTGTAACATATTACTGATACTTACCATTTATATAAACTGTATTTCTGCCAATCATTTCTGTGATTGCATTAAGAAATGTAGCCTCAAGTTCAAAAAAGTATCAGAAACTGAGTAGCAGTGTACTGATGTGCTGCCATTTGTATTTGGTTTTGGTTTGTTTGGGTTTGGTTTTTTTTACACGTGTAGTGTGCTAAGAAATCTTTTAATTGAACTTTGTGTAATTCATGCAACTTAATCTCAAGGGGGTGACTCATAGGGGTTAATCTAGTCCCTTCCAGACCCAACTGGAAAGTCACTGTGACAGAGAAGCTAGGGATTTCCCGATCAAGGGAAGTCCTCACTTGATGGTGAAGCAAAACTAGACCCTTGAAGACACTTGTGAAAAAATTTGCCCTCTGGCATATTGGCTCCAGGAAAATCATTATGTGCTGTCATTGTCTCTCCCACTCCCCCCATGTAGTTAGGGGACTGGGAATGTTACAGATGTTACAGAAGGCACCTTTGCTTGCCTTGTTGTTTCAGTGGTGTGCCACTTTCAGCTTATTCAGATCCATGTCTCCAAGGAGCTAATATGTAAGAGTAAAACCAGTACATCTCCAGTCACATAAATTTGCCTTTATTTTCTGTCATCTTCTGTTTCTTTTAGTCACTAAAGAGACGTACAAATGCAGGTACTTATATGAAAAGCATGTCTTCACATCAGTAATAAAAAGACAGAGTGTAAAGCCTGTAGTAAAGCACAGAATCCTCAGGTTTTTTCCAAAGTAGAATTTGTTGCTAAATATTTACATGTTACCTCATCTTTGTTGAGGTAGTTATTTTCCCCTTGATTTATATAGTATGTATTTCATTTCTGAGAGTTCCATAAGCTTGATACATTGACTGGATATATTTGATGGTTTTGACCAGGATAGAGCTAATTTTCTTCACAGTAGCAAGTGTGGGGCTCTGTTTTGGATTTGTGTTTAAAACAGTGTTGATAACACTGAGCAGACACAGAGTAAAGGCCTTTTCTGCTTCTCACCCCACCAGTGAGTAGTCTGCAGGTGCACAAGAAGTTGTGAGGCAACACACCTGGGATAGTTGGCCCCAAATGACCAAAGGGATGTTCCAGACCGTGTAACATCATGCCCAGCATATAAAGCTGGGAGAAGAAAAAGGAAGGAGGTACATTCGGGGTGGTGGTGTTAGTGTTCCCAAGTAACTGTTACACGTGATGGAGCCCTGATTTCCTGGCTGAACACCTCCGTGCCAATGGGAAGTAGTGAGTGAATTCCTTGTTTTGCTTTGCTTGCGTGCGTAGCTTTTGCTTTACCTGTTAAACTGTCTGTATCTCAACCCACGACGTTTCTCACTTTTACTCTTCTGGTTCTCCCCTCCATCCCACCCGGGGGAGTGAGCGAGTGGCTGCGTCGTGCTTAGTTGCTGGCTGGGCTTAAGCCACAAGAATATAACACATAAAACCCCCCTTGAACTAAAATAAATTAATCTGTACTGGTTCTATAACCTTGGATCTTCCTTGGCTGCTTGGTAGAACCCCACATGCTTTTTACAGAGAGGGTTTTTCTCTGTTTAGAACTGTATCTCTCCAGTTTTTATTTGTAGGGTTCATACAGTTCCCTTTCTAAACTATGAATTTTCTTCTCTTCCATTATTAGAAAAGTTAATTTCATGGAGATGACTTGGGACATTCCACCAGCTTTCACAGTATTTCAAATATGCAGGAAGGTAAATTAGTTGTGTAAATTTAGGAGTTGCCTGGCAAATTTGCAAGTAATCATCTTGCATTGATGCAGTTCTATTCATTACCAGGGATCTAAAGGTTTGGCATATATACAGAATGATGGCAAATTATATTTATTGTGCTCAACAATGTTATCCAACCAGCCAGAGAAGAAAGTTACAAATTAAATTGAAACGCAATTTAAGTTTGATTTTGAGTTGATTTCAATTAGCATTTGATCCAGTAAAAAACTGTACTACTAAGAATCCATAAGTGATGGCTTAAATTTGACCACTGCACTGACCTTTACAGCCTATATTTGCCAAAATGGATAGAAGATCCCTGATGTGTTTTCTGTCCTTCACAGGACAGTAGCACGATGTTTTCAGCTCATTGTCCCTGAGGGAAGGTTGATTTGGAGCCAAGAGTGCTCCTGTGCAGGTATCAATATTGCACTTGTATTTTGGCTTGCTTGATATCTCCCATCCAGATACAAACAAGGTCCAAGGCTGTGGTAGGGAATTATTCAATAACAGTTAGTTTCAGTGTGAAATGTCCTCTCAATCAAGAGGAACATGTTCTGCCAACATTTTCTGGTAGTCCACAGCACCCACATCCTCTGCAAGTGAGAGGCAATAGGTTGCAAGGATGATAAAGGTGCTACATGCGTTTTCTGAATCTCCTGGGTCAAGATGAGGACAGTAATTGTAGAAAACTCCTAATGTTACTGCTTGGTCTCCAACCCAGAAGGATCCCTCTGACCCCCACTCAGCCTCTCATCTTGAAGAGCATTTAAAAGGTTGTGAACAAACTTGTATGTCTGTTTTATGGTATATGAATGACTCCACTAGCAGTGTTAGATCTAATTACCTTATTAATACTCTTGTGAAAAATACATTGTTCTCGCATTAGATTGAGCACAAAGATGATTCAAGTTGTCCAGCTCTTGTTCAGAGGGAGTTTGTGGCAATAGAGACGTTGAATAACTTTGGATAGCTTGCAAGTGCCACAAACTTTGGGATCATCATTCTGTGCTTTTCTGCACAGAATTTTTGAGTGGGAGGTAATGGGAAAATAGCAAAATGCAGTGTTGCAAAGAGAAGTTTATCAGGGATCAGTCAAAAGGCAAGTACGATAATGACTTAACAGCAAAGAAAATAAAACTGGTCCTGCTGTGGAAGGTTTTGCTTTGCCTATGTGTGCTATGAGGAATCTGCTTGTGCTGGTTAGTGTGTGAAAAGTGTGGTGTTCCCTTAAATAGCTATCATTATCTGAAATCAAAATCACTGCAGCCCTGCTAGAACAAGTAGATAAACTCCTGTTTTATATCAGTATCAAATGGTTTGTGTGCACCCTAGAGTGCAAATAGAGTTCCTTTAAAAGATGTTTGGCACGAACTCAAAGGAAAGGCACATCATAGAGATATCACACGGGTTTTGGAAAACAGTAAGCTGCTTGGTTAACTTCATCTGTGTCTGGTACTTGGTCATTCCCTTCAATAAGAGAAGAAGGTTGTCAGGAGTAGTCAGCATGGATTTACCAAGGGGAAATCATGCTTGACTAATCTGATAGCCTTCTGTGATGTTGTGACTGAATGGATAGATGCAGGGAGACCAGTGGATGTAGTCTACCTTGATCCTAGCAAGGCTTTTAATAGTGTCTCCTGTAACATCCTTGTGACCAAGCTCAGAATATGTGGGATAAAAGAATGGATAATGAGATGGATTAAGAACTGGCTACACAATAGAGACCAAAGAGTGATGGTCAATGGTGCAGAGTCCAGCTGGAGACCTGTAACTAGTGGAGTCCCTCAGGGATCAGTGCTGGGTCCAGTCCTGTTCAATGTCCTTATCAATGACCTTGATGATGGGACAGAGTGTCTTCTCAGCAAGTTTGCTGATGACACAAAGCTGGGAGGACTGGCTGATTCACCTGAAGGCTGTGCAGCCATTCAGCAGGATTTGGACAGGCTGGAGACCTGGGCAAAGAGGAACTTAATGGGGTTCAACAAGAAGTGCAAAGTCCTACACCTGGGAAGGAACAACAAAATGCACTAGTAGAGGCTAGGAGGTGATCTGCCAGAGAGCAGCTCTGTGGAGCAGGACCTTGGAGTCCTGGTAGACAACAAGTTCTCCATGGGACAACAATGTGCCCTTGTGGCCAAGAAGGCCAATGGTATCTTGGAGTGCATTAAGAGGAGTGTCTCCAGCAGATCAAGGGAGGTTCTCCTCCTCCTCTACTTGGCCCTGGTGAGACCTCACTTGCAGTACTATGTCCAGTTCTAGGCTCCCTAGTTCAATAAGGACAGGGATCTACTTGAGAGAGTCCAGTGAAGGGCTACGACGATGATTGAGGGACTGGAACACCTGCCTTACGAGGAAAGGCTGAGACACCTGGGGCTTTTCAGTCTAGACAGGAGAAGGCTGAGGGGGGATCTAATTGATGTCTATAAATACACGAGGGCTGGGCATCAAGAAGGCAGGGACAATCTTTTTTCACTTGTGCCCTGTGACAGGACAAATTCGAGCGCAGGAAGTTCCACCTCAACATGAGGAAGAACTTCTTTACTGTGAGTGCTACAGAGCACTGGAACAGGTTTTGGAGTCTCTGGAGACTTTCAAGACCTGTCTGCCCAGGGGGGTGGCTGAATCACCATCCCTGGAGGTGTTTAAGAGATGTGTATTTGTGGTATTTAGGAACATGGTTTAAGCACTGGACTTGGTAGAGTTAGGTTAATGCTTGGAAGAGTTATGTTATGGTCGTACTTTATTATTTTAGAGGCCTTTTGCAACCAGAACGATTCTGTGATATTTGAGGGCAACGAGAGAATGTATGTTCAATGGTACCTGAAGTGAAGCCAATTTTCATTGTAGAAGACTGTGACTAGTTTTCCCCAGAGGCCTTTTTCCTGCTGGTAGTTTCTGGGACTTTCTCTTCCTGGAAAGTTTTTCTCTGTGGCTTTCTGCTTATGGCAAGATTTCTCTCCAGTGCCCATCTGGCACTTTCATATGCTAAGCCAGCTTTCTGCTTCATCTCAGTAATCACACTCAGAGAAGTCTTCAGAGCAGAGTTGCAAGTATAATTGCAAGGGGGTCCCTTTTCTTAACCTAACACAGCACTGTGGAGATTTTCCATGGTTTTGGTGTGGGTACAAACACTTTCCACAGTCCAGTTGACGGGTCCAGTGTGGCCACGCAGGGAAGCAGAGAAGGTGGCTGTTTCTTCTGTTGGCTTCATTTGCAAGGTGTCAGCCTCCCACATGGAGGTGCTTTTGTCCGTTTTTGCACTTTTGTTCAAGTGGCAAAAATACTGGCTGACTCTTTTCAGTTGCCACACAGTTACTCGTTCCCCAGAGTGAACAACATATTGTGGCTGATGGAAGAAAGATTCTCCTGCCTGAAGTTGTTGCTAACAACTGGCAGGTGCATTATGGAGAAAATCCTGAACAAGGGAATGGAAGTCTCAGGGAATTTGCCCTGAGAGCAGGGTGAGTTGTGGAGGAGGAAGAAGAGCCGGGGATGGTGGAGAGGAAGAGTCAAATCTGTCAAGGGGTTTTGCTGTAGCAGCATTAGACTAGAAGCAGCTGCTGGTTTCATCTATAAACGTGCTAGACTCGGCAGAAGTTATATGGAGTTATAATGTAAGCATAATTCATTAAAATCATGTATAATTTACTCTTGGTGTGGCCTTTAGCACTCAGACTTGCTGCCTAGCAATTTGGAATAAGCTATGTACTAAAGATCAATGTGGTGACGATAGCCTCAGACTGTTTGTCAGGATAACCAAAAGGTGTGTTCTGATGCCTGACTCTCTTGAAGAGCTTGACTAAGTCATTCACTCAGTCATTCCCTGAGGTAATACAAAGCATGGTCATTTGGCAGAATTTCAACCTGTATCTGGGGTATTTTCACTGAGATTTTAGATGCATTCAAATACACAATGGAGCAAGGCTCAAGGACAGGTGCTACAAATAGTTTACACTTGAAAAAGCTTGATATGAATATCTGTGCATTGATCCTGATGCACTGCCTAGTACAAGTAAGAGTCATGTTCCTTTGCCGTGAATCTAAATATTTTATTATATTGTTTGTTCACTGCTTATTTCATCAAAATGAGCATAATATTCTGTGAAAGATTAAATCTAGACCCAAGTTTCTCCAGGCAACACTGGGGAGAGTAAAGTCACGTCAAGTGTCTAGCTGAAATTAATCGTAGAGCTTTATTGGGTTTTTTAGATTGTTTCTTTATGCAAAATAACTCAATTTTAATCTGAACAGTATTTTTGCTGTCTAGAATTCTTGATTATATGATTGATTAAAGTTCATTTTTTTTCTTTGGTAATGAATCTACTATCAAACTATCTGTACATGCAAAAAAAGAGAGTATTTGCATTGAGATTCACCATCTTCTTAGTTTTTTATCTTTTCCTTTTTTCTATTATTCACATAAAAGTCACTCCCTGATTTAGATTATGACAAGATATATTGGCAGACACCCACAGGAAACTATTAATACAGATTTTTTTTCGGTATGGCTCCTTCTCACTCATGCCTTTTTAAAATAGGGGGAGAAAGTAGTAACTTTGCATGAGGTCTGTGCCATAAAGATCTAGCAGAAGATTTTTATCTTAAGAGGCAGTGTAGAAATAAGGAAGAAAGTGGGATGTCAAGTGAGAAGCTCTAGGATCTAATTCAGTTACAAGTCCAGATACATATTTCAGTGTTTGCCTGAATCTTCATTTCATCACTAACACAAGAGAAAAGGCAGAACTGGAATTGTGGGTGAAAGAATTCATACTATGTAACAGGCATCCACTGAATTGCAGCTACAAAATTTACCCTTCAAAGCAATTATCCAAAGAAAACAATATTGGTTGCATTACTTCAATGTAAACAAAAGATGTCACTATCAGATGCAAAAAAAGATTGTTCTGAAACTATTCAGATCATGACATTATGATATAATAATGATTTAGTTTCTTTCTTTCTTCAAAGGGAAACCACTGAAGACACTCTGTGAAACTACTCTATATGAAAAAAAAAACAAAACCACCACAAATTCTGCCTTACAAAGCTCCTTTCTTTATAGGAATGTTCACATAAATGCTTCCAAGTTCCTGTAAATGCCTTCTCGTTTCAGACATCATATCATGTGAAGCTGTTCTTGACCCTAAAGGTGTGGGTGAATCATTAAACCAAAATGAAAGAAGAATATGGAGAATAGAAAGTTTTTGAATTGTGAAGGCAGAACATAGTATAGAGTGGAACAAACGGGGAAGTTTTATAGCAGTAAATATTAGAGGAAAGATAACACCAGTTTCAGATATTATCTTCTGCCCTCATCCATGTTTCACTGGGGTTAAAGTAAATGCAGTCGAACAATGTCTGGCACCATATGGATCTCAGTTTTCATGATCCCATTCAGGTCAAACTCCTCCTGTTGCCTCTTCTGGAAGTAGGACTGGATTCTTGTGTTTCAGTCAGCTAGACTCTTTCCAAGGTCAGTTGGATTGACCTATCCTGCCCTCTTGTTCTGAGTTGCCTCCTCCAGAGATGTCCTGGGCTGGATCTGAAAACTGTTATCAGGGCCAACTTTCCCTCTTTCAGCTTTTCTGAGAGTTTCAGCTCTTCTCTCTGCTTCTCAAGTGTGATAGAGCAGAATGTGGCCCTCAGGTTTTCCTCAGTCTTTATTGAGGTCAAGCTCCCAGAAGCCCAGGCTATCTTCTCAAGACCAGTACTTGGAAGAAATGTCCTATCTGCATGCATGATACTCTTTATCCCTGCTTCCACTTCCGTCTAGGCAATCCTCATGTAGACTATCATGATTCTTGTACAGATTTTTCAGTGGGTTGGGTTTTTGTTTGTTTGTTTTGTGGGATTTTTTTGTTTAGTTTTGTGTGTGTGTGTGTTGGTTTGTTTGTTTGATTGATTTTGTTTTTGTTTTTTTAAGCATGGAGCACAAGATTCAGAGAGGAGGTAGTTCAAGAAAATAAATTCATTGTCCCTCCATTAGTCCCTTGGGGAATCTTTTCAATGCTCAGTACAACTGGAGATTTGCATTAATTTCTCTGTGAGTCCTGTCTGCTCTGGGGAACTTCCCCATTTAGGGGGAAATCCACATTCAGCCACAGCTGGGGGAGTCCCAGGCAGCTGGACAAGAGGAGAAACGGGTGTAAAGGACATAGAAATTGCTTCAGATAAGCAAAGGCATCCGTGTAGACAATATTCAGTGCACACCAGTAGATGTAACTGGAATTGGAAGACCTGTAGACTTGAGATCTAAGTCTACTAGTTTTTCCATGATGAAACAAGCTGGCCACCTTGGGCCCACTCCATTGAAATAGCAAGTTTGGAAAGTTAGAGAAAGCAAGTTGTGGAAATGTATTGGAATTTTTGCCTGATACAGTATTTGGGGAAAGCTGAGTATACATGTCAGGATTTCACCAGATGAAAGAAGAACAGTGGAGGCCTCTGATGTTTGCAGAATTAAAAAAAATAACTCTTAGGTTCAGTAGTTGGGATATAGAAATTTTATCTACCACACTGGATCACAAGCTGGTAAGACATGATGCAGGGAAGATACCTGTCTGTGTGTGAATATGTGGGCAGGTACAGTACCATAGGAAGCAGGCTGCGTGGATCAGCTGCTTATGAACATATCTAGAAGTTGAACCCATTCTTTCAATATTTATTTTCAGGTCCAACTTTACTGGCATTGTGCCACTGAAATACATGCCACTAGGTCAAGTTAACTGTGGTTATCATCCTTCACTGTGTGTAGGATGAGAATTTATACATACATTTGCCTCCATTTAAGAGCTTTGTGAGAATAAATTAGAAAAAGTAGTGGTTTTGAACCTCAGTTTCAAACCTATCCAAACAAATGATAGTTTTTCTATTTCTTTCACAGGATCTATAGACCAGTGTATAGTTTTCTAGCTGGATGATAGTGGAAGATTTAATAGTTTGATCTTACTATGGATGAGGGAACAAAAAGAGTAGTACAGTGCTGGTTTTTGTCCTATCTTATGAAAACTGTGTGATAGGTGACAGCAGAAGATGTATTAACAATATTCAAATGTTGATTAAAATCTCGATCAATTTTGGATTCCATAAGAACTTCTCTGAAAGGTGAAAAGCACAGGTTTCTTTTGATTTTCCTTACCTTAGCATCTCCTTAAACAAATCAGGTAAGTCACTCGGCAGAGTGGAGTGTTACATTAATTACAGCATGCCACACAGCATGCTATAATGCTATAACCTCATTCATTTAAATTCAGAAAAAAAATCTAAAAGTCAAATTACTTCTGCTTCTTAAGAAGTTTGTATAATATGTAGAATTTCTATTTCTTGAGCTAAATCTATCATTGCCACCTTTTCCTAAAATTTTCATGTATCTCTATATAGTAAGTGGTTACATGATATATTTATAGATGTCCTTTGGTTGCCAATTCACATTTTTATTTTCTGGCAATTTTAGGATATTCCTCTGTAGCTGTTCTTTCCAATTATACTGTTGTAAAACCTTACACATAGATCAAGAGTCTGCACTGGTTAGACACATCTCTACATCTAAAAAAACCTTCTTTTTGGTCATGTAACAGCACAGTCTCCTCACCTGGCACTCATACCACATTCCAGTAGTGGCACAAGTAGATGTATCTCTGGAATGCACTGAATGATGATTTATAAAAAAAGTATTTTACAAAATCTGCTCAGATATAAGTGTTAAAAAGCTCATTAGAGCTTCTCATTTGTACTGTATTTATTTACTGCTTACTTATTTCCCAGGGTGTCCTGACTGAAAATATGTGTTGTATGGTGTTGTGCCTGGAAATTAGAGTAAAACTCCTTTGCAGTAGGCTTTGAGCAACACTCTCCCATTGTGGCAGATTCTTCACAGTACACTCATTTTACTTGACTGTGGTGGAATAAAGGAGCTGCTGATGCATCTACTCTAGTAAATAAGTATGATTAAACTGTATAATTTGGTACACAATCATTTGAATTATGCAAGCATTTACAAATCTCAGCCAGGATATTTTAGAAACCCATTTTATTTGGAAAATGTGTAATTTACAGAAGTGTTTGCTATAGTGTTTAGGGATACTAAATTTAGATTACCATAGCATGAATAAAAGGACAACGTATTATTTATTAATCTGTTTATTAATCTGCATATATATATACTTATATATAAAAATTAGAATTTTTACTGAGGTACTGCAAACCCCATTGCTGTCAAGGTGGTTCTCTCTTCTTCAAGCTTTTAATCTTAAGAGTAAGACAAAAAGATAATAGAGGAACACAGTCTGGTAAAGGAAGAGGGAACTTTAATTGATCTTAATGTAATTTTTTAGGACTCACAACAAAAGAGTGGAAACATGAAGGTGCACATAAACAGGATAGAAGGAAATATAAAGGTGTAGATCTCACAATTTGACAGGTGGCTGTATCACAGGTTGTTTGGAAGGACCCTCTCACTCAGGATTTCAATAGCAAACAACACAGTAAATAAATTAGGGCTGGAATCATTGACTAGTGACATGGTCTACAAACAGAAGACTGGCAGAGTTATACTTAATATGATAAAAAAAGCAAGAAAAAGAGATGTCTCAAGAAAAGCAATTTAATCAAAATATCAAGGTAGAAAGCTTGTCTTTGCTGAAACAATTGCATGGCACAAGACTGTGTTGCCAAAGCTAGCAAAAGAAGTTACTGGGGGAGGATGATTAATTATATTAAGCTTACACTGATGATTACACATCCTCAGTGTATTGTGAGACAGGTTGAGTTGTTAGTTTGGCTAAAATGATTCAGCCTAGAGTGGAAAAATGGATTGTAAGTGACATGTATTAAGTTGTTAGGTGCACTGGGGGAATGATTATTCAGAGATAAGGGGCAGAAGAAGAGAAGGGATCCAAACCCAGGGTTTGACAGAACACCCTGTCCCCCTTGGAGTGCTGGAGCAGAATGAAGATGCCTCCAAAGAGCTTTGTGAGTTGATTTAGAGGACAGAGAAGAATTAGGAGAGAATGGAGATCCTGAAGCCAGTGAGTGTCAAATTTTCAGAAATGTTGTAGTTGTGTCAAGAACAACTTGCAGACCAAGAACAGGAAGACTGCAGCTCTAGAACTGTAAGCTTCAGTTAAGAAGCCATTAGAGTGAAAATAATTTAGTTAAATTCAATTGCCAGGAACAAAACTGGAGGAGGCCTGAGATGTAATTAAAAAAAAAACTACTCTAGACAGTACATTTATAGGTGCCCCATTCAACATAGCTGGAATATCTGAAATCGTTAGGTTTACTTGCTGAGTGAGACCACATTGCTAAGTAATTCTAAAAGAAAGAGCTTTTCCATGTTCCAAGTATCAAACCTGCAGGACACACCTGTAGCTAGTTAAGGTAACATAGGATGAATAAGTTGAAAGAAATAAAAATGCATGTAAAGAAGAAAAACTGAGTAGCTGTTTTGGTTAAAAAAAACCACACCAACCCAAACCAAAAACCTCACCAATGTAATGCAAAAAAAGTCAAAGAAACCCAAAGTAGTAAAGGTGTCTTGTAAAAAGGAAGAAAAATAGCACAGATATTGAGAATTAACAACAACTAGCAATAATGATAGAGTAAAAAAATAAAACAACATTTTAACATCAACAGGTAGAGTTATGTTAATATTTCACTGACTTTGAAGAGACATGTTTCCTGCTCACATTTGTCTGAATTTATTGCATGTGAATATTTGCCATCATTTTACACATTTTGCCTTATTAATAAAAATTATATTCACCTGCTCCCTAATTAGTCTTATTCCAACCGAGATGAGAGATAAAAAGCTGTAGAAGGCTTAAGGTTATAATATAATCAAGGTTATTTGTGCTGGGAGGAGAAACAGACAGACAGGAAAAAAGGTTAAGAAAAGAAGAGTGGCAGTAATGCAAGGAGGTGCAAAATAGACCAGGAGCTGAAACAGGGAAGGATCGTGATGGCAAGAGAAGATGTTAAATGAGGAGAGCAGGTAAAAGCTTCTACTTGTGATGTGAGAAAGAGGAGAAAGCTAAAGCAAAGGCATGAGCAACTGAAAGCAACCTTAAATGAGGAGGAAAATCACAGCATATTTAAACAGTTATCACTTGAAATAAATCAAGGGCTTCTGGTAAGATTTAGCACATATTCTACAACATCCTTGAAGTTCTCTACCAGAAATAAGACCCATTCTGTTAGACACTAGTTAGGTGAAAGGACTCATCTTAAAACTTTTGCCCTGCTGGGCTTTTTTGAGTGAAATCAGTGTATTTCCACAAGTACCTGCTTTCTGATAATAAATTCTAGCTCTAACTTTACATTCTGCTTTTATGGACATTAATTTTTTCACCTAAGAAAGATGGTTAAAAGAGCTTACTTTGTTCTGGATTATTTGTTCACTCTTCAAGTCTCGCTTTATGAACCCACCCTCTTATATTAGAAAGTTTTTCTAATTATCATTACTGGAATGAGTGATCTTTCTACAGAGAAATATAGTGAAGCTATCTTTCATCTTTTCTTTCTAAAATGGTGTCATGAAGCTGCTGTCAGTATGGGTTCAGTCTGCCTCAGACGTGTACATTTCATCTTCATTGCCTGTGGTATAAGATTAATTTTTTCTTCCTTATTCTGGCTAAAAGTCTTCTGGAAATCACCAGATGATTTGTTTTAATGTGGTCTGTATCTCAGCTACAGAGGTAACATTTTAGAGCTAACTTCAGGATAGAAGACTAAAAGGATAGATCTGAATGATGAAATGAAACTTGGAAGTACATGGAACACAGCAAGACAACAAACCAAAACCAAATATTGTAAGTTCTAATTGGAATGCACCCAAAACTAGCAAAATGTTTCAGTCAGGAGCAAAGGGTGAGAAAGACTTTGGGAAGTTCCAGCAAAAAGCTGAGATTTGATTAAGACTAATCTTGAAGTTCCCCCACCCACATATGTCACCTGATATTCAAAGATATGCACAGAAAACAGAAACTGTATGGAAGATTTTAGTTTCAGCTGCATTTCCTAGCCAAGATGAAATGATACAAGTTAATCTCACCAATTCTTTTGGAAAGTAGGAATCTCTTCTGAAAGGCTGAACCATTAGGAAAGTAAAACCTGTTGGTGTTTTTGTGTATTTCTGGTTAAATCCCTACTTTCACTTAAAAGAGTGGATGTCCAGTTATGCTTTGGAGCCACATAATAAAATATATTCGTGGCTGCAAAGGTTTTAAGATCAGTGTAAGCAGATGCAGAATGGTAAGGTAAAGGAAATGGTGATCTATCCATTTTCCTGAGGTGCAATTTTTACCATAGCCTTTGGATATATTTATGGTTTAGACTTCAACAGGTAAATAAATACCAAAGGTAGCTTTAAATACTTTAACACTGTAAATTAGACATTTCAAAGTCTTCATGTATTTCAGCTGAACTACTGTTGCGTCTGAACTAATTAATATGAAGTTCTGCATTGCAGAGCTACTGAAATGCAAGAAGTAACCCTAAGTTTTATGAATCTCAAATCCACCCTTCCTGTCACCCAATATGGAACGTGAGAATTGGAAGGAGAGCTAAGATCATGGAATTAATCTTCATTTTTCACTTAAATAAATTATCTTTTTTTAATTAACTGAGCTCTTTTAACAAAAGAAAAAAATAATGGAAAGCAAAAAATCTGTCAAACTGTAGATTATCATAAGTGAGTTATCAAAGACTGCAGGAAAAAAGCCAAAACAAAAAAAACCCCAATAAACTAAAAAACCAGACCAAACCAAACAAACCAACAAAACAACAGGAAATTATGTATAGAAGTAGATAAAATACCAAATATAAAAATCAGATTTCTGGATCCTTATCTTAGATCCCTGATATGAAAGGAAGGGATGAGTGTAAGAGGTCTGATGTACAAGAAACTGCAATGTTTAGATACAGCTTGAATATGTAGGTTTATGGAGCTGGGTGAGTAAAAGATGGCACATAACAGTAAGACTGAGCTGAAGATGTTTGTGTTGTCTTGATGACTGAGATTGTGGAGAAGGTTTTTGGGAGAAAGGCTTAAAGTTCTGTCTCTATTGTCTTTAATGCTGATGGCTAGACACCATGAGAAAATACAGAACAGGGTATTCATTAGGATAGCAAGGGAAGGGTCCAGGGGAAAAAAATTGTGAATGGCTAAGGCTAGCAGGGGAGAGCTACAATAGCTGTGTTTTCGTATGAGATCCCTCAGCAGTAAGTGATGTAAGGAGAAAAGTAGCAGAAACATTGAGTTTGAGACTAACTGAGGTTGGAAGGGATCTCTGTGAGTCACTTAGTCAGAACTCCTGCTCAAAAGGGAGCATGTCACAGTAAGATCAGGTTGCTCCAGGCTTGCTCAGTTCAGTTTTGGTTACATACAGTCTCTCTGGGCACCTGTTTGAGTCCTTAGCCACCCTTGCTATGACCAGGCATGAAACTGTAATGGACTATGTTGGGTGTTGGAGAATGCTAATTTAATTTTAAACGGATGATTTCAGCATTAGGATAAAGTGCCAAAAGTTGTCAGTGAATGAGGTTTCAGGACTGACAGATCAAAAGCAATTTTGTATAAGCCCTTGGAGTATGGCAAAGAAAGAGCTGAGACTCTTCTAAGAAACTCCTATGAGCTCTAAGGATAGGAGAACTTACGTTTTATTTACATTGGTAGATGGTTATTTCTTACGGGATTTTGCAGACATTACCTCTTTCAATGGCTGACCTGCCCATATTTCTAACCCATCTGTCTGAAATGTTCATGGTCAGATACCTTTCCTAATGTTTATAATATTATAGGACAAGGAGTAATGGATACAAATTGGAGCATAGGAGGTTTAAGGTGAATATCAGAATTTTTTTTTTTACTGTGAGAGTGACAGAGCACTGGAACAGGCTGCCCAGAGAGGTTGTGGAGTCTCCTTCTCTGGAGACATTCAGAACCCTCCTGGACGCCTTCCTGTGTGATGTGCTCTGGGTGACCCTGCTCTGGCAGGGGGGGTTGGACTAGATGATCTTTTGAGGTCCCTTCCAACCCCTAGGATTCTATGATTCTATGATTATTGGGAATGAGAGACAGAATGAAAAGGAAGGACTTAATTTAACCAGAATGCCTTCAACAGTGGGTATCCTGTTTGGAGGTTCTTTTTGGCTTTCAAAACACAAAATGAAATGCCTCATAGTGTGCAACCATCACCCAAAACCAAAGTAAAAAAAAATGCTGTCAATTTTGGTGGAAGCACAGTTAAGCTGACACTTTGTGGTTTTGAAAATTCTACCCATAGATGACAATTGAAACTACTCAGAATGTTAACTGTGATGGAAAAAAATGCATAAGTAGTAATATTTGAGACTGGGAGTTACATCTCACAATACAGTGATGTCATATACTTGTGTAGGTGTCAGACCAACTCAGTTTTCTCACCTGTGCCACACACACAGAGTGACACGCTGCCCAAGGCAAGGCAACTTTATTATTAATGGGTTTCTCAGGGGGCCACAAAAGAATGGAACAATAGCTGGAATGTCTCAAGCACACAACAAGCATGCAAAGCATGTAGCAGACTTCCAGCTAAACAGCAACCTGGACATTTCTTCAGCTGGTAAGTAAAATGTATAGTAGAAGTAGTAAATGTCAGGTCCTAGGGAGACTTGAATCTTGTGTAAGTTCTAGATTACTTGCTAGAGTGCGCCATAGCTCCTCACAAGTTTGTGCATCTAGGATGCCAAGGTGTCAGGGAACTTGACTAGTTGTGTTTTGAGGTAAAACTCCAGTCAAGCTATTGTTAGGATACAACTAAGGTGGGTACCTGGTCTCAGAAACTGGGTAGTTCTCTTCTGTTTCCTAATCTAGAAAGGACTAAAGGCCTGTCCTTCATTTTCAAGAAGTGTAGTGATTCTGACTTTGCTGCTGCCCATATAACTGTCACCATGTCTCCTGCATTTTTGCAGAAATACCAACCTTCTCTCGAGTCAGCCACCAAACTAACATCATGATAGGGTCACTAAAGGCTCACTAAAAAGACATCTGTGGCTAAATCCAAGAAGAGCCAAAGGCTAGTTTAAATGTGACTCTGTTCTGAAGTCACCATGGAAGAATTCCACCTTCTGTAGGAAGAGCTGACATTGGTGACCAAGAAGGGGTTTTCCCTTTATTCTATCTCTGCTCAGCTTGTAGTTGTGACCAATCAAATACTGTGAGGCAGTTTGATGCAGTTCTGTGTGGAAAAGTTCAGTCTTTTGTAGCAAGGACTTCCACAGCTTGAGTCAGTGTACATGGGAGCACTTCCTTTGTTTCACATTACATTTCAGTCCCTCTGAAAGCACTGACTTTGCATAGAAAATATTAAGGGACATAATCCAATCTTCTGGAGAAAAATTTCAAGAAGGGAAGAAACCATCATGAGCTCTAGAGATCATGTTGAATTGACACTACCATGTTATGCATGAAAATAAGCACATTCATGATGGGAAATCCTGGAGATGACAAACATGACACCCCATTACTGGAAGCACTTTACAGAAGTGTCTTTGAGATGTTTAGTCTGGCTGAATTCATAAAGCTGAACAATACCTTTGGTGAGCTCAGTGAGCAGTGGATGCTGCTGCATACAAAAGACCCTTATTTTGAGTCAAAGTTGAAAAACAAAGGAATAGTTGTGCTTGGTCAGAGTGGTCAGATGGAGTGTCCTTTTAGCCCATTTCTGATGGTAGCTGAGAGCAGATGCCTAGGGGGGAATCAAAAGGTCAGGTAAGGATATAGTGAAAGGTTTCTGAATCTTCTAGCTTTCGGTAATTTGCAGCTCATCGATTTCCATCGCCAAAGGCCTCTTCAGTGATCCTTTATGGATTTTTTCCAATTGTTTATTGAGCCCATACAACACCTGTGTACACACACTCTTGCAGCAAGGATTTCCATAGTTTAGCTCAATGCATAAAAGACCACTTCCTTTGTTCCAGCCTGCTCTGTGCAAGTTGTATCTGATGCCCCTTTATTGGAGAATGCTCTTTATTGGAGAAAAGGCTATGGACAGCCAATACCTAATCACTTTCCATGTGGCACCTACTTTAATAGATGTCTAAACACATCCTTTGTCAGCCACCTCTTTTCCTTGATGGACTCTTCTCAGTCTATATCTTACACAGGCATGTTACACAGTCATGTAGGTAATAGATGTACCTGTGAATCATTCTCAAGCTCCAAAACTTCCAGATTAACAGGTTGCTTGGAAGGAAAGCTTACTTGCTTGAGGTATGTTTTCCCCATAGGGAAAAAAAACAAACCAACAGATTATTTGTAAATAATACATTATTTTAATGGAAGATTATTAATTTGGTTGTTAAGACATTAAAGCTTTAACAATATTAATTCTTATCTCTCTTCATCCCATTTCTTCCCATAAGCTGGTTTAGGAAGTAGCAATTTTGGTTTACTTGAAAGCCCAAGTTTACTTTTATACTGGAAACCAGTTTAGCCAGAAAAAAATCAGCCACCCCTCTGGAAAAAAGTTCCGAAATCAAACTCCTTTGCATGGATGCTTTCATTCTCAGGGGCTGAAGCGATGATTCTTGACTGGCAGACATGAAGGTAAAAGACAGACTTTCATAAAAAGGAAAGCAAGCAGTCAGTTGTAACTAGTGTTTGATCCATCTAGAGAATCAAGAGGGTAAAGGCTTGGAGCTGTGGTTTGGGAGCACAAAGGGGATGGGAGGAATGGTGAGGTGAGTGAGGTAAAAGATGAAGGGGAAGGATAAAAGGGGAGCTGGATAACAGGGCAGAAACAGGGCAATCTTGGCTTCCACATATGCAGAAAAGCTGTGCTTTGCATTGAGTGATGATTCATCACTGCAACAGAATAAAGAAAACAATTTTGTATTTTCTTCCTTATTCTGGATTTGTCACATGGACAGCGGAAACCAGCTTCTTGATTTTAAGATCTAGCATCAAAGATTTCAATAGAGAGTCAAGTAAACATTGAAGGAGGTGCCAGAGTAATAGCAGAGAGACCGAAATCCTCTGTGTAACCACAGAAAGGCTCACAGAGGAGGCAGCAATGTAGACTTCCCAAACACTGACATACAGCAACCTTATTCTCAGAGAATCACCCCTCCCTCCCTGCCTCCCTTCCTCCCTGCCTCCATTCTTCCCTCTGAAATAGAACTTGACTGGTCTCTTTTATGTCAGCGACTTGTGGAAAACTTTCAGACTTAGGGGCAAGGGATACAGCTCAGTTGATTTCAGTGGATTTTGCACTTGATGGACTGAAGCTGACTGTCACCTTCTGGTTTCCCATAGAACAAAAATTACATTGGGAGTTTTTGAAGACAGAGACGTACAGTAGTTTGACTTGACTCAGCAAAATTCAACCCTTTTTACACAAGGTCTATTTCAAATTTCTTGTAGGGGCAGAGGCACTGAATGTTCAGCATGGACAGCATTGCCGTAGGTCTTGTTCCCCAAGAGTCAGTGCTTTGTCTTGTTGTGTTTCCTGGCAAATTGCAGAAAACATTATTTCCTGTCTCTTTGTGTTCTAAAATAATCCCTGCTGTCAAGGTGAATAAACCAAAAGAGGTCTGTGTGGTTCAGAGAGCATTCTGGTGCTACATAGATTGCCCACCAAATATGTCAAATGGAAATGCTTTTTTTCTGTATGAGCACTTCTGTGGGTGTCAGCCACGTGTAAGTGGAGGAGGCTTCAGCAGGGAGAGGACAAAAGAGCCAGTGGAACAGCTGCTCTTTCTCTCCTGTGTGAACATTTTTCCCCTTGAGCTTCTTGGGATTGATATTTCAACCAGCATAAGCTATTGCCACCTGGACTAGCACCAGCTCTGCTGCTCAGCTGTGAGTTGTAGCAACACACATAGCAGAAATATGTCTTGGAAAGTCACAGCAGCAATTACCAAGCCCAAGGGACTTGTATCCCAATACCTAGAACTTTCACTAGTCCTCCTCCTCCTACTCCCTTTGTGCTGAAGACTCTTATTTCAGAAAAGACAATACTCAAAGTGACGTGTGGAAATGTTGATTTACTCATCTCTTTATGTTGCTTCTCTGTTTCCTGTATTGAAGACGTCAACATATTTGATTAATATAGATGCTAGCCTTTTGCAAATATCTGTCATAAACCTGCTGACCCCAAGATGGGGAATGAAGGTGAATCTATTGAAGGTGTTTAGATACATGTGTTGGATTAATGAAGTTATTTAGGTCTAGCGAATCTGCAGTTGTTTTTTTTAGCTCTGGCTTTTCAGACATGTTTTCTGGGCCCTCAATCTCTGGAACCACTTTCAGGAAGAGGGATCTTGTGGTCCAGCTGTCCCAGCTAATTTTTGAAAGGAGTTTTGTTCTAGTAGCTTTTGTCTTTGTTATTTCTTTCCTAGTGTGATGTTTTATGTTCAGCCCTGTCGAAAACCTGGTGCCATTAAGCCACAGCCATCCTATTATTCTGTCGTGCTCCTAATTTGTGTGGGAAATTATTCATGTTAATAACTCTCCATTGTTCATGTCTTATCTTCCTAAGTCATGTCAGAGAGCTGCACAATACAAGCCCTGCTGTCAAAAGGCTTCTGAACACTTGAAGACATGAAGCGATTTGCCTTCAATTAATTCAAATTATTTCAAGGCTTTTAGGGACTTAGGTAAAATCAGTCAGAATTCTTAAGATTTTCACAGTTTCCTCTCAGGTCATGTTGTCTATCGTGGCCTCTGACAGTCTATGACCCAAATACAGGCCCAAAATGGCCTGTGATACTGCTGAGCCTTGTCACGTTTCAGAGAGGGACCACTTGTTCTGCATGGCAATGGAAGGCCTTCAGCTAGCAGTGCAAGGGAAGGGTAATTCCTTAGCTGGGATCGAGTTAAGATACCCACTACAGCTATCACTTGAATTCAGCAAACAATATTTGGCCTACCCTTGCATTCACTGCAGGGGGGTTTGCCTGTTGCTGCAAACTGACAGGATAATTGCTGGTCATGTGAAGATACTGAGGCTTTTAGGTTCGGTGCCATTCTTCCCCATTTGTATACCTAAGATAATGCTCTGGAAAATTAATTTAAGCAGTTAGGCTCATGAACATGTTTTCCTACTCTTCAAAAACTGCTGACATGCTTATATTATGAGAAGAAAAATTAAGGTTTGATGTGTATAATCCAAACTGCAAAAGTAACACTAACGTAAGATGCAAACTCTTGTACAAAACTGCAGAAAACTGTAGCATGTTTTCAGAGTCTAAGGGAGTGCTTTAAAAAAACATCAAAGCATCTTTTCAGTTGCTGTTTAAAACCACTCTTGTTTCTCAGTTTTTAAGCACTATCACTCAGCACTGGTTTTGCTTCCCAATGTTGATTTGCTTTCAGCTGAGCTTTTGTTTCACAAACTTTGCGAAACACACCTGCTTAAACACTTTGGCAATATGGAACAAATCTGAAAATGGCTCAGTATCTATTATTTCATAACTGAAACCCAGTCAGGTTTCTTTTGTATTTTAGTATGATATTGTAAGCCACACAGGAAACCTACCTTCATTTCTATAGTGACTTATTCTAGAATATTTGGTCAGATATTATCAACTATATAATATATTAAAATTACTCAGTGTTGGCACCACTCCTAATTACAAACCCGTATACATGAGTTGTAGCTCTATTCAGGTATTAAGAGAGTATAAGATGAGTTTCATTTTCTGCCAAACGACAAATAAAGTAACCATCAAAGAAGGTGAAATAATAACCAGATGAAAAAAGACACTGAAATTTCCTGAAATGTCTTATTTCTTCATTTACAAAAAGATCAAATGAATCTTCTATGACAAAAGGTGTTCCTGTTCCTACTAAAATCTGTGACAAAACTCATTGACAACTTCATTGACTTCACAGCATAAGCTGCTCCCATTAGGCAGTAAAAATACAAATCCTGACTGTGCCTTCGTGGACTTCGGTGTAAATTTGCGCTAACCCTACCCGAATCTAAGTAGAGTTTGACTATTGCATTCCCTCCATGTGGGTTTGACTCTTTCTGAACAAAGTACAGTTGTTCACAATGAAGAGACAAAAGTATTTTTGCTTACAGAATCAGGTTGAAAGACATGAGTTAATGAAAAAAAACGTAGTAAGTCTACTGATTAGCAGAACATTCAGCCTGTGTCATCAGCCTTGTCAGATGGATTTCAGCGGAAATACACTGTTTTTTCACAAGTAGTGCTCTGGCAGACTGCAAAATTTTCTCAGGTTAAGGGGAAGCATACACAGAAGGAAGACTAAAAACTTTCTGCTCTCAGAGACATCTCCTTGCTCCCCACCCTTCTCCCTACTCCCCACCCTTCTCCCTACTCCCCACCCTTCTCCCTACTCCAATTTCCCCCAGTATTTGTATAATGGTCTTTTTCAGAATTCTTTTCCCAGGATTCCTCAAACCCTAAAAGGCTCATTAAAAAGCCTGAGTTTGAAGGAAGGTCCTTTTGTGGATTAGTAACTGGTTAGAGGATGAAAAGCAAAGGTGGGAGCTACTGATCTTTTTTCACAATTAAAGGAAGTTGCAAGAGGAAGGCAGGGGAAGGAGACCGTGCCAGGCCCTGCATTGTCCAAGACATCCACAAATGCGCTGGAAGAGATGGTGGATAGCCAAGATGGCTGATGAGTCAAAGGTGTTTCAATAGAAAAAAAAATGAAGCTGCCTGAGAAATAGCACAAGGATCTGGCATTATCAACAGACTGGGCAATAAAAATGGCAGAGAAAAGACAATGCTAATAAATACTAAACCGTGCATATGGGAAAAAATACAACCCTAATAAATGCAAAGAGCTCTGAATGAGCAGTTGTCACTCAAGAAATAGATCTTGGAGTCACTGTAAATGTTAACATAAAAACAACCAGCTGAACATTCAGACAGGGAACTGGGTGTGCCCTTGGCTCACAAACCTGACCTGCTGGTTGCCAGAAACTGGAAGATATAAAAGGGGAAGGAACCATTTGTACTCACTCGGTTTCTCGTAGGTGTCCTCTCCTTGCCACTGTGGAGCTATATGGATCTTTGCTATGATCTAGAACAGCTGCTCTTATATTGTTATGTAAAATGAACTGTTTGAGAGAGTAGATCTAACCTGGAGTCACAAAAGAAAGTGAAACTATAGAGAAGTATTCAACCTGGGAACCAAAGTCTCAAGTCACGTACATAATCAAGTCCCAGGCTAAAGGACCAAAGGACCAGAACAAACAAAAAAGCCTCAGAAGAGACCACAAGGAGACCCTGAATTAACCCTTGACAGGTTAGAAGCTTGCTGGGTCTTGCTGGTGCTTTAGCACAGGGGATGACCAAGACTCCAAAATACCACAATAAAACATCAAAGAAACACTTGGAAGAGCTCAGAGACAGATGACAGCAACACATCCTGCAACTGCAAGGTGTCCAGTAGGTGCAGAAAGAGACAGACATCAGCTTAGTGAACAGAATGTATACAAGGAAGACAGTATCAGCAATTCCAGTAGCTCTTCCTTGGAAAAAAAGGTCAATGACCTGTCAACCTAAAAGCAAGGGGGCCTATCCCCGACCCATAATTCTTACATTCTATGACATAACTTTACTGATGACTGTGCCTGTTGTGCTGGACAAGACATATGGGATACTATAATGTCTGAAAAAGTCTTTAGTCTAATGACCCTTAATTTACACCATGTGCAGTGGAGTACAGGTTTACACATCAACATCAGATGTTAATCTTTACTTAACTGGGCCACAACAGTGAAATAGTATGTCAGTGGTTGATACTTTGCTCAGTACACACAGTGCTCAACAGGAGGTATGTTAGAACAGGGATTTGTAGAAGCATGAAGAGACAGATATAGAGGCAAAGAATAGAATTTGAATACCTGCCATTGTTACTGCTTCCTGAGCTTGTCATGATCCACATCCCCAAAAGTACTAAACAGTTGCTGAGAGCAGTTGCAGTTATATTGATCCAGGATGTCTCAGATGGCCACATACTTAAGAGAGAAAACACATTTTTAATTATAACTTGCGGCAGGCAGGCAGACAAGGGCGCTCAGTCTGCTCCTTAACTTGGGAATATCTTAGTAGTTTACACCTGAACACCCAGAGAGGGACATTTCTTGGCTCTAAGCATGCTCTGTGCCCTGCTTCCCTTATCTCCGATTCTTGGCTACACCACAGACTGCTCACAGACAGCCCACTGAAGTGTCCTGGGCATGCAGAATCCCAGATACACTGGAAACATTCTGCCAGACTTTCAAGGTAACCAGCTACCTCGGAGACAACTTTGGAGGGATTGTGTTGCCACAGTCAGATAACTGCAACAGGCCAAAATAACCAAACCAAGTGAAAACTCTGCAAGGGAAATCAAATAACTAATTTTGGATAATAATACTGCTGTATCAAGAGCGAGCCACTAGTCCAAGTAACAGTGCAAGGGCCTAAAGAGTAACTGAATGTTCTTGGAGAATGCAATAAATGTATTGGAAAATCAATAATTTTGATTGTGTTTTTCATAAATGGTATTTAGGGGCTACTATTTTAGATACTGGCTGAGAAAAAAAGATACAGAGAAAACAGAACTGTATCTTTAACTGTTTTCAGGCTTCCAAACACAGGAACTCTTAAAACATATTCCGTTAAGCAGAAGTTATTGGGAAAATGTCATAAAAATAAAGCACTCTGCCCAGTGCTGGAGGCAGGCTGTGATTACTAAATGCCACAGTTTACACTGAGTATCATGTGATGGTGGAGGGATGGGGAACTACCTCCTGGCACTGACCACAGCCACTTCTGTGGCTAATTCAAAGATTCCTGCTGACTTTGGTGGGTCACAGCTGGTGGCTGAAAATCTCAATGATGCTCACCAAATTTCAGTGGGAACTTAAAAATTTATCTCTTTCTACTCTGAAAAGCTTTAATGGACAGTGTAAGAGAAGTCCAATGGATCTTATGGTCTGTTGGCATCCTGCAGGGAGGTGTTGTGAAGGCTGTGTTCCCCTAGGATTACATGTATGTGACCTGGAAGCAGAGGTTAGGTTATTATAACATTATTTTTCCATTTGAGGACACTTTGATATGTGCCCAGAGAGACAAATACATACCAAGCTTATCAAGGGAACATATTTGGATATTTTCAGTCACACTCAGCAATGGACTATTCTTAGTAACTAATAATATACATGTGCCTTGCAGCATGCTTTTTGATAGCCTAGTTTCTGTTCTTTAGGGATCTAACATTTTATCATATTTCCAAAGAATTCTGGATTAAAATAAAATGTCTTAGTCTTTTTATAACATGGCAGTTTCTCACAGTGAAAAATAATCAGATCTGCTGCTAGGACTAATGTCTTTCTTATGTATGAATTGGAGGTCAAAGTGCCAGGTTGAGCTGGTAAATATGTGCAAGTCAAAGCAGTATAAATGAAGGGTTAAAACTGACTGCTGTAAATGTTAAAGAAATTATGTATTTCTAATCACTTAGTGAAATCAGAATTTTCAAGGCCTAATATTTTTTTCTATCTCTATTTTTTAAGTGTTTAAACCAAGAACTCCGTGGTGATCCCAGTATCTGCAGTTCATTTGCAATCCATAATGAGTTTTAAGGTGGATTAGTTGATTTGGTTTTTTTTTTGAAGCCTGAAGTACCTACAGACAATAGCTGCTGGCAGGTTTAAAGACACAGAAGTGCAGTAATGTGGTACACGGTTGCCATAGCAGCTAACCTACATCTAAATTATCCATTTGCTAGTGTTCTTCCTCCTGTCTGAATGGCCAGTTCCATTTTTTTGAGACCTGCCTTCTGCAAAGCCTTCCTTTGACCCACTTCAGCCTCATCTGCTGGATCAGCCCTTTCATCCTGGCATACTCCACATTCTGTTCATATTATCCGTTAATGGAAGGGGAAGCGAGAGGAGTACAGGGTAGAAGGAGATGATGGTTGTCCAGCTACTCTGCCTGCTGAGAGTGGCTTCTTGAAAGCTTATTTTTGCTGAAGTAGACCACAGTGGTAACTCCTTTCAGTTTCAGGACTTAAATCATGCTACAACATAATTTCTTTCGATGAAGTTACTGCAGATTCATAGTGACATAATAAAAGCCAAATTTGGCCTTAAGATGGTGAATTTATCAAACGGTGAATGAATTCTGCTCTGTGGATACATGGCAATAAATCAGGATGCTATCTCTTCTATCCACAAACAGGCTTTGTAATGCTTTAGTAATGTTTATTACCAAGTAGAAATAATAAAAGAAAAGGCACTGAGCCATACAAGCTTTTTCCCTTCCATTTCACTCCCTCCCAGCACAGTTAGAAAACAAGTCCAGTGGTACTTTATTAATGTTAAGGTTATGTTGTTTATTTCTGGTGAGACAGCTCCTTTCTGTCAAATCACTCTTATTTCAGAGGAAAACCATTCCACGGACTATTTCTGACCAATCATAACTTTAATCTCCCTTCTTGCCACCTCTAAGAACTAAGCTGTGACGCCACTTCAGGGGAACCCAGCCCAAGTCTTATCAGTTCCTGACAGATCATGGGTCGCTGACATGCCTTCTGCATATGGCTGAATGTGAGCTCAGGGTTTACAGAAAGTGAGATCAGAAGATAAATAGACAGTATTTACTTACTTATTTTTAATATAGTATGCTCAATGTACTGTCAAAGCAGAAGTTTTGCTAATTTTTTTCAGAAGGTTCAGTTTCAGTATCAGTTTGGCTGGTTGTTAGTTTTCAGGCAGTTGCCTAGAAGACAATCACTGCTGCTGAAGACTTGGCATTGTCAGATACATTTGCATGCAAAATAAAGGAGTGGGGATTACTGAATTTATCATCCTTATATCACAACGAAGTAGCAAAATCCCCATATTTGTCAGATTACAGGCCATGCTAAAGTGATTTCTCTTTTCAGGGATACTGAAAGGTATGAGATTCAGCAATAGTTGTTTTTTTTTTCTTATTTTCTGAGTTCATTTATACAGTCCAGCCACCTCAGGATAACTTGCTTTTAAAAATGGACTTTCAGAATATTAAAACCAGTGCAGATATTAAGCACAAGGAATAAAACCTTGAGAAGTGACAGTGAATAACACTTGACGTTGATTTAGGCTTGCTGAAGACCTGTCCCTGTAAATGCATTATGTGGTAGTTTATGGGACAACAGCTGAAGAACTAAAGCCATCAGGTTGTGGAATAACTGACAAGAGAGACAGGTCTGGCAGCAGTATCAGGATTCCCCCTCTAGACCCATGAGGAGGAAAAAGAGCTACTATATATCATCCTAAATGTTTTAAGAAAGAAGTGGATTTCCTCCCACTGCTTTTTTAGTCTTGGCACGTTACACTCTCCCACTCTGGTTTTTGCTCTTTCACTGTAAAAAGCTGCATGCATGCAATACAGTTCTAATAAGGAAAAGCACTGCAGGCTGAAGTAGGCACCCTGAAGGGAGTCACGAAACTTGAACATAAAACAGAGAATCATACTTCCCATTCAGAAGAGCAGGAATGCATGACACTTTGCATTCAGAAAAATGTCAGTTGTATTTCATCTGTATTGTCTAATATAGCAATTTCATGTGAATTGCCCATGCAGGATAATTTTCAGGACTCTTTGCAAATATCAGAAATATTATTTGTATTTTACAGATGGAGAAGCCAAGTTATGGGGAACTGAAGTCTGACCAGCCCAGACTTCCAGCATATTGACTGCAAGGCCTTCCGGTTACCATCAACCTCAGCACAACACGGGTCCCTGCAATAATCAGGGATATTGTTTACTGTTTATTCTTTTGTCTCACAAAAAGAAACTACTTGCCAGAGTTGCTGGCAAGGAATTATTTCATTTGGGAGCAGAATGTGTTTAGTTGTTATTATGGCAAGCTGTGATTCATACCTTTTAGACCTCAGCTGTATTTTGCAGGGCATGAGAATGAAGTAAATGGAGAAAAAAGCTCTGGAGAGCTTTGCCAATGAAATATTAAAGCCAGTATCTGTGATAAAGCTCACAGCTATTGCTTTTCAGCAGTATTGAGGGGGGACGGAGGGAAGAAGTGCAGTACAGTAAGTTCGGTGGCTATCCTTGCTGGCCTTACAGAAGAGACTACTCTGATGTTTTTGTGGCCAACAATGACACGACACACACCTCAAGCTGTGGAGTCTCAGGGAGGAGAGGTTGAGAAATGGTTCAAAAACCAAAACAATGTCTCCTAGTTGTTCCCCTGTGCTGCTGCCAGCTGTGGCAGGGCCGGGCAAACTGCTAAGTCCAAGAGGCTGTCTGGGAGTTTCATGTGATGAAATGATCCAGGCTGAAGTATGTGTTGGCTTCCTACTGCTCTGCTGGCAAGGATCCTTGGGGGAGACCCAGACGTGCAGGAACCAGCAGGGGCTGGTTCACACTAAACCTCCCTGACATGGGTTGAGGTGTAGCTCAGCAGTGCTCTTGGGGCTGCCCGATTCAGGTAGAGCAGAAGTGGCCCATCCTCAGCAGTCCATGCTGCTTGCTTTCCTCTTAGAACTCCACGACAAGATTACTCTGCAAACCTCTTGCTAGCACCTGCCTCCTCG
Source organism: Apus apus (assembly GCF_020740795.1). Classification (NCBI taxonomy): domain Eukaryota; kingdom Metazoa; phylum Chordata; class Aves; order Apodiformes; family Apodidae; genus Apus; species Apus apus. Next base: position 70,398,113 of record NC_067283.1, read on the forward strand.
CGGGTGATCCACACACTGCTGGCACCGAAGCTGGTGCTGACCTGCCTGCAGGCTGCAGACTGCTCTGGAGCCCTTCCTACCTCAGCTGTCCTGGGCTGCACTCCTCCAGCAATGCTGCTCTTGGGTGTGTTTCCTCGCCCTGAAACTTAAGCATCTGTGGTGATGACATGGCTGTTTCACAGCAAGAATTTTCCAGCTTCACAGGCAGTTAAACTGATGGCGTGACTTCTGTTTTGCTTTCAAGTGTGTCATTGGCTTCTGTGGGAACAGCACTGCTTTTTGAAGGTGTAGCAGAAGCAGGTGGTCCGGCTCCCTGTCTCCGTGTGCACTGCTCTGATCCCACAGGGAGCGGGCTGTCACCACCCAGCTTGCTGTGGGGTTAGTTCACTGCACAAGTTTGGTGTCAGGGTTGCTTACGGAAGGGGTCAGCTGAGGGTACAGTTGAGGGTGGCGTGGAGGACATGTGACCACCTCTTAAGCAATAGCCAGCATTTGATTGCAGGAGGAGGTTGTGAAATTGTCCCTTCAGAGTGTGTTTGCACTGGAAACCACTGTCTCTAAGTAACAGTCTCCCATCACTCATCTATCCGTCATTTCATAGTTCATCCATCCATCTCCATCATTTCAGAGTTCACCCATCCGTTACTTGATACCTGTCTTTGCTGCCTGGAGGCTTTACTCTGGTCTCCATCTGTCACCTTTCTACTGTGTACGTTGGGCTGCAGGTGCCCCTGACCTGCCTGGTCCTACCAAAGTGTGTCCAACAAATGACATCTTGACAGAACTTCGAGTCACAGGTGACATGTGTGTACCCGTGTCGTTGGTTTTTGTGGTTTTTTTTTTTTTTTTTTTCAGCGTAGCATTTGTTTATGTAATGACAACTGCTGGGAATGGAGATGCATTTGTCTACAGTAAGATATTTTAAGTATCTCTATGAAATATTATACACACTTGACACTGATGCGTATGTCAGTGTGTAGGGAACCTGAGGGTGGCTGTGGAGCAGCACCCCTTGTCTTTGCTTTGCCTTTGAGCAAAATCCACTAAGGACTTCAGTTTTTTGGGTGTGTTATTGGGTTGATTAATGGGAGAGATCTGATCTGGTAACGTCCCTTGTGTATTTAAACTGTATCCCTTCAACCGTGTGCACGCCGGATGACATGAGCTCTTTGGAGTAAGTTATCTTCGCTCACCACCAGACAGACCCCAAACAGCTGCCTGCAGCTACCAGGATAGGGCTGCATCATGCCACGTTTAACTGCGCATCAGGGCGCAAAAGCGAGGGCTTGGAAGGACCGAGCCTGCCCAGGCGCTGCGACAAGCACCTTTCCCTGCCTGAGGAGTGGCATGAGACCAGGTGGCCTCCCTTCCCACCGCAGCCAGCCTGGCACCGTGATCTTTGCTCCAAGCTACTTGCTACTTGCGCGCAGGGACAAGGACGCGGGTCGCTCGGCGAGCCCTGCTCCCCCGGCAGCCCGCGCCTCACGCCCGCGGCCAAGCGCTGCTCCTCGGCCTGGCGCCCGGGCACCGCACGCCGGAGGCGGGAGGCGGGAGGCTGCGGGCCCGCAGAGGCAGGCAGGCAGCACCTGCCCGCCCCGGCACCGCGTGTGGCAGCCCCACCCTCCCCGGGGGCACCGGCAGCGGGCAGGTCCCGCCGGGCAGCCGCAGCGGGGCTCCCAGCAGACGATCCCGATCCCGACCCGGCGCTTACTCATCCCCTCGGGAGCGGGGCGAGGCCGGGCGGCCGGCGGGGCGCCGGCGGGGGGGGCAGGTCGGCGGCGCGGGGGCCGCTGGGAGCTGTAGTTCGGCTTGGCGGGCGGCGGCGGGGCGGCGGGGCGGCGCGGACTACGGGCCCCAGGGTGCCCGGCGGCCGGGGCTGTCCCCGCACGTCGGGGCGGCGGCGGGAGGCAGTGCCTGGCGGCGCGGCCCCGCGGCTCGGCGCTCCCGGGGGCGGCCGAGCGGAAACCCGCCCCCGGCAGCCCGGAGAGAGCCCCGGCCAGGGCGGGGGGAGATGCGCCTCACCCTTCCCGAGAGCAGCAAGCCGCGGCCGTCCTTTCGTTAACAAGTAGCTCGCCCCCGGCCCCCCTTCCCTCCCCGGCAAGCCCTGTCCCATGCACGCTGCCCCGGCGGCGCGCTAGCCGGCAGCCGACGGCTCCTCCCGCCGTGCGGGGCGGGGGGGCTTGAGCCATGGGGAATGGGATGAACAAGGTAACGCCGCTCGTCGTGGTTGCTGCGCGGGAGTGCATGTGCGGGGGCCGTGGCCCCTGCCCCGCCTTGGCGCGGCCGCTGGGCGCCCGCGTTGAAAACACAAAGGCCAGGGCAGGAGAGGCTGCTCCCCGCCGACTGCGGGGGTCCCCTGGAGCGGGGGGGGGGGGGGGGGGGAAGGCGGGGAGGCTGTGGCTGCGCCGCTCCCTCCCGGGGCGCGCCTCCCGCCCAGCCGCAGCGGGGGAGGGGGGGGGGGGGGAGCCCGGTTTCGGTGATGCTCGCCCGGGCTTCCCCTCCCCGCGGTACGCGAGCCCAGGTCCCCAGCGAGCCGTGCCCCCCCCCCCCCCCCGGCGCTGCGCTTCAGGCCGCCGCGGGGGCCGGGCCCGCTCGCTTTCCGCCCGCCTTCCCCGCCGGGGGTGCCCTGGGGCGCGGGGCAGAGGCGGCAGCTCCCGGGCTTTGCGGCAGGACCTGCGGCGTGGTGCTGCCAGCCCGCAGAAGCCTGCGAGCGCGGGGCCGTGTCGTGTGGCTTCTCCGTCCCCTGCCGCCCTCCCGCCAACAGGCTTGAGGGCCCGCGGGGGCTCTGCCCGCCCCGCCCTGGGGTGCGGGTCTCGGGGGGCCTGGTGCTGGTGGGACGGGAGAGCGTGGTCCCCGCGGAGACGGCAGCAAGGACGGCAGGTGGATCTGGTTTGCCGAGGGTGTTGGCCCTTTGGCAGCGGGGTCTGGCTGCAAGTGCCGGTTCCCCTGGCGTGTCGGGGTGGTTACCCCGAAGGACAGCTGTGATTTTTTTTCTCAGAATCTCCTCCTCTGTTTTAAACCTAGGTCTGAAAGTGCGGTGGTAACTGGCCTTTTATATGCAGCTTACTGTGAGGAGCAGAAGTTGAGTCATCTCTCTGTAACATCCTGCTTTGAAGTACTTTGGGCGTGAGCTTTAGTGTGAGCGTGGCCTCCAATAAAGCGGAGAAGAGCTAGAGGTAGCTGCTGACAAGGTGTACCTCCTTGCCCCCTTGCAAGTCAGATTGGTGAACATCCAGAGTGCATGGCATGCAACCTGAGAGGTGAAGCTTTTTTATCCTCTGGATAGAGACATTGAAATAGGAACTTCAGGCAGGGGAAGGACCTGGCTAGTCCGAATGAGTTGACAGGTAGGAGGGAGAACCTCCCTTGGTTCTTCCCTCCTTTTTGGCTTCCCAAGTCTGGCAATAATGTTGTGACAGGTAGCCACTCCTTGGAAGTACCTTCTAGGCTTCGCCAGTTAGGAAGAAACACAGAAATCTGAATTCTTTCAGATTTCTAGTATGTTTGTAGTTCTTTCCTGGGAATGTTTGAAATCATCACATTTAGAGTGACATTATAAGGGGTGCTGAAGTTGCAGTCTAAGGGGGGGGGGGGGATGAGAATTGTCAACCCTTTGAAGCTCAGCACTCTTTGCATTGCATCTTGCAGACATTGTGTGGGTAGGAATTGGCGATCTGTGACTCTAGGCAAGGTGGTCATTTTAATTCAGTTAAGTGTTGCCCTGACACATATCAACCACAGCTTTTGAAATAAGCGTAACACTACTCTGATTTTTCTCCTCCTTTCTTATGCCTGTATCCGAGAGGATGAAATGTTGAGCAGTTTGGGAGGAGCAGGCTCCTTTAAGGAGGCTACAATCATGTTGGGTACTGGCCATCAGGGTTTATTTTTGTAGGGGTCCCCGCATGTAGGTCTAGTACTTGCCACCTTCAGAATGTGCTGCTGGATCATCTGTTCCTTTTGATCTTCTGAGTCAGTGAACGTTGGAGGGGCAAGGACAGGCGTGGAGTCATCAAGGGTGATGTAGGGGAGGGGTATTTGTTTGACTCAGTGCAGTCTATCAATACTAATTGTCTTAGTTCCAACTGAAGTGGTTTTTTTTGTGGTAGAGCTGTATGCGAGTGGCAGGAGAAAAGCAGTTTATCCAATGGTGGATTATTTTATTTAGGGAATCTCTTTGTACTGATGCCAGGGGGAGAGGATTAGTGGTGACCTGGAATGGGTATGGTAAGGAAAAGTTCCAGAGTTTCCTACAGCTGCTGTGGCTGCTCTTGGATGCTGAGCCTTTCTCAGTGGCATGGTCCTTCTGTCACATGATATTGATGTATTTCATAGCAAATAGCAATTGCACCTGACTTCATGTGGCCATTAGTGCTGATCAAGGCCTGGAGGTCTGGCATTCTTTTTAGGTGGGGCTTATCTTTTGTTGCTAGTTTTTTCTGTAAAGCTATCTCTGCTTAGTTTTTTCCTGAAGCCCACCCAAGCCTCCTGACTTTTTCCCAAAATAAACTGAAAGCACTGGTTCATAAATACACTTCTTATTCTGCTCAGAAAATGAGAGTTGGCTAGTGAGTGTGCATTGGCTTAGGTACTATTAATTTTCAGTGCTTTACTTTGTTTTTTTAAAATCTTTTAAGTACAGGATGAGTAATGGGGTCTGACTTTGGAAATTGTCTGGGCGGCATGATTGTCTTCATGCTTAATGTTTAACTTTGACTTGTATTCAAAGTTCAAGTTGAAGTCTGTGGTTGAAAATTACAATGTTTTCCAGGAGCTGAAGTCTAACAGCTGAGATGGTGACAAGAGACTGTAGTACTTAGGTTTGATTATCTGTGAACAAGATATGCTTAGTGGAGAGTTTTTCCTGGGTTTTAGTTCTTGTTACAGTTAACAGCCTGTTACTCATGCAGGCTCTTCTGAAGCTGCTGAGTTGAGTGTTATCTCTACAGAAAGGGCAGATAAGCCCTGTTGGTTGTAGGAGTTGATTCATAAGAAATGTAAATCAGTGTGGATAGTTACAGCTAATGCAACCAGTTCTGGGGAAGCTGCACAGATTCACCATCAGCAGCAAATCCCACTGCCTGACCCATGGCACTCTGTTATACTGCTGGACAAGGTGGGCTCGTCTGCTCCTGCAGCACTTGGCAGTCTTGTCAAAAAGCCCAATAAACAACCCTGGAGTGCCCATTGGTACTAGCACATCTAGAAGCTGTGTTTGGCAAGGAGTTAGATGCTTTATTATAAGTGTGTGCCTATATAGGAAGCAGTCCTTTAAGACATTTTCCAGAGAGGATTATGAGAACATAAGCAGCTAGAGCAATGATCTTCCATTGCAGGGCTCTGCCTTTGTGCAAGGTGGAGAACGTAAGCTGCTCTCATGCAAGGTAGCAGCAAAGGCAGGCATTGGTTCCCTGTTGCTTGGTTGTGCATTCTTCTACATCTGTTTTTTAGTCCATGGTAATTTTCTCAATGTTTCAGATGATATAAAGAGGCTACTGTTTTTATTCATAAAGCAGTGGTTGAAAAGTTCACAAAAACAACCACCTTATTTTTCTTCTCTTCTGACTCCCACCCCTTCTCTCTCACACGCCCTTAGCAGCCATCGGCCTTCATTTTGCACGGGCTGGAGTTGCAGTTACTGAAGGCAGTGTGAGATGACACAGCTGAAAGTTCCCAGCCGTAGTCTAGTGCCGAAGTATTAGTCAGCACGGCATGAAGATTCACTTCTTTCCAGGTAGCTTTCACCCATAGTAATGTTTCTTGCTTCTAGAATGACTAGGACAACAGGGGTAACATCTGTCCTTGGTTGCATGGTGTCCTAATTTCCTATCTAGCATACAACATTGCTTCACGATGCACAAATGCAAGCTTCTGGATTTTTCCTCCTTTGCCAGCAGCAATCTTAAGAAGCCTCATTTTTGCAGCCCCCCAGTGCTTCTTGGTATCTTTTAATTTATAATGACTGTGACTGAAATTTAAAGCTTTTATCCTCGCTTGAGAGCACATACTTGATGCAGAAATAATATCCTGTAGTCTAAAATGCTGTAGTCTACAGTAGTGGTGGTGTGATTTGAGCTGCAGACAGCTATGTAAAAATATCAGAAAAGGTTTTTCATTTTTAATTTATTATTTTTTTTAAGGTGAGGGACCTCAGTGGGATGATCTGATTGGTGAATTGTGTTCATAACTTGGCGTTTTTGCTTTAGAGTGTATTTTCTTTATTTCAGAATTCGACCCTTAGCGATGGCCATTAGGTGCTCTGCTCTCTGGAGTAGCTACCATCTAATTCTTAGCCTGGAATGGTGGCCTTTGAGCTGTACTTCTAGCAGAGTCATCAAGTGTGCTTAAAATAATGAATCAGTCCAGGAAACCAAGAGTCTTGAGCATCTGGAAGGGGACAGCAGAATGTTGTTAGGGTTCTTTTCTCTATTTGATACCTTGGCATTGGAAACTATCCTGCTGATGTTGGCTGTCTTTGTAGGCATGTCAGATTTGTACAAAGGGAAGGAAAGGGGAGAAAACCATCAGAGCTTATGTGTGTAAAACTTAAAGGTCCCTCTTTTGTACCAGACTAAAGAACCATTTTATTGTCTAGCTGGTGTTGTCAAGCAGCCCTTAACTTATAAGCAGTTCAGGGTACAGCAAGGGTCCCAGGGAAGTGGTCTTTCAGTATTGGTGGTGCCGTGGTTACAGCTGGTGTGACCAGGCAGGGAGATGGAGATCACCTGGCAGAGCTGACAGGGAGAAACTTTTGCACAAACCAAAGCTGCAGGCAGTATGAGAAGTGCTGTAGCCTTTCTGTTGATTGGTTTGTTGTCTTTGTTTTGCAAGGCTAGATAGATAAATAAGAGTGAACATGATGTTTTCATAGGACGAAAGCCCCCAAATTAAGGCAGATCAGAAGGTATTTTGCAGGCCCTTCTGTCGGCCTGTCACCCTCTGCCTGGTAAGCTGGGTCGCCTTTCAGCAGGAAGGCTGCAGTGAAACGGAGACTGGGGCGATAATCCCTGGTGAAAAGTCCTTCAGGGCTTTTGGAACTTGGCGACTGCCGACCAGGCAAAGTGGGTGGAGTTTTCCCTTTAAATAGCTGTGCCCGGGAGACACTTGCTGCTGTTTTGGTGACACTTGGGTGTTGCTAAGGCTGTAGGAAGTCTGTGCTGACATATCTGTATTGGTGGTATGCTCTGCATGTACTGAAGAAAAATGGATTGTAAGGTTTCACCACTGCAGTTCTTGTCTCTTCAAAGGATGTGGGCATGGGTCAGAGACTTCAGGTGGCAGAGAACTTAATTTTTGGGCCAGAAAATGTGTGTTCAGTGTGTCTGGGTTTTTTTTTCATTTCCTTACTGCTGTTCCTAAGTTGGGAGGGTTATGAGAGGGTGGGAGGGGTAGCAAGGCAGTGTCAGCCACCTCTGGGTGCGTGCGTGCACGTGTCCTCAGACTGCACAGGCTGGTCCTCAGGCTGACCTTGAAACTCCCCAGTTAAAGAAAGTCCTGTAACTGAGACCTGTGCAGGCTTCTGGGAGTGTTGGGGTGAGTGGGTAGATCTGGGAGAGAAATAAGTAACTAGAGGACTTTCATAAACTCTCTTTTTGTGTGAATACACCACTTCTTGTTTGCAGTGATTTCCTTTAGCGAAAAGCCCAACAGTGCTGCAGCTCTGACTTGCATAGTTTTGCACTTCAAAAGACTTGAAGGATGTCTCTGTGCAGTGTTTTGTCCAGCTTGCTGAACAACTTTAGGCAAATCACCTTTACTGTATGAAGTTTCATCATTAGTTAAATGAGGGTAACTCTTATCCTGCTGTGGGGGCAGGGGGAGGGGTACATTGTGAGGCCCACTTAATCTTTGTGAACCACTTTAGCTATCCTTGGTGAGCCTCCATTATGTGAGAGTCTACATGATTAACACCCCCTGGCTGTCAACAAATGCTCTCAAGCCTGGCATACCTAGAGCTATGTAGTTTGAGAAGGTTGCAAAGAAGCACAAAATGTTGTCAGTGCTTTTTAGATTGCATTTGACAATAGTCTGCTGAAGTAGTATGTTCCATCCTGTATGCAAATTGAACTTTGTCAAATTGTCTTACCACAAGATATCTATATTTGATACTATATTTCTTTCTCACAGATTCTGCCGGGCTTGTTCATTGGCAACTTTAAAGGTAAGATTAGTTTTATTATTATTTCTAGGATTACTTATCAGGGGTCTTAAGGTATTGTTCAGCAGGCCTACAGAATTTTCTGACATCTCTGCAGCTTCTCTAACCCTACATTGCTTTCATTTCACCTGGTAGAACTTAAAGAAGAACTTGTTTGCTCTGCCATCCATGTGGTGTGCTGCAAGTACTTCTAAGAAGAGAAAAAATGAATGACATCTCCTCGGAGCATGCTTCAGCTGGAATTTCTAAACATTGGCATTAAACGATTCCTGTGCTTGGCAGTGAAGCCTTTAAGCCAGGCAGATTCTTTTCAAGGCTTATTTCAAGCCCTCCTTATAAGTAAAGGCTTAGTATGCCTGCTGCTCATTGCTTTCATTATTTTGGTTATTTATAACAACTGCTAAAGAGTTCTGTTATCACTGCTTGCGAGACTGATGGGTCTGCAGATTGCTGTCTGACCACTGACAGTTGTGTTGTCTGTGTCAGATGCAAGATTCTCTGGATTTTTTTCCTTTTTACATGAGGTTTATTTTGTGTACAAAAAGATGGAACCATATTTAGAAATCACAGGAAACTTTATGTAGGCATCCAAATAAATGACCTGTTCTCAAAGAAATCCATTAACAGCAGTTCCTGCTGACTGTTCCTACTCAGAAATAAACCAGTTGTGCCTGTACAGTCATTTTGATACACGTAGACTGTATTTCCTACATGTGCTTGGGTACAACAGCAAAGCAGGATTTCTAGGGGCTCCTGTGATATCCTGTCCTTCCTGGACTGTCTGATACCACAGCTGGTCTGTTGAGACTGGAGAACATCTGCATTGGATTTAGATGGAGCTGCACCTCCTCTCTGTCTCGTGCCCAGCCTTCCTTCATCCCCCACCCCCATCCTAAAACCTGTGTTTTTTGCCCAATTTACCTGCCTCTTCACCTGCTGACCCATGTTGCCAGTCCAGTGCTCTCTGCCCCTTGGGGAGTGGAGCTGATCACCTAGAGAGGCAACCCTTAGGTGCACGGGAAAGTAAAAGCTGCCTTTTGCCACATTGGGGTGCAAACACAAGTACAACGGTTAGTGTGTGATAGGGAGTTAATCATGCCATGATAAGGGAAGTGAGAGGATGGAGGTAAGAAGCAGGTAAGGAAAAGAGAATAAACAAAGAATGCAGGGGAAAGGGAATATAAGGAGCAAAGGATAGTTTTAAAAACACTTTGGACAAAGCAGTGCATGGGCCAGTGACAAAACTAACTGACTTGGTCACAGCCGTGTTGCTTCCTCTTTTTGTTTTCTTTTTCTTTTTTTTCCCGTTTCCTGTCAAGTAATTTAGGAGAGAGGCAGGATGGGAGGATGTTCAATAGTGGAGTCCTTTAGGTTTTAAGCTGTCTGGAAGGGTGGGCAGGATGGACCCAAGGGACGAGGCTCTAAATTGGTCCCTCTCTTAGTTGCTGTCCTGCTGGTGAGCCCTTGACAGTCTGCCCAGGGGAGTGAAACTCAGCCGGAGCATCTGTTTCTTGGTGCAGTTCTGTTTTCAGCTGATGAACAGTTTGACCAGCTGAAGGGAGTTGGCCGAGGTTGTGGAGTGAGTCAGCATCTCTGTGAATGCCAGGGCCTGCGACCCTCTCTGGTGCTGCTCTGGCCACTCAGCTGTGCACCTTGCTCGTGGCCTTTAAATAGCCTTTCAGGTCACTTCTACACAGAGCATAGAGGCGTGCACACTAAGGTGGCGTGAGTGGGCAGTGTTTCTGGGAGTCTGAAAAACAGCAGAGGCTGATGTGCTCCAGCTGCCTTCATAAATAGAGTAGGGACGGGTTGACTTTAATCTGTGTTTGGAGTCTGTTTTTCAAACTGATTAAAAACATAAATAAGACTTTTGTTTATTGCTATGACCTTTGCTCACATTGCATTTAATAATTATTTTCTGCCATCATGAGTGTCTGTTGTTATAATCTCAAATTATTTACCATACCTGGAGAGGAAGAGAGATTTGTGGTACTAATACAAAAGCAAACTTCTATAATTGTGTTTTTTTCTGCATGCCCTGTCCCTCAAACATCCTCTCTGCCTCGCTGCTTGAGAGCAATTGCAATGAGCTTTCTGTGCAGTGAAGTCATCCCACTGAGAACAGGCTGTTGGTTAATCACCAGTGTATTTTTCTGGAGAAGTTGAATTACCATGTTCTTGGGGCATGTTCTGATTTATGGCACTTTTTCAAAAAGTGACTAATGAATTTTGAGACTGCCATAGAGGGGATTGTTTACTGCAAAATATGCAGCAGTGTATACAGTTGGCATTGCTTAGAGTATCCTGATTTGGGCAGCTGAAATGTCTGGATACTTTTAAAGACATGGGTTTATAAAATTATTTGCTGTAATACACTTTTGAGCAGTCTCCCCTTTCTTCAGCTGGAGACTGATAGCTTGAATTGAATAAACTTGCATGTGGTCAGTAAGAGGAGTAACTCTGGAGCCCTGGCATTGTGCATCTCACCTGGACACAGGGCTGAGGCATCGTGGCACGCTCTGGGTCTCTGTGCAGGTAGCAGAGAGGAGGGAGCTAATCCAGGTGAGTCGGGTATCCCTGAGTTTCTCTGATCTGCCCTCTGGAGGATAATCTTCCCTCCTCCCTCCAGTGACTCTTCAGAGAGCCTGGGCAGGCAGGGTTGCATAGCTAGGTTAAGTACAGAGATTCCTGTCTCCCTACTGCATGGAACCTCTGGGGACACTGTCAGACTGGGGCGAGGTACAGTTGTTCCAGGTGGGTGCTTTCCTGCTGAGTGAAAGCAGGATATTAAAGATGTTAAACACTGTGATCCCGGAGGGCTGGTTGTCCGGAGATGACCTTCAGCAATTGTTCCAATTGGGGAATTATCCAATATTCACCGATGTTTCTACTTCACGTATAGGGTTTCTTACTGTCTTTAGGCCTAATCAACTTAAAAACAATCCGTGACATTGCAAGCACAAACTTCTGTGCATTTGACTGGGAGATAAACTAAGGCCGAAGAAAAACTTGTGAAGTTAATCTGTGGCAGAAGCAGGAGTTGAGCTTGCTCCTGGTTTGTCTGCTGCTGCTGCTGCATGAACCATTAGGTACATAGAATGAGAGGGGCTTCTCTAACCACCTTAGGGTAGAAAGTTATATGTAGTCCTGAGTATAGAAAGCACTGAAGTACATGCTGAAATTCCCTTAAGTCCAAAGGACGTGAGAATGTCTTGGGAAAACTTCCTGAAAAAGCATAGATCTCAGCATGTGCTTAAGGGCTTGTTATCTTACAAGATCTATAAGCATGGTTCTGCTTATTAATAGCACATTGAAATTGTGGTGTATTCCTGAGTGTATTTGAGATAGCACAGCTAGAGGGCAGAAAAATTCAAGATGAACCACAGATGTCCATACGAAATACCAAGATTGAGTTTAGTCTGAAAGCCCAGAAGGCAAAATTAGAGCTCTTGAGCTTCTTCAGTGGAAGCTAATGAGGAGTTATTTCTTTGCAAATGGGAGGGTGGGGGGCTAAGAGAGAAAAATTAAGGAAGAAAAAGAGGAAGTTAACTCTTCTTCCCACCTCTAGTTTGGGGGAAATTTTGGTTTGTTCCTTTTGTACCTTACAAATGAATTTTAATCCTTTCAAAAGACAATTTATTGTGGGATTGCAGGCCCGTGTGTCTTCTGCACTGGAAACCTGATGTCCCCTGAAAGACACCTGTGCTTACAATGAAAATAAGTGCTTTTTTCCTTGAGACTGGTATGACAGGGCTTTTTAGCCTTTTTCTCTGCACAAATAGAAAAAAAAAAAATACCATTTCTTTTGATAGGAGGTTTGAAATGGGTGCTTGTTTGGTTCCAAAATGAAAGGTGTAGCAGTAGCAAGCACCAGAGACTCAAGGAGTGTTTCTACCTTGAATATTGAAGAGCTTTTGTCCTTCCTTCCTAGTTAACAAATTTGGAAGATTCATGTTTTTCCAATGGAATATCTGGGGCTTTTTGATTTGAAGGGGAAAGCCACACTATGAGGTTTAATTCCCCCCAGAGAGTCCAGTGTTGCTGTGGGTGAGCTAGAGAGTCTTGGGAAAGTTTCTGCCCTTCCTGTTACTAAGCGTATAAAAAGGCAGCGCCCACCAAGTGTTTCTGCTGTGTTTCTAGATTAAATTAATTCCTGTTATCAGGGGCCCTAATTGTTTTGGGGAAAAGTTCCTTTTTCTAAGGCTTTATTTCAGGTGCTGAAAACAGGAGAACGTGAAGACACCGTTCCCTTTTTCAGGTTAATCTTTTTGAAGGAAGATGTTTTACAGGTGCTTTCATTAGCCAGAGGACTGGACCCTTTTCCCTACCTTTCCCACTCCCTGAGAAGGTTATTTCAAGAGGCTGGGACAAAATATGTATTAAAACAGCGTGTGGAGACAGAAAATGGGGAATTTTTGTTTGTGTGCTTTGTTTTTCCCTGTGTGTGTTTTTCTCTAAGTGTGAATCACTGGACGCTGAAACAAAGCTCTCCTGATGAGAAACCATTCTTAGTGATAGTTTTTAGTGCTCTGAACCACTAGAGAGGAGCTTCTCCTTTTGGTGTCTATCTGTGGTTTTCTCCAAAGTAGAAAATAGTGTAGACGAAATGTTTCTTTATTAAAAAAAATAAAATCTGGTGATGGTGAAACTGTAGGCTCTATACATCTGCAGTTTGAAGCTTAATACTGTTGTACCTACTGGGCTGATTTGCTTTCTCTAAGGCAACAAATAACCTAACATTTTATACTGAAAGCTTGATACTCGCTAGCTTACTGTGTTATAGGAGCATGTCTGTCTAACAGACTAACAACAAAGTCACAAATGTCAGCTTTGGAGGAGAAGCAAGGGAGGATGTATTTAGTCTGGGATAGCTGGCCAATGGGAGGGAAGGTGGCAAAATGAAAATAAACTCACCTCACTTACTTTGTGGAGACATTAAATCTTCTAAATTCACAGTTGACTTGCAGTTAAATTTTGCATATCAGGCCTGTATCACTGTAATGCTTTTTTTCCTCCCCTTCCTGACAGGATGCTTTTGTATTTTGTTGTTAGCAGTAGAGGTGGAAAGACTCTACAGCTGTTTCTTCCCATCCAACTTGACAGAGGGAGGAATCTTTTATTTCTTACCTTTCATCTTTACGGAAGTACTAAAATACTGAAGAGAGAATGGTTGTATGTACATTTAGAGACTCCATCAACCTAGTAGTGGAGTCCTTCAGCCACTGATGTGTCTTAATCAGAGTGGCTGGAGCAGTATTGTCTCCCTTTTGCCATATGGGCGTGGAAGCACCAAATGCTAGGTGATTTGCTCCCCAGCCACACAGTAAGGCTTCCCAGAGATGCAGGGAAATAAATCCTGTGTATCCACCACACTGCAACGCCCCCAGTCCCATTTTGATGACTTTGCTATTAATGCTTTTGTAAGTAAGTGTTTGCAGCTCTCTGCATATGAATTAAGCTCGGAGTCACAGAATGACACTGAGGGAAAATAAGCTAAATATGGGGGTGAGAGAGAGAGAGGAAGATTCCCCCAGTGTGATTTATGCCCAGTTGTGTGAGGAGTTTCCCGAAGGCTTACTCAGAAGTCCACATTAACTGAGAAGAGTTTCACTATATGAAACAGAATATTAGGTAACCTACTGTGAAGAATAATGCTACATTTGAGGGACCCTTTAGGGATTCACAAGATGGACACTTTCATTTTTAAGTTTGGAAATGGGGTGTTTCACACTGTGGTATCAAAAAGTGAGCCTGCATGTGGTTGTACAGCACTGTGCTACAGTAAAGAAGTTAGAATTGCTGTGATAATGGTGATTCTTTTGGCCTTTAATGGTCCTTTACGTAACCCCTTAATTTATTTTTGTAGTTTATGGTATGAAACAGTGAGTGACAGGATATAATTTGTACTGCTGTTTGAATAGTTTTGTCTGTAGCATTTTGTAGAGACTTAAGGCAGGTGCCAGGGGAATTTCCCCTTTGAAAACTGTTAAAAGTTTAGATCCAGATAATACAGTCATTGGCTGGGAAGCTTTTTCCCCTTTTATGATTTGAATGGTTGTTTCCTAAATATATTGAGAACCTACTGGTTATCCTGGGATGTAGGTCAGGGATAGCCATTTCCAGATTCTTTCCAGGAATATCTCAAATCCCACTGTCTTTCTGTATAGCTTTGATTTGTTGAAATTCCTTTAGCCTAAGCCTTTGGTTAACTGAAGAACTAAAATCTTTTCAGTCCTTTTGGGTTTTACTGTGTCCATTAGCCTTTCAGACTGGTTCAAAGCAGTCAACATTTAATTTGGATCGTATCTCCTTAGAAAGCTGTTAGTCTTCTGTGGCAAGCTGTTTCTTACCATGTGGGTTATACTGATAATTAGAGATCGGGGTCTCATTTTACTCGGTATGCATTGACTCCATGAGTTCCAGGCAACAGGCTCTGTAATCCACCCTTAGCCTTTGGAGAACAGAACACAGTGATTTTTAGGCTAGCTTCTGGGCTTCCAAGCTCTTTCCTGCCTAGGTGTTCTCTGAGGAATCATGACTGTCCTATAAGCAGTTAAAAAAATCTCAAGGTCATGTGGATTAGAAGACCTCTCCCAGCAAACATTTGCATTTCTTTTTTGAAATGCTCACTCGGATATTTTTAGGAAATACTTATTTTTTTTATGAAGCTAGACCTTAATTCTGTTTCAGACAGAGTTAGTGTTCATTCTCTCCTGAAGGATTAGACATCTCTGTTGATTGTGCAGGCTTGAGCAGTAGCAAGTGAAATCAATGCAGTATTGAGACTGCTCTCCATTTTATTAGCCTTGGAGAAGCTTTTGTAATTGGATTAGGGTTACATTTTATTTCCTGTTATTATGCTCATGTGATCTTGTCTGTGGGTCAGTATAATTAAAAAGTCCAGTTTGCCTTTGTGATGTAGAAGAGGCATTGAAACGCTATAGTCAAGTGGAATAAGCTGAAGCAAGAGATGCTAATTGAACTCTTGCACGTATATAAAGAATGTACAGGTGATGCCATTGTTATTTTTGTACCTAGAGAGAGCCGGTTTGAAAAATCTGTGGTCAGTGCTCTTTTTTTGTGTGCAGCGAGGCTGATGTGAACAGATTGTATGGGCAGATTTGGAAGGCAGGTGTTCACATCACAAAACCACTGCTGTAATTGCTGTGGTGTGCTGTGCCATTCTCAAATAAAAAGGTCAAAAATAAATGGACACAATCTAACTTTTACCTGTATTAGTGGTTCTTTGAGGTAATTTTCTGTCATGCTAATGGTTTAGTGTGGGGAAAGTTTTTCGCTGATGACAGATAAGCTATTTTACCTTCCTTCTCAGACAAACAAACCTTTGCTTTCACACCATCTAGATCGAATTTTCAGTCGCTCGAGTTTGCTTTTCTGTTTTGAATGTTCGAAACCCCTTGGTTACAGGTCTAGGAACCACCTTTTCGTAACTGCAGTTCCTTGCTAAAGCATTTTGCTTTTTCAAACATTTGTTATCTTGATCATCTCAATCTCTCTTCAGACTTAAAATTATGGAAGGTTTTGTCTAAATGCACAGTCCACAGGAAGTAAGCATCTAGCTGTCACTTAGGCTTGCCCATTAATACCTCAGTTCAATTTATATGGTTGGCCTCATTTCTCAGACCTGGATGTCACAAGGTCTGTCTCCCAAGTGACAACACATCTCCTGCAGGGGATTTGTGGGTAGAGAGGAGGTAAGCTATTTCTTGTACAGCTCTGACTGCTTGGTCAGATGGCCATCACCTGCACACAGGCATACACAGACTTACATTTCAAATGCAAAATACATGAAACTTCTGACTTGAGAACACATTCCTGAGTCACTTAAGCTTGTTCTTTATATAGTATATAATTTGTTTTGGAGTTAGAAATGTGTCTTCCCGTTACCCACTCTGATTGTGGTGTTCTAGAACAGCTGCATTTGGGGTTTTACTTTATGAAGCTCTAAAAATAAATGTACTAATGATAAGTGATTTTCAGCATGCACAATGGAGAGGGGAGAGGGTTATTTCAAGAGATTAAAGAAGTTAACTTACTTTTTTTCCCCTTTATCACAGATGCCCGAGATGTGGAGCAATTGAGTAAGAATAACATTACACACATTCTTTCAATCCATGACAGTGCCCGCCCAATGCTTGAGGTAAGAGGTGTGGGGGACTCCATGGTAAATCCTTACTTTGCAGTCGACTGTTGTAGTCATCTTGGGGTTAATTTCTTGTTTTGTACAGTTGACATTTTGAAACTGCTTTCTTGTGGCAATGTTTGACAGCTGTAGTTTTGGGATGCAGTCATGGATTTTGTTGTTACTGCTGCTATAACAACAAGAAAGCTAACTAACAAAAGAAGAGACTATTGCAGTGTCAGACAATATAACACAATAATGGAATTGTGTTATTACTTTAATAGTAAAGGTAAGTTTCCTTCTGTGTGGAATTCAAGCATCACATTAACAACAGCATTTCTTCTCCCACTTCCCCACTACCAACCCTCTGCACTTAGGCCCCTGTTCTGAGTATTTATAGGATAGCTGTGTAAGAGGTTTGCAGTCCTTTTCTGTGGGAAATAGCCTTGTTTAGGCTTGGGGTGTGGGAGTAACTAGTGCTCCCTCCTGTAATATATCTAATACAGCAGAGCATCCATAAGTCTCCAACACTTCAACATGAAGTATTTTTCCCCATTTTACTGAAGAGCTGAAATGACTGGACTTGCTGTGTCACCTTCAGCAGTGAAAGAGCAGGCTGTGTGTCTCCTGTGTTGAACTGTTGTGCTTTTTTCTTTAAGCCAGCTTACCTTGCAAGGAGTTGAGTTTCACTGGGCTTTGCTATACTTTAAAATCCTACTATTTGGTTTATGTTGGGAACTGTTGCCCTGTTGAATTTCTTTGTTCCTTCCCTGCATTCCCCTTTCCATGAAATACGGCAAAACAGTGGGTAAGGCAGTTGCTGCTGTTACCCCTCAGATGCTGCTGGGAATCTCTGCTTTTCATTATTTTCCTGTAAAAAGTCTCTAGTGAATTCAGTCCTTAAACTGAATTTCCACCTCTCCCAGGCACATCAATAGGTAAGCTGAAAAAAGGTGTCCCTGGTATGTCATGTTTAAAACTAAAATGAAGTTAATGGTGAATTCAGGGCGGACCTTGAACTTAGAAGTGTGCTGAAACAGAGCTTTAGCTGTTGACTTTATTATACTGTCCGCTTGACTTCTGTTGTGCCTGGTGCTTGTTAAGTCTGAAATGTGCTGAATATAAAGAGTGCTCTTAGTTGAGCAGAAACAGTTGTACTGAATAAGGTAGATGTAATGTGTCCTCCAGGGTGCTGTTCTCTAAAATGAGTAAAAGCTGGATTCATTTTATTGTCATGATTAGAAAAGGAGGAAGACTAATTATGGCACAGATTGGCTGCAGCATCAGACCAGTGTTTCTTGTGGTGGTGGTAGTTTTGGCAGCCCACGTGCCACCCCCTCACTTGTGGTGATGCATCTGTTTGTGAGGCTGGGAGCTCTTGTGGGTTAAATAAAGCCAAGTCACCATTTCTTCCTCTAGCTACCCCCACAAAAGACATGAAGGATTATAATTACCTGGATCTGGTTTTAGTCTGGTTCACAGTAGTGTCCCAAAAGTTACAGTGGTATGGGAGCAAGTAGTGGCTGATTGAAGATGGATGCTATTTTCTCAGCATGCAATATACTTTTATATGCTGGTGGTCTGAAAAACAATTGTTAAAACTTCTCCCCAGTTCTTAAAGTAGTGGAAGGATTGTAAATTCCATTTGTTTGGGAGCTGAGCTGATTATTAATTACTTTATCATTCATGGTCTTACTGTGGTGCTTGTTTGCAACTAAATGCTTCTCAAGAGCCTAGAAAACATCTGTTAGGCTGTGTTACCATATTTGTTATTTACGTCTTTGTCAGGTTATAGGTGGGTTTGTTTACAGCTTGTATATCTACATTGTTCTCAGAGCTTGTTTTCAAGTCTACTGAAATCTGATGTGTCTCTCTCTTCCCCTTTCCCCTCAGACTTCACCTGTGGAAAGATGGCTTACATTTGTGTTCAGAAATTAATCTGATATTAGTACCTTTAAGCATGGAATGCAGTGATATAAGAAACTTTGTTTCCTGTGACTCCCTGTTTTGTGTGTATTCCCTGTTTTGTATGTCTCTCAATATTTTATCTCAAGTAGTTCCTAGTCAGCCTACAGCAAATGCTACAAATACTTACACAAAGCTTTCTGTGCATGCTGTGGAACATAAGTGTTTCTAGACATGGAGAACTGGTGTTCTCCATGGTGTTGTGGTAACATGTTAGCCGTTTTTGGCTCTCTGTGGAACAAACATGGATGCATAAGTTAGCTCTCAGAGAGGTGACAGATGACCCACATCTTGCTTGTCAGATTTTGAAGTTTCAGTAATAACTGTCCTGATGCAATAATGCTTCTGATACAGCACCTAAAGCTGCTAATAGTGGGTAGAGAATGAAAATGACTCATCTAGCTTCATTGTCCTTAAGAATGCAGTACTCATTAAAGCAAATACCAAAGTATGTGGTGAACACCAGCTTGTAACAAATAGTAAAATTATTTTCCACTTAGTAACATACAGCATTTCACCTCACTGTGATGTTACAGACTGTTTGTACTTGATTGCTTAACATACAGTATTTCTTTAGAAGTGTGCTTTCCTCTGCTTTTTATACCGCAGTAGTTGGAAATATGCTGCTTTAGTCCCTCTTAAGTTGTTAAGGTATTAGAAAATGATTGAAGAGTTTACTTGAAGGTATTATATCGGTTTAGGTTACATAGTGTGTGCTTGCTGAGAAATAATAAAAAAAAATAATATCTTCTTACTGAAATTTGGTTTCAGACATTATTTCAATGATTGTTTACAAACCATCATGGATGTCTGATTCACGGGTGGCTCATAATCAATATTTTGCCTTTAGGAAGTTGTGTACTTGCAACCTGGAATAACAGGGAAAAAATAAGTTGTATTCTAAGGCTTTTTATACCTTTAAGCATTGGCAGCCGGCATTAAGTAAAAGACAGAATTGTTCTGTAAAGCTTCAAGTGATTTAGATTGGAAGGAACTTGCCAAATTTGGCTTGAGCTGTCTTGCAATATTACCCCTTAGCTCTTTTTAATAAACTATTTCAAGGAAATTTGTCCTTTAATAAAACCTATCCTGAAATTAATTTATATTGGGAGACTATCCAAAAAGCTGTTGTTCCAATGAAGTACATCATTGTCATAAAGGATCTTAACCACTCAGATAAGCATTTTGTAGTTTAAAGATGCAGGTTTGTAATCCTATCACAAAAAAAAACTTATAGGCAACTGGTCCAAGGAAAAGGACTGTATGTTGTATGGGGCAAAGTTTTTATTTCAGATGCACAGAAGTCACCCCCTGAGTAAGTGTGATGCCCAGCAGCATCATTGTGTTTCTACAGAGGCAATAGCCTTGGTGAATCAAGTTGGCTTTTCCAGAGCACTCTGGATGGCTGCCCATGGAACACTCACAAATGTTTTATAAATCCACACAAAAGCTGTATACAGAGGAGAATAATTAGGTTTCTTGCCACCTGCTTTCTAATCTATTTCTCAGGTAGTTCAGGTTTTAAAATCTCTGTGCAGAATTTGAGACACTGAAAGGCGGATGGGGAAACATATCTAAGAGTGTGCTTTAAATAATACTGTATTTGGCAGTGACCTGTTGGATCTGTCCAACAGGTTGTCATCTATCTGTTCTTCTGTAAAGAATTTGACACAGTTCACCACAACATTCTTCTCTAAATTGATACAGAGATACAGACTTTATAGGACTGTTCAATGGATGAGGAATTGGTTGGATGGTCACAACCAGAGGGTAGTGGTCAGTGTCTATATGGAGATCAGTGACAAGTGGGGTCCTTCAGGGATCCATATTGGGATCTTCATCATAATATTGATCGCCATCAATGATATAGACAGTGGAATCAAGTGCAAAGTCAGCAAGTTTGCAGATGACACCAAGCTGAGTGGTGCAATTGACACACCTGAGGGACAGATGCTGTTCAGAGGGACCTGGACAGACTTGACAAGTGGGCCTGTGTGAACCTCAGGAGGTCCAAAAAATCCAAGTCCAAGGCCCTGCACCTGGGTCAGGGCAGTCACTGGTATCAAAACAGGCTGAGGGATGAAGGGATTGAGAACAGTCCTGTGGAGAAGGACTGGGGTCACTGGTGGATAAAAAGCTGGACATGAGCTGGTAGTGTGCAGCTGCAGCCCAGAAAGCCAACCATATCCTGGGCTGCATCAAAAGAAGTGTGTCCAGCAGGTCAAGGGAGGTGATTCTCCCCCTCTACTCTACTCTCATGAGGCCTCACCTGGAGTTCTGTGTCTGGTTCTGGGGGCCCCAACACAAGAAGGACATGGCACTGTTGCAGCAAGTCCAGAGGACGGCCATGAAGATGATCAGAGGGCTGGAGCACCTCTGCTGTGAAGACAGGCTGAGAGAGTTGGAGTTGTTCAGCCTGGAGAAGAGAAGCTCCAAAGGGACCTTATAGTGGCCTTCCAGTACCTGAAAGGGCTACAGGACAGCTAGGGCGTGGCTTCTCACCGAAGAAGGTAGTGATAGGACAACGGGTAATGGTTTTAAACTGAAAGAGGGTAGATTTAGGTTAGATATAGGGAAGACATTTTTTATGGTGAAGGTGATGAAACGCTGGAACAGATTGCCCAGAGAGGTGATATAGGTCCCATCCTTGGAAACATTCAAGGTCAGGTTGGATGGGGCTTTGAGCAACCTGAACTAGTTGAAGATGTCCCTCCTCAGTGTAGGACAGTTGGACAAGATGACCTGATCTCTTGGTAGTGGAGTCCTTTGGCATTAATTTATCTGTAGCATTATCATTGTCAGACTGACCACTGCTGCATCACAGGAACCTCTGTATACTGCACTCATCTTGGAGACCATAATGATCACAGTAATCATAGAATTGTTTTAGTTGGAAAAGACCTTTAAGATCATTGAGTCCAGTCATTAACCCAGCACTGCATATCTTCAATCAACAAGAGTTTACCTGGGCATTCCTGTACTGTCCTCTGCCACAAAAGCTTTCCATTCTTTACTCTGTTTATGACAGACTGCATGAAGAGTAGGCTGTTGAATGTGTACTGTTTCTATATGCATGTCAGTTTTCTTTCTTTGTATTCTGTTGCTGTAAAATATTTGTTTTGCTTTTATTTTTAGTGTGTTGTTTTTTCAGATGAGGAAAGAGTACATCAGTGTATGTGGTACTTTCAATTAAAGTCATTTGGATGACACGTGAGTAAATGAAATCCCAACAAAACATGCACAGTTTTTTAGGTTGAAGGATATCGTCATCTCTCCTTGCTCAGTACTAGAGCTGTTTTAGGCATCTCCCATTTCTTGTGAATAGCTGGTCTGTGTCCGTGTGATACTCAGATATCAGATGGTTCAGTTTCAATTCCTAGTATTTGTGGGATTTCTTCTCAAAACAAAGATAATGATTTTAAAGCACTGTGTGGAGTATTTTGAATGTTGCAATAATGATTCCTCATTGCTGAGAAAATAGTCTGTGATGCCTATGAAACATTTGCTCTTCTTTTTCTTTTCTTAAAATATTACCTTTATAGGTTATGGATTTTCTCTTTCATTCTGCATAGTTAACCAGAACAGCTGCAGAAGACAGTCATTCTTTTTTTCTTTGCATTTTAGTGCCATTAATAATACAATGTCAATTTGGTACATGCTATCTCCAGAGCAGTTGTATACCTCCCCTTTTCCTGAATTGATGACTACCTAAATAACTGTTGATACGGTAAGTGTGTGGATGGGGAGGTAGAGAAGAGCTAATTGCTGACTAACCTAAGCATCTTGTCCAGTCTGTTAACTTGTGCAGCCAGCACAACTGTATCTTTGAATAAAAAACTTCATAGGCCAGCCCATCTTATGAAGAATTTTAGATAAATCTTTTTATTTATTTATTTATTTTTCCCTTGCAAGTGCTTAACATTTAATCAGAGTAGAAATATGGTTTCAATTACTCAGTATCTAAGAAGCTGAACTGAAAGGGAAGACTGCAGTTTAAAAAAGTCTGTGCTTATCTTTTGGAGCAATCTTTTATGTTCTCTGAGTAAACAGTCAAATGCATTAATAGAATAGAGGTAACACAAAGATGCTGTAACTGGAGCAGAACCAGTAAGTGTGAGGATTAGAAGTTACAGAAAAATAAGGATGCTACAGAGAGGCTGTATAGCTTCTCTGCACCAGTTTTATCTAGTGAATGGTGTGATATTATCTGTTTTATAAGGTGTTAAGGGTGAGAAAATGGCAGCTGGGGAAATCATAAGAGGAACTGCTGGATCAAGTTTATGAATTAAAAAAAGGTGTATGGCTGCCTGGTAAATTGAGAGCTTTGAAAGTGAAGAGCTAAATGACTGAATGCCCTATCAAAACTGAGAAATGTTTCTAAGATCAAATGGTTATATCCTGCAGACCTAGTATAGATAGTACATTCATATCAGCTTGCATTAAGATCTGAATCTTGTTTCATTTTTTTTTTTAAGTCTGGCTGAGTATTGTAAATCTTAAACCAGTTTTAGCTGGGCACAAGTCTTGTATGTTTACAGATCTTTAGACCATACATGTGCAGCTTTTTTACAAAAGCAGAGTTAGTTCCTATAGAGGAACTGGACTGGCAGTTCTAGCACAATGCAAGTAATCTGCTTAGCATAGTTTGTGGTTAGTATTTTTGCAGCTATTTTGTTTTTTGTTATAGAAACCTATCTTACCTGCTGTTAACAGCTAGGTTCACTATAAGTTTACTATAGGGAAGCTTTTACTGAAGCTTTGAAGGGAAACAGCCTCATTTTCTTCAATTTTTCTGATTCTTCCCTTTTATCACCAGTTTGTGGGAACTTTTTTCTTTATTTCATGGTTCTGGACCGACTTAATTTTTTGTTTATAACAGGGATTACTCTGTGCTAAGACAGAAATAAAAATTCCATTTGTGCCTTCAAGTTCCTCAGCTGGTAACTCTGGAAGTGCTGAACGCTGGTTTGGTGCTTGCTTTGGTTCTGTAATCTGAAGGAGCAGCTTCATGCAGACACCACTCAAGAAAGCATTTGTCTGGACTCAAAAGCCTATCACTGCTCAACATGAAATAACTGAATAGGGAAATACTGGGAAACCAGTCAGCCCTACTTTTTTTTAGAGGAAAGCATATGCTAATTCTGGACATACGCAGCTCAGCAATTGAGAACCACACAAGTCTATTAAAACCACACAATGATGTTGGATAGCATACAGAAGTTCTGAGCTGTAGGAGACCATTCATATATGAACATTGCAGCTTGATGACATTTTGAGAGAAGTCCATTCTGGATGTTGCTGGGCAGCATTTTCCCTGCAGAAGCTCTGATTTCTTTGGAATCCAGCCCAAAGACTTATGGAAGCTATTAAAGAGGAAGATGGCAAGATAGCCTTCAGAATCAGAGTTGCTAATACAGCAAAAGATGATTGCTGTTGTATAAAGATCAGCTCTGCAAATTAGTCAATTTAGTCAAGTCAGACTGTTGCATTTCCATCTATAGCACTACTGTCTTATATCATCAGTGTTGGAAGCTGTCAATATTCAGCCTTTGTGCTGTGGTCAAGAGGAAGTGTACAAGTGCTTCTCCTAATAAAAAAAAACCTTAACTTTCTTCTATGATGTTTCACTGCCTTTTCATGATAAGGGTTTCCCCTCATGAGATGTTTCAGAAGACCATGCTGAGCAAAATAGCTATCCTTTAAAAATCTTTCAGGTGTAGCGGCACCAGAAGATTCTCTAGTTTGAAGTAATGCCTTGTCTGGAATTGGCTCTGCTGGTGAAGTTGGAACCTCTGACTAATTTTTCAAAAATTACATTGGTAGCCCACTAAGACATCTCCAAAAGACTTACACAAAGCAGCTTTTAAAGTTTGTTGGGCTGGGCCTTCATCACAAGGAGCCCTTGGCAGAGACTGCTTTGGTGATGCACTAGGTCCACTGTTGGAATTGCTCAGCAAGCACTAGCTGTGTCAGGGGAAGGATGTTCCTGTAGTGGCAGATGGCAGAGAGGAGAGGACTGTCTGAAGCTTTCAATGGTGAGCTGTTTGCACAAGAGGTGTTTAGACCAGTAAATGCCTGGTGTTCCTCATTGCTTGGATACAGTGTGGAGGAGATGATGTGGAGAGGGTATTAATCCGCACTTGTAATGTGAGCATATTCCAGAGGTGTAGCGGTCATGATCCATTATTCCCTGAAAGAGAAAGGCAGGAGGGATATATTGTTTTGTTGTAGTACTCAAGATTGAGGGTTCAGGGACAAAGTGTGATAGGCAGTGTTCTAATGCTAGATACGCCCTGATGTGCCTGGGGGCTTGAATGCATCATCTAGTCAAGGCAGGCTAACAAGATCCTTCCTCTCAGCTGAAGTATGTAGTCCTGTAAATACTCTTGGTGTGTCCTCAAGGAGGTAAACCACAACTTTGTATAAACCATTAGTGTTTTTTCCTACAGTGCATTCCTTCAGATGAGCGAGATTAGAACTGCATTTCAGGGTTAGAACTGGAAATAGCATGTGCAGCTCTCTGTGCAAGTACAGTAAAATCCTTAACTCTTCAGCATTTCCCTCTTGCCATTTTAGAAAGGGTGCCAGAGGGGAGGGATTTAACAGGACACTTTATATTTTTGATTGGCACATTCCAGCCTTAATGATGTGGACTTTACAAAAGTCTCTGCTGAGACTACTTCCTAACAAGAACATGAATTGTAAAAACCACTGTATTATTCAAGAACACAAACCAAATGTATAAATTCTATTGCAGGAGCATCCCACTTGGTGGTTCATATTCTTCATGTAATTTCAATTTCATTTATAATATTTTTCACAACCAAACCTGAATGTGTTGTTCACTAAAGTCAATTAGTGTTTTTTTTTTTGCTGAAACACAAATGTATTTTCTATGAGTCATTAATAAAAGCGGCACCAATGATGATTGCTACAGAAAGTAACTGAAAGGACAAACAAACGGTTGAACGGTTTTCAGTTCAGCAGGTTCAGTTTGGTGTATTACTGGACAAAACCCTTGATAAACTCTTGTTGGTTTGGCTTGAGGAAGCTTTGTGCTGGCTGTTTCCCACTTTAGCTTTTTTGTTGAAATGCCCCTAAACAAAAATAAGTTGTCCTGCCCTCATCTGTTGGTCTGACGACTCAAACTAACCCAGGGTTTTTGACTAACCTGAAAGAACCTGCCAGGTGCTGGAGGTTTTCTATTTGCATCTGGGTTCACAAATTTAAGTTCAGGGTTTTAGGTTCTAAAAAACTTTCTTGGAAGTCGTTGATGGTATCTTTACATAAATTTAAATAGAGAGGTTTAATGCTGAAAATACAACCCTGCTCTTTTTAGACTTTTTTTTTTTTTAATTTTGTTTTTACAACCCCTTCCCCCTACTCCCTGCCTTTGGAGAATAGAGTTTTTGTAATTTGATGTCTTTTGCCCCGTCTCCTCGCCTTTTAACATCTGAAGTTCTAGATTCAGGTTTCCAGTGCTAACTAGACCCACAGAAATGCACATACAGCAGTGGTGGGGACAATATTCTGAGGGACATCTGTAAAAAACATTACTTGGAAAACCCACTGATCATGAAATACTGAGTAGCATTTTTAGTCATTCCTCTTATTCTTGTGCATCCTGTTTTGCTTGAGGATTCAGTTTTATATAAAAAATTAGGATGTAGTCAAACTGAGCATAACTCTCAATTACTTCAGGACATCTTTGTTACAAAGGAGCAAATATCCATATAGGTGCTGTGTTTGTTTCATGGTACTTTTTCAATCCTGTTCGGAGTAAAAATTATTCTTGCTGTTGTGCAGTGAAATTTGTACATGTTCTTTAGAGATCCTATTCTCAGTCACTGACCCATTATCTGACATGTAGTACTTACAGATGTCTCATTTTGCTACTGCAAAATTCTGTGTTCCACTAAAAAAACCCAAATGCCAGTTTTTACAAGTTTAGTTAGAATGAAACTGGAGCTTTTAAAATAAATTATAGGTAAGTAGAATAGAAACAGTGTTCCTTGAACTGGATTGATATGTTTCCTGAGCACTACATGAAATATTGGATTTAATATCAAAGACAGACATAGTCTTGCTGACTTGTCCAAATGTGAGATAACTGTTCAGTTTCCAATCTCAGTAAATCAACCTCTAAAATAACTAGAAATTTGAAAATTACTGCAATTCTATTAATACTTTATTAACTGTACTGTAAAATCTCTGCATATATATGTGTGTGCCTAAACATTTCTGGTTTTAATACTTTGATGCTCATTGCAGCAGAACTGACAGTTCTAGAATGTGATGAAATTGTGCAAGTGTTGTTGTTTCTCAAACAACAGTGAATTTTAGAAATTTTACTTAACTCTCGCTTGTTTCAACTTTGACAATCTTGAAATCAGAATACTTGCTCTAGTTTTGTTAGCTCTCACTGTATCGGTTTAACTGTAGCATTTAGTTTCAGGGCCTAAGAGAGATAGAAATCTAGTTTTGGTGGTTACTCTTGTCTGCTGAAACAGAAAACAGAGGAGTAGAATTAT
Source organism: Apus apus (assembly GCF_020740795.1). Lineage (NCBI taxonomy): Eukaryota > Metazoa > Chordata > Aves > Apodiformes > Apodidae > Apus > Apus apus. The sequence goes on from NC_067283.1 coordinate 70,424,910, forward strand.
ATTTTATTTTACTGAATTTTAGGGGTATTCTTGACAGGTTCAAAATACCAAAAGAAACAGGAGTAGTGCTTTTATGTGATGAGGGCATCAGGTAGGATTATCATGTGAATAACTTTAGAGGAGTGTGTGTCTTGGAGTGTAGGGGTTGTGTGGTGGTGGTTATTGATGGAGAATGGAAAAGTGAGCAATGGTTTAAAAGTAACAAGTGGAAAGCAGTAGTGAATGGAGATGAGCAGGAGAAAGCTTCGTTCAGCATCTCATTGACCTAGGAGCTTGGTTTTGACCACATTCTATATGGTTGGAATGTTTTATTAACTAAGAACATACAGAATTTCTCTTTAATTAAAAAGGTGGGATTGCTTTTTTTTAAAAAAACCACAAAAACAAACAAGCAACAAACGGGTAGTCTGGGGAAAAAACTTGTTTGGAAGATAAGACACAACTGACACCACTGACAGCTGAAGAAATGCTTGAATAACAATATATTAGCAGCAGTATTCAATAAATAAAGTGGGTGTATTACTTCTTGTAGTATTTAAAATAGTATTTCTCTTTTCATCAGTTTTGATAATTGCAAGCTTTTCTCTTTGCTTTGAACAAATACCATGTTTTGGGATGAGTAGCTATTCTGTGGCACGTAATTCAGTGTGTGTAGGTGAAGTGGTACAATACCTGTTTTGAATTGTTCTGTCTGTCATCCACTGAATAATTTTTTGAGATTTGTCATTTCTAGGGAGCAAAACAGTGTTAATTTAAAAATAAATTAATAAAATAAAGACTTCCATATGGCTGACATAAAATTTGTATTTGCCTTCCCATCTTAATGAGCGTGCAATCTTAGTTCAGGTTTGGTTATTGCATCTGCAACCAGATTCAAGTTTGGTTCGTGAAACTGCAGACGAGGTGCTGATTTGGAGCTTGCTGAAATTTCCACTAAGAGCTGGTTTACTTTAGTCTTACTGTGTTTTAGTTGCTGTTTCAGTGATTGTTGCCTTCTTACATCTTACGCTTTGCAGGTTCAGAACAGCAAGCAAAGTGCTAGGTAACAAAATAGTGACGTGTCTTTCTTTCTTGCGTGCTAGTACCCCATCGAAAATGTAGGTACTTATTGTTTCTTTGGCATTAACTGTTCTACTTTGAAAGGTCCCTTTGGGACAGTTCTTAGATGTTATCTGCAGGGTATATGCGCAGGAAGGATAACAGTGTCTTGGGGCACAAATATACAAATAATATGATTCTGGCTAGTTTGGGTTTTTTTTAGCAATCTCAGAGACCAGGGTTCTGTAATTAAGTAATTCCTTTTGCCAATGTGTTTAAAAATGACAAAAAGACAGTCTATCCAGTATATGTGAGGAAAAGCTAATTCAACAGTGATCAACATATGTATCTACACAGAAAATACCTCAAAGTTGCATTTATGAATACCTGCCCCATACTGTCTTGTATTTCAGGTATCCAATTATGATGGAAGATATTTGAACCTACTATTATCATTGTTATTTTAACCAACTTGATGATAGGGTGGGATCCTCAGGAGTTACCAAACCTGGCCAAACTGTTTGGGTCAAAGTCACTGAGAGTTTCACTGTTGATTTTTGTGGGAGTCAGATTAAGTCACCTGCACAGTACTTTTGAAATCCCACCTCTAACTATTTCTGAGTTGAGTGTGTGATGATTTCCTCAGAGGGAGGGGTCCATCACCACAGCCTTCCAGAAACATCATACAAGTGACATGCATCAGTCAAAATACCAAATTCCAGTAACTTTAACCATCTCCTGTCTGAGAAGCTATATTAATAAAGCTGATAGCTGTTGCTGAGCATTTGTGGGCACAGTAGTGAAAAGTGTACCATGGGCTTTGCTGGAAGCTGTAAGTGGTGAAGACCTCCAGGATCAGGCTCTGGATGAGCCATTCAGTAACGTGTGGTCTCTCGTACGCTAGTTTCATGCTTGCTTGTGGTAGTGGGAACTAGCCAGCCATGACAAAAAAAGAACATTGTGGGTCTGAAAAGTTGTGCTGGTGCTACTTCTGCTTTTCAAGTGAACATGATCTGAAAGCCTCTCTGCACTCAGCCTCTGAGGAGCACTCTGCATGTGCCATAGCTTCTAAAATCTGTGGAACAGCTTGTGTCAGTGCATGCTGGAGAAGCAAACCTTCTGGCATATAGCATGCTCCAGAGTTAAACCATCTCCTGCCTTCAGTTTTCTTCCTGGTTTTTTCCCTTAGTGGTGCAGAATTAGTGGAGTTGTCTAGAGGTGTGGGGGAAAGAAAAGCATGTAAATTTACTTTCAGGTCACAGGCCCTCCTTCTACTGGAGTGACTCACTTGAAGTGATACTAGTGTCCAAGATAAACCTCTCAGATGTGTCATACTAGATGCTTATTATCGTAATTAATCTGTCACAATATAATGATCATATTCATCTTGGCAGCCTATCAATATATGTATTTCTGCTCCATTGTCTTTCTAAATGAATGTATCTGTGCAAGCTGTTGTGGATCAGCTTATGGCTGTGTAGCCATCCTGGTTGCCTCCAGCAGGCATCCCTTCTCTTCATACAAGGCAGGAGGAACTGTTTCTTGTTGATGCTCTTGCCTCCAGCAGCAAAGCTGCTTTGGTTTGCAAACTGTCTTCATTCTCGTTCTGTCTCCCCTCAGCTGCATTTTGCCATGCAGCTCTCACACAAAATGACACATGCTGTCACTGGCTTGGTGTTGTCCTGATGGTGCCTTCTTCCTTGTCAGATGCTGCCATGTCTTCATCTCCATGCTTGGCACTGTCTGTAGAGCCTTCCTTGCTCTGACTCTGCCTTCCCCAAACCAGAAGGCCATAAAGAGAAGCCACTCTCCTCTGGTTGTGGCATACTGGGCTGACCTGTCAGTGAAGAAGTCTAGTAAAGCATGGTGAGGTCAGGACAGGCTCCCAAATCTGTGTGGCTGTGAATAACACACTGGATGAAGGTGGACTGAAAAAGTGGCTGGTGCCATGTGTAAATGGTGAAGAGATAGGAGTGAGGTATCACCACATCCTTTCTGACATAGTGGTAAAGTTCATGCATCTTGCAGAGGATTAGCATGACGTGTCATGGTGCCAGGGGACAGGACCTTTGATAAAAGGGATTCATTCCTCTTTAGTGTAAGATGGCAAGTGAAGTAACAGTGCTTGTAGGGGAAATTAAATGGGTTTCTGAACCACCAAAGCAAAGGTGGTGTTGGAGAAGATGCTGCCTCAGGTAGCCACTAGAGTTGAGTGATGACATTTTCACACACCCCCACCCTAGTTGGCAAATGAAATGCCTGGTAGATGCATGCTGTGTTTCGCCTTGTTGGGAATAGATAAATGTGTGAATTTCCATGTGTGTTGTTGGACACATGGGATTATTACAGGGGTTTGCATTGTTACAAAAAGATAAACTAATGTACATTTTATGGTGGACCTTTTGCTGTGAATCCTTATCTTTACAAGTACATCTGAATAATTCATAACTGTGCTTCTGAGCTAAGTTGAAAGTCTCCCAGAGAGCAGTGTAGCTGTTGTGTGTCTGAGCTGCAACCTGTATTCTTGGAATTCCTATTTGAGAAGTTATACAAATAATGCTTGCAGAAGTGTTCTTTTTCTTAACAGCCATAAGAGCAAGCTTTGGAAAGAAAATTACAGTTAAAATGAGTGTTGACAATGCAAAGCAGTAGTGTGTGATTATAGTGTTGCTTTAAATATACTCAGTAACATTTTTAATGAATCAGAAATGGGTTAACTAACTTCCCTAATTGATCTTGTAACTTACAATTGCTGACTAAGAAAGTGAGGCTAACTTTGTGGAAGAAAAGCATGAGTTTTCCAAAATTCCTACCACAAACATGGTTCATCTCTGGAAAGCATTTTGTTTGGTTTATCAACTAGGTAAAGTTGGTAAACCAGGTTGTAGCATCTGTTCAGAGAAAAAGAAGGGCAGGAGAACATGCAACTTACTTTTAATAGAAATGTAAGAAAAATGAAAATTTAAAAAAGAGATTTACATGTGTTTAGTAAAGATGCTTATGTTTAAAAAAGCTTCCTGTTGGGCACTGGGATAAGCATGACTAAGCTATGTGCTGGTGTCTTAGCTACAAAGCAGATGTGAAAACTTTCAAAATCTGGCTGTGTAGAGATGATCTCTGCTTGTCTGAATAATGGTGTGCTTTCCTCAAAGTCAATAAAACTGCACCAATCTTGAGCAGGACGTGCATGGTGGTAGATAAATGTACTTAACTTGGATATTTTCTTCTCATTCCTTTTTGCTTCTTTACACAGGGACTGAAGTATCTGTGTATTCCTGCTGCTGACTCACCCTCGCAGAATTTGTAAGTTTTCTTTAAAAATAAATCACAAAACCCCAGAAATCCCTCAGGACCGTGATGCCTGTGTTACAATGAGCTGCAAGATCTGATTCTCATCTCTCACAAGCGTTACAGAAATGTGGGTTTTAATCTGTTCAGAAAACAGAGCAATACTTTATTCCAGCCACATAGATTCAGACCCTGCTTTTCATACGTAAGGGTTTGTAGGAGAGTCAATATGTAAACACCTTTCATTTGTTGCCTTAAACTTTAGGAATTCCCTAGTGAGTCTGCTCCTAATTATTCCCAGTTTATTCTAGCCATTGTTTTTTGTTAATATTTTTGCTTGGCTATTCTATTTTGTTAGCATTATCTTGATCTATTAACAAAATGAAAATATTGGAAAGAGGCATGCAGCCTGGTACTTCATGGGTTGAAATAAATTCCTCACAGTGGGTCTTCAAGATAAAGTCCCAGTGTGCAAACTACCCCTGCAACTATCTGCTCTGGACTTCTTGAACCTTCCTCAGAAGGCCCTGCTGCTTCTAGTGGTAGGCTGGCACAGCAGGGAGTTTCTGCCCTACAGCGAGTCTTGCCTTGAGGATAAATATGCTGAAACTAGGGTGTTTCAACCTCACTCTTTCTCATTTCATCTTCTCATCTGCTAACATTCCTGAAGTGCTAATTGACTTGCCCTTGGTTTTAATACTTTGAGCCATTGAGCATAGCAAGTATCTATTCCAAAGACAAATAAAAACAGGTATTTGTAAGAGAACTGGGATGGTGACCAATTCTTTCTTCTAGAGCTCACTGTTTATGTTGGAGAGAGGTATGCAGGGGTTTCAGCCACATCCTGCCACCAAGTTTTGTAGAGAAACAAATAGTTGAAAGAGGCTTGCAAGGTACGGAAGGAAATGCAGCGCTGCTTTTCTCTCACATCACAGCAATATTCCGGCTCATGCTTTCGGGGGATATTTTTAAAGTATGTGTTTCTCATACCCTAGAAGGATTCCAGTGTGGCATTTGATGTGTGGTGATTTGCCTTTTCATTCTGCATTTCTGTTGTGATTTTGGGGCGGGGGGGGGAACAGATACACCACACACATGCACCACCCCAACCCACAACAAAAACACCCCAAACCCCTAAGCTTCAAGACAAGTAGGCAATCAGAAGGCAGACAGCTAACTGTCTTTGTCATGGACAACTTCTGTGGCCTTAATACTTAAACAGAAACAAATACATGTAGAAAAAATCCTTTTGGGAAGGAAAAAAAAAAAGATTACTGGGAAACATTCACGTATGTTAATTGTTTATTGGTATTCTGAGATCTGTAGCTTTTTCTCTCAACATTTTGCAGATCTGCTTCCTTTCTTAATAGACATCTGGATCAATTGGGAATGGAAATAGAAAGGATGGCATTTGTGATGAGTGTTAATCAATGTACAATTCAGCCCCTTCCTTACTGTTAAATATCAAGGAGTTATACTGAAAAACCACCTCCTGTACTTGAGCTGTCTGGCGCAATACCAAAACTTTTAAAGCTTCAGTAAGAAGATACAACATTTGCATGAGTATTGTTTCTGTTATGCTGCAGGCATCTAAAATAACTTGCTTTGGTATCAGGTGGTTGCAAGCAAACATCATTACTTCTAATACTGATACATTTTATCACTTAAAATAAAACTTGATGAGTAACTGATTTTTCTTTTTTGCTTTGTACAGTTCAGATCTTCAAGTAAAATCAAGTCATGATGCTTGCAAATAGTGATGTTGCTTCCTTTGCACATACAATCTTATAAAAGCAGTTTGTGAGGATTTGGCACAGTCTTATCTAGGAGGGGTTAACGTTACTGCCTGTGCCCTCAGCAGAGGGAGGCATAGCTGGGGAACAGGAAAGGGATTTGATACCTCTACAACATCTTTGTCAACCTGTCTTTCATAAGACACATTCTGGTATTGTCAGAGAAGAGAGGAGAAAAAAAAAAAAAAGCAGCATCGTGCATTGCAAGTCCTTGTGTTTTCTTAGCCATAGTTGTCAGCCACAATTGACCAGATACACACTGCAGCCTTGTCTGTTTCTCCCAACAGCAGGTTTGTCAAGAGCTTTGCTTCTACTTTGCAACTGAAGGCAGGTTGATAAGTTCCAACTGAAAGCCTTTACCCAGGGAGTTTTGGGACTGTGAGCTCTTTGTTCACTTGAGCTCAGTTTTTCTGAGGAAACTTCTGGTTTTTATGTGTGTGTTGCAAATGCGCTCCTAGTAAGCTTGTTTAGTGGAGCTCCCTTCCTCAGAGGAATGAATTTCCAGGGAAATACACCAGGGATTCCCCAGTTTACATGTGGACGTTCACTAAAGCATCTCAAAAGTCTGCTTCTACTCCTGTGTTCTGCCCCTAGCAAACAGAAGAATCAAGCTGTTGCTTTTGAGACTCAAGATGCTTCCTGGGTGGTTAATGAGTGTTTTCCCTGGATTGTGAGAATTTTACCTTGGATCATTGACTTCTCCAGAAATGCCATATCCTATAGAACGTGTTGCTAAAACATTAATTCTATAGAAATCATCTTCCCTTTCTGTCCTGTTCCAGCTAGTTGTTTTAGACTATGTGTTTCTAAGGAACTAACCTCCAACAGACAGGCTGTTAGTGGTGATAACACAGAAACCAGATAATCTATTAAAAAAAGAAATGTTGGTGGATCTTTGTTGCATTTACATTGCCAAAGGAAAGGAACATCAAGATGATTCTTTCTGTCTGATCTGAACGCTTTCTTTTTAACCTTTATAATATTCCTAGAAGTCTGACTAGCAACATTACCTTCAGCCTAGTTTTGGGTTATTCAGCTTGCTAATGCATGATTTAGACAACTTTTACAACATACTGGTAAAGGCACTGTGCTGGTTCTTCCCGTGGTGTTTTCCCTGTGAAGATGATGCAGTTCAGGACCCAGCTTTAATGTGGGAGATGTGAAAGCCAGATATCATGTGATAAATTGTCTTGAAGTAACTGTTCAGTCCAACAAAGAGGCTGCAAATCAACACATTTGTCAAGTGCTTTCCTGTTGCAGATGGTAATCAACTGTTTTGAGGTTAATGTAAGACTTGCCATTCTTCTGGGTGTCTGGCACTTGCCACACAGCTAACTGGTCCTTGGTCCTATTTTTTGTATAAATATGTTTAGTTAGTTTGTTAGTTTATTAGTTTAGGCAACTGTGCCTGTTGGAGCCAGCAGAGACCCTGATACCATACAGTTGTGGAGGAGTATGTTTCTCCTTTCCTCTCAAGGTGAGGAGGAGGGGCCATGGTTCTGCAGAGCAGCACTAATTCTAAGCTTGGCAATTTCTCTTCTCATTTTAATGAATAACTGTAAACATTTACACTTGACAGTGGTTCTGCAGACAGTGTCAGCAATAAGGAAGGTTGAATAAAACTGAGAGGATGGAGTTCACTGCTAGCTCTATTTAGGACCTTTCAAAGGTGTTATGTTCATTTGCAGATATTTTCAAACCAAAGCGTTGAAGTGTTTAACTAAAAATTGTGCTAGACCACTGAAGTGAATTCACTTGGAGCTGCACTGTGGGTCTGATTTTCTAGAGAGAAAGCAAGATGTCTGTGTGAGAAGATTGGGATGTTGACCCTAACCAAATTTCATCTCACTGAATCTGTTCAATCTCAGAGAAGTGCTTCTTCATTGTGCAATAGCAACACCTCTTGCACACATAGCCCAACAGCTCATTTATCCTCCGAGTTCATTTATGTGAAGCTGCTTGTGCCCCCCAGGCAGAGCTGGTTGCCATGATTTGTTAGAACTCAGCCATGGAAAATGTTTTGGAGTGGTAGTCTGAGTAGAAATGCAATTGTGTTTTCATGTTGTACCCAGCAATACAAGAACTTACTTGGAAAAGGAGTCCTGGGCTTTGGGTTCTTTCTTTTTAGATATTTCAGCTTAGATGGCATTATTTTTGTAAGTTCCACAGGCACTGTCATTCTGTTGCATCACTGTTGTCCTCCTCCACATCTTGAGTGTTTATAGTATCAGCAGCTGCACTGTTGGGCAGGAAGGGAAGCTTCCTTTTGTGTGGGTATTCCTGATTTTTTTGTGGCTGCTCGTGCTGGGCTGAGGTTTTTTTTCTTTCACCCTTGTGGTATAATATTCACCCTGAGAGGGGAAACATCTTGAATACAGGACGTTGTGTTTCATGGGTGCTGAGTGCAGTGTGCTTTCAGGTTTGCCTTTGCCAATAAGCCTGGTTCTTACTGCCCATGAAGAACCTCTTTGTCTATGTGTTGGCACACATTTCTTACTGCTTGTGAGCTTAAATAGCAAGAACATTCAGAGGCCAGAGTGAACTCCAGATCTGTTGAACTAAGAGGTGCTGCTGGCACTCGTGATAAGCTGCAGGCAGCCCCAAAGGCTTTGTAGTCTGAATGGCAGAGGCTGGGTAGGCAACTTGAGACTGGGATGCAAAGAGGTGATGCTGCATATTTACTGAGATGATGGCAGCTGCCCAATTACTTTCCTTCAGACTTGCCCCACTTAAAATGAAGAGGCATGTGTAAATGATAATAAGAGTACAAACCTTTAAGGCTTGTAAACTTCTCCACGTTTTCTCCTCCACAGCTTTAAAAAAGGTAGGCTTTAGGCAGGGGTTGGCTTCACACCCTGAATAAGGGTGGTCTGAGGGGAGGAGACTGGAAGGAGCTGAAGAAGCCAGCACTTGAATTGAGATTTTTTTCATAGCAGAGACAAAAGGTCCCCCTGAGAGATTCCATATTGCAAAGAAGAAGGTCATAGTATTTCTCTGTGTCTCAGTACATGGTTTGAAGGAGGAGGTGAAGTCAAAAGTTAGGCATCAGTTTTGGTAGCGGGTAGTGGGTGCCCCTCTGTGAGGGACAGTGTACCTTTAGAAGTGTTCCTGTGGGTTGTGCTGTGTTTCATCTGACATCTGAGCGTATGCAAGGACAGGTGAGGTCTGGTTCCTAGTTTAGAGAGGAGTAAAACACAAACTGAAATACAGATTTGACAGGCATCAGAATAAAGTGTTTATTAATGTTTATCACACTGTAGTGCCTAAGATACCAGTTTCTGCTTCAAGAAGGATAGAGGATAACTATGCTTTGTGTTCCAGTGGCAGACACTAACTTTTACCACATAAGACCTGTATTCAGTTCTAAATTCTAGAAACAGTGTTAAGTGAGCTTTCGGATACATTTCTCTCTTTCTAAGTAGTGATTTTACTAAATAGAGCACTTTCTTTATTTCCCTTCTACTTCTGTTTTCAGGGCAAGGCATTTCAGAGAGAGCATCAAATTTATCCATGAGTGCCGGCTTGCAGGTGAAGGCTGTCTAGTCCATTGGTATGTATATCACTTGCTAGAAAAAATTGTCAAGGGTTTCTCTACCTTGATTTGGATGTTCATCATTTCAATGATAAGTTAGTGTACATGTCCTTTTTATAGCAAAATCCTCTTGAACTGAAATGCCCCCTTTATTTGAATAAACCCAGAAGATTTTACAAAGGCTACTAAAGCTCAGCCTAGGACTTTAAGTCACTAGAGTGGGCACTGCCTGCAGATAAAAGGAGCCCAAGAGATTATTCTTGGCCTTCTTTTCTCATCAAACCTTTTTGTAGGATTGATTTGACTGGAGATGCATTGACTAGAGATGTATTATTTATTTCCCATTATTTTAATCACTGTAGTTCTAAATGTAATTTCCATAATCGTAATGATTAATTTCTCAAACAGCTATTTTCTTTAAACTGCTGAAGCATTCAAATGTTGTATTTGTTAGTAACAAGTCTCTGATTGGAGAGATGCTACTGTGACTGTAGGCAATAGAAAAGGAAATCCCACCCTGGATTTTGTCTTGCTCTCTGCTATTGATTGTAGCCTCTGTAGTCTTTGTGCTGTATGTCCAAGTGGCATATCTGAGTCTATATCTGGAATCAGAATCATCTCATGATTTGAACACTGGACTTGTACACAGGCCCTGAGCATAAATCCTCAGTTTGCTACTGACTAATGATAGGGCTGTACACGACTTACTTGGTCAACCTCCATACATGTAAAACAGGGATAATTAGTCTGAATGCTGACAGTTTTAGAAAATGTATATTTAAATTTGTGAAGCATTTCAAAGGCACAAAATATTCTCAAACTGCCAAGTAAAAAAGTCTAGTACAAATGTAACTCAAACACATTCTTTATACTCAAAATTACAATAGTTGAGAATTTTTTTGTTTTTGTTGCTCTTCAACCAGTAATAGTGAATGATTCTGACTTTATTCCAGTGTTTCATGTGGGGAAACGGGAGTCCTGAAAATTGGACTTTCACGGTGCATGGATAGCAGAAAGAGGAAAAGAACTCAAGTAACCAGATGCGTACTTTAACAGTTCAGTTAAACTTCATTTTGGCCCCATAAAATTAAAGCCTTCATTCATGGTGTAGAGGGAATAGTCTTACTTCATTGCTCTGATCTATACGAGCAGAAGGAAGTGGTTGATTTATTAAAAACTAAATCTAACTTGGAATGTGTGCACTGTCCCCTGGTTTTGTGAAGTTTTAAAACTTACTTCTTCCTTTCTGGTCTCTTAGAATGCACTTTCTTGATCTTGTCATACATTTGTTCTGATGCTATTGAAAAAGTAGCACTAAAATCTTTAACTCCACTTATGTAATATTAATTGCTGGTGGCAAGCAACACAGCAGCCTGCTGTGATGTTGGGAAGTGATGCTTTTAACTGTGATCAGTGGAGTACAGCCCTACTTCAATTTAGTGCACCTCCTTTTTCATGCAGCCTTGCAGGTGTCTCCAGGAGCGTAACATTGGTGGTTGCCTACATCATGACCATCACAGACTTTGGTTGGGAAGATGCACTGTCTGTTGTCCGCGCAGCGAGATCCTGTGCCAATCCTAACATGGGCTTCCAGAGGCAGCTACAGGACTTTGAAAAACATGATGTTGATCAGGTAAATGAACTACAGACAAATAAGCTGTGAAACGCAACCCAAGTCTCATCTCATGGGCTACTGCTTATTATTTTGAGGCCTGGATGGTTATCTGCCTGCCTGGTTTTGCTTTGAGGGATTGCCTTCTTGGCCAGGACTGCTCCACTGGGGAGGTGTGAATAGAAGTGAAGGTATCAGGGAATGCTGGATGGAAGAAGAGACAAAACACAGCACCTAGACAAACCTCTTGCCCAGTTGTGTTCTCAATCCAGTGATTGGTTTTTGGCTGCCAAGACACAAGACTGACACTTCTAGAGGTGAAAAAGCTGAAGAGTGGCTCAGAATGCAGCAGAAAGACCAACCTACAAGTACCAGTTACATAAAAATAGTGTGTTTCCCACCAACACGTTAATTTGGAATAGTAAGAAGAAAAGAAATAATAATCAGAAATCTTTGCTATTCAGGAGTTAAACTAGGTTCTCATTATGACTTAGGCCTTATGTTTCCCCCCCCCTTTTGTGGCTGAGACTTAATACATTTTTTGATGTGTAGAACAGTCTCAAATCTGACCCTTTTTTCTTCTTAACCTTTGAAGGCTTTGTAGGACTAGGAGAACTGAGGGACCAGTAAGACTGCAAAGTGGTTTTCATAAAACAAAAAAGAGTTTCTCACCCCGAAAAAGAACCATCCCACGCAAAAGACCTGCTCCCCGTGGGTGATTGGTGACTTCCCCTTATGTTAACAACCTACTCTGGCAGTCCCCTCTGTTTTCCATTGCTCAGCATGTTGCCATTCTCTGGGCCTTTGTACCTATTGGGTTTATTAAAAAATAAATAACAACAACAGTAGCAAACCAAAATTGGAAAACAAAGTACATAAGGCAAAGGATGTTGTTTTTTGTTTGTTTGCTGTTTGTTTGTTTGTTTGTTTAATTCCATCCCTGTCATTCTGCTGCAGAAAGCTCAGAGTTCAGAAATTACCATTTGTTTTGCATGATGCAGCCTGCAACTGTAAATATTTGCTTTTTTTTAATATTTAACTGAATGTTTCCTGGATCGTTTGGAACTGGTGTCAATGGTAGAATAACTGATTTTTAAGAGACAAAAGTCAGTGGGGGACTTTCCAGACTTGTCTCCTTCCTCCCTTACAGTCATTTCTATTCTAATTGGTCTGGGCTAACAGCAATGACAATTAAGGCTATATGCAAATAGCCTGATAAAGACAGTAACGTCTCTCTTTTTTCATCCACCATGGACTGCATATTCTGCCTTTTTTCCCTGAGGGGGAGGCAGTAGGTTGCAAAAAGAAATATCCACCTGTCGTCACTGGCTGGGCTGTAGTTTCCTACTGTCTCTCAACAGCAACCACATCCTTAGCAGGTGTCTGTTTACACACCTGATTTCCGTGGAGCAATGCCACCTGCCAAGGGCATGAATATTTTTCAGATTTCAGCAGCATGAGTGTTTTGCTGTGCCACTATGGGGTAGTATCCTGTAGGGTTTCTGGAACGGGGTCCTTTAGATCTTGTTCTTACGGGAAGGGGCTTAGTCACCTAGGTCACAACATGGTTTGCAACAATTCCAAACTTCCACGTGGTAGCCTGAGGCTTCAGGTTTGACTCAGGACCTTATGATATTTTAGGAATGGGAGAGTAACTGTGTTGAGGTCTTGTCTTCCAGTGTGCTAATAAATGATCTTTATCAATAAAGCTGTCCATGAGCCACAAGCAGAACAAAGCTATGAAAGTTAAGGCTTAAGAAATGAATATTCTCACCACTAGGACAGAACAGTTCAGTGTCTACTTGCTGCTATTGCAGAAAAGAACAAGATTGTCAGGAATGACTTAAGTGAACTCAAATTCCTCAACTGGCAAAAAATGACAGAAAAGGATGTGATAAAGATCTATAAAGTTGAGTGGAATAGAGAAAGTGAACAGGTGTGATTTCCATCCTTCCCTGTAATGTGACACAGAGCTATAAGTTGGCAGCTCCCAATCAAGGAAAAGGAGAGGTTTTTATACAATATGTACTTGGGGAGCTTGTTGGCATCCAGATATTCTATGGTAAAAAATTGTGGATTCAAAAAGTGATCTCATGGCAGAAAAAAGTACTTTTTTGCTGTTAAACACAAAGATACTGCCTCAGCCTTTGAAAGTACTTAAGCTGAAAATTGCTGGAAGGTGAGGAAATTACCAGGAAAAAGGTCCCAGCATTATTGCCCTGCCATTGCCTGATTCTTTCTTTGGCGTTCACATCTGGCTACTCTCATACCAAGATACAGAGCTGGACTGACCTTTGACTGGACATGCTATGTCTGTTACCATGTACTATAATCAGTCATACGTGTCAGTAATAAATAGGGTCCTCTTCTATAGCTTTTAAAGCTTCTGCACTTTTTCTTCCTAGAAGGTACCTTTCTTGATATCTACAGTACATTTTTTACTACTTGCTTTTGTGGGTTCAGGATAAAAAAACCCAAAACCTGTAGGAGTGGTTCACTTTCTGATCTTCAACCTTCTTGCAGCTTATTGAGACTTGGGCAAGTTGGCTGATCATATTAGCTTCCACACTAATTTAGCTTAATGTTTGTCTATGCAACAGGAGGAGGGTCCTTTTAGCTCCAGGATGTCCTTGCTCAGTGGGTATCCCTTACTCCGTATTACTCCAGACAACCAAGCTGTTATGTATGTGTCTTTTTTTAGGGAATGTAAGGGATTTTGGTGATTTCAAATGTGTGTTCCTGTGTCTATGTATTCTGTGCTGCTATTGAAGGACATGCAATATTTGGAGTGCTTTTCTTTAAACCGTTTGTCTTCTTAAAGGAATGTTAACTTCTACATTAGTCTGATGTTGTTATTTCATCCTGTTGTATATGTACGTTCACTTTCTGCAGTTCAGGCAGTGGCTGAAAGAAGAATATGGGCAAAACTCTTCTCAGGATCTGCAAGAAGCCAAAAATCTTCTGAGCAAATATAAAGAGCAGGCAGAATTGCAGCAGAGTACCGGAGGAAGACAGTGGAATAACAACTTCTCATCTGTGCCATCTCTCTCATACAGCAACTACACAACAGAGACCTAATCGTAGGAGGCTGATTAATTTTTTTTTTCTTTCTACCTTTGAAAAACACCTTGACATAATTTCCATCCCATCTTGAAAACACTCAGCAGTAATCATGCAAACAGTTGATTTGTAGAAAGCTTCTTGATGAAAATACTACATTATGTATGTGTGTATGAGTGTGTTTGACAGAGTTTTACAATTTGGGCAGGATCAAGTTCTCTGTATGCCCAGAGACATGGTCCACTTCCTGTGGCTGAGCCAGTCAGCCAGCCACAGCTATTATCCCCTGTGCCCACATTGCCTGGCATTTGCTGTGAGGTTAGCTCAACGCCTTTCATTGTAGGCTAGCAAAGGGCTCTCAGAGATGAAGTCCGGTGATCCGAGCTGTGGCAGTTTGACACCTCTGCAGTATTGATGTGGCAAAGATGGTATTTCACCTGAAGAAGGGAATTCAGGTCTGTGTCTCTGCTGCTCCTCTTCACAGTCCCTCAGCAAGTAAAACTGGAGAGGTGGGATTGAATTTGAATGGTAGGCTGCAAACTGGAGCAGTTGAGACATGGGTACATGTACCTTTCTGCCAACAGTAGCATCTAGGAGAGATGTGGGACAGACAGCTCTGAGTAATAACATCTTCAGCTGCCACGGTTGTACTTGCTTCGGTGCACGTGAGACAGAGCTGTTGGTAGAACTGCCACAGACCAAAAGCACCGAGACTGTCACCACAGCTCAGCTGATGTGCAGTGATTTAAGTCGTGGTCCCTTGATTGTGCATCTAGTCTTCCAACATAAGCTTCTCTGGAGAATAGTTTATCAGGTCTCCAGTGCCACTGAACTTCATTCCCTATGGAACACGTGCCTCTTCAACATGCGCACATGATAACGTGTCTCCAAAGAGTGGGCTCGGTGTGAGTGCAAGCACCTGTTTCTTTGCTTGTGCTGTGGTTTGCTCTTTGACTTCAGCTACCTCAGAAATGCTGTTCTTGTCATTGTGGTCGTAAATGCAACTTTAAAAAATGGCCTTGTGTAATCTTAATCTGACATTGAGTGAAGTAGGTGTGTGTGTGTGCGCGCGTGAGTGTGTGTTCATGTATATTTCACAAATGTCTGCATTTGAGTTTACTGTTTTCTTTCAGAATTGCCCATATTTCTCACTGTTTTAAAAGTTGAGTTGTTTGAATTTGACTTTCTGCCTTTTAAAAGCCTCTATTTATTTTGCTGTGATCAGATTTGTAGGAATGCATTTGTAAAATATATTTTAAACTACTTTAAAACTAGGGCCAGACTCTGTTCTTGGTAACATTGTGTTTTTCTGGAACGGAGCCATTGCTGGGCTCGAGTGTATTCTAAGAGTGTAACTTCAGATGTGTCACCAGGGATGCTGGGCAGTGTATTGATTTCTGAGAGTGTAATGGGGGGTGGCACTGATGCAGAGATCATGATTTCTTCTCTTTGATGGTGGAAGGCCTGTTTTTCTTGAAAATTGCAGTGAATAAAAAATACCTCCCAAACAGCCAGGATAGAAAAACAAAAACAACCCCCGCATTTGTTTAAATGTGATGTATATCATGCTACAAGCTGAGTACTGAGCAAGAAGCAGTTCACATACTAAATAGACTGTTGCCTCCTCTTTCGGTTTTTTTGGTACTGTGACCTTCTATCCCTTCACAAATTTCCTTTTCATGTGACTTCCTGCTTGCTTTGGGTGGCAGTGAATTCGTTGGATGGGAGCAAGGCTTTTGGGGTCAAGTAAACTCTGGCTGTTAAATATCTGTTGTTAGGTATCTTCAAAAAATGTATGTTAAGGCTTTTGAAATACAGATCTTAAGTATCAATAATTGCCAAAAGGAAAAAAGGGAATGGGGTGGAACTGGCCTGACCATTTCATCTTAGTCCAAGCCTGCATCAGGGTTTTGTTGCACTAAGTGCTTTAAGTGTACTGAACACAGTGAGAGCAGGATAACCATATCTGTGTTGCAGTAAGGGATGCTGTTGGATTTGGGAAAAGTGCTGGAACTGACTTGGTTTTCAAGCTTGTAGCTAAGTGAACCACTACCTGTTTGTTATGTCCAACTACTGCTCTGTGTTTGCCTGGTAAGAGAAGCATTTAGCTCTTCTTGAAGATGTTGATCTGCAAATAATTGGCTTTTCAGGAATTCCAGCACATCAGTGCCCTCCTTGGCAATCTTCTCTGTGCTCTGAGGTCAGATGTGGGAACTGGAAAATACTTTCCTCGGTAACAGGGTCTGACATATGTTGAGGATGCTGCTCCATTTCTTCAATCCTCTACTCATAATAGGGTATATAGTGCGACTTCAGCCTGTCCCACCTGTGCTCTTGCAGGTATCCAGGCAGTCCGTCCTGTAGCTGACAGCCAACACTAGCTATCCCATAACACTGCTGGCGCTCCCGTCCTTGCAGTAGTAACCCTGCAAGCACTGGAAAGTTGGCAATTCCTTTTTTCTGTTCTGACAAATTCAAAGCAGAACAGGAACATCTGTTAATGTTGTGTGTCTAAGATTATTCCGTACTGGAATTTTTGGTAGTTTGGCTGTCCGCAAGGAGTCAGTCCCAGATATAGGATTTTTTGGTTGTTTTTTTTAGAAGTGACTTTGGCTTTAGGACCATATAGTCACATTGATGTGCATTTATGCTGCAGCTTGAAAGCAGATACAGGGTAAAGCAGGAAGACAGAGGGAGTGCCATATTGTCAGCAAGTGAAAGTGCTTCTCTCTTTTTAAAAAGACAAAAGAGGTTATTTTCTGTGGTCTCTTCTACATCTTTAGTGGTCTTGTGTGTTACTGCATTTAAGAGTGGTAAAAGAGCAACAGCAGTGTAAGAAAACTTGGATCTGGTTTCGCCATGTAGGGAGCAGAATAATAGTTTACTCCTTCATTACCATGAGGTGCAGAAGAGAGAGGAGCTACAGTTCCCACCTTTGGCCTTTTTAGAAAGGGAGAGGAGCTAACACAGACTGAGAACATGACATGATTTGTCTTCCAGCCAGCCTTTCAGTGGCAGTTTGTAGGACTTTCTAGCTATTTGGAACATGACTAGACCCTCGTCCACCTCTTAGTAGTTGGCATTTACAGTGTAGACAATGCATTCAGTTGTTTTGTTTCTGTACTTCAAAACGCCGTCCTCATTTTGGTGTTCACTGGAAAATGTATAAAGTTTATAACACTGTATTGGATATCCAGATTTGAAATATGTAATAGATTTTATTTGGCTAAACTCAATATCCATGTGTGATTATAAGCAGATGTTTAGTGTTATACAATGTAGGTAATGGGTAAATGCAGTAGTATTTATTACCCTGATTTTTAACCTGGAAAGAGTTGCTTCCTTACATTTTGTGGCTGGGTGGGAAGATATGGCAAATCACATCTCTGTTTTTTAAAAAGGACAGTAATAACACTGGTTGCTATAATGGCCACTGCCTGTAAAGAAGTCAGTGAAAAATTATAGTCATTACTTCAGCTAGTTTGAAAACTCTAAACCCAGTAAGCTTCTTGATTCTCTGTCTTCCTCTTCCTGGGCATCTTAGCGAAGCCTTGATTGCTTTTTCCAAATGTTTGTATTTAATACGTTCTACAGTTTTTTTATAAATAAAAGTAAATGTTAACACCTGATCTGCTTGTGTATTTCTTGACATAAATATAATCTCTGGAAGGTTTCTACGCACTGTTTATCCCCGCAGATACAGTAAGAGTACAAGACAAACTCTTTCTGGTATTTATATTACTTTCTTCTCCTGCACACAGACTTCTTCAGACTTCCCCTCTCTTCACCCAGTTATTCCAGGTAAGTTCAAGAATCTGCAGAACAAGCATCTTTTGAGGGTAGTGCCACAAAAGGATGTTGCACTTTACTCTCTTACTTATCATTGCTGGCCCATCATTACAACAGTGCATGTGGTGAATCCAAATTTGTTGTTCTTTTGAAATACCTTCTTTTCCTTAGGACACTGCTTTAGGGCTTAATTAGCTGCTAAACTGAAATGATTTACAGACTGTCAAGACTCAAGGCTTTCAGTAGTGGTTTGTCAGAGGATGCTGATGTAAGTAGCAGATGATGATTCTCAGGGAAAAAAAAACCAAACAAATTAAAAACCTTGCAGTGTAAGGGAGGGGGAAAAGCCCCATTTAAATTCCCACAGATAACAGACTGAATTTCTGGTTTGACACTGCCTTTGCTCAGATGGTAATTCTGGCATTTGAACAAAGAAAAAGAACAACCCCAAAACCCCACCAACATGAAAGTATAATCAGTCATGCCTAAGTAGCCAGATCTCATTGCCACTTCAGTCATTGCTGAAGGCTGCACTATGTCCCTCCAGTGGGACTCCCTCATCATGAAGACAAAGTTAGATGCTCAGGCTCAGTGGGTTTGGGGTCTTTTCTTTTTTGTCTTCTCCTCCCTCTCCCAGCTATTGTTAGTTTATAGACTGCTGGGAACGTATGGAGGTTTCCTAAGGGATCTCAAGGATTCAGCTAATAATATAGGGCTCTAGAATAAAATTAATGGGTCTGTAGATATTTCAATTCATTTTCAGTGTAAGAGGGATGGCTCTGATTTTTATCAGTGTGTTTCAGTCTCTTTCCTATTTTTCTATGCAAAGACTTTAAATTCAGTGCAGCCTGCTGTCTGAAGCTTGAATTAGTAATTAACTCTATTCTCCTATCTGTTATCTGTAGCAGTGTCTTAGATATATGTGCTATAGCATTGATGAGACAGAAATCATGTTTAAAATGTAATACTTTGTGGATTAGGAAACTCTTCTAAGTTTTAGAGGATGCTTCCCCCCGCCCCCAAAGTCAAGCAGCAGTTTTCAAATGAAAAATGCAAAGCTGCTTTGTCTTCCTCTTGACCACTTAGTCCCTCTCGTGGGCAATTTGTATCCAAATCACATGAAAAAATTGTGCTGCAACCATGGTGCTATACTGCTCTTTCCAACTTCTAATCTTCTTTAATTCAATCTTAAATTTGACTGTCATGAATTCTAGAAGATGGCAGTTGTGATTTGATTCTTGTAGGACTGCCCCACTGTGCGGTAAACTGAGGGAGCTAGAGGGTACGCACACGTGTCCTTAGCTGTGCTTATAACCAGATGAGGAGACTGGGCTTTGCCAGCAAATTGTGAGAGTCCTTCCACCTCCTCAAGAAGATTGTACTGGGGAGGGAAAATTATGATGGTCTCTAGAAAGTATTACCATAAGGAAAATGATCTTTCACCGTACAGTGTTTCTGCAGAAACCATTGGAGACACAAAGCATGTGACAGAAATAGCTATTTTCACACTTAGATTTCAGCAGAACTTTAAATGTGCCCCAGCTCCCGGGTGTTTAACTATTTCATTGCTACATTTAGCTGCTGTCCAGTGGTGGTGTGCTGCCTTCAATACGGGAACAAGTTCTTTTTCATATGTGTTTGGATGCTTGCTTTGCTCTAGTGAGTTATGCAAACTGCACTCTACCAAAAGTGAGTAGCTTGTGAGTAGCAAGATGACTTCCTGTAGTTTCCATATAGTTTCTAGTGTACTTACTAGGAGCAGGCATCTGTGAAGTGTTAGCAGGAGGTGCCTTTTTGCCATTGAACTACTGCATAGCTCAGCCCTTGTAAGAGACTTGATTCCGCGCCTCTGAGCCGAATGCATCTGCAGGAAATTGGGAGTAAAATTCATTTGCAATTTACAGTCTCAAAAAATGAGATTCACAGCTAATGTGCATCCAGTTTCCATTTTAGTTGAAGCAGTTATCAGTGAGCAGGTTTGTACCCTTCATTATTCATTGAACTATGAATACAGAGATCAGAAGCAAGATATCCAAGCTACTTGAAGTGCAAAGTGTTTTAAGTTGTTTGCTCCCTTGGTCATCTGTTCACACAGGCATTAGCAAAGCACACCTTTAGATCTGGGCAGACACATTTACAGAGACCCTTTGAAAATCTCCATCTTCTTTCTCCAAAAGCAAGTGAGTATTTAATTTGACAGATACAGAGGCTGGGATTTTTGTTACAATTTCTTGAATTCCTTCCTACTTTCCAATTTTTTGTGTGTGATTTTATTTTTTTTTCATACCTGGTATTTATCCCAGAGTTCTCGAGTCAGAATAATTGAGTGCCGATGTGTGGTTTGCAAACAATTTCCTGTAAATATGTATTAATAAAAAAAACTTATGTTACAAGGCTGCTGATTTAATTGATTGTGTGGAGGTGGTGGTTTGCCAAGCCTGCCATGACTTCTGTGGATGTTGTCATCTTCTGTGGCAATCTGGCTCCTGTACAGCTGAATGTTTTTGAAGAGTAACACTGATCCGTGACAGTGTTGAACCTGACATTTGAGAAGTTAAAAAGGGACATGTAACTTTTATTTGTGTGTCAAAAAGCAGTGTTCATTGTGGACCAGCATCCTGTGCAGGTTACTGATTACAAACGATATTTTGCTTGATTCCCTCTATTTTTTTTTTATTTTTTTTTTTAAGGCACATAGGACTTTGTTGAAAGCTTGTAAGTAGGGGAAGACTCTGCCCTGTGTTTAGAGAAAGTGTGTGTTGAAGATGTCAGAATTATGTCTGTGTTTATGCTTGCTTATTTTATATTTTCCCAAGGATTCTATTTTGGAAATACTTGCAAGTAAGTCTGCAGCATATAACTTTCCCAGCAAAACTACTTATGTGATTCCTGTATGTCTCAAAAGAAGACAAAAAGAAAAAAAAACCCAAAGCCATAAAAAAACCCAACCCTGAGTGCTCTGTGAGTGTTGATCAAATCCACAGATTCTAGACATGAGATTCTTCTGTTCTTAGGTAGCTTATTCACTTGATAATGTCTAGTTTGCAGTGAGGCTTTTACCAGACCCAATCAAGATCTCCATTCCTCAGTAAGGTAGGGTATGTCATGCAACAGCTTATGTCCCCTGAGTAAAGCCTAAATTTTTTTTGCAGAAATCTGCAGTCTGGGCCCATTTGCAAGATGCAGAAAGCACCTCTGTTGCACACAAGTGAACTGGTTGGGCATTTACCCCAGAAAAAAGTGACTCTTCTTTTTGAGAATCCTGAAAACCATTTACATTTCTGCAGATCTCAGAGGCTGTGCAAATACAACTCCATAATTTCTCAGCTGGGTTAAAGGCTGTATGACTGAAGTTAACCATCACTAGTAAGTTTGGGGGAGGAATGGGAAAAGGATTGTCACAATACACAACCTACCAGGGTATATTATAGAAATGGACTAATTCAAGTGCACTCTAGACTTTGCTGTCACTGGCAAGATCTTAAATATTCCTCTTCCTTAGCCATATTTTCTTTACAAGAAACTGAGGGGCGTGTGACATGTTTAGAGTTCACCTTCATTTCCCCTGGCTTGTTGCCTTACATCTAGTCAATTGCACTGGAGGAAATGTTTTGTCTTGTGAATTCTCACATATTTCTAGCTGGGCTTTTTTCCCTTAGAATTAATACATCCTCGATAAGCATGTAAGTTGCCAAAATGGCATAGGAAGGGTTACAAGAGCACCTGTGATGCAGCAAGACAGGCTAAGAAGTTCAGTAGTGCCTTGTGACTCAAAAGACTTGTGGTTTTGGCTTATCAAGAAGGCATAGTGAGTCAGCTGCCTTTGTCTAATCCATAAAATGCTGGACTGAGAAGCATTTGGGATTCTGTTCCCTAGTCTCCCACAGTTTGCTGTGTGACTGGGCAAGTTGCTTTAGCTCTGGTTTGCTTCATTTTCCCAATGAAACAGTGTTAGGACTTTCCCTGGTACACCTCTGCAAAGCTCCCTGTGAAAAGCACCACATCTGGGTTGGTTGGATATTGTTAAATGAGGTGTCTGCCCTTCATCTGAGGGGTGTCAAAATGTCTCGGGAACAGAGATTCTGAAGTGGGGCAAGGAGCTGTGGTGGCTTCTTGCTTATTCTCAATGCCTTGGTCCCACCTGCACAGGAAGTGCTGTGCTGCACAGGGGTTGATTGGAACAAGGTCTGATTCCCCAGGTACTAATCGCTGTATTTCAGCATTATTAACGTAACATATAGGTGTCATTGTTTCTATATGGCAAAAAAGAAAAAGATTGAAGTGGAAGGGGTCCAGAACAATTCTTGCTGTGACTGCCGTGACAAAATCCATCCCACAGGTACAGCTGCTGAACATAAAATCTCAGGTAAGAACTAAAGAGGGGGCGGGGGAAGGATATGTCATGTGCCTGTGATGTCAAGAGTGATGAGGGAAGCATGTGGAGGAGGAATAGCATATGGAAAAAAAAAAAAAAGCATTACAATGCCGAAAGGTAATATGGTAAGGGCTGGTGATACATGTGCTGAGATGCACTCCAGGAAAAAATCTCCAGGTGAAAAAAAAAATATATATGAAAGAGAATCTCCATCGTTTCCTATACTTTGGATATATGGTTATGGTGATAGAGAAAAAAAGTGATGTCCTGATTTTCCCCTAGGCTTGTTCTGGAAAAAAAAGTGCATATGGAGAAGGCATCCAATAAAAGCTGTTCTGGCAGAACAAAAATAGTGTTTCTTTGGCCAAGCTGCTGCTGCTACTTTTGGACTGTTTCATGGAAGACATGAATTTGATTAATTTCCAAAGACAGCTTGGAAACTCCAGGCAGCAGAGCAAGGGACTCCCCCTTGGCTTAGCTGTTTTTCTCTGAATGCATTTCACTTGTGTGAATACAGTCAGCGCCACTTCTGAGGTCATTTCTGGGGAAGGTCAGTGCATGGGGACTGACCCTCTGTCCCTCAGTTTGAGTGATTTGGGAGCCTTGGTGCCTTGAAATGCTTTGAGCTTCGAGCAGGGTTAGGGAACTCGCAGCACCTCAGCTAAAAATGAAACTCCCTTTAGCTTCAAACCAGAGCAGATTGAAACTGTTTATCATGGAAGCCTCTGACTTTCTATTGACGGCCAGGTTCTCCTGCATCTTTCTCTGGTTGCCTCCAGGATTAAGCTGGATGATCTGGACTGGTTTTGTCCCTCCAGGCCTCCCTCCCTCCCTTCAAGACTGAATGAATGTGGTTGCTGAACTCCATGTTATTCAACAAACTCAAACTGTTTTATCCACTTTTAATTTGAAACACATATTTTGGGGTGGCTAGAAACTAATAGATTATTTACCTAGCTGAAAATAACCCATATTGAGGGCCAGGCTGCAGAAACAGCAGAGGTAAGAGTAGGGAGAGCATGGTTTGGTGAGTGATCTACAAGTAATTTGCCAGCTCTGATGGGAAACAATAATGTGGAGGAAGAGACAGTAATCAGTGAATCAATCCACACGGCTCGCTTAAAAATATCTCCTTTTTTTGTGGCTTTGGTTACAAGAATGCTTTGTGGGCAGCAGAAGAAAGGCATCAGTAGTTGCTTTAAACAAGCCATATTCTAATTTCACATTTCACAGAGTCCCGTGAACTTCTGAGCAAGAGAATTTCCACCCGTGTGCACATCAAGGACAGAGGGAGGGCAAACGGGCAGTGGATATTCTAAACAAGCAGTTGCAGTTATTGTAAGCAGGAGCTTTTGTAAATAGTGCTAGATTGCAATTAAAGAGCACATTTGTCTGAGAAGGGACAGGATGAGACACTAGAAACCCCATTTCAATAGAGGCTCCCGCAGTGGTGCCTGAAGGAAATATTTCACAATGAAGTCGCCTGTAACGTCCATCTTCTCCTGAGAAATGGTAATAAACAGGGTCCTGTCTCCATCACCTAGAGTAAAGCCTGCACAGTGATAGGAATCACCTGCCTGTGCATCCCAGCTGGCTCTGTGCTTTGACACACGGCGTGTTCTGGCCTCCCAGAGGGCTCATGAGCTCTGGCAGAGAACTAGGCCAGGGCTGAGCTTGTAACCCTGCCCAGCTCGGGCTCAGCTGAGCACAGACCCACGGTGTGGTTTACTGGCAAACTGGAAAGCTGTGCCCCAGGCAACTAGGAGTTGATTGTGCGCGAGTAATAATTGCAAATGTTCCATTTGGGAGAGGATTATCCTGAAGAGCTGGAGGGGAAGCTTTAAACATGAAGTGCAATCCTACGATAAGCCTTTAATGCACATTTTCAAAAGTCAGCAATGCTTTGGGCAGTTTTGCTTTTTTAGCCACCCCACAAAGGGAGGTTATCAGTATTCTTGGTCTGTTGCATGTTGTTGCAGCTTTAGGAAGCAGAAGCTTTGCAGTTCGAGGATGATTTTTATTGGGCCCTGCAGATGCAAAGTCATTCCCAAAGGGAAGCCGTAGCAGTCAGAAAAAGGAAGACCTCTATTATTGTACACCTTGCATTCCACCTGTCAATAATAGTTACATGTGGGAAGATTTTGTGAAGACTACATTCTTGAGATGGGATCTTTATTTATTTATATTTATTACCTGTTGGAGAAAGTCAAGGGAAGGGCCACGAAGATGATCAGAGGGCTGGAGCACCTCAGCTATGAAGACAGGCTGAGGGAGTTGGGGCTGTTCAGCCTAGAAAAGAGAAGGCTCTGGGGAGACCTTCTAGTGGCCTTCCAGTACCTGAAGGGGCTACAGGAAAGCTGGGGAGGGGCTTTTCACCAAAGGGGGTAGTGATAGGACAGGGGGTAATGGTTTTAAACTTTAAGAGGGGAGATTTAGGTTAGACATCAGGAATAAATTCTTCACCATGAGGGTAGTAAGGCACTGGAATAAGTTTCCCAGGGAGGTTGTGGAAGCCCCCTCCCTGGAAGTGTTCAAGGCCAGGTTAGATGGGGCTTTGTGCAGCCTGGTCTAGTGGGAGGTGTCTGTGCTCGCAGGGGGTTGGAACCTGATGATCTTTAAGGTTCCTTCTGACTTTTTACTGTTCTGTGATATAAACAAGACTACTGATGGTGTATAGCCTAATCTTAACACTTCTAAAGAACTTCCAGCAAGGTGGTGTGTTTATGTCCTGGTTTGAGCCAGGATGAAGCCAGTTTTTCTTTTGCTGATTTTTTTTTTTTTTATTTCAGTGAGCTTTCTTCAACTAGCAACTGCGTGTTCTGCTAGGTTGATAAGACACTGGAATGTTTTTGTAATTGCTGGGCTCTCAAGGTCGTGCCTTTGCTCTGCTGGCTCAGACACTACGGGGGGATCTGTGGTCCCCCCCCCATGGGAGGCTGGGTTAGACGAACAGCAAAACTGGCCAGAGATATTCCATTCCATATATCTACGTAGGCTCGGGGGAAGGTCGGAGATGACAGAAGAAAACTTCCTTCCTTCCTGCTTTGCTCTCTCGCCGCTTCGCCTTGCCTGTCTATCTGCCTTCCTTTTTCTCTCTTTTCCTCTTTCTTTTGTTCGTGGCCGGCGTCTGGGACAACACCATCTGCCCATCATCATCGGACCATCGACCCCAAGCCCTCCTGACCCTCGTAACTCTCTGCCTTCTCCAGGAGCAGCTTCGGGATTCCTCGGAATTGTCTCATCTGAGGGAAGTGCTGTGGGAGTTGCTGGGGGTGGGGGGAGGTGAGAGGTTTCTGCCACACTTTTGTATAATCACTATATATATATACACTCTAACATCACATATTAATTTTCTAAATAAAGTTGCACGGTTCAGTTTTCAATCTAGACAAGTCTTTTTTTTTTTTCTCTCTCTCTCCTTCCCTACCTGGGTAGGAGGGGGAGGGGATCGAGAGCATTGTTGTCCAACTGGGTCAAACGTTGACAGTTTAAAATCCTTCTGGCATCTGATGGCTTGAACAACACACGTGACAGTTGCTTGATGGGCAGGTGCCTGAT
Organism: Apus apus; assembly: GCF_020740795.1. NCBI lineage: Eukaryota > Metazoa > Chordata > Aves > Apodiformes > Apodidae > Apus > Apus apus. The sequence goes on from NC_067283.1 coordinate 70,450,955, forward strand.
GTGCTGGTCTTTGAAAGTAACACATACAATGTCATGGAAAAAAGCTCACAATCATACAATGACTTTGGGTTGTCATACAATTTCTTTTTTCCTGCAGTCTTCTCGACCTTGCACAAATGATTCTCAGTTTCCGTCACTGTTGGTGCGTTGGACAGTCATGGTGCACACTTGTAAAGACCCACATGGTGAACAGTCATAACAGATAACCTGATCTCAATGGGGTTTGTAGTGGCTTGGCTCAGTGAAGGTAAGATAAAAGCGTAAGGATGTTTTTAGAGGAAAGCCAAGCAAGGCTTTGATTTTGGTCTGTTGGTTTCCTGCATTTTTATCACAAGGAGAAAGCTCTACAAGCAAACAGCGGCAACTGTGGGAGTTGCAAGAAAAATCTGGAGGCACTTTCAGGAGCTTCATAAGTTTTGTGAGAAGGATACTGTGAGGTAGAGTGAAGTTTTTGTTCTGGATTTTCTGAGAGGGCAGAAAAGATGGCTAATAGTGCGTGTAAACAGAAAGATGAAAGGAAAGTGACTCTTCTCCAAGAATGACATTGACTATTGTATCTCAATGCACCAAAAAAACCCAATAATGAAAATAAGATGACTAGCCAAACTAATGGTTTTAGTCTACTGTATAGACAAACTGCCTGCTAGTGAACTGTTCTTGGCAGTGCAATGGTTACAGCACTGTTGTGGTACTTCTGGTGAGCAGTGGGAATATGAGGAGAGAGCATGAATGCACCAGTAGAGAAGATTTAAGACTTGCAGGCTTGGACTACTTGAGCCTGTGTTGACAGCTGATGTTCTCCAGAGCAGTGGGAAGTCAGCCCCAGCTTTCCACTCTTTGTACTTGGTATTTTGTACTTTGAAGTCTTGCCTACATGGAGAGGTAAAAGTAAGCCAAAAATGCATCTGGAAAATGATGTTGCAGGTGGACAAACCATACTCCCTTAAGTTCTGAGGAGCTTGATTAAAGTGCGCACTAAGGTGAATTATTTTTCTGAGTTCTGCAGAAATAACATGGTTCCTTTTTTTTTTTTTTTTTAAGCTGTTTAGTGGCACCAAGAGTTATCTTCATCCCAAGGCACTCAAGGCACCTACACTTGTTGATTCCATGTGCTGTAGCTGCTTCGTGCATCCATAAACTGAAGATGGATAAACTTCTTCTGTATGACTTCTCCATGCTGGAATAACCCGCTGTTCTGCCTTATGGGCCTTCCTTGAATGGTCTCTGTGCTCTGGAAATGTGAATTAATATTGTAACATGTAAATTTATAGATTGGGAGTTCCCAAAAGGATCCTTTCAACCTCTGGTGAGTGTCAAAATTATGGGAATTTGGTTCAAGGGGACTTTTGAGGGAAGAGGAAAGAATTGATCCCAAGCAGAGCTGGAGCAGCCCTTGTAACATGCATTCCCAAATGAGCCTTGGGCAGCAATAATGATGTTCTTGAATTCACTGTCCCTGTCAGACATGTTTGTTTGGGTTTTTTTCCTAATGAGGACAGTTCTACTGCTGCTTCTCCAACAATATGGCACGATCCAAATTTGCCTTACAAAAATTAAGCACCAGTCTTTGGAACTCACCTCATCCCTAGTAGAGGGGACTTTATCTGACTGTCCCATGTGGAAACACACACCTGTCCCAAGCATAGGATTACTAGAGTATCTAGACACTGCTCTCTCTAGCATATTGAGATACATTGCACATTAAATTGATATTGTTCTAAGTTTCAGGCTGGAGTTTAGGTGGATAGGGAACAACAACACTGAAACTGTGTCCTGGGACTGCTGTTAATAATATCATGCTGTCAGTGCTGTGGAGGCTTGGAAGTAGCTGTGCCAGTAAAGTCCTCATCTGAGAGATGGCTCAGAAGCCCTGATACATGTGCCATTTCATTCAGGGCATTTAGCATTACTGAAGAAGCCCTGTGCCAGCAGGGAATTTTGTCCACATCCCTTTAAACACTGTTGTCTGTCCTTTTCAAAAAGTCATTGCCTTGCAGCTGGGGAGGGAAGCCTCATAATTCACAGCTGCTCAGGCAGCATAGCAGCAGGCAGCCCACTGCATTGGCAGGACCTGGACTGTTTGTCTCTCTGCAACAGGCAGCTCCTGGCCCAGACACTTTTCTCCCAGTGAAGCCAGTGGGGAAACTCCTCCTGAGCTCAGCAACAGCAGGATCTGGCTTTTGGTGCTTTGAGTATTAGTTTGTTAAGGCCACCAACGGCCACTTCTTTCTTCTGCTTTCCTACCCCCACACCTCTCTCCTTCTCAAGGCAGCCAGCTGCAGCACCAGCATGGGGGAAAGGCTAATGTAGTAACAAAGATGTGTAATAGGGTTTTGCCTTACATAAGATGAAATCACATTGCTTCTCTACTTCTCATACCGTTGCGCTATCACAAATACATTCACTCATCTGCAAGGACAACATGTCTGTGAAAGAAAAGCCTTGGAGAAATTTTAAACACCTAGCAGGTTTGAGAATACCTTCTTCACAGCAGCCATTGGCAGTGATTCCTTAAGCAAGAAGAGCTGGGGAGCACTGCAAGGGCGGTTTGGGAGGCTTTTTAAGTCTGGTAGGTCTAAGTATCTGGAGGGGATAAAAAGAAAGTATGTGTCCAGTGGTGGACCTAAGGTGCTGCAGGAAAACCAGGGGCAAGTTACCCTTGCCAGCCTCTTGCTCTGACCAGGAGCCCATGGTGCCTTTCTGCTCAGTCTCAGCCAGAATTGCATTTGCTATTCATAACAGACAGGTTTTTTTCAACAGGCACTGTATTTGTTGAAAAAATTTATAAATAAAAAAAATAATAATTGAAAAAAAGGTAACAAAATGAGTAATGCTAAGTGGGTGAGGGAATTTCTTGGTGTTTTCTAGTATGCAACACCTTCAGTAGAAGTGTGCATGGCTAAGCTTGCATCACTGACAATGTGAAAAATTTTATTTTGCTTCAAAAGGGAAGCATTTGCCCATGCTAGTAAGTCACCCTTCAGAGTATCCTTCCTGTTCATGCTAACCAAGGGCAGCCATGCATGCAGAGATCTCTTCTTTTGTCTTTTTTTTCCCATTAGAAAAGAGCAACCTGCTACAAAAGTTAATGCAATAGGCCATCCGGGCTGTATCAGCTGCCACCAGTTGCTGCAGCTGTTAACTCCTCAGAAGGTAGCATGGGCCAGCATCAAGTGCCAGGCAAATTTCAGAGAATATTCAGAATTTTCTTGGGACTAAGTGAAACAAAGTGGGGTGGACACTGTGTTTTAAAAGGGGAGTTTTTCCCATGTCACTGAAAGGAAAGCAGTGCTGTGTTTCCACTGAAAATTTCCCTCCCTACCTTTGCAAATCTCCCCTTGGTGGTCAGAGCTTTGCTTCAGCCACTGTAAAGCAAGTTAGTGAAACACCAGACACTGCCAATAGGAAACCTTCTGGATGTGTGCAGAAGCTCTTGCTTGTGCAGGGTATTTTCAGTTCTCCTTGCCAGCACCTATGCAGACTAGTGTCAGATTTTCTTCTACCTAAACTTCACTGAGTCCCCACATGTTATCCTCCAGTCAAGACCATCATGGTTTGCAGCACTACAATTGCCAGATCCCTTCCTTACATGGTGACACCAACAGCTGCTGTGATCTGGAGTGGATAAAGGTGGGAGGAGATGTAATAATGTATTGTTACTAGAGTCACTGTTCAGGGAGACATTGGCAAAATCAACCAAGATTTTCCCAAAGTGGCCACAACGGTGTGAAGTTTCTTCCTGACTTGGGACAGTATTTCAGCTCTTGTGTATTTTCCCTCACATTTAGTAGTTTTAAATTATGTCAGCCATGTGTTCACTTGCTCTTTGCAGATTGTGGTATGCTCTCAGCATCTTTGGAAATAAGTCTTTATGAGCACTGTGCTGCTGGGCTCACCAATGAAGGAGGAGCACCCTGCAGCCTCCTTCCATCAGGCTTTACCAGGTGTGGAGGAAAAGCACACCTCACAGCCAGCTGAGGAGTAATGCAGCCATTGATCTCCCTCTGGTCTCCAGCAGTAGCTTGCTCTTTGGAGAACACCTGCTCTTCCAGCTTTCATCTCTTCTCTAGCAGGTTCAGATGTGGCCAGAACCTGCATGGGGCAAAAGCCAAGGCAAGCCCTGGGAAGCCCCGGCTCCAGCCTCCTTGTTCCACCTGTGCCTGGGGGATCAAGAACCAGTGAGGAGGAGAAGCCTGGTTATGCTTCCCCTTGCACCCTGATCCACAGTGTGGAAAAGCCATGCCAAAGCTCCTCTAGGCAGAAAGATGCTGACATCCCAGAGGGGGTAGATTACTCTTGAGCAATCTGTTAACACTTTGCAGTGTCAGGCAGTCTCCACAGTTTCATTCCCTCTCGTTTATAAAGGCACCTGGCAAGGAGGACTGTAACACAGATGTCTCAATTGTCACAGGACTGAAGAAGGAGGATTCCCACCCCCAACTCCTCCCCCTACTCCCCCCCTCCAAGAGTGTGCATGAAAGCCCCTGCCTAGGGCAGCTGGTCTGTTGAGCAGTTTGTGATGCTCTGTGATCTGAGCGTTGGATCTGAAACTGCTGAGGATCCAGTCTTTCACCTGACACTGTGCTGTAAAGTGGCTTTTGATTGCATTTGGTATTGCAGCTAAGGAAGGCGTTTCATGTTTTTGAAACCTTTCAGAAAGCATTTACTGATTTATGTATGTGATAGACTGATCATTGATAGCAGGAGAAATTCTGACTGTATGTACTTGCTATCCCCCATTCTCCTCCTCCACCAAAATCCTTGTTTACAAAGACTTGTTTCTTTTTAAATCATTCTTCTGCACAACTAATAGGGCTGACTCGCTTCTTTTCAAAGTGAAATACCACTGCACATTCATCTAGGGCTTGCATGCTCCTCCCTCTAGATCACAGCCAAACTTGCATTGTGCCCCTATGAGTGACAAGTCAGGTCTCTCCTCCAAAGAAAAACACAGGCAGGTTTTGTTGCTGCTTAAGAATAGCAATTAATAAGTGGATTTTTTTTCTTAAAATAATTTAGATAATAGGCCCCCTTGATCACTAAATATTTTTCATTTGGGGCTGTGAGTTCCTCTTTTGTATCAAAAAGAAGGTAATACAAACTGCTAGACCATCACCACCACCACCTCCTTCTCACAGCCATCTGCATCCTCTCACCATCTGCTCAGTAAGTCCAGGCTGAGGATTTACCCCTCACTAATCAAGATAGGATGAAATCAAATCATGTTTGAAGTTGTACAGGGTATGCTTTATCTACTGTCTCTAAAACATCTCCTTCCAAAGAGACGTATGTGCCACCAATGATTTCCACCCTATAATGAGGCGAGCCTCCACAAGGAGAGTCTCCCAGTTTCTTTAAAGGAAAGAAGTCTCAGTGGAAGCTGCATCTATAGTTTTTGTGAACCTTCCCAAAGCTCCATCCTTTCTGAGTCCTTTGTGCTACCAAGTAAATTCCTGCATTGCATTGCTTTGCACAGAGATGCTTCAATTCAAAAGGACAGAAAACCCAGAAAGTTTTATATTTAACAGAGAATGGTAGTAGTCAGTGGAACAGAATGGGCAATTCATATGTTGTACAGATCTTGCGGACTTTCTGAATGTTCAGTGTTTAGTTTTCAGTGATTTTTTCTTCTATCACCCTAATTCCTTCCCTCTCCGAGTCATTATCTGATTTAACTGGGCTCTTTGCAGCTCAGTTTCTTTGAAGTGGAACCTCAACCCCAAAATATACAAAACCAAGCTGATCTTTTGAACCCAGGAAATGATGTGGGTTTGAACTTTGATACTAATGGACCCAAGCACAATACTCATGTTATGCTGGTCTGAAAGGATGCAAAGATTGGTTACAGCAAGAATACTTACAGTGGTCACATTTGCAGGCTGCCCCTGGGCATGGGGCTCTCACAGCATGATGGGAAGGCCAACAGTTGGGGTCACATCCAGCTACAGATCTTTGAGAAGCCAAAACATGCCAGGAATCAACCCACGTGCCACCAGTGCTCAGGGCTTCTCAAATCCTTGGGTATTTGTTTCTTCCTTGCTGGAGGAAAGGACTCAAGAGAGCAATTCCAGGGGGTCCCAGCCCACGTACCCAGCTGGCAGCCCCCCCATCACCTGCTGCATCCTTGTCCCACTCCTGCAACAGCAGGCCTGGCACTCTCCCTGCATTTTCCTGAGGGCGTAAGTTTGGCCTTTTCCTTGTTCCTCACTGTACTAAGTCTTATCTAGACTGGGTACCACCTCTGGAGTGGTCCTGCTTCTCCGTGACACTGAAATATCATCCCCAACTTGGTTTGGCTTCTGCAATTGAGATGCAATAAAGGGTTTTGTCAGCAATACCCTTATTCAGGATGTCTTCAGTCAAGTACAGTACATAAATTATATTGATGGGCAATGCTCTGAGGACAGGACATAGCTGAAGAAATTTGGCCAGGAGGACTAATGGTCTGAAATCTAACCCCAGCTCCACCTTATTTTTTACTCCAAAGAAGGTTGGATATGGAAAACTAAAATGAAATATATATATATCTAAAATATTCTTATGAGTTGGATTTAGAAAATACAGTGTGAATGTGATGAATGCTCAAATTACATGAGTTAAGGGAGAAATTGTCCTCAGCACCTCCTGGCCAGCACCAGAACATGAGGCAGAGCTGGCCAATTTGTTTACTGGAGGTCATTAGAAGATAAATATTTTTGCAAGCAAATCAGAAAGCACCAAAATAGAAGTGGATAAAATTGTCTGTCTGTGCTAGGAAAATAAAAACAGACACACTTTTAAAGCCTTGAAAAGAGAATACTAACAAATTTTTTTTTTTTTCTTGTTTTGTCAAGCATCGAGCATATAAGGTTTTGAGTTTTTATATGAAAACAGAACACATTTTAAAAGCAATTTTCTAAAAAAAAAAGTTCTCTGTTCTTTTTAAAAAGTAGTCAGGAAAAAGATTTGTTGTCTTCTTCTTCTACTGGCTCTCCATGGCTGAAGTTTTTCTTGGTTGTAAATTTTATATCCTTAAAGCAATACATCCTGTTCAGTATTACATGTGTATTTTAAGGGCCAGAACCCTCCTCCGACTTCCTTGGGACAGGTTATCTCTCCAGAGCTTTTGTGTTGGGGGTGATCCTTAAAAAAAAAACCAACCTAGGGACTAGTACTTACTATTATTTAATAGAACACTTTCTAAAGCATGGAAAAGGTTGCATCTGTGAGAGACTGTTCCCTGGAGAGATGGTTGGTGTGATGCTCATCTTCCTGAGAAGACGGCTCCCTCTGTCACCTGAACACACCTGGGGGAGCTGGAAGAGAGGTGAAGCTCATCAACACATCAGCTGTTCAGTGACAATAAACAACAAATAGGCAATGACTGCCTGTGAGATAAATGCACTAGTTCATGACGAAGTGAGCATATTCTTAGCAAATACATTTAGGTTTCCATCAGAATTTTTCAGAAGTTCACTTTGTTAAGTGATGACAACACCACTTTCATGATTTTTTATTTGGAAACTAATTACAGGGTTTTCTCCTTTTTTTCTCTTTTTTTTTTTTCCCCACATTTTTTTAGGTTTAAAGCTGCTGCTGGCTGATGAAAGTGACCAGACTAGCATAGGTTGAACTGATTTAGGGAGATGGGGAAGAAGGACAACCCTGTCTCAAGAAATACAGCTAATGCAGAAAAGGAGAATGGGAAAAGGATCCTGCTCCAGTGTAAGCTGCTGAACTTCAGATCCAGCCCCAGCATCCAGTAAGTCTAATTTCTTGCTTATTCAGCAACAAATTCTCAATATTGTTTTTATTCATAATGTTGATTATTTGATTTGCAACACTGTTCACTCACAGGTTGTAATTTCCTCAGCTTAGTGGAATCATCAGGTTGGTGATCACCATAAACATGACTGCAGGGTTTTTTTAAGTTTCAGGAAGCTTCACCTTGTCTTGCTTGGACTGATGTTGGTCCCGAGCTGCCTTATGCCTTTTCAAGGAGGGGAGAGTGAACTTTAAAAATACTTTTTAGCAAAACTGGAACTGTTACCAGCATCCTGGAAAATGCAGGCACATGAGTGTGTGTGCAGACATGAAAAATCCAAGGTTATTCTCCTTTACAAAATTAATAAAACCTAGAGAAACTCAACAGTAAAGTCCACCTCTCCCATTAGTTTTAGACTGGAAATAAATGTTCATGCGTTGTGATTCCCACTAGTTACAACAAACAGTTTGGACACTGGAGCAGTACCCAAGTCCTGCCCTTCATCTTTACACTTCTGGCTTCCCAAAGGAATATCCCTTCTTTACCATTTGCTTTCTCTGTGCTCTCTGGGCATGTGGCATTTTCTTCAGCCAGCAGTGGTATTTATTAATTACCTCTTGTACCTGCACTAGAAAAAAATATGTTAGATGCCCTTCAGCAGCTTTTACCCTCAAGGACATGCAAGCTTTTAATGGTTATTTCCAAGTCATATGGCTTTTCACACATATTCTGCATATTGAAGAACCGTTCAGTTGTACCCCTCTGGATCCTAGCTCAGCAATTTAGCTTGGCATTTGGGAAAATAAAAATGTTATCACGGTACTGGTGGGAAGGGGATTAATAATGATCCAAGAATAGCCAGAGGTCCCTGAAAACATGTGGAAAGGTAAATAAGAGGGGAGAGGGAAAAGAGAGCATGGAAATACCTCTTCTTTATCTAAATAAATAAATGCTTAGACATGTCATTAGATTCTAATATATTTATTAAATTATCATCAAAACAAGTCTCCAGCATCTAGCAACTGGTGTTGCTCTCAGTGGAGCTCTCACTTCTGGCAGTATGATGTCAATGGTACGACCTTTCCCTCCAAGGTGTCTGATGAGACCCAAGCCCAGGGGGCACAGCTGGCAGGCGCAGATGTGGCAGGGATGCTTATGCTGTTTTGTACCACAGCCCTCCTGTGTCTGTTGTATAAAGAAGGCCCCACCAGCCCAACACTAGTTGCTCAAGCAGGAGGCCCCGAGGGGCAGGAAGTCCATAAAAATTTTGCTGCTGGTTTGCAGGGGTGACGGTGTCAGCCCAGGGTTTCTAAGCTCCTGGCTTGAAAACCCAGCACTGGGGAAAGGCTCCTTGCTGCTTGTGTGCAGTGTGAGCTGGATGCACATGCCAACCACTTCTCTTCAAAGGCAGGCTGCAGGACATCTCAGGCGTTAGGACATGAAGTGAAAGGCTTTTTTAGTGCCAGGCACGTGCTGATGTACAGAGGCATGAAGGCAGCCTTATGAAAGGCAGTTTGAAATATTCTTGGCTACAAAGTGGAGGGGAAGTACATGAAAAGAAAAAATGTACACCAAATCCACCCAAAATGATCGCAACTGGACCATGAGACTTTTCTGCTTAAAAGACGTGGCCACGCTCAACCGTTTGCTTTATTTATAACAGTTTAAAATGACTGGGTAATTAGTAATATGGAAGATATATGATAGACTAATACTGTTTCAAGAGTCACTATTTTAAATGGAGGAACTGCAAATACCCTCCCAAAATGAGAAGAGTGCTCATGACACCCAAAATTACCACAACGAAGGATGCTTAAAATGGCCTGCTGCACCTCACGTTAGAGTGCTCACAAGAGCTGGTGCTTTGCTGGAGTCAATCAAAGTAACTGGGAATCTGCCCCAAATTTCCATGGTGTCTCTGAAATCCACCAATGCTACCCGTGAAGGTCTTTTTGCACTGGAAGTGACTTGTGAATTCAGCTGTTGACCGAAGCATGGGGTTGGGAGGCTTTAATAGCGGTGTTTCTTGGGGTCTGAGTTTTGCTGCTGCTTTGGGCAGTGGACAGCACCATGTCACAGCGTTTGCAACTAGGGATTTGTGGCAGCTTCAGAAGGAAGAAGGCACCCAGTAGAAACTGGTGCCAACAGCATGGTTTGAGCACTTCAAACACCTCCAGTCCAGGGAAGGGGTTTTAGGACAGCTAAAGTTGTAGATGGGCAGCTGTGGGCTTTGCAAAACCACTCTTAGGGGCTTAAGCCACTTCTGAACATGCATTTGCCTTTGTCACTTGTCAAGGACTTCAGCACAGACTTTGGTGAGTCCTGAAAACCCTCGTCAGAGTCTCCACCCCAGACTAGAGCTGGAGCACAGGGGAAGGAGCTTGCTGGCTGCTGCACTCCTGCTCACTGGTGGGTCTGCTCTAGGCTGCAGCAAGTGCGTGGGGATCTGGACCTTTCCTGCCCACTGGGACCTGCCATCACAAGCACATTCCCACCAGAGCTGCAGGCAGATAGGTGGTCAGTGGAACCAGGGCAGCTCTCCCACCCCAGGAGCCCCTTGCTCCTCCTCCACAGGTTCCTCTTCTGCACCGAGGAGGAACTCCCCCCCCGTGCACGTGCCTGAGGGGATTTTTGCGGTCTCCAGCTTGGGGAGAGCCCCCGAATGAGCAGCAATCCTCAAAGGGCCTCTGCTGCCAGACATCACCTCGGGCATATTTCCTGCAAGTCCCTCTGGCTTAGAGACGGGGTTCACCCCGTGGATTTTAGGGAGGTGGGAGAGCCTTTGCACCCAGGAGAGCGAGGGCGACCTTCCTGAAGGACAGGAGGAGTCGACTCCTGAGTGCAAGAGTGTTTCATACACGGTGCCCTTTGGTTTCCTTTCTGTAGGGACCCACTTCACAGAGCCCCCCGGCAGCTAGTCTGAGCTGGCACCTCCCCTTGCTTTCCTGCCTTGGGTGCAATTCCCAGGTGAGTCAGCCGGGACTTCAGAGGGGCTTGGTGAAAGCAGAAGCCGGCTTTCTGTGCACTGAGGGCTTGCAAGCGGCTGTTGAGAAGAAACAGTCCCTTTTCCTGGCATGCCTTTAGTCAGTGTGACCTTAAAGAGTGTGAAAACCAGGGGGCCCAGTGGTGACTGCCGTGGTTAAACAGCAGCAAGTGCATTTTCACAAGAGGACTGCGATTTGGTCACCGACACAGAACACCTCCATGAAGGCAGGCGGGGCCTGTGGGTGAGGTCTGAAGGGTCAGGCACTCCGAAGGGTGTGGAAATCACTAGAAAAGATGAACAGGCTTGAGGTGCTGTAAGTGTTCAGATCACTAGCAAGGCTGGTTAGGGAGGAATTGCCTCTTCACAAATGCAAAAAGCACCCAATGAGAGTTTATGGGTGCGCTGCTGCAGCATTTAATGCATACACCACAGTTGTGTTATTGATCAGAGTTTTCTACTTTACAGACCGAGAGGGTGGTCCTTTTTTAAAAAATTTTTTTTCCATCTTAAATGGAACTGGCTGATATCCAGAAACCCCAAGTAACAAGGTCTGCAAAGCTAATGAGATTAGTATGTTTTGTTCATGAGAAGACTTATTTGCAAGGGACGAATGTGCATGTTGGGGTCTGGCTTTAAGGATCCTCTCTAAAACTGAGGCAACTGGAGGTAGTTTTCTAATAGAGTTCTTGCTGCACAAAGACAGCAACCAACCACCCAGCCAGGTCATTTCCCACGTCTGGGTTTTTTTAAGATTGACTTTGTCTTCTCTTAAATATTTCTGAATGCATAACTCACCTACCTCTCTACACATAGATTTCTTTGGACAAGAACAATTGTTTTTTTTTTCAAAATATTATCCAGCATTTGAGAAAGATAATTTCCCCCCCCCTCCAGATGATGTAATGCAGATCAAATCTGCATGTTTCACACTGACCCAGAAGTTGCTGTCTTAGAAGCTGCAAAAGAGAGAAGGCATTATAAGTGTTCATTTTACAGTGATACACGTCAGGATGTTTTTATACTTAATTCAATTATAGTTGGTGCCCTGCCTAGCACACACTCTTGCCCTAGGAATCAAAACTGGATTTTTAGAAAGCCTCTCAGATGCCATTTGGTAAAGCGGTGGTTGCTTGTCTTGATTTATGGTGGCAGTCAACTCCAATCTCAAAGACACATTTTAACGTTTTGAAGGCGCCTTAACTTGTGACTGAAAAGTTTTCGGATGGGTGCTGCTGCCAACTCCTTTTTGGTTTGTTTTTGGTTTTGTTTTATTTTTTTTTTTAGAGGATGGATGGTGCGTTATAAACCTGCTACCCCAAAACGCCGGCACTTCACGCTTCTCCCTCGAAACGTGGCGATAATGACATTTAAATTTCAGAAGATGGCGTTGAAGCTTTGCAGTCCGTCAGTGCCCTGAACTCGGCGTGCACCCCCCGCACCGGCCGCCTGCCAGCGCCGCGCGGCGACCGGGGTTTTGATCTGATACGTTACGGCAGAAAGGATGTGGATGTGCTGGGGACGTTAGAGCAGCACAACAACGAGAAAGCGTCGTGGCAGGAATCACGTCTTTGAAACCCGAAAGGCGGCAAGACTTTCGCGCAAGCCCGGAGCCTCGCTCCTTCATCCCCACCCGTCCCCCCAAGGCACCCACCGCCTTAGGGCAGGAGGCTTCGCAGGGGGGCGAGCGACTGGGGTCTCCCACCACCCAGCCCCGGCTCTGGTGCCGCTTCTTCAGACGGGCTTTCCCGGGCAGCGCCCAGCGGGGCAGGAGCCGCTCCCGGCCGGGGCTGGCGGCTGCTCCCGGCTCCAGCTGCCGCCGCCCCGTCGGAGTTCGCTGCCTGCCGGGCCCAGCGCCGCTGCTGCCCCCCACTTCGCCCCCCATGTCACACCTTAGGGGCTGCAAAACACGGGGCGACAGCCCGAGCCCCAAGACCGCCGGCTCGCCCTCTCCTCGGCTGGGGCTTGTCATCCCACCCCTTCGGCGATCCCAGCTCAGTGGCAAAGCCGGATTGGGTCGCAGGGGCTACAGGCAGGGGGTACCAGCCCCAGGCGCGGCGTGGGTGGGTGGGCCCCCCCCGCTGTCTCCCCGAGCCGTCCGGGGGCCCGGTCGGCGCCGTCTAACACGTTTCTGGTGGGTGTAGCTACGGAGTCTTTTACAGTAAAAGCCGCCTGGCTATCATAGGTAGGAGTTTCCCCATGCTATTTATGTATATGTGTCTGTATAGAGTAAAAAGAAAAAAAAACAAAAACCAACACAACCCCCCGCGGACGCAGAGGGCGCCGGGCTGCGCGCCCCCCCGCGCCGCTGCGTGTGTTTACCAGCAATCGGCATGTGTCACTGCCTCAGATGTTTTCCAGTTCGCAAAGTCCCCGCTCCCCTCCGCCGGCTCCACCTCCGGGCCGGGCCCGCCTCCCCCCAGCCCGGGCACGACGCCCTCCATCATATAAAGAAACTTCCCGGTGCCGACGGCCCAGTCGCGGCGAGGCCCGTCTCAGCGGTGGCCGCAGCAGCCGGCGGTCCCAGCCGCTCCCAGCGCCGCGGCAGAGGTAAGCGGCGGTGGCCGAGCAGCCCCGGACTCCCCCTGCCCCGCCGGGACCCGACGGGCCGGGGAGGAGGGAGACGGGGGTGGGAGCTGCGGGTACCTCGGCTTTCCCTCCTCTGGGCTTATCCTGGTGCTGCCGGCACCTGAATGAGCCGTTCGGTCTTTTTTTTTTTCTTTTTCTTTTTTTTTGTTATTATTTTTATTATCCGCCGCCCTTCCCCTTAATTTAAAGGGAAAAAAAAATATATCGGCCGCTTTATCTGCTCTTGAGTTGGGGGCGCGCACCGGCCTCCTGCCCTGGGGAGGGTCGCGGGAAGGGGCTGGGGGGGATACGCTTCGTTCTCTGTCTAAAGAGGGGGAAAGAGCTTTTGGGGGGGGTCTTTGCACGGGCCCGCGGCCGCCCCCCAGGCACATCGCACCGGTTTTGGTGTGCGGGGGGATGCTGCAGGCTGAGGAGGGGTCTGTAGGGGGTGCGGAGCTGCCCACAGTAGTGTGCACCTGTCCGACATGGGTCTCTGAAGGTCTCCCTGTGTCTAGAGGCAAAGGCTGTGGGTGAGGAACCACTTTTTCATTAGATATAATGGGGAGAAACCCCCCCCCCCACCAAACTAAACTTCTGGGCATTCTAGTACTTTTTCAACTTGGGGAGACAAACCTGATGCCAGGTGCCCATCACTAGTGTCAGTGTCCTGGCGTTAGGACCTTTGCAGCAGGTGCCCATCACTGCAGGGCTGCACAGCTCCCAGGGCTCGGTGTGGCTGGCTGCCAGCTCCCATGCCCTGGGGGACAGTGCCTTTGTGCCAGGCTCCACGGGTTGGTGTCTTTCTGCTTTTAGGTATCTGCAGTGTAGAGATGTGAATGTTACTATGTATGCTTGTTGGGAGCAGTTGGAGGGGTAGGTGTGTGGAGGACATCATGTGTCTTGCTGAAGTCGGCTTGTGAGAGGCGCTTTGACGTTACAGCGAGATGCCGTATAAATCATCAGTGCATGTGAAAGGCCCCCCTTTTTGTGCATCCTGTCTCTAACATGACATGTGCACTGTCATGTGCAAGCATAGTTTTATACAATTTTTTTTCTTTTCTTTTCTTTTGGCTAAAAAGTAAAAATCCAGGTTGAACTCTGAGCAGGACAGGGGGTTTGCGCCTCATGTCACTGGCGATGAAAATTTCAACAGCCCGTGTACGTTGATGCAAAACAGTGTCGGGACAGGGGGGAAGTCTGTCGAAGTCTGCAGCGTGAGCGGTGCCTGGGGAGGGTTGTGGGGGGCTGTGCCTGGTTTCCTGAGGCTCTGTACCGTGTTTCCCGGGCTCCCCAGGGCCCCCCTGCATGCTGTAGCTGCCGTTTCACATGAAAGGTTTGGCACTGGGGACTGGGGAGTGTTGGTGGTGCTCTACACGGGGACTTCAGTCGGCGCCTGACCTATGGGTTTTCCTCTCCCCCCATCCTGTCCCTCTCCCGTTCTTTCTCAGCCCCCCCCCCGAGAGCCGGTGCTTGGCCTGTGCGGAGAGGTGGGCTTGGTGAAGCACTCCCAAAACTCCCCACCCTTCCTCTGACACGAGTGGCATGAACCTGGAGCCGGGTGAGTGCGGGATGAACTCAGTGAGCTGTGGCAACGGGAAACTCCGCCAGTGGCTGATCGACCAGATAGACAGTGGCAAGTACCCAGGGCTGGTGTGGGAGAACGATGAGAAGAGCATCTTCCGCATCCCGTGGAAGCACGCTGGCAAGCAGGACTACAACCGTGAGGAGGACGCTGCCCTCTTCAAGGTAGGACTCAGCTTGGGACTGAGGGCTATGGGATGCAGACAGAGCAGGAGGGGTGCCCAGAGGCTCAGCAGTGGTCTCTTACTGTCCTGTCCTTGCCACCTGCCTCTGCAGGCTGGATGTGATGGGTGCTCGTGGCCACTGGCTGCCTGCTTGGTGGCCCTGACTGTGCCCTGGTGTCCCTGTATTTGTTGGATAAGACTGCCTACTCTTTCTCAGTTTTCTGTGTGGAGCTAAGTGCTTGTGAGACTACAGTACATCTCTTTCCACATTTGTCTTTGATAATTTTCTCCCTTTCCTTATGCCTGCTAAACTTCTTTTCCTACCTTATCATGCTGCTTTTCCCCAGCCTAAATCTGTAGGGAGTAAATTCATGCACACATATAAGCACACACAGCAGTTGTGCTGTTTCAAGCATTGTGGGCTTGTACCTCATAGTTGATTGATTTTTATTTCCCCTCCCCCCTTTTTTTGTTTTTTTTGATTATCTGAAATGTTTCCAGGCCTGGGCTCTTTTTAAAGGAAAGTTTAGAGAGGGCATTGATAAGCCAGATCCTCCTACCTGGAAGACCAGATTAAGGTGTGCTTTGAACAAGAGCAATGACTTTGAAGAACTGGTGGAGAGAAGCCAACTGGACATCTCAGATCCCTATAAAGTGTACAGAATAGTGCCAGAAGGAGCTAAAAAAGGTAAAGCATCCCAAATTCCCATGTAACAGCGTGTGAATGTGTCTTACTGTAAGTGTACGAGGGCCGAAGTGTGCTTTTTTGGAATGGCCAGGCAGTCTTTTTAAGGTCCGTTAAGGAGCCAAAATGCAGGGCTTAAGTGCAGCTTGTCGTGATGGCTTAAGAGGCTGCGCCTGCGGGGGACTGGTGGTGTTAGAGTCGGAGGGTTGAAAGGGAGTCCTCGCAGAAGATGCAGACAGGCGCCCTCCCTGCGCATCGCTGGAGGGACTGCTCTGTTCGCTGGAGCCTCCCTGCCAGTTCTGTGGAGAGAGAGCCAAACGAGCAGCTCAAGGGACAGGCAGAACAGAACAAAAACACAAAACTGCTTGCTGGATCTAAGTTTTGAGTACAGGGAACGGCAGAGGTGTCTTGAGCCAGACAGTAGGTAACTGCTGCGGGGGGAAAAGCTGGGAGCGAGGGATGCCTGCGGGCCGTGCCTGCTCTCGCCCGGAAGCCCCTGGTGCCAGCTTGCAGGAGGCAAAGGCTTGCCCGAGCCTGGGGAGGGCATCGTGGTACACTGGGTATGACTGGGCAGTGTTTTTTCCTGGGGCACTGGGGAGCCCAATGGGACAGACTGCCTCTGGGAGCCACCTGCAAAGGAGGGCTGGGAATCCTGTCCCAAACTGGCATTGAAGGGCTTGTTAGTCCTCTGCTTGTTCAAAGGCAGGTGGTGTGGATTTATCTTCAATGTGCCAATTTTAGATTTCCTTAAGATGTAGCTGACATCATTTATTTTCATCCCTCTGGTGAACATAGGTGCAAAACAGATCAGCATGGAGGAGCAACCATCAATGATGAACTATCCCTTTCCACTACCATCCTCTTACACTTCACTACCATCTCAGGTATGACATCAGTTATACATTTTGCTTGGTGCTTGTACATTGAGCAGCATCATTTCTGTGCTATGTGCTATGTCTGGCTTTGCTGGCATGGCTCTCTGGTTCTCCCTGGGAAGAAACTTTATTATGAAAACTGAGAAATCAAGAAACAACTTTTCTAATGTCAGATGGGGCCACAGGGCAGCTGATTTCCCTTGATGTTGTTTATCCCTGAGTAGCAGCTCTTTTCTGTCGGGTGATAGATATCAGTGCGCTGCTGTTCTGTTGGTGCCACAATGTAAGCACCCAGAGAAGCCTTGCTCTTCCCAGCAGACATTTACCAGCAATGCTTTGACTGCCTTTTGTTATTCCCCCCTGCTTGTTATTTACACCAGTGGCTAGAACTTCATTTGAAAGCCTCATTGGTGGTGGTGGCGATGTGCCATTCATGTAGCCTGGGCAGTGCTTAAGACCTCCGCAGGCTTTGGCAGAGAAAATCAAGGAGCTGAAATGTGAAAGCTGACACAACACATGGAGCTAGTTTTGACAGCTGCTGAGTCAAAGACTATCTCGTTAAATTGAATAGGTACCGAACTACATGGTGCCCCATGAACGGAACTGGAGGGAGTTTGCCCCGGAGCAGCCACATCCCGACATTCCCTACCAGTGTCCCAGTGTCCCCTTTGCAGCTCGCAGTCATCACTGGCAAGGCCCTGGCTGTGAAAATGGTAAGACACTCGTGTTTAAGGTTTCTTGCTGAGGTTGGTCACATGGAAGGATGGCAGATTTCAGGTTTTTTTATTTATGGTTTTCACTGGAATTATAAGTTGGAGTGGCCACTGAGCCATGGCAAGAGCCATTGTCCTGGCTCTTGCTTTCAGTGCCACCATACATGTGGTGTGTGAGCTACACAGTCCTCTGAGTTGATGCAAGTCAGCCCCTAAAAGTCCTCAGCTGTCTCAAAAGCCCTCAGCAATAAGAAGGCAGCCAACCCCCCAAAAAAAGCCCCGATGGGGAATGTGTGTTCTTTAGCTTTGCTTTCTGATTTTGGACCTTTTGAGGACCACATCAGTGAGGTTTTCCCTGCAGCCTTGTGGTTTAGAATGGCATTCTTGTCCTGAGAGAAAAGCTGAAATTATTACTAGATTTTAGTGCTGTGGCAGTGGGACAACTTGTCATGGATTGAATCTCTCTTGGGGGCTGGTACAGCAGAAACAGAATAAAGGGTCATTCCCTTCCCTGGAGATCTCACAGTACCAGTGTCTAACATAATCATGGCTTTCCAAGCTCCACATCCTTAGGAAAAAGCCTGAATTTTGAAAATAGGCAATGCTGCAGCCTGCAGGGGATAAAACATACAAGAAAGGGAACTGTGTACCATAGAGCCTTGCAGGGTAACTCACTTGAGGATGCAGATACTGCTTTGTGAGGAGAAACAGCTGATTCAGAAGGGCAGGAAAAGATGGGAAGCAAGGAAAAACTTTTTAGAGCAGATACTGTGTTTTCAGAGGACAGTTTTTCTAGAGGTTTTGGTGCAGACAAGTAAACTTCTGCTTCTTTAGTTCTGCTGAAAAGCAAGTACTCAGTGCACTGCAACTTACCTGGAAGTATATTGCAATTATTAGGCAGAGTCCTTTGCTTTTAGTTGAGTTGTTTGCTAATAAAAAAATCAAGGTAGCAAGTCTTCTTCAAGATACCTGGGTGTATTGAATCTGCAGCACTCCAGCTCTTGATCGTGGTGGGTTTTGCCTTTGGGAAAGGTAGCGTGAGCTTGTCTGCAAGTCACTTGCCTTATCCTCCAGAGACTTTCACTGATGTTAAGAAACAGAGGAAAACACCAATTGCCTGTGTTATAATCGACTTACTGATAGGTATCTCTTGAAACAGTCTAATACTAGTCCTGGTAATAAAACCCGAATAATTTCCTGCTGCACAATTTTCTTTAACTGCTTTTTAAACAGCATTGATTTCAGCTTTATTGTTATACTCATCTATAGTAAAATTCCTTATACAAAATTGATCGTTTTATGCAGGCAACTTTTAAGAGCACTGTAGTCCAGTTAAAAATGTTACTTATTTCTGTAGTATAACACATTAGGTAAGGAAGAAGTACTAAGGGGAACACTGAAATGCTAAGGGAGTATTTTATGCAGACCCAAATAAAAATACAGTTCAGGTAATATCTGGAGAGATTGGTAGATTTGGCATACCTGGAAAAACTGGGAAATAAGTCCATTTTAGGAAGAAGGGGAGGATGAGAGAGTGTTCCTGCTGGAGCCCAGAAGAACTCGCTTTTGCATTGCTGTGTTCTCTGCCCAAGCTCTTCTTTTAGGATTTAGGAGGCTGTCACTGACTTTTGTTTATGAAAACAGGTTGTCAGGTGACAGGAACCTTTTATGCTTGTGCCCCTCCTGAGTCCCAGACTCCTGGCATCCCGATTGAGCCAAGCATAAGGTCTGGTGAAGCCCTCGCCCTGTCAGGTAAGGCCCGTAACCCCCTGGCTTGCTGGCGAGTTTGACAAGAGACCCACTTCTGACTTACCCTGGCACTGTCTTCTTTCTGATGAAGAAAGAAAAAGAAGGAAATAAAAAAACCTCTTTAATGAATGAAGTCGCTGTATGGGCTTAAGCCTCTGTTTTCCAGGATACTTAAGCACTTGCAGCCCCAGCTCCAAGGGATGGAGGTAGTTAAAGTTACTGGAAGTTATTTACTGGCTCATGGTGCCAATGCTGGGTTGTTTTGGTGAGCCACTAAAGTCCAAGGGAGTTTGGAAATTTTTGGGTTGTCAGTGACTTTAGTTCAGTTTTTTATTTGGGAGAAGCCCCCCCCAAAAGCTGGTGTTACCCGGGTACCTTGCTGTGTTCCTGCTGGTGCTGCCTGGCTTTGCTCTGCTTCGTTATTCCTGGTGAAAAAAAGGCATTTGGGAATGAAAAGGAAAGTTATTTCAGCCAAGTTTGCAGACTTCCAGATGGGGGCGGGGGAAGCTTTCTGAGTAACTCTAGGAAGAGGTGTGGGAATGTGTTTTTCACAGAAGTAAGGGATAAACTTGTAGTGTGATGCTGGGCAGGTTTCTTGAGCAGGATTGTTCTCCTGAATCAGAGTCTGGAGTTACAGATATATATATGTGTGTGTGTGTGTATATATATATATAAATATATATATATATACATAATCTCTCTATATAATATATGTGTGTGTTTGTGTGTAGATATGCATATACATAAATTATATATACGTATAGGTATATGCATATATACATATGCATATATACACACACATATATACTTTTGTATATATATATATTTTTTATATATATCTAAAAATATATATATTGAGTGCTGTGTGAATTCTTAGGAGTCAGCCAAGTGGACCAAATGGCCATTTGAAAGTAAGGCTGGAGATCTCAGATACAGCCCTGTTGGAGCTGTAGCCAGCAGTCACTTCTCTTCAGGCAGCTGAAAGCAAGTTTGCAGGTCTCCTGTGCAGAAGCCTCTTTTATGCAAAAACTGGGGAGAAACACAGCTACTTCCTGATTAAATCTGAGGAAGTGTACTGAGCCGGTGGGTTTAAGTGTGATGTGAACTTGGAAAATGTGACAAACAACAATTTTCTGTGTGCAGAATTTTCCTTTTAAATGGAATTGGGAAGTTTGCGGGAGGTTAGTTCCAACCAAATTCCCACATCAGTAGCCCTTACAATAAAATAAGAAAGCATTAATGCTACCTTGTCCCAAAAGTTTTAGTATTTATATTCTTTAGATGCTTTTTGCTAATGTGAGCCTGTCTTCTGGGTGGCAGTGTCCACCAGGCTCCTCAGAAGTCTCACACAAACTTGTCTCGTGACCTCAGTACAGATCTGAAACATAAAATATTTGTACTAATGTATCACGTGTTGTTTGTTTGTTTGTTTGTTTGTTTTCTCCTTGTAGATTGTCGACTCCACATCTGCTTATATTACCGTGAAATACTGGTAAAGGAGGTGACAACTTCTAGTCCTGAAGGTTGTAGGATATCCCACGGCCAAAGCTACGAGGTCAGCAGTCTAGAGCAAGTTATCTTCCCTTACCCAGAGGATAATGGCCAGAGGAAGAACATAGAAAAACTATTGAACCACCTGGAACGAGGAGTAATACTGTGGATGGCACCCGATGGCCTCTATGCTAAGAGACTTTGCCAAAGCAGGATCTACTGGGACGGGCCCCTGGCGCTCTGCAGTGATCGACCCAACAAGCTGGAGCGGGACCAAACATGCAAGCTCTTTGATACTCAGCAGTTTCTAGCAGGTAATTCCCACTATGGCTTTGGTATTGATTGTTTCCAGATGTGACACCCGGTTGCTCTCCACATCAGCTTACCAGGAGCACTGTTTTATGTTACCTTACGAGTTACAGTAAGAATTACTCCTCATTTCTTCCTCTGGGCAAACATAGTCAAAAGAGTAGCTGGCTCTTGAATAATCCTGTCAAATTCTGTTCTCCGTACACATTCAAAGCCCCTGCACAAACCAGCGGGAGTGAACTGATGCTCAGCTGGTGACACCCCAAACCTCTCATCTCTTTGAGAACAGTGAGGACAAACCTTTCAGATTTTTTTTTCCATGTATTGGGTGACAGAGGAAAGCAGATCCTCATCTGGGATCTGCTGGTGTAAGCCCTGGGTAGATCTCTGGTCTGCCTGACCCAGAATGAGCCTGAGATCTTGCTCAGAGAATGCAAGGATCAGCAAGAATTTCAGTAGAAAGCCTGCTTTTTACTCTGTGCCAGTGTTTAAAAGATATGTGCAAGGTGAAAAGGATTTCAGCAGCCTCTGGAGTTTCCAGATTGCTCTAAGCTGGGAGGTGCATTACCTCTGCAGAGCAATGTGAGAAGGTCTCATTTTGCACAGGGCAGTTGGGAGCATCAGTACAGAGAGGGCAAGAGCACACTTCAGGACAGTGCCTTCTCCTTCCAGCCCATGCAGGGGAGGGGGCAGAGCCTCAAACCTGCTTCCCAGCACTTCTGAACAGTTATGAGGGAGGAAAGCTGTCCACCCAGAGAAACTAGTGGGAGCTGGTCATCATTGCAGAGGACAGCTTGCGCAGCAGGAATATGTTGCTCCATTTTTGAGTTGTGTGGCATCACTTCAGGTGAACGGAGTGCCTGTGGTTTGGTGTGTTTTCCTATTAGAACAGGGCACCAGCACTGGCATGGATCTCTAAGAAGGATAATGCCTTGCAAAAAAACCCAAACAACACAACAACAATGAAACCAACAGCTGTAGCCTGCTTTATATTCCAAGGTTGATGCACCATCCTAGCAAAGTGGTCAAGAAAGAAATGCATTTAAACAGAGAAATCTCGTTTGAATGTGAGAATTGACAGTTAGAAAGGGGAATTTGAGGTCAGGGTATTGGCTTGGGCTTCAATCACATGCTAATTAAAGATGTATAATTCTTCCCCTGATTATGGTTTTGGAAATCCCTTTCCCTTTTCTCAGGTGGTTTTTGAGATGTACTCTGGGTTCTTCCAAGTGCTTGACAGGTCATCTCTTTTTAGATGCCAAACCCCAAAGATAAGCTCAAGCAGTACTTATTTTTCCCCCTCCTAAATTACTTATGCACCAATGCCTGTGCAAACCCAAGCATGTGGTTGAAGTCATAGTCTGTGGTGTGTGCAAAGTGGGTTTTTGCATGTGTTGATGCTCAACTAGGTTTGTAAGTGACTTGTCATGGACGTATCACACCTGCATGTTAATTTAATGTACTGAGGTCCCAGACTTCAGGCAAGCTTGGGGATCTCCCCCTTAGGAAACCAGGGCTTCCTTGGGAAGAGGCACAGAAGACATCTACCAGGAGAGGAAATATTGAACAGCAGGGAAGGGGACAGATGCAGAGCTGCCCTGTGGACCACAGCTATTAGGACCCCATTGAGGAGCTGGAGCGTGCAGTGCAAACTCTGCCAGAGCAGTGGGGCCTGTGTTGAGCAGCCTGTACTGAGGAGGCTGAAATGGCAGTAATGAAGCAGAAAGCAGGTGGATGGGGAGTACTGCCTAACTCATGCAGTAAATTGGGCTGGGTGGGGAGCAGGAGGGGAAAGGCAGAGAACTGGAGAGTGTGAGGGTGGCAGCCAGGGCAGGGTTGGCTTGGCAGAAGGAGGGGCAGCTGGCGCTGGAGCAGCTGGAGCTGGAGCAGCAGGAGCTGGGGAAGGTTTGGAGAAGCGCGTGGGGAGCCCTGCGGCATGGGAAGATGCGCTTGGCCTGGAAAGGGAGATGGAGCCAGCAGAAGGTTTTGGAGACGCGCAAGGCTCAGCTCAATTCCTGATTTCCCTGATGGTGAGAAAGAAAGGGCTTTCTTGTCCAGGTCTGTGCCACAGGCTGCTGTGTGGTTGTCCCACAGGTATTTAGGATTTGGAGAACTGCTGAGGCCAAGTAAACCTGGGGGGAAAAGGAAGGTGGCAGAAATTCTCCATTAGTGTTGGACTGGCCTAGGGATTATCGTGCCCTGGCCTGTGGCAGCATGGAGGAAAGCAGGGTCCAATGGATCATCTCTCTGCTCTCCTTGGTATACACCCAAAAAGTTCATAGCTCTTTTAGGGTGTTTTTAGGGGAGACTCTGGGGAGAACTATGCTTGACTCTGTGTTTTAAGTGAGCTACCTGTTGTTTTTCTTTTACAGTTGACCCTCCCAGTAAGACCAGTAGTCCCAAGCCAGGGTTGGGACACTATTGTGGTAGCCACTGAATTGACAGCACAGTCTGAAAAGTTTGCAGTTAGAGTGAAAATGGTAGGGGTGTATTTTGGGAAAAGGTGCATTTGACATGCCAAGTTTGAAGACTCTTCTTTATAGCAGGGGGTGCTTCATGATAAGACATTGGTTTTAATATTAATATCAGCTTTTCCCAGAAAGTATGAGCAGAGTTATACATTAAAATGAAATCTTATATGTAAAATACTTCAAATAACACAGACTTTAACCAGGATACTGCGTTAGATGGAATTTTCTCTTTTCTGGAAGGAAATGCAGTGTCTAAAACCCAACATAGTGATTTTGGTCTAAGTGGAAGTCTCTTTTAAAGGTCTTCCTTGCTATTTTTCATAGGGGTCACTCTGACTATTGGAATAATTATATAATTTGACTTTTGTGCAAGGCATGGGTTAGTGGAAAGAATGCAAGAGTGCAGAAGACACGGGCCCTGTTGCTGGCTTGGTGTGTGGCTTAAATGAGGTTCTTCACCTTCCCCTGCCTCCTTGTCCCTCACTGGGCATAGTGATGACAGTGGCTCCGTGGCTGTGTCTAGCTGGGGCTAAATTTTGTGCCTGGCCATACTTTGAGTGCTGGACTCTACTGAACCATTGGTTTAAGTGCCGCTGTTTGCCATCTGCTTGTGTGGGTCCTGGCTGCTGCTGCTGCTGTCCGCTCCAAGAGGTTCTGCTTCCAAGGTCCAGTAGAAATACTGATTTGAAGACATCCTGGTTTGTGCATATGAAATTACTCATGAGGCAAAGTGCATAGAAAAATTGCAGTGTTATAACTAGCTCCCCTGATCTATGGGCAAGTCTCCAAACTCAGTGTCTTCTCCTTACCTTTTGTCTTTGTCCTGACCTCTCATCCTCCCTGGAGTTACTTCATCTTCTCCCACTGTTCTCCTGGGTCCTCTGTTTGGAGCTTAACTATCCACAAAGTCTGTCTTACAGCCTGGTACTGGCTTGGCATAGAGTTAATATTCTTTGTTGCAGCTCATGCGTCTCCTCTGTTTCGATTTGTGATCAAAACAGTGCTGATAACACAGGGATGTTTTAGCTAATGCTGAACAGTGCTTGCACAGCATCAAGGCTTTTTCCATTTCTCAGTATACTGCCACAGCAAATTGGTTGGGGTGGACAAGAGCCTGGGATGGGACACAGCCAGGAGAGCTGGCCCAAGTTGACCAAAGGGATGTTGCCTCCTGTATGACCTTCTGGAAAAAACTTTTTTTTTTCTTTTTTTCCTTTTTACCTATTAAACGGTCTTTATCTCAACCCACAAGTTTTCTCACTTACGGCCTTCCAGTTTTCTCCCCCATCCTGGCAGTGGGATGGTTGCATGATGCTTACCTGCCTGCTGGGGTTAACGCACAACACGGCCCTTTCTCTCTTCCCAGAGCTGCAAGCCTTTGCTCACCATGGACGCCCGCTGCCGAGATACCAGGTTGCTCTGTGCTTTGGGGAGGAATTTCCAGATCCGCAGAGGCAGAGGAAGCTAATAACAGCCCATGTAAGTTGGACTTCTGCTTTACCTAAAAGAAACATTTTCCTCGGAGGGTGTGAATCTGACAGCCAGGCTTTTTTGTGAGGGAGGTAATAAATTCTTGAAAATGCAGCACCATTCAGATGGGTGTTGAATCCCCAGATTTGCCAAGGACTGACTGGTAGCCATCAGCAGAGCAAAGCACCTGATTTCCCTCTCTGTGGGGCATCAGTGATTTCTTTTGCAAATCCTCTCAAAACCTAAAGCTGAAAGGTACCTTGGAAGAGCTGGGCTGTGTTGTTATTGCCAGCCTGGTTACACAGCTTCTTGGGCTGCCACTCCAGTGCAGGATGAGGTGCTTAAACACCACTGCACTTAAAGGTGCTCCAGAATCCCAGCCTGCATCTCAAGAACCTCAGCCCTTAATGGGATGCAAGGGCTGCCTCAGGCTGAAGGCAGGAGGCAAGCTCATGGGCTGACTGACCACAGTTCACACACACTCAAAGCTAGTGTTTCAGGATGCTGCCTGAGAGAGGGTGATGACAGAGACTGAGACCAGGTACTTTCTAAATTGACTGTGTTGTCCCATAAAACCACAAGAGAGGTGATAACGCACACGTTAGTGGCAACACCTAGCTTATTGCATCCTTGGAAAGAAAAATGGTGTCTCTTTATTTTTCAAAAGCACCTTTGGTAGTAGCACAGGTCCCAAGTTAGACTTTTGTCATAAGCCATAACCTCCACTTAGCTGTGTTGCTTTCATACTGTCACACTCACTGCTTAGCGAGTCTCGGGGTTGGAAGGTGAGAAGCTCACAAATCCATGCAAAGCTATCCATCCCTCCTTCCTAACATCCCTTCTCCAGCCCCCTTCTCCATATCCTGTCACAGAATCACAGAGTGGTTTGGGTTGGAAGAAACCTTAAAGATCATCTGCTTCCAACCTCCCTTTCATTGGCAGGAACACCGTCCCCTAACCTAGGTTGCTCCAAGTCCCATCCAACCTGGCCTTGAACTCTTCTAGGGCGGGGGCAACCACAGCTTCCCTGGGCAACCTGGGCCACGATCTCACCACCTTCGCAGGAAATAATTTCTTCCTAATATCTCATCTACATCTACCCCCTTTTCAGCTTAAAACCATTCCCATTTGTCCTATCACTACAGGCCCTTGTAAAAAGTCCCTCCCCAGCTTTCCTGTAGCCCCTTCAGGTATTGGAAGGCTTCTATAAGGTCTCCCTGGAGCCTTCTCTTCTGCAGGCTGAACACCCCCAACTTTCTCACCCTGTCTTGGCAGCTCTTCTGTAAGCCTGTACCTCCTGCTCTTTCCAGAACTTTACTGCCCTTTTACCAGTTGCTTCTCAATTTCTTGGGCTCTCCTGGCTTCTGGATTGGTGGAGCTCCACCATTCTACCAAATAGCTGTCTGGCTCACCTGCCTCACTGCCTTCCCATCTCCCCCATGGTGGGATTGGAGGTGCTCAGCTGCCTCTGAATGCTGATGAGAGGAAGGGAAAAGAGATTGGTGGGGCTGCTCCAAGCAGTGATCCCTTCTGGCTCTCTGCCATCCCAGAGGTTGGACCCTCAGATAGCATATTTTTCATCCAAAATGTGAAGGGGCTGGGTGACCGGCAGAAGAGGGCTGTGAAGAGAGTTGTCCAACCTGTACATACCCTGAGAGTAAGGAGAGCTTCAGGTGTTTGTTCTTAGTGTGGAACTAAATAGTTCCAGCCAGAGCCCAAAGCTCTGAGAGGGAGCAGCAGTTTCTGAAGAGACAGAACTGAAGGCAGCACTGAATTATACGAATCCCTCTTGGTGGTTGAACAGATTGCTCATCAGAGCTCGAGTGAGCAGAAACAAGAGTAGCCTTGGTGTTAGCTTTAAGTGTAATTTCAAACACAGTCATTTGGCAACCTACCTCAGTCTGAGGGCCCCAGCATTTGAAGCCCTCAAAGAACTTTACAATGCAGACGAGACTTTCAGTGCTTTGCATGTGCACTTGAACATGTCGAGCGGCCATGGACCCAGCTGGCCCGTGGGCATCACTTACACCCAGGGACTGGCTAAGGGGCTGCAGTTGCTAACACCATTTCTGTCACTGATACCTGCCCTTCTAAATGAAGGCTGTGGAGGTCAGGAGTATGTGCAAGGCACTTGGCAGCTGAACAGGCAAGCCCAAGCTTAAAACAGAGATTAGTGAGACCACTGAAATAGTTTTCCCATTCTGGTAAAGCAAAACTGTTTTGCCCTGCCTTGTTTTCTGACTTAAAACCACCATAAATATCTAAGACCAGGAGCATGAAATTTTGTCATGTGTCTGATTAACATTTTGTCTGTTCTTAAGGTTGAACCCATGTTTGCCAGGCAGCTGTATTACTTTGCTCAGCAAAACAGTGGACATCTTCTGAGAGGCTATGATTTACCAGAACTTGTGACTAGTCCAGAGGATTATCACAGATCTATTCGCCATTCCTCTATTCAAGAATAAGATCTTCAGAAAGAGTGGTTTTAAAGGCACTGTAAAGATTATGCAGAATGGAGGAGCAGCTCTGGGTCGCAATTTGGAGATCCACATCACAGCTGGATGTGTTCAGAGGTTCCATGATAGGAAAGTGAACTAGGACAACCATATTGTGTGACACAAATGACGAGCCTTCAATGTTTGGATGCTACATCTCACATAGGTTCCACTGTGGCTGGGAATAACTGAAAACTGACAAAATGATTGCTGTGTTTACGTTTGCTTAATGTTCTTGGGTTTTGAGGACTGATTCTTACAGAAGACTTAAATCCAGAGTTTACACTGTTACATTTGCAGGGCTATTTATTTTGGATTACTGATCTCAGGGAAGGTACATAAATTTGCAGTGTTCCCAATTTGAAAGTGTAGGTACTCTTAAGTGGGTAGCATATGTAGATGGCTTATTGAGAATAGCTTATACATGTAGGTGGTTATAAATTTAGATTAATTAATGTGATGCCTATATTCTTGTATAGAATGTTTCAATGTATTTTTTAAAAACAATGCAGTTCTTCAGAGACTTATTTTTTTTAATGCCTGACTGACATTTGTCCTGACAATGAATTTTGTTGCTGCCACTGTTATTATTGGATTAGCCCCCATAATAGCAGTTTTTAAGGTGATGCATTGATGGTACTGTGTTAAGAAAAGTGACCATTCAGCTCGTATTTCCTGTGGGTTTAGTGGATTAACCGCTAAAATTCCAGAGTCCCAAAGAGCAGGTTTAAAGATAAATTACATTTTTCTTATAATGGAAAGCTACTATGCATTATATATATGCGTTAGAATTAAGTTGGCAGACCTTGAAAATAGCACAGAAATGGTTCTGCCAGCCCTTTTTTGATGTCACACACGTGAACCAGGTTAAAATAACTACCACCTCTAACTTGTATGGAGCCAGCTCTGCTCTTCATGTGCACTCACAGCTTCCAGTGGTACTGAAGTGAATGTGAAGGGAGAGTGCAAGGAAAGCAGCATCTGGCCTCCTATATTAAGACAGTCAAGGAAATACTTGTTTTAATGTTTGTTTTAAAAAAATTGAAAAAAGTCTATTTTGATGCCACTTGCAGCTTTTAATGGTAGGGTGCTGTTAGAAAGATGAAGAGAAGAGGTCTGTTGGGTATGCATGTCAGTGAAATTTCCTCACTGGCAAGCAGACTGTGTGATCTTACTAGCTTTACCTCCAGAACACGATCTTGCTATGCTTAACAGACATATTTCACTTGAATTTCTAAAGAAGGAAGAAAAACTGGTACTTGGTCTGACAGCAGACTTGTGTTCTAGGGACTCCAAATTTATACATCTTAAAGATGCATACTCTTTTGGGATATATTATCCCCCTCCTTCTCCACAGTGCCAAGAAGAATTAAGAGAGACTTTTTACTTTTGTGTTCTTTGTTACTTGAAGTGTTTTTTTCCCAGCTTGAAGATTTTCATAGGGGAGACCTCTTTCTCAGATATTAAAAGCACTGCTCTAGCTGACCTTTAAAGCTTCTGCATATGTTTTGGCCTGTGCGTACATTTTGCTGAAAGGGACTTTTGTGTTCAAACTGAACTGGTTCAATACAAATATTCAATGCGTTTTTCACTTTTTTCTAGTAGTCGTTGCTTCATAAGCTCACTGCTTCAGCTCTCGTCTAAAAATAAAGCCCTTATTCTCTACCAACTCAATTCGTATGTGTTGTTTTCAGTAGCGGGGCAAATCCAACAGACTCAGTTCTGCACTGCGAACCTGGGCAGCACTACTGGCTAAGTCTGTGGGGAACTGTGTTTTAAGCCAAAAGTGCAGGGAAAGGTCAAAAGGTAAGGATTCTTTCTTACAAAAACATTTGCACTATTAGCTGCAGTTAGTTGAAAAAAAGGAAAACAAGGAGGTTGCCCTTTGGCTGTTGGTTTCCTGGGCCACGGATGATGCAGCAGAGCCCCACAGCTGGAAGTCTGGCACTGCCCCGTGCCTGAGGGCTCTGCCTCTGACCCACTGGGGCTTCTGGGGCTGGGAACTGGGCTGGTGTCACCCTGCCCAGCTCTTGGGGGCCCTCTGACCTGCCTCTTGCTAGGCTAGCAGTTCCTTCAAGTGAGAAAAGCTGGGAAAGAGTGAAAAGGAGGATGGCAAGTGAACTAAAATAGTGAAGTTAAGAACAGGACTGAATTTTTACCCGGCAGCCCCTGTTTACTGGAAATTGGTGGCCTGAGAAGGGTCCTTGAGTGTAGTAGCTTGCAGGCAGAGCAAGGTGTGAAAAGTAGTGATGAGATCTGTGAAGTGTCTGAAGATGCAGGAGACATTTTCTCTTTATGTGGAGGCTCCTGTTGACTATCGAGGTGCATTATTGGTTTTGGCTTTGGAATGAGTTTTTCATTATTTTCCTTGAAGGAGCATGATTTAAAGTCAGCAGTTGTGAAGAGGCATGGAGAAGAGCACCATTTATGTTCTGCCCAAACACAACTTGCTTAGTTTGAATGCAGAGAGGTGCAGGTGAAAGACTTACTCACCAAGCAAGGAGGCTGAGGCATTTCTCCTGGTAGTATGGGGCAGGAGAAATAGACTGGAAGGGAAATCAAGCTGTTGATTTGTACAATACGTTATTTTGCATGTGAGGATTTTAAAGCTGCCTTTGACTTTTGTGACAATCTCTTACTGTTCAAAATAGCTAATTGATACGTAAAGTGGGGTGAAAAAAAAAACAAACAAGAAAAAAACCCCGAAAACATTTTCTGCTTTTGGTATCTTTTCTACAGTCACTACGTGAAAGCATTTTGAAATACTTCCTACTTCTGTTAACTTCTGTTTATAGTTTCTGAGGTCTACTTCCTTCCTGTTATGATTTCAGTGGCGTTATAAATGACATGTTTTACTCCTGTCAACACCAAAAGCATAACTTGTGTTTTTTTTAATGATTAAAGCATGCAATTTATGTCAGTATTGGTTTCTCTGATTTTAATAGAGCCACACTTACAATCGTTTCTTGAAAGGGTTTCATGCCAGAGCTCTGCAGCTGAAGTACCTATATTCAAAATTTGGTTCTGCTTAGTGGTTTTGCCTGCTACTGTAAACTGTATTAGCCTTAAAGGGGATTGTAGGTTAACCAGAAAAGGGAAAAGATATATATATATATATTTTAAGCTGAAATACAGCATAACAGGGTTTGTGGAAAAAACACAGGATTCACGTGAAAACCCCCGTGGCCTTTTAGACAGGCACATTCATGCTGTTTACATCAGCGTTTGTCAGCAGCGTGGAGGTGGGGAAACACCATCTTCAGCAGAGAGCTTTCAGGAAAAAGTAAAGCATTTTCTTTTGCACAGTCTCAGATAACTTTCTGTGTATACTTGTAGAGAGACAGAGGGCAGGAGAGAGAGGGAGTACTTACCAAAAAAAAGCAAGCCAGGTAGTTTGAAAATAGCATAGCATCTCCTTTCCCAGGCAGAACTATTTGTCCAGTTTGAGTGAAGATTTGAAAGATTGACAGGGTATCTTTTTATCTGAACTCTTACCTGGCTCGTAGGAGCCTAAGAATTATTAATATGTGACAGAGTGCTTACGTGTTGGGTCGGCTCTGAAGAGAATTTAGCAGGTCCCTGGGACTCAGAGCAGTTGGGAGGTACCTGATGTGCAGCTCAATCAAGCATTTGCCTTTCAAGTGTGTAGCCAGGTAGCCCAACCTCTTTGCATCCCCTGGTTACATCCCCTGCACCTCACAGCCAGCTCCATTGCTGGGCTACAGACACCAACTGCCTGAAAGCCTGCAAAATGCTCAGTGCCTGCAAAGTGCTGAAATGACAGTCAAGGAGGAGCTAACTTAGGTATCTCAGAATAACAGTCTTTGAACTGTAGACACTGAATAACTGATGAACACACTGGGGTAGGATCAGATGGGTCACCATTGCCCTTTTGGCAACCAGCAAGAGGGTAAGGCAATCACTTATGCTCAAATGGGAGATGAAAAACAAGCCTTGGTTCTGGCCTTGGATATGTTCTTCCTCTTTGCACTGGCAGTCTGACCTAAAAGCAGACATCTGAGTGGCTCTGCACAGGGTGGTGCTTGGCAAAAAAGCAAGAGTCAAGAAAGGGTAGATCACTTTTCAGCTCTCAGGAGCAGCTTCATGCCCTGGGAAACAATGGAGGTGAAACACAGGACGTTGTTTTGCAAATGTTTTTTTATTGTTGGCACAGCACGGCTGCCTTGCACGTCTCTGCAGGGCCAGCTGCTGGCCGAGGCCAGGCATGGGACTGAGTTCTGGGCACTTCTCTGAAATGAGTCTCCCAGGCTTTGGCTATCATGTCCCACTCCCTTCTAAAGTCAGGTCAGGAATTAGGCACAAATTCTGCTTCTCGAGCCAAAAGAACAGACAGATTTAGGTGACTTCTTTTGCACAAACCGCAGATAATATGTGTCCTCCAAGTTCCTGGGAAGTGGTTTCATCTTTGACCCTTGGGATTGCTCTGTTTTGGTTTCAAGACAGGCTTTTGCATTCTTAGTCTAGAAATGTCTGAAATCCGAGAATGTGTGGATTCCAGTTGGTCTGGCTGCTTACCCCAGCTTTTAATCCCTTTCCTGATCAGGCAGAAATGATGTCCATGTAGTATCAATGCAGTCACCTACCAGAGGAAGTTCTGTGAATGTCCACATGAATCTGGTGAGGCTAGAGCAGGTATTTGCATCTCAGCAGCTGAAATATGCTTGTCAAACTCTCCCAGCTGAATCCATACTAGTGCAATGTGTGCATCACCATGGGCATGAAACACATTTCATCACATCCTCGCCGTGTTGTCCACCTTACTCCTCACTTCCTTCAGGAAGAGCAGGTGTTTAAATCTGCACCAGGCAGCTAGAGGAATACCCTGATTTCAGGTCTGCAAGATACAGACTCTCTGAGCTGAGAATGTCCAACGCAGCACAGGCAGAGGTCAGACACGTTCATGTTCAAGTACTTCTGCTGTTTGTCTCTGAAGTGCATTAGCTTGTCTCTGTCCATGGGTAAGTCCTGCTCACATATCAGAGGACTGTTTATCTCATGTAGTCTTATGCTTTCTCCTGGTCTAATAAAGTATCAGCCTTGGCACATGATCACCAAGAAACATTCTTCTTTACTGTGGGTTGCAGCCATCTAGTAATGCGCATTGCTACCTGCCTTGTTGTGGGCCTAGCTAACACTTTTGGGTCTCTCTTGGATCCTCTCTCAGTCTGCACTGACAGCAAGATCTGAAGGCAGACAGTGCTGCTTGCTATTTGTGCAGTGCCAAGCACGATGAGGCTCCACCTCTGAAGGTGAGCATCTAGACACCACCTCAGTTGCTATACTCATGAATAGGATGTTCTCGGGTCTTGCCAGTTGTGATTCCCACTCTAGAAACCATAAAATGCTCAGCACGATACGATCATGGCAATACTTTGTGCTAGGTTTTCCTGAAGGAAGCTGGTGTGCAGCTAATTTCAGTCTCAAGGACTGAAATTTTTCTCAAGGAGGTGACTGAATCAATTGTTTCTCACGCGTCTCTTTGTTAGAGCCATTCATAATTCTCTCGTAAAAGTGAAGGCTGAGCATTTACAGTTTCTAGCACAGAGCATCTAGCTTCAGATAAAATCACTTTTGGAGCTAAATGGCCCACCTTTTTTCCTTTCAAACTTCTCCTGGGTTTCACAATTTTTATATCCTCAGAAACCAAAGTTATGGGTCAGGTCTTGTTACATCTCCAATAACTCATTTTCATTTCCTTTTTTCACACATGATCAAGAGGTTTAGCCCTCTTCATGACTGTCCCCTCCCACAGAAAAAACCCAGGCGAGGAGTAGCGAGAGAGAAAGACTTCAAAAACAGGGTGAGTGACCTCATCATGTATCTACTGTAAAGACGTCAGTCTCCAAGAAATAGGAAAGGTCAGAGCTGTTTAGAGCAAGGGGTTTTTCACAACACAGCTTAAAAATCCAGAGTGGGTCTTAAGAATTCATGCTGTCCTCATCCCTTATCTCGTCTGTTCCTCAAACATTTGGAGACCTTCCATCCAGAGGAGTTGGTGCTGTATGATTTTTAACAGAGGTTACCATCCTGAAGCACTGGTCACAGTAGCTTTCACCAGGCTTCTTCCAAAAGAAGATGGTGACACAAATGCCAGACGTTTGCATAGGAATAGTGCAAAATCTCTTTTTTATTTTAGGTGAAGCTCAGTTTTTCTCTTCTGGACCTTCTCCCACTCCCAATATAACTAAATCCTGGAAGTTTTCATTGCACCAACTTAATGATTTTATTATTCAGACCAATCAGCCTGGATTGTTGCTGAGCTTTGTGCCTCAGATGAGAGACAGGCCAATAAGCCTTCTCCATGGTGGGATGGCAGGAAGGTGGAGGAGCCAGAAGCTGCATCCCAGGCACTGTGGGCCAGATAGGAGGTATGCCTGGCATCCCCGAGTACAGATGCAGGTCACCCTTACCCACAGACACGACAGCGCCGACCCGAAGGGTGACTGCAAAGTCTCACTTTCCTTTAAAACCATCACTCTACAAATAAAATGGCTTACCTACAATCCCCACACAGATACAGGCAACATTTAAATATAGCAAGCATTGATGTCTATCTGTAAATTACAAGGAAATGAATAAATCGAGGCGACATAAACCACAAAAAGGAAGCTTGAAATCAGCCTGGAGCTGTGATAGGTCACCTCCTGCTGAGGGACCCTGCCGAACCTTCACCATCCACTACAGCAGTGGTGACACAGCCACCCAACCCAACCCTCCTGTCCTGGCTCCCTGGCACACATACCCACGTGCCACCGTTTGCTGGGGAGCTGGCCCATCTCTGGTGGTCTAGACCTGTGGCATCCACAGGAAAACTCAAGGCACCCTGGGCACCTGGGGTCCCTGCTGCAAGAAGGGGATGGTGCAGTGTTTTCTGGAAACCCATGAGCTCATTTCTGGGAGGCGGTGGTGGTGGTGGGGTGCTTCAGTGTACGTGGGGTTGGGGGGGGGATGTGAAGAGGATTAATGCAGGAAGTTGGGGGAAAAGGTTTTCAGGTTTTCTTTTTTTTTTTTCTTTTTTATTTTCTTTTTTTTTTTTTTTTAAGCCTGAGGCACAGTTTCTAAGCTGCTTACCATCACAGAAGCTGCTAGTGCAGATATTTGGCGAGGTTGTTGGGCTTAGTGTCATTTTTTTTAATGAAAATTGTTGTTTTGGTTTTGGTGTTTGTTATTTTTTTTTTTCCTTTGCAAAGTTTATATTA
This sequence comes from Apus apus, assembly GCF_020740795.1. Classification (NCBI taxonomy): domain Eukaryota; kingdom Metazoa; phylum Chordata; class Aves; order Apodiformes; family Apodidae; genus Apus; species Apus apus. The sequence continues at coordinate 70,485,473 of NC_067283.1, forward strand.
AAGCCAGAATCATGAAGTAAATTATGAATGTTCTGCATACAGCATGTGTGTGTGTGTGTGTGCAAGTAGCAAGCCACCTTCATCCTTTTCAAATGTCATTTTACACAGTTGGCCAGGTTCATTCACATGAGAGTGAAGCTAATGATGTCCTAGAAGTTTTGTGAAAATACAGGGTTAGGGTGAAGAGAGAGAGAAAGAGGAAGGGGCATGTGCAAATGGACGTCTGCTGCAGGCTTTCAACATGTATTTAGGCACTGTAGCTTTTAGATTCCTGCTGGGGAGGAGTGTCCATTGATGCCTCCTGCCTTACTAAACCCTGGAGGCTGCACTGTAGGGTACTGGTAGGCAAGCCTTGCTAATCATGCTGCTCCTGAACTCCATCTTTCCTGCAAGATCTTATGGAAAATAAACCACACATTCTAAGGGCCCTGGTAAACCCATTTCTCCTCCTTCCACATGCTTGGATCTCCCAGGATAAAAGCAGTAACTCTGGGATTGCCAACTCTCACCCGTGGCTACCAGCTCAGGGATATAGGCTCAACTTGTAGCAGGAAAGGCTACGCGTGCAGCACCTCCTTCCAGCCTCAGTTTTCAGCATCTCTAGGACAGCCCTGCAGATAGGCTGGTACTGAAATTAGTATGGCAGGACACAAGGTTTGTCAGCATTGCTCTTTTACCACGCTGGTCAAACTGTGTCTTCCCCAGGAAAAAAACAGTCCATCTTCAGGTAGATGACACAGAGCAGGGTGGCTGCAAGCAGAACCAGTGGTTGCAAGGACCAAACACTGAGGACAACAGCTGGCTGAGGACAGCTCCTTTGTCAGTTTTAGCTGGTGGTTACCGAGGCCATTATTACAAGGTGCTAGGGTGAATTAACCTTTGCCTTTTGCAAGGGAAGGGGCAAGCAGGTCTGGAGTGGAGAAGTGGGTTTTGCCCAGGAGGAGAAGTCAGCTATTTCTCAGAAATAAGACAGCACATGGAGATGTGGGGAGCAGGAAAGGCATGAAAAAAGTAATCAGTGCATAAAGGCAGCTCTCCCCCTGGCACACACCAACCCCCCAAACAGAAAAGGAAGAGAGAAACTAAAACTGGCTGGAAAAAGAGGAGAGCAGGTATGAGCTGCTGCTTGGGGCTGCACAGGAAAATTTGGTTATGGGTTGGGGGAATGGGAGCTGTGATGGGGTCTGAGGGGTGAGGAAGGGACACCACAAGGGAGCAGGCCAGCAGCAAGCCCAGACACCTCCCCAGGGGAGGATGGAGAAGGGGACAGGGAACAAAAGGGATCCCCAAGAAGTGACAGTGGCCTTGGCCGTAGGGGAGGGCAACAGTGGGGCTGCTGAGTGGAGGTGTAAGTGGAGGGTGAGGGAGAGTTTGGGGAATGTGGTGAAGTAGATAATGCTTGGATTAGGGGAGAGACCTTGATGAAGAGGTGGGGGGGAAGGAAGGGGCAGAAGAAGGCACAGCAAGAGGGCTGTTGCAGCCACTGTTGCTCTGGCAAGAAGGGAGGCCAGGGAAGAAGATGAAGGATTGTGATGGTTAGAAAAAAGGAGCTGGTTGTGTTTAGAGGAGTCAGTGCTATGTGGCTAGGTTTAGAGGAGCAGGAGGAGAGGGTTATTGGAGGGCCTTGCCAGGAGACTTTCAGCCACTCTGGGAGAACTGGAAAAAGCAGATCCTGGGATAGAGCTTACCAGCATGGATTTGGTGCTAGAGGGAGAGAAAAGCAGGAGACTCAAAGCTGTTGGAGAGGTCCTGAAGAAACTTAGCTGTGCAGAGGACAAAAGGGGAGGCTGGAAATGGCAGCAGGGCCACAGCCAGTGATACAGCTGAGGTCATGTGAAGGCCACCCAGGGAGACAAGAAGATGATGCTGAGGGAGAGGAGAAGGTGACCATAGAGAAGGAACTGAGAGCCCAGTGACCAGATAAGGATCAGCGTGTAGACTGAGGAACGTTTTTAAGAGGAGTGAAAGTTAACAAGTGGTCCTGATGTGGTGAAGCCTTAGTGAAACTGGGTTGTTGAATAATTCCTCTGTTCCTCAACAAAGTCAAGCAAAGCTTCCTTGGCTTCAGGTAAGCATCTCCCTGCAGCCACCCACATGGTCCTGCCCAGTTCTCTTTAGCTCCTTGTTTGGAGGGAGAAAAATCTCATCAAGACTGCAAAGGGTTTAATGGGCCAGGAAAGCTGTTTTTAAGTAGTGAATTGTTCAATTAATCATTATTTTTTCATCAATGATGCAATGGTACCAGCTGCCATTGCTAGTCAACACTTCTCTGGGAAGTGCCAGCTCTTTGGTCTGGGAAAGCCATGACCGTGATCCCAGGAGAAGACGTTGCTGTAAGCAACAGAAGAGCAAGGAAGAAAGCAGCATGCATGGGCTTGCATGATCAAAGGCTATCCAAAGCCAGCCCTCCACTGCTGAAATAGTCCTGTGTCTATTTGTGAGAACTTATTTAAGATCTGCTTTTAAACACTTTAGAAGCAGGTGAATTTTAAAATAGATAGACAAAGCAAACATGCCAATTATCACTCTTATGCTGATGATTAAGCAAAGGTTTTCTCTCAAAAGAATATTGAGCTGTGTTCAATAATGTAAATGATAGCAGTAACTACATGCAGTAAGTATTGTTTTAGTGGAAACTGAGGTGTTTGTGACATGCTTATAGCCTGAGAAGCTGGAGTGGGGCAGGGCTGGGGTGGGAGGCTTGAAATCCTGGTTCCACTGACTTTGTGGGCTGAGATTTCACCCCAGACAGTAAGCTCTGCGTCTTTAAAAAACAGAGATTACTTCAGTTATTTGGGAGCAGGTCTGTGATGTTATTTAACTGCTGAGGACATCCCATGACCCTCACAGCCGCCTGTGTTTTGATGGCCAATTTGGAACTGGAGTGAGTGATGTGGTGGAAATAATTATCTCACCGTCTGATTTAGTCGCTCCAGCAAGGTGTTTGCAGAATGTAAGTGCTTTGTATGGGATAACAAAAAAGCAATGGGCTGGCTAATTCAATTAAAAGCAAATAGCTACAGTCTAGGCACTGACAGCATGTGGGAGGAAGTGGTGTTGTTTCCACTGTGACTGGCAGTGAGCGACTCGCAAAAACAAGGTGGTTTGAGGAAGGCTTGCGTGTTAATGGCATTTCCCTGTTCTGTTTGTCAAGCCAAGGTGGGAATATAGAGTCAGAATTTACTTGAATCAGTTCTTTTACCAGAAAAGATGAGGGGCCTCCATGGGAGGGAACGATGCTGGGCTGTTGCAATGTACAGCTTTCCTGCACAGCCCTGGGCGTGAGCGGCAGGGACTCAAACAAAGCCTCTGTGGGTGAAACAGAAAGAAAGAAACCAACAATGGCTGTGCACGGGGTAGTCTGGAGACAGTCGTTTGTCTGCTGGGAGTGCTGAGTTGCTCTCGCCCCCTTTCTCAGGGCTCCCACCGCCTGTTGCCAGCTGGCCTCTCGTGCCTAGAAGAAGGCGGCCCATGGCATGGCTGATTCACTTCAGACCCGTGGCAGTTGTGGCCATGGCCCCAGCAGCCTGGCTGTGGCGTTGGGCTGGAGTGTTTCCAGAAGTGAATCAGACTCTCTGCCTGATGGCAGCATCAGACGTGGTAACCCGACAGAGTATAACAGCATCTTCCTCTGTCTCTGCTGCTGGGGTGTGTGTGTGTTCATCTTTCCCTCATCATTAAGCTAAAAAGGCCACGTGTGATGGTGTTGGACAGCCTGTAGGTTGTTAGTTCCCTTCTGGCCACCTCAGATGACTTTGCATAAGGAGAAAATATTTCCTTACCAAAACTCACTTTAAAAGAACATTGTCCATAAATAATTAATTCCAGACTTTCAGTGGTTTAACCTTTCAGTCAGCATTTTGAGGGACAGAGACAGAGCTGAGATGCAGCCTGGAGAGAGCCAGTTCCTGGGCATTGGATGTGGCTGGCAGCCCTTGCATGTCACAGGGGTGTTCCCAACATGCCCCTCTCCTACCTGAGGAGCTGGCTCCCTCATTCACAAGCCACGAGGGAGCCCAGTGGGTACTTTGGGTTTGGCAGGAGCACAACTGGATGATGCATGGTCCTGTGCAGCAGCATGTGGCCGTGATGGGGAGCGTGATGTGGATGGGAGGGAGCACTAGACAGTGGCCTGAAGACTGAGCCTTCCTCTCTGCTTACCTGCAGCTGGGGGGGTTGTTGCTAATGGCAGGCAGCAAGCCCCCAGCCCCCTGGGCCCCCCTGAGGGAGCAGCATACAAGGCAGTTGGGGTTGCAACTGCCTCTGCTGAAGGTCTGCAGAGCACTGAACACGTGTGCAGACGAGGGGGCAGGAGATTCTTGGCACAGAGTTTGGCCTGTATTTGGTGAGGCACCAGATGACAAGTATGTGATGCCTTCTGCACTAGAGCAGGGATTCCTCTGCAGCTCTGCATTCCAACGTACAGCTCTTACCCTAGTCTAAAAACCAACACCTCTGAATGGTATCAAACTCCTTGCTGTATATCAGGCTCAGCCTTCAGTAGGTCTCGTTTCTCCTCAGATGATTAGCAGTAAAAAAACAACAAATATGTGGATTCTTCCCCTCCCACCCGAGCTAATACATTTTGGCAATTTAAACAGAGGTGAGATGCTCTGGGCGGATGCTCTGTCATTTCAAAAGTTAATACAGTGGTGTAAATCTGGAAAAGCTCAGGCTTGAACTGACATTACCTCTGACCTTCCCCTTTGCCTATCCTGATCTTCTTATGTTAGTTTTGGTGATTTTTTGGTCTGAATCTTGGTTCAAATTAGACTACAAACTCTTCAGCACAGTGCGTGTGCATTTCTCTGTCACTAAGCACCATAGCTGTGAGCTACATGGCATGGTGCCACTCTACAAGGACCAGCCATGCTAGGAGAAGGTGGCAGGGTGTATTTAACAAATTCAATCAAGAAGTAGCATTGCTGCAGAATGATCTGCTGGGAATTGCCAGTCACACACTGACTGGCATAGGGTAGAGCACTGCCCTCCCAGGCTTGCTGGGTGTCTTGGAAGACAGCCTGCAAGCATGTACAGCAGCAGCTGCTGCTGCCAGCTGCAGTCATTTCTAGGAAAACGGGGAGAGGAGAGGCAAAGAGTCTCCTGTGCAATCAGAGATGCCTTAATACTTCTGGAATGAGTGTCCAAATCACTTGAGGTGGTTTTATGCTAAAAGAAAAAAAAAAATATATACACAACACATGACCAAGGATGTGCCCAAAGCAAAGCTAACAAGAACATGACCATGGGGTGGACATGGCTGTACTGCATAGCTCTAGCCTCTTCTCCATGGCTTTTCAGTCCTGTGCCCTCAAACCATAGCCAAAGCTGATGTTACTGGACATTTTGGTTGTCTGAAATAGTTTCCATTGCCACCCCTGGGAAGGGCAGCTCTTGCTACTCAGTAGTAGGGCTTGCAGGAACTGGGTGCCACAGGGGAGGGACCAGGATGCTTAACCTCTAGGTAAAACCCGTGTAGCCGTTGTCAACCAGCCATACAGAGACAGCAGCTACTTGACCACATTTACTTACGTAAAAAAACCAAACAGTTCCTTTTGTTCTGTGGTTGGCACCAGGAACTTCACACCAGTGATTTTTTTTTTTTTAAAGGAAGTTGTTGTTTTCTCTTACCCAGTTTGAATGGGGCTACCTCCCGCTCTCCCTTCCCTCCACCCCCACTGGTTCTTTTATTCTCACTTACCACTTCTGCATCCTTGTAATTCAGCAGCACTGGCTGAGGGGGGATGCGGCTCGGGCAGGGAGGCAGCCGAGGTGTCTTGCTGGCATTCTTTTACTATGTTTTTTTTTTTTTGCGGCACTTGCATTGTCACTGTGCTGGCTTAGCTTCAGGTTGTGTCTCAGACAGAAAAACAAAATCCCTGGTGTTTGCATGGCTCGAGGACACTTTAAACCCCTCCCAGCCCTGCAGGATGTGGAAAGCCCTTGTCCTGGATGATGGGAATGTCCCCAGCCCCACGCTCGCTAGCGCCGCATGGCTCAGTGTCCTGAGCGATGCTTGTAGCAGCAGCATCATTCTTGGGAATGGAGCTGCATCCCACATGGGAGAGTGTTTTTGCTTTTTCTTTCTTGTTTTCTTTCTTTTTTTTTTTTTTTCTTTTTCCTTCACTGCTGTCACAGGTCTGTCTGCTTTGCCTCTGCCTGTCAATAAGTCAGGGCTGCTGGACAATAAGAATTCTCTTTTGCAGAAGAAGCAGAAAATTGTGACATTTGGGGTTTGGGCTTTTTGTTGTTGTCGTCATCATTTTCATTTAATTTTTTTTTAAATTCAGTGAGGGGTGTGGGGAAAGCAAAATTTCATTATGATTTTTCCTGGTGAAAAAAAAACCTCCAACAAACAAGGAAAAATAAAATAAATTAATAAAATAAAATCAAAGAGCAGTCACTCAAAAGCTTGGAGAGTACTTCACACCAGTTGGGAAGCTGGAAATCGGGAGGTGGGTGCTGGCCCATCCCAGTCACCTGCCAGCTCTGTGCCACACATGGGTGTAGGTGGCTCAGCAGAGCCATTGGGGTGCCCAGACACTTCCATGCCTGGAGGAGGGCCATCCATAGCAAAGGCTGAGCAAGGGAGGCTTGAACTCGATGGAGGAGAGGCTCAGTGGTGGAGAGAGCACTCCTTTGCCCCCACCAAGAGCAGGGATTTCAAGGCTCAGTCCCACTGGTGGAATCCCTGCTGCTCAGCTCTCCAGGGCTGTGCCCTGTGGGTGCCCAGAGGGAAGCCCAACCAGGGTTGGTCATATAATCAGAGAATGATTTTGGTTGGTAAAGACCTATAAGATCATGAAGTCCAACCACCAATCCAGCACACCACCAAGTCCACCACCAAACCATGTCCCTAAGCATCACATCTACATGTCTGTTAAACACCTCCAGGGATGGTGACTCCACCACTTCCCTGGGCAGCCTGTTCCCATGCCTGACCACCCTTTCAGTGAAGAAATTCTTCTTAGTATCCAATCTGAATCTCCCAAGCACAACTTGAGGCCATTTCCTTTTGTTCTCTCTCTTGCTCCTTTGGACAAGAGACTGACCCCTACCTCACTACAGCCTTCCTTTTAGATAGTTGCAGAAGAGAGCGATAAAGTCACCCCTCAGCCTCCTTTTCTCCAGATTAAACAACCCCAGTTCCCTCAGCTGCTCCTCATAAGACTGGTGCTTGCTGGCAGCCCTGCAGCAGGCCTGCATGGCAGCACAGGGAGGCTGAGCTGGCTCAGGGCTTGTCTGCATCACCCAGTTTTTTCTAAAAACAGAAGACTTACTCAGAAGCAGAATCGAGGTGCCACTTGCCTTTACTCCAGCTCTTTCATGTATAGTCCCCATTTCTCCTGATTTTACTTCAGCAGTTACTATATGAATTGCAGCTCAGAAGTGGTGGGGAGGGGGAGGGGAGCAGGGATAACAGCACTGCTGGCGAAGCTGGAGCTGCTGGTTTGCTGCTGGATGTGGGAAGTTCCCTCTGCAGGGACTGTGTCAGAGACCAGAGCAGCCTTCATCCACCAGAAGGCTGTTGGTGTATGTGGGGCAGGGGGATGCTAATGTTACCTTACATTAAGTCTGTGTCTCTTCTTTTTCCTCAGGGACAGACCATTAAAATTTTCATCAATGTTTTCACTCCTGTTTTTTTGCTAATGGGTTGTTATTTTTTTTCTTTTCTTTTTCTTCTCTGGTGTCATTTTTCTTTGTTGGTTTGTTTTTTGTCTCCCCCCTTTTTTTTTTTATTTTGCAGCATAGCCAAGCTGCAAAACTAAGAGCTTTTTTTCCCCTGCACTCTAGGGCACTGAAGAGCTTTTGAGCTGTATGCTTGGATTAAGCTCCAGCCTTTTCAAAGGAGGTGCCCCATGTCACCTCCAAGTCAAAGAGAAGGAAAGAGATGTTACCTTCAGGCACCTTGATGATGGAAGTGGCGATAGGCTGCTTTCAGTTTGTCTGCAACGTGCAAGATCTACAGACCCATCAACCAAATGTCTCAAGGAACAGCAGTGTTCCCATTAACCTTTCCCCAGCATGCCTCACCAGGATGTAACTTGGAGCTGCATTTACATCAGATTTCCAAACCGATGAAACCTCTGCTTCTGAAAAGACTTTGAAACACATAAGGATGCCAGTTTCTTTCTCTTTTGGCATTTTTGCAAAGCTATGGCAACATAAACAGAGATTTGTAACAGCCAGAAGAGAGATCACTGAAGCAGACTGAAGTGTTTTCCCCAGAAAGGTTCATACAGGTATGAGTCTTTGGCCCACATTGTTATAAGCAGAAATAAACAGGAACAGCTCTTTTTAAACACCGAGGCTGCTCTACTAAAGAGGGCATTAGGGCATTTAAAAGTGAGTGATGTCTTTCCAAATTGGTCACTTTAAATAATTGACCTGATTTTTCTTTTTCCAGCAGTACTGCGTAACTTCTGAAAAAGCACCACATCTCTGTCTGAACTTTCCTGCTGTGATTAATGAAAAAGCAGATCACGATCTGCGCACACGCACATGCAAACACACACAAACCAGGTCATCTTCATGTTGCTGTCAATATCAAAAGAGATCAAAAAATCCCAAACCCAACACAAATCCTTGAAAAACTCTGAGGTTTGACTTCACCTTCTGTGAAGGTGAGCTTGAAACCGTCAAACAAGAACTTTCAGGCATTTGGGTGCTCAGTTTTTATTAATGGTCTCCTCTGCATTACTGTCTAGACACCAAACCAAAATGAGGTTATCTGGTGCAGTAGCATTTAATAAGAGACGTTTCTTGCCCTCAGAAGCTTCCTGTCTAAATCAAAGGGCAAATGGCAGGAGAATGGAAGCACTACAACCCTACTAAAAAGCACTACTAGCACTACTGACTAAATCCTTCCTCCACCGCCACCTTAGAAAGAATGATACAAAGAGAGGTGGTAACAAAAAGATCAAGGTTCTGATAATTAAAAAAGCAAGAAGACAAAAATTGGCCCAACCCATATACAGCATTTTTTTGAATGGAGTCATATGCCTGGAAGTGCAGGAAATCACACTGTGGATCTCAGAGTATAGAAAGGCCTCATGGCCTGTGATTCAGAGGTGCTGGTCTCCACTGTATCTCTGTCTGAAGAGGAGGGTGTTCAGCTTGTCAACCTTTTATTTACAAACCTACTCGTCATTTGCAAGTCCACTTATTCACAAAGGCTGTTGATGAAAGTGCCTCACCTTGAGCTCTTGTAGGAAGTGTCTTTAATCACCAAAGTTTCATCAGTTTGTTTGGTTTGATTTCTTTTTTTTTTTTTTTTTTTTTTTTTTTTTTATGTATTGTGCATTTTACATACAATATTATGCAGAAGAGGAGAAAATTTTGAAGGCAACATAAGCAAAAGTTAGATAAATATTGCCAGTGGATTTGTCTGTGTAGTATTTGCATGCTTGGATATGTGGTTCCCTCAGCTTAAGGAGGCAGAAAGGGAAGGGAGAGCAAACTCAAGCAACAAAATGGGATCACATTATATTGGACCCTCGGGCTGTAGCCTGCTGCTGCAGCTCAGACTCTTAAGTTGCTGTCCTCATGATTAGTCCTCACCCATATGTCCCCCATATGCTTCTCCACTTGCTTCTCTGCTGTTCTTTGGCCCTTCCTGGATCTTGTTCCCTCCCCTTTATCTCCTGCCCTTGTTTCTCTCTGCTGTTGGTCCCAGGCTCCCTGGAGCCCAATCTCATACTCCCTACCTCTAGTCCCAGCAAGTTGGTGAGAGGATGCGGAGCCATTCCCCTCCCTGGTTTCCACTTTTGCTTCCCTGTCCCATCACCACTAGCTTTAAGGCACAGCTTCTCCCTGTCTTTCATCCCTACTCCCACTGCAAGCCACTTCTGCTCTCCCTTCCACCTCCAGCTCCTCCTGCTGTGCACCGCGGGGCTCAAGCTGCTGCTGCTTTGGCACCATCCCACGCCTTCCTCTCTAGTGAAACCCCACCAAGCCCCAGCCCCTGGACTGCAACACTGTTTCACACAGTCAGGCTCAGGTCCCGACCTCAGGGGCCTTATGGGGATCTGTGAGACTGGAACAAAGCTAGGGAGGATTTCTTTTTTAATCTGTCCAGCCTTAGTGAGGACTTGCAAGCAAGCAGATTTATCTCTTCAGAGGCTTATAACTTGGCAAAATTTGGATGGAGGGTTTTTTTTTGCTGGCAAGTGGCACATTCCTGACACACAAGCCAAAATCCTGCCACGTTTCCAAAGCCTGGGGGCTTGAAGAAAAGGTCACCAAATTTCTTGAAGCTTGGGAGGTGGGGGGGAAAGAGTGTATTTTCTTCCAGCTAAATGATAAGCAACCACTTAAAATTTCCAGGCAGGGGAAACATACTGGGGCAGACTTCAACCGGGGATATTTTAGCTCAAACAGCTGTCATTTGACAAAATCACAAGCAACCATAATTAAGAAGCAGCAGGCAACTGCTGGATTTTCTGGTGCCCCATTAAAACATGCTTTTTCCTTTTTTCAAACAATGAAAAGTGCTGTGCAGGTGTATTTGCTATGGTTGGGAAGAAGTAGCGCCCTGCATTTTTTCTCCCCCTGCCTCCTTTTTTTTTTTTTGATGAAAGTGTTTTACAAATGAAAAATGAGGTTTCCTGAAATGAAGGGCTGCCTAATATTCTGAGGTGGCTTCCATGAATTGTATCTGTGAGCCTCCCATCCCTACCGCTGAACTTGCTGTAGGGTGCCACACGACTGTCTCGTCTGACGGCTTGGCTGAGCGAGTGGCTTGCAGGGCCAGAGTCCCGTGGACCTGGTGGGCTACCTGAAGGGTTTCTGGGCAGCCCTACTTTTCGTTGCCTGCCCCCACATTTGGAGGGCAACCCCACGGGGTGCCCTGGGAGGCACAGGCTGCAGGAGGTCTGTCTTCCCATCACGCCATGGGGCACCCTTCCTATTGATACCCTGAAGAAAGACTTGGCCACCTGGGCAGCATCACCTGCTGGGCTCCAAAGGGTTCAGTTTCCCCATTCAGAGCAGGGAAGGTACCCCAGGACTGCCCACCAGGGCACTTGCCCTGGGGGCTGCTGGCTGACTCACTCTCCCTCACACTTTCTGACTCATCTCCATCGCTTTCCTCCAGGTCTTTTCTCTCTGTATTCAGTAACACGATACACATGAAGGGAGGCTCCGGAATGGGAACAGGAGCATCCCAGTATGCTTAACAGATATCAGTCATACAGCGAGCACCAAAACTCCCCTCCAGAAGGAAAGAGCTGTGTGACTGTGTACAACAGACTGTTACATGAGCCGGCACTGTGCGCTTGCAGCCCAGAATATCCCAGAATGTCAACCATACCCTGGGCTGCATCAAAAGAAGCGTGGCCAGCAAGTCAAGGGAGGTGACTCTCCCCCTCTACTTCATATCTGAAGATATGAAGTAGAGACCATATCTGAAGTACTGTGTCCAGTTCTGGAGCCCTCAACACAGGAAGAACATGGAGCTGCTGGAGTGAGTCCAGAGGAGGGCCATGAAGATGATGACAAGGCTGGAGCACCTCTCCTATAAAGACAGGCTGAGAGTGTTGGGCAGGGAGGTCTCCAGGGAGATCTCATAGCGGCTTTCCAATACCTGAAGGGACTACAGGAAAGCTGGGGAGGGACTTTTTACAAGGGCTTGTAAAGGTGCAACAGATTAAAACTGAAAGAGAGGAGATTTAATTAGACATCAGGAAGAAATTCTTCACTATGAGGGTGGTGAGACACTGGCACAGGTTGCCCAGAGAGGTTGTGGATGCCCCATCCCTGGAAGTGTTCAAGGCCAGGTTTTATGGGGATTGGAGCAACCCCGTCTAGTGGGTGGTGTCTTGTTCCATGGCAGAGGGGTTGGAACTAGACGATTTTTGACATCTCTTCCAACCAAATGCATTCTATGATTCTAAGACATGCAGGTCTTTGCACAGGTTAGAGTATGGCACATGAGCACAGGATGAACACTTGTAGTTCTCTAATGCTAACCTGTGGACTCACTGCCACAAAGTATTGTTGAGGCAATGACTCAGTGGAAAAAATTAAAAGCCTGGTAAGTCAACCTCTTTTCCTCTCATCCACAGTGCTTGTGGGAAAAGCATAGCAGTGCAGCAGAGGAAAAAACATCTTGATGCAAGCTGTGTGTTGCTGGAGTGAAGTCTTCCACCAGGCAGGCAGGAAGGACAGGCTATGGCTCATAAAGCTGGAGCACTCACTCAGCCTCACACTCCGGAAGGCATCATGCTTTTTAGAACAGTCCTGCCCTGAGTTTTCACCCTGTGGGGCAAACATAACAGCAAAAGAGTGTGTGTCTATCAGCACAGGTAGATCTACAAGACGAGAGGTCTGAGGAGATGGAGCCTTTGTTTGCTCCTAGATATCTCCTGCCAGTGTTGCTGCCACTGCACATCCTTTTCTTTCCCAGGATCAGAATAGCACAATTTCTTATGTCAAATAACAGATCTCATAAAATAGATTCCCTTTTGCTGGAGAGAAAAATCTTTGTTAAGAATAAGTTAAGACTGAAATAATGTATCGGTGAGAAGTGCAAATTGGGAAAAAAAAAAAAAAAAGACATTGCCACTGGAAAATCCCCCTCAAGTAACACCTCCCTCTGATAAATCAAATACATAAATAACCCCTTCCTAATAGAAGTCTGACCAAACCAAACTGGAAACAAAAGAAACGCAAAACCCAGATGGACAGACCAGCTCCAAAACTGACAACAGGACAGCAACTGGTTTTCAGCAGAACGTGGTGAACTGAGTAGATGAAAACTCAAACAAAATGCAGATATAGGAAGTGGGAAAAGACAAAACAAAAACCCCAAGATAAAGAACAGAAGGGAATAAATGCCCAGGGCATCATTCCAAAAATCCTAACATTTTGTGGTGTGAAAAGTCACTTCAGATGATGCTCCACCAGCCCTGTAAGGCTTTGTTCCCCACCCTGCTCTCTGCAGTATGATAAAAGCACAGGAAGGATGTTTGATGGCAGATTGGCCACCAGCCACTTTCAAGGGGGAGTCATTTAGTGAGATTCACTCATTCTCATATAAGCTGAAACAAAAAAAAAATTAACAACATTGGTAAAGCAACCAGACTGATTTTGCAAACACACTTCATCTTGGACCTGGCTGATGGGAAAAACACTCTGTTATAGAGAATGTCACATTATGAATACTGATAACACCTCCCAGCAAGCCTCAAACACCTATTTCCAGATGAGTGTTTATCACCACGTGGCCAGTAGGGCTGACCATATCGTGTACAAGTCTGATTACTACAGCGCTAGTGTTGTATTGGTTTTACTTTAACTATAGGCATGTATGGAGGGGGAAGAGGGCTTTGCACTCATCCTTCATTTCTGTAGCACATTGGAGCTGTCATGCTTAGACCAAAATCTGTAACCTGTTCAACCCAAAGTGGTCAACCTGATAAAAACGGCTCTCCAGAAAGGCGGAACCATTTTTAACAGTGAATGTTGATCACTTACCATCCTTGGTAAAAGCTAGCTTGTCAGACTTCGGTCCATCAGGGATAGAGATAATCCCCAGTATTTCTTCAGTTATTTGAGTGATAAGTTGCTCCCAGAAAAGTTGAGGCAGCTTTTGAAGCCTGGATAATTTTTCATTCATGAGAACTGTGGGCAGGGTGTGTGTGTGTGCTGTTGTTTGGTTTTAGGGCTCTTTTTTTTCTATGTTTCTTTCACTCTTTTTTTTTTTTTTTTTTTTTTTTTTCCCCTTTTAAACCCATCTCACAGATGAAACTTGACACAATTCAGCACTGGCAGGAAACCTTGGAGGGTGAGTTCTGCTGAGTAGAGCAGAGGCCCAGGGCTTTGCATATCTCACTTTCATCCCTGCTGCTGGCACTGGCTCACCCCGCGAGGCACCTCGCCTCTCCTGCTCCTCCGTACCTCCTGGGGAGACCGTGGCCTATGTGGTGGGACAGCTCTGCTGTTTCAGTTAGCAAGAGCCAGGCAAGTGATTTCAGGACTACCGAAGCTGAAGGCTGGTGTCCATTGGCTTTCACAGGTTCTGGTGTTTGTCCCTGCGAAACACATCAGGAGTCAGAGATCAAAGGCCCAGGGTCCTTCTAGAAGCAATGCTGGATTGGTAAATGGAGTTTTCAATATCCTCATGGATTGCTCATGAGGGTATCAGTTGTTGGATCAATGCTGCCTTCACTGAAGTGTCAAAGGCTTGCCATGTGTTAGTCAACCAGAAGTACCACGACTTTGCTCAAGGACTTCCATGTTCTTGTCTGTGCTCTGGCATCAATGCACTGGGTGATCTCATGCTAGGAGAGGAGCCTTGGGCATTTTGTCCTACCTTAAGCAGGGCAGCTCTTGGATCATCCAACTCTGGACTATATGTTCCTTGTCTCTTTATACCAGCCCTTGTGTTTTGAATACCATCTGCTCAGCAACCTGATGCACTTGATGATGAATTTGAGGCCAGGCTGGTGATGCAGCAGCCTCATACTCCTCACAGCCATGTGTTGAAGTGTTGTGTCCAACTTTGCAATGCCCACAGCAGAACCAATTCCTAAGACCTCCAGGAAAGCACCTTAACAAGGTGCCTCAGGAGCACATAAGCTGAATAAAAGGGCCTCTACAAAAGATGTTAGAAGTCATAAGTTAATCTTTAAACATTCCTTAGCCACAACACTTCATCAGTCTTCAAAAACTGAAATGTAGGGCTTTCCTCATCCTTGGTTCTCATGTTAGGCAACCAAACACCACTTCGCTCCTTCCTTCTGACCAAATATATCTTGAATTCCTTCCCACCCAGCTAAAGCCATGGGGATGAGGATTCCCTCCCCCAGCACAACCTACAGCAGAGGAGATATTACATGACTGCAAAAGGCAAGGGAGGATACAAACCTACAGACCCTCTTCCCAGAAGTACACTCTACCCAGGGTATTGTCTTGAGGGCCCAGACTGCAGCATCTACATGGAGCTCTTGGCTGTAGGAGGGCACAGGAGCTCAAGGATGACAGTTGCAGGTGTGAAGAGGATGCCTGTAGCTAATGGGCAGTACTCAAGGGCAGCAGCTGCAGGCAGGCACACACATACACCTCCTGCAGACATGGTGGTAACCACACACCTACCACGTTTATGACCTGCAGGCATAGGCAAGGACATGCAGTGTAGGACTCCTGCTCTTTAACTGCTGTTTTTTGCCCACGACCCATATTAGGTGCCAAAATCTGCATATGAAGATGGGCAAAAACCCCCTGGAAGCTGGAGGAGTAGATACACAGTTCTAATGTGCTATGAAAAGTGTCCCAAAGGACATTCAGGAGGCTGGACTGAAGTATGATAGGATCAATCCAGTCCAGACAGGTCTGTGTAGCCAGTGCTCTTAGGAGAAAAACATATACACAGGGAACATATTGTAACTGGCACACAGGGTCCTGCAGGAGTGGGGTTTATCAAGGTTCAAAGAGTTTAAACATTCACATATTCGGGATGCTCAGAAAAATCATCTATTTTTGCTCATGAACTAACCCATTAACCATCCAGCTTTGTCAGGTGGTCACTGATTATGTGAGCTAGAAATCAGCTTTCCTGTTTGACACGACACCTAAATAATTGCCCCCAAAGGATAACCTGGGCAATGCTGCTGTACCAGGGTAAAATGTGCCTGTGTGAGTTATCTTCTTCAGAGATTGTACCGGGATTAGGCCAGTTGTCTTGCTGACTTTGGAAGTTTTAAGACATATAATAGATTCTATCCTGGTGAAACAGAACATGTTCCCGTGTTTCGATTTGTTTTATTCAGTTTTGTAACATTTGATTTATTCCAGAGTAACATCTCCTGCCTTGAGGTATCACCTTCTCCCCGGCATCAGTGAGCAGATTTGTCTGAAGACACGCAGATGGAGATCCCCTGCCCAGTGCAGGATGTACCAAAGCGGGTTCCAACAGGTGTCTACCAGCATTTTTTACCCCAGTCATCAGAGCTCTCTGTTCTCTATTAATTTATTTTCAAATTTATGTCTGTCAGATTCTAAAAATAAGTAGCACTGTTAACATTTTGAATTATCTGCTGACTATCTAAAAAGATATGCTGGAAGGGGAAGCCCCTCTGCCAACAGAAGTACAATCTAGTTAAATGAGTGAAATTTATCAGAAAAAATGAGTAATAAGCAGTGAGGACTGTAATTTTGCTAATTTTACTTGATAAATTATCTGATTTGACATTCTGTGCTAAAAATCTGCTTATGAAACAAGAAAAGCAAGGGACGTACTCTACTTGGTTGAAGCAGAATCTGTGGCCACAAAATTTTTGCTGCTTTAGTACTGCTGCATGAAACCCCCTGTCACAGAACCAAAGACTCCCGTGGTTGTTTCTAGATCATGGTGTATCTAGAAATAGCTAGGTAGGCTGGGCTTGGCGTTTGAGTCTGTGCAGCCTCCTGGTTATCTGCAGTCACATCACAACTGCACTAATGTCATGGCACAGGTGCCATCAGTGCACAGAAGTGCTAAGCAAAGTTGTCCTTTCCCCTACCTGTACTCCTAAGTCAATTTGAGGAACAAAAGAAAAGATAATGCTTAATCCTTAACTTGTATTTAATGCATTTTTAATGAGCCATATTAAGACCATCCACCCATTTTATTTAGGTGCTCTTGCCTGGGACTGGCAGTGAACTTTTAACACTAAAGCCGTTTCAGAACAAAGAGGCAAAAGGGTGCCAAAACAGACTGTAAAACTAAGAATGTGTTAATAGCATCTGTTACAAATAAGGCTGGATTCCACTTTCCATTGTCTGACTCCTTTTTCCTCAAGTTGCTTAAATTTTTCAATTCAAAAGGAATTTGGCTGAAGATTTCCCTTACTTGGCCCTGACCTCAAGGAGGGCTACTTGCAGAAGAGTTGTACAAACTCTATTACAAGTCTTTAAATAGCAAGACAAAAAAAAGGAACACAGACATCTTCTTGGATGGTCGGACTAGAAAAAATTAGGTGCAATAAAGGAGCCTCACCCCCTAATAAATAAATCACAGCAGAACTGTTAGTGCTGTCACTCCAAAAGCAGCAAGCTTCCCTCACTGTTCTGTGCAATGATAAATGTTGCCAACTGTGTCATTTAAATTACTCACTGACACACACTATTCTAAAGGACTTCAAGGGTGCATTGATGACTTTCTAAATGAAAGCCCCCTTAGGCTGTCAAGTAATACTGAAAGAAGTATATAATCTACATGATAAACAGCTTGTTCTGAAAGAAATATACTATTTTGGACATGCTCTCTTACTATCTTCTTTAAAGACAAGCTTTTAGAGCTTTCAAGCTCAAACAGCACAAGGAGAAAGGGAGCCGAGTTGAACAAATCTCTTTCACCTACGGCAGCACGATATAAAAACAGAACTTAAAAAAGCTGAAGACACAAATGGCTATCATGTTCCTTAATGAAACTGTGTTCCCAGTTTTCCCTTTTATTTCATGCAAAAAAACCTCCAGTAGGTACTGCAAAGTCAGAAAGCAAGCTGTCAGCCATGTGAAGACAAAATACTCTTAACACGTCACACAGCTTGTGCAAAACTATTTTAGTCTATCATGAACCATCTAGCATTTTTATGGCTTTAACAATGTTAAAAGAAAAAATGTCATGTTAACACCACAGAAGCAGTCTTAACTCTACAAACATCCTAATGTTATGAAGTGCATTAAGTGCACACTTAATGCTAACATTGAATAGAGAAGAATAGAAAAATGGCTAATGAGGACAGAGCAGGTAAACTGAACCATCTCTTCATCAGCATATGGTCAGGCTGGAATGTAACTAGGGACAAATGTTGGAGCAGGATTTTTTGCTGTGTTTTTCCTTAAATTGTATACCCACCATATTATCTCTTAAAATCCTTCTGAACAAATTTACAAGTTACAATGATTTTTGTGTTTTTTTGTGTGTGGTTTTTTTGTTTGTTTGTTTGTTTGTTTGTTTGTTTTTTGGACAAGGGTTAGTACCCAGAACTCCTCCAGGTACAGTGCCATGCAGGAACTACAATTCCTAACAGAAACAGGCTGCAGATGTTAAATACCTCAGGGGTCTTTTTTTATATCCCAGGATAAGATGCACCCTATCAATCAGATCCAGAGATCCAAAGCTTTACAGTGCTAAAGATCCAGATCGGAATTTTAAATCTCACAGCAGAAGCATTTTTCAGTTTTAATGAAGTCTGATGACGTTAAGGATCTCTTCCTTCTACTTTTTAGAGATACTATAAACTGAAAAGAACAATATAACGGTATGTTTATAGTCTGTAAAACATGTAAACCCCCTCACTGCTAATGAGTCCGGACAACTATTTGGATACAAAAATCAGTGTTCGCATCCACTGATACAACCAATATTGTATCAATTAATATTCTCAGGAAAATCATGGCACTTCAGGAGTCTTTTGTCAGGACAGGTCCAAAGAAATTGGTTGGAGTTGACTAAAATACAGTCTGTCAACAGGTTTGGTGGTATCAATCCCCCGTGTAGCATCATCTCTGATGACTGTGTGTAACCATGGCAAAAGATTCTTGTCTTGATGCATCCTTCTTTACAAGGCCAAAATTTTATATAGGAAATTGCAATCCTCTGCCTTCTCTTGGGTTAGAAACAGAAAATGCCCCTCACTATATTCAAAGTTTAAAAGTGCAATTTGTGAGTATTTTTTCTCACATCTTTCCGAGGGCTTTGCCAAGGCAAGCGTTGCGTGTTTGCAGGTGAGGGGCTTTCTGCGTGTCTTTTAGCAGGCTCAGCAAAGAGCTCCATGAAATTCTTCTGAAACAGTAACTTTTTAAAAACACGATTTGCCATTACACCTTCCTTTAAATTAATAATCTGATCTTACTAGGTTTGTTGTTTGTTTGGTTTTTTTCCCCTGAAATTACGTAAGAGTATTTTAAAATAAACAGAATTGGAAAAGCAGTAACTAAATTTGTCCTTCTTTCAGCTCCACATTCTGTACAGAATTACACTAGTTTTTATGGCTCTATCCTATCCACATCTCTCCACTTACCAATACAGCCACAGAAACATGCTAATAATACTTCAGAAATGTCTCCTTAGCTCTGGATGTTAAAAAGCTGTCTAGGTATGAAACAAAAAAAAAAAAACACAAACCAATTCACTTTCAACATCAAGCACCCTCTCTTCAATGCAATAGCTTTGGCAAAGGTTGGGAGACTGGGCTGACTTCTACAAGCCAACAGTCACTGGTTATTGCTGCAGCTAACGGGCCCCAACCCAGCGTGACTGCAGCACCCACAGCACGGGTCTCTCCTTTCCTTCTGTGTTGCCATTCTTTGACATTAAACTGGTTGGAGCCCTGGGTCTTTTTAAGCAAGCAGAGGAAGATGCAATGGGTTTAGCACATGGAATACAACTTCCCCTGATCCTCAAAACACAGACTAGTGTGCAACATTGAAGGAGATGACTTGAGCAAGCAGTCTCACATCTAGTCATGTGCTGGAAATTCAGCACACGGATGAAACTTGGCAGGACTGTGCTTCTTTTTGTATTTTTAAACTCTCCAAGTAGCTTTTTAAAAGCTATAGGAAGGTGTTTTAACTCCAACAACGTGGCACTATGTGCACATTTCATAAACATATTTTCTAAGGAATACATATTTTAAAAAGAAAGATTTTGTATGAGAAGGTGCAGGATTTCTTCACTGTTTCATGCTTCTTATTTAATCTTTCACTAACACCCAGACATGGAACGCATTTTTCCCTGTTTTTTTCCATTATTTTACTGAGGGATTGAAATATTTTTTGTGTGCCCACACCCTTCTCCTCCCCCATTACATTGATAGCATTTGCTTTTTAATACTTCTTTGCCTACCTCCTGAACTACTCATGACTATTCAAAATAAATATTCAAAATACAGTCCTAGGAAAATGCCTTGACATCTCCAGAGGCTTAACAGCGCAACAGCATATTATGGCTGAATTTCCCTGTAAGTCTTCACCTAATTTTGGCAAAATGTATTTTACGGCCTTATTATTTCCTAAATTTTTCTCTTAAACGACAAAGAAAGCAAGCTCTCCAGGTTTTTATTTCAGTGTCAATTTTTTTCTAGTCTCTATTGATTTTAGATTTTTCTAGAGGTTCAAAGTTCATATAATAATTCACTTTATGTTCTATTGTACTGTTCCCAGCACTCCCCTTTGCTTTAAATGTCAGAACCTTTCACTTCTATTACGATGATTTCCTTGCTGTTTCTCTTTTCTCTGTAAGCCCTAACTGACTGTGTATTTTGGTGTGGTCACCCCATCTTTTTCCACTTCCAATAATATTTTTAAACCTCATTGTATCTTTGAACAGTTTTGTGGGTTTTTGTTTTCTTTTGTTTGTTCAAAAACCACATTGACCACTTCTTGTTTTTTGTAATCTGCTTTTCAGAGGAACTGCAGCCTGCTGTACATTGGCTATGAAGCCTCAGCAGTTCCAACTCTCCTTCCATGCAAAAGGATTCCTATACATCCTGTTGCAGCATGATGCTCACTGACTTCCTTAATTCCACCAAGTGGATTTATTGAAATCCAGTGCTCTAACTTGACTGTGAGCATATATTTCATGTAAGATTGAATTCAAGTAATATTTTGATCCCTTACACATTATTCTTTTATTTGCTGTCAATGACATGTTCTAAAATGTTATTTCAGAAAGGCAACTAAGCACAAACATCTGACTCCAGGTTTTAAAGAAAAGCAACAAGCTGGTGTAGCAGAAAACGAGTAAGAGGATGATCATAGAAACATATCATAGAATCACAGAATGGTTTGGGTTGGAAGGGACCTTAAAGATCCTCTAGATCTGACCCCTCTGTATTATCAGGGACACCTCCCACTAGATCAGGTTGCTCAGAGCCCCATCCCAGAGATGCTTGAATATATATTAATTCAGTAGAGATCTTAAAATGTGTTTTCAATTCTTAGCAACATGACTGATACAAATGTAGAAAATGCAGACCAGCAAAAATCATAAAGAAATCACATTCTTAGAAAGCGAGGAATTCAAGAAGCACTTATGAACGTATTTCTTAATCTTTTATTATTATGAAGTGAAATCCTTTATAGATCTAGTATTTCAGTGAATACCAGTGGCTGAGACTATGACCAGCTTAGAATGGACAACATTTAACAAAACAACATCGCTCCAGGTGTTTAACAATTCTCCCTGAAAGCCAAGAATGACATATATTTGAATTTCCAAACTCCCATTTGACATGCTATTACTACTTACACAGAATTTTATGAGTAAATACATATGCATCAAGTGGTTTCTTCACTTTCTTTAACTTCACATTCTTTCATATTACAGGAACTATATGCTCTGTTTTTAAAGCATGTAGCTGAACTGGCGAAAGAAAACAGTTGACATTAAAAAGTTGTTTGAAAACTCAGTGCACTGTTTTCTCTGAAAAGTCCCACTCAAAATGACTGTAAATACCAAAAGAATACATTATTACTGCATGATTTACCTGCAAGTCATGTTTTTAGTTATAAAATTAAACCCAACTCTCACCCCACCAAGCAAGACCACTTTCTGTTAGTTGCCCTGTGTTATATCTTCCTGCATCTTATATCAAGCCCCCAAATAAAAGTCAGTGTCAAATCTTCCCTGCTAGGAAGACAGTCGTTGACCTTTGTGTAACTACATCTTAATGGCACCAAAATTGCTCTTTCTTTCTTAATCCCTATTCCCCTCAACACAAATTCAGCAACTGGTGGTGAAGAGAGGACTGACTAACAAAAGGGAAGGGGGAGAAAGTGGTAGCAAGCTTGTAAGAACAAGAAAAGACAAAAGGAATAAGAAGGAAGCAGCAAAACCAGTGACATACTGTGCTCCTCCTTACTTCTGACTATGCAAGTGGCAATTAACTATTCGATCCCTTAACACCGAAAAATATTTTACTTGAACTGTTTTTAAAAAAATCTTCTACTTTTATACATTTGGGAGTGCTTTTCTGTTAAATGCCAATGAAAGGAGAGCTTATTTCTAAGGTGAAGGTTATCATCAATATTATAATAGAAGGGAGAAACAAAAGAAGCAGAAACATGTTTAATTAAAAAAGAAGCAAGAAAATAAAAGCCTCCCAAAAAATCAGACTTACAATCACTGAAATTGTAGGTGGTAGCAGAAAAAAGTGATGTTTAAATGCAAAAGAAGCAGTGTCCTTCTCCATATTGTATCTGAATAGTTATTGCTCAGCTGTATCTAGCAATGTTAATGACACACTTCTCAATAGTTTATAGAAGTTCAGTATTCCAGTCACATCAGTATCATTCTACATCTAGAGAGTAAAAGATTGATACACTGAACAACACGAGTAATAGTCAAATTTAAAGTGACATTTGTTAATAATACAATTTCATGTATTTTTAACAAATGAAACTGAGATTGCAGCACATTAATGAATATTTCTTCATTAACATACAGCCAAGAAGAGTGTATGTAAACAAAATTGGCTTACTCCCCTCCACAGAATGAAATACAGCAGACAGAAAACAATGTTATCCAGATATTTATGACCAGAAGTCTTACTCAGCAGGATACCCCATACCATTACTCAAAGAGTTGTATCTCATGATTTCTCTTCCAGTCAAATTCCTTTTGTTTTCTTCAAAGTTTTCAAAGGAATTGAAGAAATACAGAAAAAATGGGTGACATTTAGGCACATTTGTCTTTTGAGTTGCCAGCATTGTGTCGGTGTCTATGTTTTCATCATTGCTGCTGAAGAAGCTTGAAAACAGGTCAGCTGCAAGTGCATGCTGCTTTTAAACTTGTTTAATAACTCTTCTAGTAACCTGTAAAAGGAAAATAGTTACAACTTTGTCAGATTCTGAAAAGGGAACAATTACCAAAAGCTTTGGCAATTCTGTCTGTGACTTCAAGCACACTGCTTAAAAAAAGGGCCTAAAGTTGGATCTATTCAAATATCTGAATATTATAGATATTTAAAAGTATTCCAATGTGTCAGGATGATTTGTGGGCAGAGGAGGACATAGCCAAGAGATTTATCAAGGTGCTAAAGTAGCCCTTTATATGGCTTTAGTTCTGGATAAAGATCATCTTCTTGAGGGAAACACACTGGCAAAAGGACTGGAAGACAGCATCATAAGATACTTCTGTAAGGAAAATCCAGAAACTGCCAGACTATGTACCATAAAACCAGTATCAAGGTTATAGCTTCTCCTGTGTAGCAAATTTCAGTTTTCAGACTTGTCTTTGGAAGCTATTTTGTTAATTTCTCTTAAGTATCATGGCTGAAGGACCAGAGATGGTATGACTGTTGTAGAAGAAACAGTAATTCACTGGCAAGCACATTTTTTTGTCCTTCATGGATAACAAACTACGAGCAAGTTCATTTTGGAGCATAGCTATGGTTTGTTTACACCTACATAGCTGCCAAGAAGGTATTTGGGGTAGCAGATAATCCACAAACTACAGGTGTAGGACCAAGGGTGTTGATGGCTTTGTTGCAGTGATATTTATTGTAACACTGGAGATGCATTATGAATTTTTATAGTCTTGCTTATGTGTTTTATTTTCCCCATATTCTAGAGAAGAACATGTTCTCTGAACTTCTTGCTGTATTTCAAAACCAAGCTAGATAGGGCAGACATGCATCACCTCAGCTGTGATTTTTTGAACAGCCAGTAACAGAACTGATACTGTATATTAAGAATAACCCCAAACAACCCCAGGAACAACAACTTGAACCACAAAATCAGTATCTGCTTCCTCAGCAGGTCCTCTTGAAGACAACTACTATGGCCACATTCATTATTTACTTTCAGAGTAATGACTGTGAATGAGCAGAAATTAACAGCTCTGAATCAGTGCACAAATGTGTGTTATTTTACATAAACACATGTAGATTACAATGAGCTGTCTGGAACAATGACAATTATTGTGTAATGACCTGGGAAACAGACCAAGTTTTACACTGTCTAGGGCTCAGAACTCAGAGGCAGATGAAAAAATGATGCAGTTCTTGATTCTCAGCTGTCCCATGAAGCTGAAATACTTGTGGCTAAGTGAAAAAAAAATTCTACAGGTGTTTCGGAAAGTCTGAGTTGAAAGAACTCTCCTTACTCAAAACTGATCACTGTCTTTAACGAAGTATAAAAGCTAAGTAAGGCAAGAAGGTATCTTGAGACTTCTTGTGGCTAGCAAGGAGTAGGTTTCAACAGACAGACGACATCTGGAAGAAGGCACAGTCCACAGGGCACAGGCTGTATGAAAAGCCTCTTCATGTGTCTACAAAGTATTTTAAATTCTGACTGTTAAGTGCAAACTGATCTGATGCAGTTCAGTTCCTGAAAGTACCATAATATCAATCTCAAGCTTTAAAACATCTTTACTCACACTAACATACTCATTGCAAATCCATCCATGTTTTACCATACTACTCTTCATTAAGATATTCCTGTAAAGCAGTCTACTAAATATTAGGTTAGATGCAGAAAAGCAGCTTGGTTGTCAAAGGTTGCTACGGTGGGCAAGGAGAAACCTCAAACTCCTCTTCCTGATGTTAAGAGTGAACCATAGACCCTTCTTGTTTGTAAAATGAAACAGGCTAGTTTTGAGAGTTCCCCATATACTAAATGGCAAAAGCTTGGACTTAGTTCATTGGCCATTTTTTTATTGCTGCTAATTTCAGTAAGACAAGACAATGGATCTCACAGACCCTTCAAGATTAATAAGGAAGGCTAAAACAGACTGAAGTACAAAATAAATAGAAAGCTACATTGAACTGATATGACTAAGATAGGCAAGAGGGATATGCCACAAAGACCCAGACTCTTCTGTGTAATTTAATAGGGCAAGAGGAACAAGGACTTAATTCTTAACTCTGCCCAAAGAGGCTTCTGCTCTGTAATTCAGAGTGGTCAAACAGAGTGAATGTTAACCCTCTTATCACAAAGTTCTAATGCAAGAGTAAAAAGTAGTGGTTCCAGAGACCAGAGAGGAGACTTGAAGATGCATTATACTCACTTTTTGTCAGTGCCACTTGAGAGCTGAGGCAAGGCTTCCAAAGCTTGCTTAAAGCTTGAGCTGCAAGGAAACAAAAATGTTCATAGTCCTCTGGTACAAGTCTCAGCATTCACAGTTTCCCTCTATAAATTCCATGGAGATACACTACATTTTATTCATTCTTATTTCAATAAATTAACAAAACATTAGCTTGACATCTGACATTCACGTGCAAATGGAAGATGAAGGGGTCATAGGTTCAAGCAGGTCTCTTGACACTCCCAGTGCAATGTATACTATACGTCAAGGGGAAATGTTAAACCAGCAGCTGATTTAAGACTGTGCTTGACATCCCGGACTCTTCAAGAATTAGGGAGAGTTGCCAGCCTGCCTTCTGACTCAAACCAAGTGACTGTCGGAGTTTGAAGTACAGATAAAACATTGACTTTGGTTTTCTGTGCTCAGTAGATGGGTGACTGCGCTGTTCCCTACAGAAGGGGCCTACAAAGGGAATTACAGTAGGTTTGAATTGAGTTTCCATTTACAAGCCTCAATCACCATCAGACACACAGAATAAGGAAGCAAATCTTTTGCAATGGAATGCAGTGACACCACAGGACACTATCTGTGACAGTATGAAGACACATTAGGCCCTCAAGCTCTTTGATGTCTCCTATAAAACGCTGATTAGGTAAAGTGACCGAACTGCCATCTGTGGGAACATGCAATGCCAATCCTAACAGAAGTGTACATAATCAAAACAATGAATGAACCTGTTCATATCCAATCCCCAACGGAATCACCAAGAAATTTCCACCAATCAATTTTACTCAGAACTGCTGACACCCATCATAGTCTGTTTTAACATGCCTTGACTGCATCAACTACTGGTGCTGCTAATGCTTTTCTTTCTCCCATTATATCAACGTGTGAGTGTGTTCCACACTATTTATCTTTGGTCTTGTACCCCACTGAGAAATGATAAATTGCTGAAAGCCTTTTGAAGGCTTTCAACCTAAGAGACAGTGTGAAGCTGAATTCACTTTCCCTGATTAGGTGTGTGGAAAAGGAGAAGGGTATTGTATAAGTTTGTGGAGAGCCCTAATTCTCCATGTCCCTATGAGGGTACCCTGCCAGTGTTGGCTTCTGTAGCTTCTCTGATGGGTCTGGCACATTCTTTGCTGTGTGATTTATGAGATTGGTGTGAAAAACTGGATTAAATTGAGCAACATCTGCTTTTGTCTTGTTAGAGCATAACTCTTCTCGAAAGCTGTACTACTGTTAAGTTTTACTTTTTTTTTTTTGAGTAGCAAATACTAGTTTGTGTCTAAACATTCAAGTAATAAGCAAACAAAAAAGTAATTATTTTCTTTGAACTCATAAAACCTTGAAAGTAACCTGTTTTTCATACATTTACTTAGTGCATAACGTATTCTATTTGAAGCAAAATTTCTTAATCCTTTATTTACATTATGTGCTTTTGCATCTTTACCAAGGATTCCACTACACTGAAAAAACAGGCATTACAGCACATCTTACTTGCTTTCAGGTGTTAGGTATATGGCCACGGTATCTCTCAACGCACAGATTTCAAGTCTTGCCTGAAGAAAGAACAGAAATATTGAAACAGTGACACAATGTCCTTTCATCAAGTGAATACTAATATCCCAATGCTTTATCATTTTTAGATGGAGGTATTTTTGCACGCTGCAGTTGTAAGCATCCCTGGTTTTAACAGTTTGTTTCCTGTATTTTTGGTTGTTATGTCAGGAGACTGCTAAAAGGAACAATTTCATACTTTTGATTCAAGTTCAGCTGTTTCTACGGTCACTATATAGTAGTCTAAAAACATTGGTTTGTCTCTCAGTAACAGTAATAAACCTTCATTTCTGTTCCATCTCTTCTGTAGACTGCGACAGAATGATAGAAGGGCACTACCTTTGTCTTTTTAAAAAATAAAATAAAATAAAATAAAATAAAATAAAATAAAATAAAATAAAATAAAATAAAATAAAATAAAATACAGTGAGCTTAACTTCTCACAGCTTGGTTTGGCCAGGGAGAAAGGAAACAAATTAAAAGTCTGTCAATACACATTTTATTCTTGGTTTTCCTGTTTAATTGTTTTTTTTTCCGTTAGATGAGGAAGTAGAATGGATGTGCTCTGCTTGTCGTCTGTCACCTGGTGGGCACATAAGCTTGGGGATTTTACTCCTGCACTGTACTGTGTGTCTAGGCAAATGTGGAGAATGAACTCAAAAGATTAAAAAACACTTCATAGACTGTTTTTTACTCTTTGAAAAGCAATCATTATCATCACAGGTTTTATATGAAATAGAAATATTCTGCATGTGATCAGTACTTTCAAGAGATTTCATTAAAATATGAAGTGAACTTTATCCAAATTCACATTCCATTCTTGTTCATCATAAAAATTTGATCCAGTTAGCCATTATAGAAATTGATCCACCTTTAGACCCAACTAATATGAGATTAATCTTCCCTAACAAAATTTTTTATAATGCAACACAAACATCTCATTCCAGTTCTAATGAAAGGCTTTGGCTTCTAAGTCTTTCCCTCATCTCTCCTCTAGGCTGGAATCCACTTGAGATTTATTCATTTTTAGTGCCAGAACTTTCTGGCATAAATTACAACATAGCCACCCACCAATTTTATACTTGTAAGGAATGGTTTTCTCACCACAGAATGTTTCACCCCTTTCTGTATGGTGCCCCAAGCTGAACAGCCTTGGACTTTTTGAAGTCCTACACATAAGATTCTGGAGTCTCTCCTACATTTTAGGAGGCAGCAGTACCATGAGGAAGTGTCATATTGGCAAGTACCACAGCCTCAACAAGCATGGTGGATGGGCAAGCCCTGCAAACTGAGTCATAGGATGTGGAAACACAGATTCAGGCTTCTCTTCAGGAATGGGTACTTTTTGATCAGTCTGACCAGGCTCAGATCACTCTCACGCTGCTGCTCTCTGCCAGACAGGATTTTCTATGTTCAGAGGAACAGAAAATGAACCATGAGTGACAAATTTACAGAAGGGAGAGAAAATCCTTTTAATTACGGGTTTAGGCAGCAAGTTCATACGGTGGGTCGTCCAGTCAAACAAAACCATATATGGGTGGTTTCGTTGCTATTGATTTGGCTTTAAATAAGCAGTCAATCTTATTTGGCTGTGATCTTCCTAAATCAATTCTCTGTCCAATGCAATTATTAACAGCAACTGGAAAATAAGGCTTGCAATTGGGTAATTATTTTCTCGTCATAAAGCAAGAATGCTGTCATGTACAATGGAAATCAGGAGTTTGCTCTTCTTATCTGTTAGAAACATAGCAATCTTTGAGAAAAAAGGATTGAAAAAAAATATAAAAATTCACTAGAGTCCTTTAAAACCTATTCAATAGTAAGTACAACCACCAATACAGCTGTAAATGAAGAAGGCAGTCAGAATAAAAATATCTGTTCTACCCATATGAAGTGCTAGTGTAATAGACAAGTGAATACTTTTGCAAAGGCTGCCAAGATCTTACCACATTGTATTTTCAAGATTTTTAATTCTCAAAATTGTTTTTTCTTTTAAAATAATTCTTTGATGACAGGCCAAAGACAGCATTTAATGACATTTCAAACAGATACCATTACAATGCTTTTAATCTCCTAGGATGTAGGCAACCTTTTATGCACTCAGACACAAAGACAGCACTAAAATACAATCAAATCCAAGACCAGGATACCAAAGGGTATTCAACCATAAATCTGAAATAAGTTGTATACTAATCCTTTTTATCTCCTTGCTTTCACTGCTACAATAAATCCCACAAACACATAGATTATACCTCCCTCTGTTTTTCTCTTCTAGATCCAGATGTTTGACAGTACAAAGTAGTCAGGTACCTGTAAAGCTCCATTTTTGCTGAAGGATGAAACACACTGCATCAGTCGACTCAGTTCTTCAGAGACTGCTTCTACAACCCTTGACATTACCCGAGGAACTAAGTCTTTGGAAATGGTAAACACCTGATATTATGAAAGAAGAAGAATGAGTACAATACCTATATTAACATACATATTTTTCACAGTAACATTTCAGTAAAAAGCTAAAAGCTGGTACTTTTATTAAAAGGACTGCTTCATTTTTATCAATGGACAAAAAAATTTCAATGCAACTGGAATATGAATGGTGTCTTTGGATGCTTGCCCTGAACTTGGACCAATCACCTCTGTTAGCAGCAATGTTAGCTATGTGATACATGATAATGACAACATTCTTGCAATGCTTATAAGTAGCTAGACTTCAAAATATGCACTCTTGGCTGATGGATGCAGGTAGTCGGGTGGTTGTACATAGACTGCTGTGTGGGTAGCACCTTTGGCTAAGGGTTGTGCGACTGATTAACCCAATTAGATGTTCAGACACTTTTTAGGCACCTATTTTGCTGTTTCTTCTAGAGTCCTTTTTATTTGACCACTGTCAAATGGCTAGTGTCTTTATACTCTGTGGCAGAGACAAACCTTTGAAAAGGTTTCAGAGTATGGAAGTGTAATGGATAATGGATTTTCATTTTGATTCTTTCACTGCTACCAATTATTAGTTCCCCAGCAAAAAACTACATCCTACTGTTTTTTCTATGACCACCTCTTTAACTGCTTCTTTGTACAACTTTTTAAAGTAGTACTTGGATCCTCCATTTGAGGTTCAGAGTAGCAACTGCAACACAACAGCAATACAAAACTCAACATTAGACCTGTGCCTGAAGAAAGTATAAAGAGAGCTTTAAGGAAGCGAGAAATTGTTGGTGAATTTAAATAAATAAATATTTTTTCTACACAGATTTGGGGAAAATGCAGGCCAAGACGTTGGAATATAGGAGGAAGTGAGATTATAGGTTAGACAGACCATACTTGTGTCAAGACTTAAAGGTGATTATAAAGGTGCACTAAATCTGCCTGGGGAGAAGATGACACAAGGAACTGAAGACAGGGTGACTACAGTGGTGCAAGAGGGAAATTGAACTTGCAGAGTTTTTAAACACTTGTCCACCCCCTGATTTCTGCTTTGAGATTATCTAAAAAATTAAGTAGTTGCATTAACTTTTGCTAGGATACCTTTGCTTTATGTGAAGTTTGTATCTCACATCGGACAAGGAAATGTGGTAATTGACAGAAGATATTCATACACATGAGTAAAAGTAAATTCAGAGAAAAATTTTTTTGCAAGATTCCTACACATTTTTCAGCAATTTAAATAACCATTCCAAAAGGCAGGTCTGCACAGTAGGCTAAGTACACTGACCACATATATGTCAGCTATCAGTTGTTACCATTGGTAATTCAAACACACAGACTGTTTTAACTGTTTGGACCCACAAAAGCTAAGGAAGTGACATCCTGAGCTGTACAGTAAGAAAAAACCTGAACCAGTAACAATTTGACAAGAAGTCATCTTATTCAGCAGCAAACATTGCCTAGCAATTCATCACAAACACACTGGGAACATGCCCAAAAACAATTTACTGAGAAGAGAGACTATTTGTGCCCACAATGAGTAGTCTTGAAGTTACTATACAGAATCCAGGAAAAAAAACATTCTCAGCAATGGTGAATCATCACAAATCTGCAATAAGAAGCCCTTATTTTGATTTCAGTTAGATTTGAAGGTAGAGAAGTAATTGTCTTCCTGCTTCAGTCCATGCTCACTGTTCAGTGGATGGTTAATTTTTGCTGTTTCAAATTACAGAAACTTGCAGCCTAGCTATCTAAACTTCAAGCTGACCCAGCTTACAGAATTTCACCAGAAAACAGTGGAAATGGTAGTTTCACCTTGACACCCTTTTCCGTATTTCTGTAACGTTTCACATCTAGAAATTTATGAGGTAACATTATTTAGGCCAAAAGCAGTAACTGTCTCAATGAACTCAGCAAGACTGCACCTTTCTTCTGCAGCATTGTAACAAGTAGGCATGTTTACAGAATTAGCTCAATAAGTAGAAAATGCCTTTGAATTTTTGACCTCTCATTTTCACTGTTATTAATTTCCACTGCACTTAAAACCAACATAAAAATCAATGTCATGTTGGTATATATTTTTAGTGTTGCTTATTCCCTCATTCAGAAGCATTTGGTAAAAGCAGCAATGCTTCTGTGAAAATTGCTGTATGTAAATACTGAAATTGAATTAAAAATATTGCAAGTGATACTGAAAGTTTCTGAAAATATTTTAAGTTATATTAATTCTTGTAATTTAAGGAGGAATAAAATAAACAAAAACCTTAAGTGAATCTCATCAGATTTCAAGTAGATGGAAGAGGCAGAGCAGCTATCCCTGTGTTATTTTGAAAGGCAAGAGTGATATTACTATGAATGCTTGTACCAGGAGCAGTAGCAATCTGTTAACACTCTTGGTGATTAGAAGGACAGAGTATGTAGAAGAAAGGCTGTAATTTAAAGGACTGTAGAAAATTCCTGCATGTTATCACAAATGGCCAAATAACTGCAGCTCTGCAAGCATATTATTTTAATAATAAAATTTTATATATTAATATGCATTCTCTATTATAAGACATTACCTGCCTAAGTATTTCAAACACAATTTGTGCTGGACAGAGACTATAAAACTTCCTGGGTTTAGGATTCCACTTTTTACTCTATGAGCATGTATTGCCTTTTCACTCTGAGTGGCCTAAGTTGTATGTTTTTTCCAAAGCAACACATAAGCTCATTTTGATATGTTGTGGAAAATAAAGTTAATCAGAGAAGCTAAATATCTGTGTATCTACCTACCTACCTACCTATATATAGAGAGATTTAATCTGCCTGAAAAGGGAAGATGTTTTAGATTTTTTTTTGGCTTTCCTCTTCATCAGATAGTGGAAACAAAAGGCTGTAATTGTTGCTGAGGATAAACCAGAACTGTTCATCTCCTTCTGCCTTTAAAGTCAGCAGTTGCATACTTGGTTGGATAAGCCTAAACAAAGCACTTACATCTATAATAAAGACACTTCAACAAAGGCAGAATTTTCAGGGGTGATGACAGGATTTACCATGCAAAGTACCCTGAAAAGATTCATATGAATGTAAGCATGAAACAACGTGAAGTTTTGCTCACCTCTGCATGTACAGCAATGATATTCACTAATGCTTCTTTCAAATAGTTTCTGACACCTGAAACAAAAGAAACAGGATAATTAATTACTTTCATTCTGTTGTCTCAACAAAGCTATAATATTCCTCTGTTCTATACTGCACTTTTTCTTTTCATTCTTTCACCAGCACTTTTGCAATCAGAAGCAGAAAGAGAAAGTTCCATAGCCACACCAGCAGTCTATTTCCTTTTTCAAGTCTAATGGAGAAAGGCACATTTCCTCACAGCAAAAGGCTAAAAAAGCCAGCAGGTTCCTGTTTCACTATTTGCCTTCTCTGGCAAACCAATTTCACCAACTTTGCAATTTAATAAAAACCTAGCACTATTTGAAAAAAACAAAACAACTTGGATATCTTGCCAGAATACACATACCATGGCACAGAACATGGACTACAGCTTGTTAAGTTCTAAAAAGACAGAGAAGACAAGGGGCTTTGTTTCTGTAACAGTCTTTAAGATGATCTTACTACTTTATCAGCTTATCTGACTGTAAATTATTAGTATAGTTAGAAACACCAAGGGCTCTTGTTTCTCTGAAAGCAGTTCAGAAGATATTACTCATGACACTTCACAGGAGATGATACATGCTTTAGTAGAAATTTCCTTGTGGGGATGGTGGAGAAGTCAAATAAGCATTTTGTTTACCAAGCATATGAAATGTTTGTCAATTTATGCTCTAAAGGAAATTCTAAACAGAAGGACATCCAGCAGGTTATGCCTCAGTTAGGACAGGCTCTCAGTCCCCTACACTGCTGTAACTCTGGAATAACTTCCCAAACCTGGACTCCAGTTGTGTAAGATCTAAAATAGGCAAAAAGCTAAAACTGCCCCATTTGCTTTTCAGGGCACTTCACTTTGTAAGCAAAGGCAAATTAGACAGCATTTAACTTATTAAAGTACGCATGAAAGTTGGAAGTGCAACACAAAGTAATGAAAGTTCACTGATCTGTGTGACCTCAACTTCTGATTTCAATTATTCTAGCATGAATCAGAGAAAGAGCAACGACCCCATCACTCCATTGGTATATTCAATCAGCAGTAAAAGATCAGAATCCTGGACGAAGACTGGTGAGACCACAAGATCATTAATGCTGCTGTTATAAAAACTACAAAGTGAACCCTTACTCAGTTCATCTCTCTTGCTCCACCTTTCCTCAGATAACATTGATGCAGGAACTCAATCCTGCTACAAAAAATAGCTTTAAAAGGACTTACTTGAGATCATCAACATGAGTTATTCTGTGGGAGAATAGTGTGTCTCACAAGTGCTATCTCAGTTATGCTCGTTTTTTTAACCACTGGTCCCATAATGCACCTCAAAATTTAAAAAGGAGGTACTTAATCTCTCTCTCTTAGACAATTATGGAAAAATGTTTTGTAAGAGTAGGACTAAAGAATAACAGGACCCTCCTTGAATGAAGTACAAATGCTTTTATCACCTGCATCTACATTGTGCGACGCAATACAGCCTTGAGTTTAGATTGGGGGGTGCTTTCTGGAGGGCACACAGGTCTCCTGCTGGAAGTGAGGGTACTTGGGGGAAAGCAGGGAGAGAGGTATTGAACAGTGAGTCTTACTCCAATGTACAGTCAGGAGGCAGCTGAGTTCTGCACCCAGGTCTGTGTATCAAGACAGTCTCTGTTTCAAAAGTTCACAGAGAGGAGGCAAGCATCAAAGGAGATTTTACTGCTCTCACTAAAAGCAGTTTGGTTTCTAAAAACACAAAATAATTAAGACCTTTTTAGAAGGAATGTTTGATTTTTGCTCTGGAAGAGATGCAAATAACTGAAAAAGGTAAAGCAAAATACAAGCCTTTCCCCACACATTCCAAAACATCTCTAATGACTTTTCTCGCTATCTTTATTTTTTTTCCTTGAAAAAACCTGTCACTCTTTCCATTGAACTAAGCCAACAACAAGTCAAACAGCATAGTTCAATAGGTTGCAAGCTTATAATATCTCGCTATCTTAGGGATTTTTTGCAACAAGGAAGGAAGGGAGGGAGGAACAGAGCAGTATCAGTCAGAAATCTCAAGAAGCTTTTTTCTCCTCCACTGTAACCTGCAAAACAAAGTAAGAATGCTACACACCAGTACTTCAACCACACCAAAAGATCACAGGTGTATGTGGAAATGCAACACCCCCTTTCTTTTTCCTCTTCTACTGTTTTCCTTCTTCTGCTTTACTCTGTCCCAGTTTAAATCCTCCACAGGCTTCCTATCAGAGGACAAAATTCGTATCACATCCCACAAGAAAATACAACTTGACCAAGCACTGAATGGTGGTATGCAAACCACATCAAGAGGTAGGTACAGGGTGAATTTGGGAGCTGGTTTGCTGTTGTCCTTGGGGTGCACAGTGTTGATTTTGTTCTGCAAACCTATGTGGTATTCACCTCTTGGCTGCCTACTGGCTTCATCTTGTGACAGTAGGATCTTTTATGTGGAAATTGTGTTTTGACTTTCACACAAATTCTGCGCAAGACTTTGAAGGCCTCCCTTCTTTATGGATACCTGAGCACAGGCAGAGCAAATAAAACTTTCACTGATGAACTAAACGGTGTTTCTTTGCCCTAGCTGATGGTCCCACAATGCAGCATCTTGCTCAAACCCTGGTACATCTGGGGAGCCACCATGGAAGTGCAGAGAGGGGGCTGCTATGTCAGAGAGGGCAAGTGTGTGTCCCACAGAGAGGAGGCTGGCTGGCTGAGCTGGGTAGAAGGACAAGAGGAAATGGGGTCAAGTTGCACTAGGGGAGGTTCAGATTGGATATTAGGAAAAATTTCTTCACAGAGAGAGTGGTGAGGCATTGGAACAGGAAGGTGGTAAAGGCACCATCCCTGGAGGTGTTAAAAAAACCAGGCAGACGTGGTGTTTCAGGAGATGGTTTAGTGGTTAGGGGTTGCAGGGCTGATGATTGGACTTGATCTTGAAGGTCTTTTCCAACCTTGATGATTCTGTGATTCTTTGAAGCATTATCAAGGAGACAAGTGAAAAGCTGGAATGTAGAGAGACCAAAGTGGGTGGGATGTGTAAGAGGGTGATGTGGTTCTAAGGAAGAATCCTCATTTCCCACCCATCCCACCCAAGCTCCTGAAGTAGCATACTTCTTCTCATGCTTTCAGGCAACTTGTCTCAGAATAAGAGCTGCTAATTCTGTCTGCTGCTGCTGAGAGCACCCAAATTAACCAACTGTTAGCTGGTTAATTGACTGTACTAGTACAAGTTGCCTATCAACTACGTCTGCGGAAACTTCCATAACATATTTCTTAGAGTCAATCGCTGCAATACGGTAACCAAGTACTGTAAATTTCTACAAGTATCTAATACTAATGTCAGCAACGTTGGCATCAGGTGTTAAATACTATTGTTTGGTGGCACACAGTTAAGATTGAGAAATAAATGATGATTTTAAAACTGAAGACTTCAGAATGAACTGGCTAAACGGAACTGAGATAGAATGTAGAGTAAAAATGAAATGACAGGAACTTAGTATTGGACATTGCTAGCCCATCCCAGCTGCAAGATAAAATTGCTAACTTGCACCTCAGTGAAAGGGGTGTAAGCAGACATATTTTATCTTGCATCCTTGTACCACATTCAAGGACAAATGGGTAAACTGAAAGCTTAAAGGATATTACTGTTTGCAATCCCAGTAGCACTAATCAGGTGTTCCTGACCTTTCGTAGCAGGTCCAGTCATTCTATGACTGCAGGACCAGGGGGCTCAGCATACAATGAAGTATTTCCTTAGCTGCTTAGCCAGGTTTTGCAATTTAAGAGCAGAAAATTCAGCACAAACTGTGCAGAGCTATGCAGCTTAGTATACAAAACTGTAGTTGCCCTAATTGCAGCATCTAATAGTCTAAAAGACCTTGTTTTGATAAGCTAAACAAACCAAAGATGGAAAGATGATACTACTGTGTTCCAAAAATGCCAGTAAGTGGAGCCAGACAGGGAGAGAAGAGATAATAAGCTGAAGAACAATACTGGGACAAGAATGAAAGATATAAATGAATTGACCACCTGTAAACTTAGTTTGGAAATTAAAAGTAACTATGTAACAGGTTTGCTCTCACTATGCCATTAAATGTGTGGTGTTGTGACAACCATTCCTGCCAGGGAGTCAAGTTTTCTATCATGAATACAATGTAAGTAAAAAGGGTATTTCCCCCCAGCACTTATTTTTTTTCTCATTTTCTCATTTTTCTCATTTGTGACGGATTTTAACCTTTGCTTGTGGAGACAAAGCCAAACATATCTGAATGTCAGGATAGTTAATCTGAATGCAAGCATAGTTAATATCTATACTGTATTTTGAAAAAATACAATTAAAAAATATCCAATTTCTGATTTATATCACTGTACTGTTTGTGGTAGGCTTTACTGAAGCAAAGTATTACTCTTCTGGAGTATGATTCACTGGAAATACAAGCAGTGGCATCCAGCTGTGAATTTGTTGTGAAATTCATTTCAAAATGAAAAAAATTCTGTCCAGAATAGAGTTTTTGTGCAGCTTTCTCTACGCCTGTTCAGCAGCCCACGCAATTACAGTTTTTGGGACACCATGCTGTCAGTCCTATTATATAGCACTGAAAGCTAATGTACCATATAACTGTAGGTTCCAACTATTAGGCTAATCAAGTGAAACATAACATTCTTAAGGCTAAAATTCCTCTTATTTAGCATACTGAAGCACAAACACAATGACATTCCATAGCTTCTGACAGAAATGTGTTCAAGAAGTCTCAACAAGCCCTTGCAATTTGTCTCAGGAAAATGTTATTATAAATGTTATTATAAATGCATTCCACTCCCACTCTATTCTTAACACCAAAGACTCTGACTTGCTGGAATTCTAGCTGCCACTAACAAAGTCCCAGTACTGCTCTAAAGAAAAATAAATGGGAAGACGTAAGCCATAAAAATGAAGGACAGTTTCAGCCATCAACTCTCACAATGGCTGACAGAAACTTTAAAATAGCGCCTTCCAGTTTTGGGCCCTCCAATATACATTTTCTGGTGAAACATCTATCAACCTTATCCATTAAATTTAATCTCCAGTTTACATCACACACACACACATACATAACAAATTAAATCTGTCAGAAAGTCTACATTTACCAGCAATTTTAACAATGCTGTAAAGCTGTAGCAAGGACAACTGTGTGAACTATGGGAGAAGAAGAAAGCAAAAAGATTTGTGGTTCTGAGGAGTAACAGAAACTAAACTTCTAGCTTGCCAATGCAAGAGTCATTCAGGAGATCTTCAGATGGCACAGTGCTACCAGTTGTCCCACATGTAGTTCTCAGACCTATGTTTCCCCCGAGTACTTAGATGACAGCATTTGACCACGAAATCTCCAAAGTGACTGAATAAGCATGCAAGAGCTGGAACTGCAATACCATGTGTGTAATTTTAAGGCACAAAGAGGCCACAAAAACTTGCATGCACAAATAGAGCAAAAGTTGCATACATAGTAAAGCTGAACTCATCAGAATAATTTTTTCTGTGCCATAAGCCAACACAGGCCTTCAAATGTTCTCAGTCCTTCTAGCATATCTCGATAGACAGCATATGAGCATCAAACTTTTTTACATCTTCTGCAGACTCCAGAGTTCAAAGAACGAACTGAAGTTCAGCTAGGACAACTGAAACACAGGAAATTCTAACCTAGGCACCCTAAGTTTGATGTTCTTTAACTCTTTTGAGATGAGAACCCCCTTTGAGATGGACAGCTGGGAAGCTAACCTTGCCACTGCCTCTTGCTGAACAAGCCTTGCAGCTTGCCTGTTGTTCAAAAAGGAGGAGGAAAGGATAAAAGCACATAACTGTTGAGAAAATGTAGGTGGCGTCAGCAGGTACCTCTGCTCACTGGCAGTAAACCACACCACACACGAGGATGAGAGGGTATGAAGGGTCAAAAGGAAAAATGTTTTAAAGTCAAATAAAAATCAGGCAAAAATATTAAAAGCTGCTGCTCTTCTGTGGAAGAGTTATAAAAGCCACCCACAGGAAGTTCTACAGTTCGACAGCTGTCACTCAATTGATTCACCAAAGAGGAACAAATGGTCCTTTATAAACTGACCAAGCTAAAAGTCCTGTTTTAAGACTGAGTATATGGCCCTATTAGAAAACTAAGCTCTGAGGGACTGAACCAGAAATTAGTCTTGGGTAGGCAGAGAGCCACCAATTCAGGAAACAACAGAGAGATTCTGGGCTCCACAGGAGGCCAGTACTTGCACGGGCAAGGAACTGCTGGTGGCGGTAGCAATGTTTCTTAGTGCCTCTGAAAAGACAGCACTAAATTTGTTGGCCTTGAGGCTTGAACATGACTGAGTAGAGCTAGGAAAACTGATGCCTGGGAGTATGAAATTTCAAATTTTAAACCCCTCCAATTGTATGCAGTATTTTTACAATTTATTGTTCTGTTTGGTGTCTTATGCCAGTTAACAATCAGCCTGAAAACTTTTTTGCCTGATTATTTTTTAATAAAAACTTTCCTCCAAGATCATAACAAACAGAATTAATTGATCCAAAGCTACTAATATGTTTCAAACCTAGCTGCGCAGCATCAATAATTGACTATTACTGGGAATTTCATTTGCTATGCTGATAGTAAATTTAATGGAGGACAAATGGAAAAAAAAAATTTAATCTCCTCTGTTCTAAGGAAGACACCTGCTTTTTAAATTGTTTGATATCTATATGCTTTTCAGTTACATTACACTCTTACCAGATTTAACTGAACTGATATTGGAAATTTTCATCTCCAAGCTTCAGAAATAGAGTACCAAACTTTACAGCAAGTCACACACAAAGTGTTTTGAATTACATGTCAGTTGAGCTCTTGCAGCTCCCAGTTCTAAGTTTTTAATTTGCTATATGAAACTGCTGGGGAAAAAAAAAAACAAACCTGCACACATCTACTGCAAGTTGTTAATCAGAGCTGTGTAGTGCACATTAAAAAAGAAACTAATGAATGGTATCCACAAAGTCAAGCAGCTTATTTAAACAGTCAGATTTTAACTGTTTAATTTCCTCTATATTCTGGCAGCATTGCAGCTGAAGCAGTAACAGTATTTAACAACTGCTTTAGCTACAATTATTCAAGCATCACTTCCAGTGTGGTTAGGACATTTTTTCCTCCCATGAAACTCACGTTACAAAAGCAGTACTATGGGCTAGCAGGATACCCTGTGGGATGGCAGCCTATTTGTTGTATTTCTGCAGCTCTTGGAAGGGCAGACTGCGTTATGCAGCAAGTGAGCACCGTCCCGTCCTGTGCAGCCTACTCGGGGATTTCAAGGTCAGATGGATGCCTCCCAAGAAGTCAAGTTGCCCAAATGCCCAACCCATACCACAGAATTTCACTTTTCAATCTAACCTAACCCATAACTTCTGACTAAAATCAAGTAATCTCTTTCTGAAAACTAAAAATACGAACAGGTAAGACAGAAAGGGTGGGAGGCGGAAAAGGCACTAAAATTGAAACACTGCCCGAGTTCCCAGCTGGTCAACAGAGAGGTCAGAGAAGTCAGCAATCCAGGAAGTTCTTGGAGTGCACTGATGACAACTTCCTCCTCCAAATGGTAGGGGAGCAACAAGAAAAGGTGCTATGCTGGAGGTTGCTCTCACCAGAGATGGGCTGGTTGATGATGTAAGACTTAATGGGAGACTAGGCTGCAATGACCATGACATGGTGGAATTCAGGATCCTTAGAGCAGTGAGGAAGGAGCAAAGCAAGCTTACTACCCTCAATTTCAAGAGAGCAGGTTTTGGTCTCTTCAAGGATCTGCTTGGTAGGGTACTGTGGGACAAAGCCCTGGAGGGAAGGGCTGGTTCATATTCAAGGATCACTTCCTCCACGCCCAGAAGCAATGTGTCCCAACAAAGAAGGCAGGCAGGAGAGACAGGAGGCCTGCATGGATGAGTGAGGTGCTCCTGGACACAGGTAAATGTAAAAACAAGGTATACAGAGAGTGGAAGCAGGGACAGGTATCCTGGGGGGAGTACAGACAAGTTGTCAGAGAAGCAAGGGATCAGGTAAGGAAGGCCAAAGCACAGACAGAGTGGGACCTGGCCAGAGATGTTAACTCCCTGGGGAAGTCCACAGAAAGGCCATGAAGATGATTGGAGGGCTGGAGCACCACTCCTACGAAGACAGGCTGAGAGAATTGGGGCTGTTCAGCCTGAAGAAGAGAAGGCTCCAGGGAGACCCGATAGTGACCTTCCAGTACCTGAAGGGGCTATAGGGAAGCTGGGGAGGGACGTTTTACAAGGGCTTGTAGTGAGAGGACTGGGATAATGGATTAAAACTGGGGAAATTTAGTCTAGACTAAAGAAAATTATTTAGAGTTGAGAGTGGTGAGACACTGGAACAGGTTGCCCAGGGAAGCTGTAGATGCCCCATCCCTGGAAGTGTTCAAGGCCAGGCTGGATGGGGAGGTGTCTAGTGGGAGGTGTCCCTGCTCTTGCAGGAAGGTTGGAACTAGATGATCTCTAAGATCTGTTCCAACCCAAACCATTCTATGATTCTATGATGAAGAATTAAAAAAAAAAACCAAAAAAAACCTGTGGACAACCTTGGCACACAAATCTTAAGTTAAGAAATCTACAGACTAGCTCTAGCTCTCCATACTTACAGGTGACTGCCTGACACCTTCCAGAGCGTGATGAAGCTCTGTCAACTACCTTACCCCAAGAAATGAACAAGACAGAAAACAATCTAAAAATTAAAATTAAAATGAACACCAATTTTAAATTTTTTTTTTTAGCAGGCAGCTTTTTCAAATAAGCATGACTTATAATACACCCTACATGTAAAACATTTCAGAGACCCACACTACAGAGCTATGAAGTACGTATAGCAAAAAATGTTTTAAGTTATGTTGGCATTACGGAGCTATTTGGATTACATTTCCTGATTGAGTCTTTCAGCACACTTCACTTGGATTTGAAAAAAAACCCACATATACAAGCAATTTGAATTTAGAATTAAGCACCCAGGATGACACAGAAGCAGAGGATGGCATCTGCTACCCATGAGGACTAAGAGCATGCCTGAGGCTTCATGAAATGCATTTAAATCAAGGTACTGTCCCCCAAAACTGTTTAAATTTTCCCTGGTTACAAATATTGTCTTTCTAATGTGACTGACAGTCTGTTTAATTAAAATATAGAAAATAACTGAAATAATTAAAATTCCATTATTAATTAAAACTTTGCATATTTCTAGAACAGACTGTATTTGCCTCATTAGAAAATGCCTGAAATTATTTAATGTTTCTGGAAAATAATTTTAAAAGCTAGCTACTATTTGCAAATACTATAGTGAATGCAATACCTCATCTAGAAAAACAGTGTTTTAATTTCCAAGAAGCCTATACCTTTCACGATAGTCTCCTACCCTTAGAATAGACAGAAACCTAACTTGTTTGCAGACATGAGCCTTTCATGAACTCCAGCACTGGTACATGAGTATGTCATGCTACTTTACTGAAGTGCCCCCACCCACACAGTGATATCATCTAACCTGACACCTTGCAGATATTTAAAAAAAAAAAAAAGTTAAAAAAAAAAGTTAAAAAAAAAAGGTAGAGATAGATATGTGACTTGGAATTTCCCCATGGACAAAACAAAACTGCTCTCCTCTACTCTTTGCAACAGCACACAAATTTCTCTCTTCAAAGACAGTTGATAGGAAATCAGCTTCAAATACCAGTACTACCAGTGGCCTGTTTTCTTAATTAAGGTAGCTCGATAAGTCTGTTTCTTTGTTTCTAGTTACAAAAAATGTATTTACTATCACACTTTGTTGGTGGCTCTGGATAAAAACATTTATACAAAACTGTTTGTAGGATGCTAAGAGCAGAACATGTATCTGGCACATATCTATCTCTAAAAATGAAGAACTCCATGAGGTCATAACCTTTACCATCACTTAAGCTGCTTTATTTACTACATTACAGTACCTCCTTGTTTTGACTCACAAATAATTTCCAAGTTGATTTAGAAAAGCCAATAATTAGTAGCTGTCAAAAAAAGAAGTAATGAGCTGTGCAAAGAACGGCTTTAATTTAGTTATTGTTTCTGCAAAGAAAGAAACAGGGACACCACCTCCTAGAGAATGAAACTGACATCATAATG
Organism: Apus apus; assembly: GCF_020740795.1. Taxonomy (NCBI): domain Eukaryota; kingdom Metazoa; phylum Chordata; class Aves; order Apodiformes; family Apodidae; genus Apus; species Apus apus. The sequence continues at coordinate 70,527,749 of NC_067283.1, forward strand.
TTCACAGTAGGATTTATGCAGTCTTATTAATGAAACTATTTTTACTACCTCTGAACATGGAATAAAACATTGAATAATTTGGATCAGAAGGGACCTTAAAGATCATGTAGTTTCAACCCCCCTGTATGGGCAGGGACACCTCCCACTAGACCAGGTTTCTCAGAGCCCCATCTAATCTGGGCAACCTGTTCCAGTGTCTCACCACCCTCACAGTGTAGAATTTCTCTTTAATGTCTAACCTACATCTCCCCTCTTCCACTTTTAATCCATTACCCTTTGTCCTCTCACTACAGGCCTTTGTAAAATGTCCCTGCCAGCTTTCCTGTAGGCCCCTTTCAGATACTGGAGCAGACCAGCAATATTTTGGGCCTTCTTTTCCCAGTAGATGCTGTGGGACAAATGATCTGGGCTGGCTCAAAGAAGGGTTTTAACCCTCAACATCTTCATCTCATGGGACTGCCTTCACCAATCAGTGCCTGTCACATCCCTGATGTGAATTTTCTCTGCTCCACCTCGGTGAAAACTAAGCAAACATCCCTAAATCTTTTTGTTTCCTTCTGTGTGAAGCACAACACAGGGTGTCTGGCACCCTAAAACACTCTTTCTAAGATCACAAGCTCTTCACCTGGCCAAGCACACGAGTGCAGCACTCCCTGTAGCCAGAATGCTGTGTAAATAGCAGCGTTGCATCCCGAAACTCCTCTGCACAGACCAAGCGTACCCCACCTCGAACCTTCCATAAACATGATTCAAAAAAATAAGTGCATAGTATATTTACAAATAAATATAGCCCCATATAAAAGAAAGGGTAAAGCTGGAGAAAAGTAATTACTTAAAACTAGTCTAGAATTGAAGACATAATTTCAGCATTCACAGACTTCTATGGATTTATATGATACGCCTGAACCAACAGAAATGTCATGCAACTGCTCCAATGTTATTCAAGCAGAAAAACCCCCACTTACAGACAGGGACTCCAGAACCTCATTTGAATTTATTCAAGAATGAAAAATTTTTCACTAGGCCACTTCCTGCTATTGCTGGAAACATTCCCTCCTTTAAACGGAGATGGATTTCAAGGTACTGTACTTGGTGTTGTTTTGAGAGTACATTCAGAAGAAAATGTGAACGTGTAGGCAAACTGGAAACTCTCTGGAGAGATTACCCACTTATTTAACCACATTTCCTGTTTTTTAACCCATTTGTCCTAACTCAGTCCTTAGACTACTGACAAAAATAGGCACGTGTGCTATAAATAGCTCATTAGCAGGTCTTTCTTGGTAAAACTGAAAATGTTTTGATAAATCTATTATTCTTACTAGCTCCATACTAATTAAATGATGAATCAGATTAATGTTTCCTTGAAATCCTTCGCTGCATAGCTCATGCTAATGATAAGTATACAGCACCTTAGGAATCAGAGAAGAAGTCATAAGAACAAACATTGACCTAAAAAATGGCTATATATAATTGAAATTTAATGAAGAAATAACTGGTAAACTATGTGGGAAAGTGCCTTTACGAAGAACAGTTCTGAGGCAAGGAAAGACAGCCTAACTGTTGAGAGTCAAAACCTACCTAAATATTCAGAGATCTGAAGGCCAGGGTGCTACATCTTTGAATTAGTTGCCTTGCTCTTATTTTCAGCCATGACACTACATTAATGTAACCCAGTGAATGTCACTTGAAGGACTGGAGAAGCCTTAAGTAGCCACAAAACTACTTTCCAAAAAAAACACAACAAAACAACCAACCCATGAAGTTTTTCAGGACTGATGTTACTTGAAGTTTTTTTAATTCATTTAATTTAAGCAATAGAAATTATGTATTGAATTTAAAAAACCTGGAAGTTTCTATACTTCAGCTGGCTTGGAGTAGCAAGAGCTCTAAAGACTGCCAGTACTTTGATACCGTTGTCTGTGCGTGATCTTCAGTCTACAAGAGAACACCGAGAGAGTAATACTGGCTTTGTGCATAGCCCAGACTAAGATGTCTTTAAAAAAGAAGCTGCTGAGGCTGTTCTGAAAGTTCTGCTGCTCCATCCAAACTGCCAGAAGGTTCTAAGTGACCCAGGAAGAAGTTTGCAATCCAAACAGTTGCCGCTTTCTGATCCTTACCACACACATTAAAACCCACTGCTCAGCACAGAATACAATCTGCTCCATCATTAAGAAGGAGCAAAACCTGTAAGGGTGAAAGACAGGAAATGGGAAGCCCAGGAGTGCTTCATTTGGAAGAAGAGATGTTCACTGGCATCTAATACTTTAAAGACGTGCAGGTAGGTGAAGGCAAATTTGATATGCATGCATTTTCTCAGGAGAGTTTTGTGAAGAGATAGATTTTCTTCCATTTTCTTCAATCAAACACAGTAACAAAGGGCCTTTTCCCAACCCAGACCTGAAGGTCATGAACAAGGGATGCGGGACACCATATAGAGAATGGAACCATAAAGACTCTGAAATTACTTGAATTATTCCAGAATAAGTGAATTTCAGTCCATTAATCTGGTAACAAGAAAAGTAAATAGCAAAAAAGAAAAAAAAAAAAACCCACAACCCTCTAAACCAAACAAAAAGCCTATACATATCATCTTCGGAGCTTACGGCCATCAATACCTCTTAATCTAAGAATACACAGGTATCAGCTCACCCAAGTCACAACTTGCAAACAAATGCATCAATGACCTTTAGCCGAGTCCAGTACTTGAGATATATAAACTTGTTTTTTTGTAGTTCAGTATTAACAACATTGTCTGGCAGAGTTACAGCCATTAAATGGTACTCTACATGCACAGTTGCCTCATCAACGTATTGCTGTAACCCATAAATACAACCTTAAGACAGAATAAGAATACAAACACCTTGCAGCCAACAGTGTGCTGCTCTACAGATTCATCAGCACTTAAAAAAAACACCTTACAGTTTCTACTTCAGCATTAACAGTGTTGGGGCAGCTGAGTCTTTTTTTTTGGCTGAATTTAGTCTATATATATATTTGACTGAAGGGGAACCCCAACGGGGTAAAGTAATCACAACTATCAGACATTTAAAGTGGCTGGTTTGAGGTAGATGAAAAAAATTGCTCTACAAGAAAAGACAATTTGCCCAGCTACAATATAATATATACTATCCAAACCAAAACAATAGTTCTTCCTGAGTGGAGAAAAAAAGGGTTCTGAAGAATGAAATTAATGTGTGAGATTCTTAGATATAACAAATCCTCCTTCTTGACATGCAAATGAATACATCTAAGGATGCCTTGGTATTACTTCAATTTTTTCTACCAGCTATCCACTAGCTGAAGGATGGCTTCCAAAGCAAACACTGCTTCTTTCTACCCATGGGAAATTTTTAACAAATTCCCTCCCCTATAATTTTCAGCATATAATAATCTTAGCATTATATATCTAAGTTCTATTATCACTAGGTTTGTGCTATCAGAACAATTTTAATGCTGAAGATTTTTCTTTCGATAAAGTAGCGTGTGCTGAAAAATCAAGAGGGCTCGTGACTCTGATATGGCAAGATTCCCACCAGTTTCAGCAGTTTGTTCGAGACTGTTCTGTGTACATCCAGGAAATCTGGCAGAGTGGGAATTTCATGTCTGTTTCTGGCCACAGAACATTTTTAGGTTTCTAATGTCTGTGAGCATGAGAAACACTGAGGCAAGACACAAAATTGCACGTAAGAGGGGACAGACTGATCAGCATATACTTATTTGATATATTTCAAAAAAAGCCATCTATATCAACAGTTTTCTCATTAGATTAAGACCAATTAAATTAAGACCAAGAAACTGCTCTGCTGCTTAAAAGCTCATTTTTTCAGACTTAAGAAAAAGAGAGAACAGTGGAACAAAGCAGCTGCTAGGTGGCGGACATGCTAACAGTATCATCATCTTGTAAAACTAGTATCTACTTTTTTTCTGAAGCCTGGCACTCATATGATTTCCAGTACTGTACTCTGTCATTTGCCAAAGCATTTTCCAAATTTCTCAAAAGTGAGCCACTTTGGAAAAGAACCAAACAAACAGTTGTACCTCTTCACTTCACAATTTTGACATAGGCTTCCAAAAGCCCAAGTGTGGTATTTAGTGGGCCTTGCCAATCCCAGACACATCTCTCACTTACAGATGTGCAGGCTAATGACCTGTCACATGTCCAGTGGTGTCAGCAACACAGACTAACCCCTTCATGCTGCCCCCAGACATTCTGATACAGGAGGATTTATGTAATGTAAGAAGCACCAATTTAAATAAATGAGTTTCACAGATGAAAGATGGTAGCTATATGTACCATAAAGATACAGAATGACCAATTTAATGGGAAAAGTAACTTCTTTAATTGTAAAGTATACTAATAATCAACATCTCTATCAAAACTGAGAACAGTTGAATCCAAATGTCTCAAGAAATGTTTCCTTTCATTAACACAAACCAAGCATAGTCTGCAAGAACGTTCATTTATTTCTTTTAAACACATCATTTTTAAGGCACCCTGAAGGTGTCCTTTCATGATTTTATAACACCTAAAATTATTAAAACCTTTCAAAATACAGACTCACTCAGGAAACTGTGTTTTTCTCATAATTCTTGAAGTCACTGGTACTATAATAATAGCCTGTCATATGCAAAATGACAAGAATTTCATAAATGAAGAATGGGCTTAGAGATATACTATGTTTATGAATTTAATTTGGTTGTCACTCAAATATTATTATTATATGAAATGAGAAAACTGAAGCCAACTGATTCAAAAAAGACCACAAAGTATTTGCAGTAATACAGTTGCTAATAACTTCAGTGTCCAGTTATGTCCTGCATCTTTCTAACCTTCAAGCTACAGAACAAAAACTTAGTCACCAGTGAAAAATGTCTTGTGTTCATGAAAGTGACTTAAGACATATACTTTGGCAAGTAAAAGAAAAGGCAAACAACGCAAAAAAGAAGTAAAAGTATGGACTTTAAAAGAGTTTTTTGGGTTTTTTATAAGTAAAAAATTTAATAGTGGAGCTTTGAGCAAAAAGATTACTAGCAGCAATAAGATACACAATTTTCCTGTCCTTTATGGTGTATTTTTGTTAGCACAATTATTTATTTATTTATTTTTCACAGTTGCTATTTCTATTGAATTGTATCAGAAGCACAATGGTAACAAGCAGGCAGTATAAATATAATATAAAAAAATCCAATACTTTTGGAACCTGATTCTGCAAAGGCCTGTGAATATTCTTAACTCAAAAATGCCAGCAGTCACCACACTGAAAAAAACCACATGATGGCTGTTATTGTTTTTTACATACTTTCTTCCAAATTGCTTTGTGTACCATTTATGGATACATAATACATAATAGGGAATTTTTATTTGTCCTTAGCAACTACATTCAGTAAATTGGCAACTAAATCAAAGCCAGAGTATTAGCTTACAAGCAAACACTAATAGGTTGCAGTATTTTGTAGGCACAGTGGAAGTATCGAGTTCCAGGACAGATCTGACCAAGAAAGGCACCTTGGATACAGATGCAGTGGACTATTTGGAAGATGCAGCAGGAGGTCATACTCCATTTCACCAAATTCTCAAATTTGAATTCTATGGTAAAATCTAGGTTGATTTTTTTCCCCCGCACACTTGGTAACTTGTGATGACCTCGAAGAAGGAGTCATCAATTTGACCTTCAGCCAGTCCTTGTTTCTACCAATGTACATATTGAAAACCACACCATATACTGCAGTCAAATGCACGTAAATCAGCAAATCAGTAAGAACAATAATTATTTATCATACAAAAATGCCATAAACTGAATTTCGTGTAGAATTTTATTTATCTGTCAGTTTAAATTAGCAATGAGTTGGAAGCAGACTACAGCAGCTTTTACAGATGATACTGCAGTAAGAAACCCAAGAAAACCACAAAAAACCCAGCAATCAAAACAAACAAACAAACACCTTACTGCTCTCCACTCTACCAGAAAAAAGAAAAAATGACAAAAATAGTTGTGACGCACATACAGTATTCAGTGAGACTGCAAGTTTACCCCATTTATCAGAGTGAAGGTGAGAACTTGCACTGGCTTCCAGTGTTACTACTTCATAGTTTTTAACTTCCATGTTTCACTGAACCTCTACAGCATTTTGAAAAGGGGATGCATTTGAAATGAAGAATGTCTTTGCAAGACCTGAACCTTAAAAATTGTTCAAGTCCAAAATTAACATTTGGAAGCTATCTGGGCTCAGGAGTGACCCACAATAACTGGAAAACTTAAAATTTTTCACAGTTCAAAGTAAAGTCTTTTAATAATTTTGAATTACTTCAACCCCTGAACAAGTCCAACACTATAATTTCATCCACACATCAATAAAGTTTAAGTGTTTCATTAAATTTAAATTGCTATTCATCGTGTAAAGAAATTTTAAGCTAATGAAATGCTTTTTATTACCATGGATTCGCTGTACTGTTAGAAGTCTATCATATTTTCCCACTTAAAAAGTAAGAGTTCAAGGGCTTGATAACTTGGCTATAGAGAGAATATGCTCCAGGCTGAATTTTGTATAGAAATTTTGTATAGAAAGCTGAGGCTTTTTGTTATACTAAATTTTTCAACTATAGTCACACACACCCCCCTGGGCAGAAAGTGTTACTAAAGCATTGAGCAGACAGCTACATTCCCTCTCTGCTAGTCTGGCTGCCCAGAGGCAAGGTACGTCTTGGATACTGTGTTTTCATCAACATTTTCATTTTTTAAATATGTTAATAACTACAGCATTCTTAACTACTGCACGGATTCAGGGTTTAGAAAATACTCATTTTTATCACTCCTCTTCCATTTTGCATTCAGTATCGCTTTATTCTTGACCATAAATCCCTTATGCAACATTCAAACCATAACCAAGAATGTGAACTGACTGATGGGTTTAGTAACAGCATCAAGGCTTTCGGACCTCCTCTGCTGTGTTGTTTGAGGCAAACCTCAGGTATTTTAAAATGATTCTCTGTATCTGCACGGGTGGTACATGAGGTACTGTAATGCTGTATTTTGTGTGATCCTTTAAGTATCCCCACTGCAAAACACTAAGCACCTTTATCAGGGAGAAAACACTGTTACGAATTGTTTCTAATTGGTGCCTACATGCTAAAAGTTAACAAGACAAAATCATTCTTTAAGGACAACAGTGTGAATTACAGGAACCATATAGGCTGCTCCCTGCACAGACTCAGTCTGGCAATTTTGATACAGCTGAGTTTACTTAAACCAATAGTGAAGCTTTAACTTGGGATTTCCCATTGAAATATCACACACAAAACTCCAACCCTTTATAATTTCAGCTGGAGGACCATGACTTAGCTACAAACAGCAGTAGACAGCCCTCTGCTACAGATCAACCAGTAGCCTTAAATGAGAGCCACAGTTACCTATGAGTAGGTAACAACAAAATACTGAAGTTTCCCAAATATTACATCATGATCTGTAAATGCTTCTTGATCTCACAGTACTCCCGTGCATAGTCTGTGACTATGACCTTAGAATGACCTAATTAACTCTTCCCCAATTTCAAGTTCCACAGTTTCTACAGCATATCAATTTGCCTTGAACCCAACCTTTTAAAAAGGGATGCCTTGGCTTTCATAGGATCTTGCCTGCAGCACTGATAACCTCAAAACAGGAACTGTAACTGTATGCACTAGCCAATACAATATGAAAAACGTTACTGTTCCAAGCGAGCAAATACATTTAAATATGAAATTGAAAAATAAAGAGAAAACCCTGAGAATACATTTAGTATCTCAGCAGATAAATGCTGTATAGTAAAAAAAAAAAGCATAGTCCCATCAATACAGAAGGCCAAGACCCATACACTAATTGGCAGCCACACAAGTGCAGTGCAAGGAGGAACGCCTTTGGAACCTGGATAGACTGCCAAAGGGACTTTAAAACAGTTCTGTGTACAAGAAAAGAGAGCTCTTGAGATCTTTTACCAGCCAACATTGGATATTAAGTCAGAAAAAGCAAAGCACCTACAGTGAGCACACCTGTGGAAATAAATCTTTGTAGAAGGTAAGCCCAAGCTAAAAAGCCTTACCAAGGAATTTGGGACAGACCCAGTATTGCAATTTGGGACTACAGGTTATTTTACTTTTCATGTGACCTTCTTTCCCTACTACACTTATTTCATTACACCTCTGTTTGATAAAGATTGCTGCAGTAACTAACTCAAGCCTTACCAAGATAATAAAAATCTAGTTTCTAATTGTAATGATAGAAGGAACAATCTAACACTAAGCCCACTCAAACACCTCATTCAAAACCAAGGTGGCTTTTTTTGTTTTGTTTATAATCAAACTAGTAATCAAATCAAAACAAATAACAGCAATACTGATGAGTGACTTTTAGCTTTGTATACTATGATGTTATTATACCTCGCTCCCCTCCCTGGTCTTCAGTTCTGGCTCCCAAACCTGTCTGAAGCATTACTGAGTTCTTCCTCTCCCATCCTCCCATCCCTGCTGACTTACTTACCCTGCAAACCCAACCTGCCCCTGCTCTGTTTCCTGCCTCATTCCTGTAACAGTGGGACATCCAATCAGTAAACCAAACAACAAACATTAAGATGGCAAATGCAAAGCATGAAAACATTCAGTATGCCAACAAGTTAGACCATTGATTACTGTTCTCATGATGGCATTATTTACTACTAATATTTTATTGAAGGTTGGGGCAGTACAAAACTTGTGTGGATATCTTTTATGCATTTAATAAGGGGTGTTGGAAGAGGAAACGATGCTGACCCTTTCTCCTCTATGCATTATCATTGATTCCAACCCCCAAGAAATTTGAACAATGCAGAGATCAGGTGCTATTATCAAAGACAGTCATAAATATACTAAATAATATTAAAATAGCTTCAGCGTTTCTCAAATAATGTGCTTGAGGGCCTAAAAATTATTTAGGTTTCCTTGTAATAAAACCAAGCAAATAAAAAAAAAGGTCGTTGACATTAACACAGGTCCACCCAGAGATGGGATTGCAAACTAACACTGCACAAGCTAGAAAACACCAAACTGATGATAACTTTCCCAGGTAAAGATCAAACTGGCCAAACTAGAGACAAGTATAGATCAACTTCCTACACTGAGGTATTAGAGTGACTTTAATACCATCAGCTAGGAAGGGTATGTAAATATACACAATTCTCAAGCTACAACAAAACTAGGATACAGTCTGACCAAGGAATCACAGCAAGACTTCTCTTTAGACACACAAGGCTTTTGTGGCCGTGCTTTTCCCCTCCCTCAAGCAATATAAGTGAAGCCTTAGGTCTTCAAAATTTTCATATTACTTCCCTTTTTAAAATCCACCCTACTTTAAATAGGCAATTTACAAACTGTTGACCACTTAATTTTGCAGTTTGAGAATAATGCTGGTTTTCCAACTTCTGAAAAAAAATACTGAAGATAAAATGTTTTTGGAGCTTAATTCCTAGAGTTTAATATTCTTTAGTAAAGCATAGACAGAAATGCCACAAGGTATTGCAAGAAAGGGTTTGACAAGCTGGGAGAGATATGGATGACAGTCTTGTAAACAACTACTGTTAGGCTTAAGAGCAGAAAAAGCTGTGAAGCAGAACTGTGAGTGAAGGTAGACACCTGCAAAGCAAGAGGAAGAAAATAGTTAGGTTGCAGATTAACTTCCACTGCATGCTTGCACACATGGAGCCTAGAGTCTGCTGAGACCGTCCAACAAGAAACTCTATTCAAAACTGGCAACAGAATATCTTGCATGCAAAAAGTATACGGAAACATAAGAAGATACCTAGCAAAGTCTACGTGCAAGTGCAACTCAGAATGTGGCAGGTAGGGACCAGAAAATGCAGCGCCTCTTCAGGACAGTTTCTACTAGGATTTCTGTAATTGTCAGAAATTAAAGTTAACTTGTTGGCAGAAACCACAGGAAGATGGAATAACAGTTCCTTCTCCTGTTCTGATCTTTTGTAACTTTCCAAGGACAGAGAGGTTACAATGTCCATTCTGTTCACCAGAATGATCCTTAACACTGATAATTTAGACACCGGAGTAATATAGTAAAGAAATCTCACTGTTGTCAGAAGTGAGAAATGTGATGAAACCCGAATGTCTGAAAGTGAAATTCAAGAAAAAACTAAGGTTAAAACAAAGTTACACAAATGAAAGTATTTTGAAAATTGTAGCAAAATTAGTGTTTATATTTCAAGCAAAGTATTACCTTTTTAGCAAAATCAATTGAAATGCTACAGGATGATAACAGCTGAGTTTGAAATTTTAGTACATTACTCTACTCTGTAAAGAATTTTGTGTAGTAAATGAAATCCTAGAACTGCAGTCATGCAATGCATGGATTGCTACAGTTGCTGGTTGAATAGGTCATTTAAGGATGTTGAATTGAACTCAACCTAATAAAAATTTGGTTGTTGATATAGAACATAGTATTTCCTCCCTATAATGACAAGATATCAATATATTGATGTATGTTGCAAATGCAGTTAGTTTGAATGAAAAATAGCATATTTAACTGGAGCACTTAAGAATACTGTGTGTAAGAACACTCTGGTGTTCCAAAAAGTTTTTCAACCAAAGCACTACACTGATTCCCTTTTGCACAGCTCTGTGTTTATGTGGTATCACTTTAAAAATTTTTTTTGGCCTTCACATTCCCAGATAAGCTTGCTGTAGCTCATTTCTTCCAGGATGTAGAAGAGAGAGCTGGGTATACTTTTGCACTTAACTGCTGGCGAAAAAAAAAATATAAAAAATAATAATAAAAAAAGTTTGCTTCTGCAATTGCTAGCAGTTAAAGGTAAGCCCTCTTTTCAGTAGCTAATGTTGGCACACTCAGCAATGCTGAACCCCCTATGCACTCCAAAACTGCAACCTGAGAAGCACTGCTAGAAAGTGAAATACAGCGGCATACAGGAATTTACAGGCTGCAAGACACATAAGGCTTCAGCCTGTACCCTCTCCTTCTACTCCAATAGCTGGATGAAAATAACTAGCTACTGGAATATATCTGTGACTGCATCACAAACAGTGAAAAAACTGGCATTTTGTAACAAAAAAAAAAGAACAATTGACAAGTCCTTTAGCAACTTAATTTGCCAACGCAGAACACCTTTTAAAAATATTATAGCATTTATTTCTTATGTGCAACAGAACTGCAAAAGCATCATTTTCTTCCTGTTCACATACAAAGACTGACTGGCACATTATATCCCTGCATCAAAACAGCACAATTTGGCTTTATTAAACACAAAAAGGCAGATCATTCCTAAGTATAGGACATCAATAGTTTTAGATCAAGATCATCCGCATCTAGTAAAAAAATTCTGAAGCCATTTGATGTGTTAGAAGAAATCAAAAGGGTTACAGAGTTTTCAAACCAAACTATTCCGCACATTTAAGTCAAAAAGGAATTGCTTATTTAAAAAAAAAAAAAAAGATTTCCACTATATCCAAATGTTTTTAAAGACGTAAATGCACTTGTCATCTTTCATGTAAGCAGGGTGCTGGTGCCCCAAATTAAACAAAAGAAGAAAAGTTAGGGTTGACAAGTATATCGCTGTGTAACTACAAATTAAATATGTCTTTTGATATTCCATTTTTAACTGCTGAGTACCTTTTCATCAGGCTATTGCCATTAGAAGTTTTTTATTAGATTTAGAAATTTGACAAATAACACATAGGAGATATGACAAGTATATAAAATCTGATTTATCAGATCTGATGCACTAAATCTTTTACCTTAAAAGTGGCATTTGATGTATTTGAAATGTTTCAAACAATGCTCCCTTAACATGACAAAATAGAAGAGATACAGATTTAACTCTTTTATATTAAATTTATGTACAGAATGAGTATCTAAAAAACCACAAACAATCAACTTTCAATAGAAAATGTGAAATTACCTGAAACTTTCAATGCAATGTGAAATTTAAAATACTACCAAAAAACCCCATCCAACATCTGACACCAGTGAAACACAGAAGACACATATTTTAAAAAGCATGTTAGAACAGCCTCTACAACTCTGTATGCTCTGAACTTTGAGTTAAAGTTAAAGTAGACAGCACAGCAGTCAGTATTTCAAAAAGAATTTAAGAAGAGAGATGACTATATCTGAGTTCCTCAGAAAAAGAAATGAACCATCAACCTTTTGTGTGGTAAGCAAGTCTATATTTAGTAGTCTCAGATTAATGTAGTTATTGTACATGTACACAAATAAAATATAATGAAACTTGACACATTATAAAAAATAATTTGACATTTGCATGCAAAGGCTCACACTAATAATCTTAAAGATTGAATGCCACAAACTGCAATGACTTTTGCTTGTACTGCACAAACTTCAATACACAGAAATCTTTTATACTCTAATTCAAAGTACCAAAACCACCTCATTCACCCTCCAAAAGACTATAAGCTTGGAATCCAGAAGAGATCACAGAGTCTAATTTTGTCAAGTGACCAAGACAAAATATATGCATTTAAAATAGAATTAAAAAAAACCCCAGCAAAACACAACCTACTACCAAAAGAGAGAAGAATGAACATGAACAAAAAAACCTTGCATGCTGAACTAGCTGATTGACCAATATACATGAAAAAAAAGTTGTAAAAACATACTCAGCAACTGATGAACATTATGTTTCTCATTATTCTTTTAATCTCTTTTAATTCTGTTAATAGCATAGATCAAATTAGAACAATGTTTCAAAAAAGAAGAAAGAACCAAATTAGATTTCATTGATACTGCATGTTATTATGGGAGTCTTTGTTGTAAAGACTCAGAAGTTGACATTGAAATTAAAATGAAAATTTAAGTGAAAGTTATTTATTAACAATAAATCTGATTAAGTTCATAATACAGCCTTCCAACACCAGCAGTCACACCTTGGATCAAAATAAAGGGGCAAATATATAATTACATTATGCATGAGTGCTTTCTCACGTTCAGAACTTACACATTGAAAAGAGCATGTATGTTGAAAAACTAAATTATAAAAGTTTAAACACATAGGCTAAATTAAAATTTGCCCTATGCAAACAATTTGCCCTTTCTTATATTTAAAACTGTAACAAAAAACACATGTAAGGCAATATCTGATAATTACAGGACAATTGCCTAAGTGAGCAAGGCATATGCTTTTTCCACATTGACAGAAACATGGTAGAAAATTTTAATATTACGTATTTTTCAAAGCTTGCTCAAAAGGCAGGATTCTTAGTTGCATTCTAGTTTTTTCTTCAGAACTGTTAAATTATTACAGTTCTTCTCATTCTTCTATTTTCCTTTCTATTTCCCCATGTATTATATGACGTAAGGAAGGACTATCCCCAGTACTTGCAGACAGATGACTGCAAATTTGCCCATGATAAGTAGATTGTAAAGATTTGTTTTTTACAAGATTTTTCTGAATATTCCACACATTACAAGACTCCAGGTAGCAAAATTAAACATGAATGTTCAATTATACAGGGGTCAAAGAAGGCATTTTAGTGATAAAGACAAAAACATTTAAGGGAGCATTGAGTGACAAAGAAAAACCTGCAGCGGCAGGGACAGAATCCTGCCTCTGCTTTTTTTCCCCCCTCCCAGATCACAGTTTACCCACTTCTCAAGATCTCTAACAGCTGAGGATAGATTTTTGCCTGTAAGAGCTCCACTTAACACACAACCCAGTTTAAGCTCCAAAACAGCCTCCATTTCATGAAGCTAGTCAAGTGTACCCACGTGAGAAAAAAATACTGTTATTTAAAGATTGCATTACACTTGATTGTCTTTCTACAGTTTTTTTCTTTACATAAATTGTATTGACATTGAAAAGAAACCAAACAAAAACTTAAGAGTGGAAATCAGAAAATTCTCCTACTGCGTTGGTCTATATGGCTCAACAACAGCATCTGTAATACATACATGTAACTTTTTTCCAGTAGGTTTATATGAATTTGAGTAAATTGGCTGATGTTGTAGACCTAGACTTTTGTAGCCTTGATTCTAAAAGAAACAATGTTGATGGCATTGGCCCTTGTGTTACTCTACGGTTTTGCCTATACATAGCATGTAGCATTGCCTGTAGTGCCTATACTACAGCATATAGCAATATATACGTAAGTTCTGTCAGCAGTGCAAAGAAAGTGATCAGCAACTTTAACAGGCCACCATCCTTAGGGGACAAAAATGCAGAATGCAGGGGTTTCTTTTTACTACACTGCAGCTTCTGGTAAGCTCACTGATCTAGTAAGTATCGTACATCTCTGCCCTTTTACTTGTACTTCAAGTCTACCTCTTGTTTGTATAAGCTCTTTCAATCAATTTTTATCTCAATTCTATTTCTAAATTCTCCTCTAATTTATGTTTCTATCTTGTTCGTGCAGTCTTGTTTTCCCTCTTTGTTCAACTTTCATTCCTTGCTTGATACCAGTCTTCATCACAAGCTTTTTGTTCCAGTTTCCTCCCTCCCTTGCAGTTACTTTCTTTTCTACCAGCACTGGTATTCCCCCTGCCATGAGCACCTCCATCTACCCAAAAGCATTATCTTGCTGATAGTCCAGATCGGGTGTTCTCTGCATTTTATTCAAGCTCCCAGCTTCTTCATTCTGCTCGGTAACAGCAGGGGGAGCATCAAGAAAGGAATACTTAACAGTGCTTGACCAGCCCAACTGTTAAAGAACAGTGGCAGTTTTGAAGCTGCTTTATTTAATAAAGCAGGTACTTTTCATGCTGTACTTGGAAAGGAGCTATGAAGCAGAGCTTTGTTTGGTTTTTTTGTTTTTTTCTAAGAGAAAAATTAAAATACAGTGTATCTACCACAGTATTAACTGCATCTTGTAGATTACACAATGGCATATTTTCTGAACTATAATCTTGTTATACAATTTAGTTTTGTTTGTCAATGCTAGCTTATAGGAAAAAATTCTATTATATGCTTGCTGGGTGATTTTTAAAATTTTTGTTTGTTTGTTTTTTACTACTGGTAAAAAAATCAGTCTCATATGCCCCATGAAGAGATGTTTGGGTTTTTTTCCAGTCCTTTTCAATAACCAAGTTCATCTACCTCCTCCAAGAGGGAGGCTTTCCCAGTCACTCAATAATTTTATCTTCCAGATATTTTCAGGATAATCTAATTATTGGTATAAGCAGACAAACTGAATGTACTCAAAAGTTAAACTATTATACCAAATCAACAGGGTACATTTGGCAGAATTTATCCATCAGAAAGATAGATCATCAAGGTGGAAAAGGATGGAAGAAAGGATTATATGTTCCTTCTTAGCACGCTGAGCTTGGGGTTTAACAAATAAAACACAAACAACTTTTTTATTACTTCATATCAGTAACTCTTCACCAACATTGTTACTAAATATAATCCGGAGGAGGAGTCTCTAATAATCGACATCTTCACTTTGATTTTTATCAAAAAGTTTCAGATAAAGTACTGAAAACCAACAATAAAGTAGACAACAAACAGACTAAGGAACACCTCTAATACAAATTCAGTATTTCCTTTAAAAAATACTACAGAATAATGCTAAAGCCAACATGAGACTAGTAAGTAGACCCCAATGCACTAGATCAAGAAAAGAGCATGTAAAATCTGACACAACTTCTTTCTCTTTGTCTTTCTTAGCTCGTGGGGATGCAAACAAAAGCATACTTTAAACATGATGAGAAGTTATGTGTTATTCAGATGCAAATTTGAATCTGCAAGATTAAAAACTAAGTTACTTCCTCTGTAAAATCTATTAGAGTATATATTCTGAGCACAAAAGAGTAGTAATGAAAGATAGAAGAGACTTTTATTTCAAGTAATAAACCCTAAGATGTTCATGTTTTTCAGGCCCAGTGAGCAAGCACTCCAGGTCTTGATTCACAGCATCCAAGTGTGGTTCTTGTAATCCTTATCAAGTTTAAAAGTACCAGAACATTTCTGCTAAGCTTGCCATATGCAAGCCTATGAAACAATCAAAACAAGAAAGTAAAAACTGTCCTTAATATAAGATCGCCTTCAAAATGCCATGTACTCTGTCACTGCAACTAATTTCTACTTGGTACTAACCAGGCATTCATGTGGTAAGTGATTTAGATACATTAGTTTTAGATATGACAAATTAGACCTTCAAAGGAACTAGATGATAAGATGTGCACAGTATTCACTACTTTAAAAAAAGGAATAGAAGACAGACATAAACCGGCGGCTCATAAAGCACCCAATTAATGACGAACGTCTCAGTAATTCTAAACACCTTATGCCTGCCCTTCTTTGATAGTTACACATTCTTTGCTGAACTGCAGTTAGAGTATGCATTTTCTCATAATTTTACCTTTTCAGAACATTAATTACATCTATTACAAAAGTGGCTAGATTCTTTGGATAAAATACCAAACAATCTCAATGAATTTCATAAGAAAATCACAGATGTCTTCTAAAATTCTTTCTATTATATATAAGCAATGAAGCAAATTAATCACAAAAACAAGTATTAAAGAGATTATCAATGATAAAAGCTGTTTTAATCATTTGGGAGTATTTGAAAAATGATTTAGAAATTAAGTTTGCGAAAAAGAACTTATAATAAGGACTTGTCAAAAGTTAAAATCAACCTAGAAAATGTTTTTAATTGTACAGTATATTTTAGCTCCTGTCAATCACTGTTAACATAATGTGAGAGCTTAATAAGGAGATATTTACCTGCTGGAACAAGACAATCTTTCCAATCAAAATATCCTGCATAAATGCCAGGTTCTAATGACCCAACTATTGGATCTGCCTTGAATTCAATGTACATTTCAAACAGTCTTTGATCCAGCTCTTTCAAGGATTCCATACTAACCTAAAACCCAAAAACAAACAAACAAACGAAAAAGAGAGAAAAAGAAGATAATAAATAGCAGTTAATTACTGTAATTCAATCACATATCAAAAATATTTTCTGTCTTCTTTAATCTTTGCTAAAGTGTAGCAATTGTTTACACATTTCAGTTCTTAATTACATACATAAAAACCCAGGAACTTCCATATTATCTGTTCATCTTATCTGATTGAGTTCAACATATTTTGGGAAAGGTCCAAGAAATGCCAAAGCAGGTAGATCACACTTTCTAATGGCAAGATTTTCTTTTCTGCTTATCAGGAGGTCTCCATCTTGAACTGAGTAAACAACTGAATTCTGCCAATGCTTTATAATATGCCCATAACAATTTCCATACTGAAGCATGATTTCTGTCTAATACTTAAAATGTACCAATTGTAAGATTAAAAATTCTTACTATCTGCCCTATACTTGCAATATACATAGATGTATTTGGAAGTCTCTACTTTCTGAAACTGGACATGTGAACTTCTCCCCTCTACTTCAAGGCACTGATGTGCAACAGATGTACAAGCTGCAGCTCACAAACATCTGCAGAATTTTTCTTTTTAACAGATCCCTATGCAATTTTTAGAATTCACACAACTTGGCCACACTGAAAGCTAAAGGGAATTTTCTCATTGTATCTGAACAAGTTTAAATTTTATACAAAACATTAATTAAACATAGGTACCCTGGTAATTGTAGCTTCTAAAACAATCAAGGGACATACTAAGTATAATAAAAAGTTAAAGTAGCAAGTCAATATTTCAGCATGATAATGGATGCTAAATGCCAATACAATACGCTGAAATTTTTATGTGACTTCAGCTGAAATATATTTATAAGTAGGAGCTTAAAAGATAGCAAAGTAAGGCTTTTAAACTATTATTCACTTTCATAAGTATATATATGTAAAAAGATAATTTGCAGAAGCAAAGGGGTTTAAAAGTGAGGAGGAAGGCAAGGATCTACACCAAAGTTGGAATTCAGAAGAAAAAGAAGGAAAAGAACACTGAGTTATCATTCCTTTTTCTCTGTGAAAGACGAAAGATTTAATGCTGCAACCTGAAGAATTAGGGATGAAACTTATTCACTGCAGGGATGTCTCTAAACCGGGTTCTCCTCTTGCATGCCTATATTGTTAACTGTTAAGGTCAAAGTTGCTGTCAGATTCAGAACAGCTGGGATGGTGAAGTTGATGCTCAGAAACAAGAGACATCATCACTTCCCTGCTTTTCTATCTGATGAATCTCCTTTAATTTGTCACAAAAGTATCTATATCTCAAAGACAGAATTTTCATGAAGCACAGAGAATTTGGTCCCAGGAGAAGATCCAGGCTATTTTATTTTTTCCCCTATACCTGACAGCCTGTTGACATTCAAGACTTGAAAAGAACACTAAAAAATGTAGAGAAGTCTCACTAAATCCTCTTTTTCTCCTTGCACAGGATCATAGAAATGTAAACCTAGAATGGGTTTCAAGACATTTTTTACTTCCAATTCTTATGATCAGGGAGAATAATCATTGTTAGACCATTCCTATTTAGGTTTAAGCTAGTGCAAAAAATAAAGGACAAGTTCCAACAGGAAGTTCCAGCAAACATGGATCCATTCAAAGAATTTGTGAAACTGCTTCAGTGGTCCTTAACAAAGTAATTAGAATTAATTCCACATTCCACTTCTGCAGTCATTCAATACAAAGGAGCATTTACACATTCAGTACAGGATTTTTTGTTCTTGCAAGTCCTCTTCAACCTATTTCAAGTTGAAACCTCAATTAAGATGGTGGTGGGTAGCCTTTTTTTTCAGCTGGTGGAATAATTACAAGTAGGAATGAACAATAAATCTGAATGCTCTTTTCAGCCCAGGATGGGGAAGTCAAGCAGAACAGAAGTTCTCAACAACATCCACTCTCACTCTCAAGTGAGGTAAATGCTCATATACAGCTCTCCCATCGTTATCTTTCTGCTGTTAACTTCCCTGTAAATAGAGTTTTCAATTTTTGTATTACAGCCATTATGAGCCTTCACTTTAAAATTCAATTATAAAGGTAGCAGAATTTAAAAGTATTCACAGATTAAAGCAAATTATATTTTTCAAAAATTTTGTCTATTCTTTATTGCAAATTTTTTTATCTAATAGTTAAAGAAATCAAGAAACCTACAAAAATCTAGGTGACAGAACAAAAAAATGAAACAATCAACCAACCCCCTTAGCCTTCTGTGAGCTTCTAGACTCTATTAAAATTTATGCAGAGTTCAAAAATTGCCATTTTAAGATGACTCTCTAATTATCCAAATCTTCCCAGCTAGTATTACTAATTGATGTGTCCCATATGCTCTGTACTGCACCAGTTAGTGCTTTCAAAGGGTTAACACAGATTTGAAATCTATCTGCAACTTTAACATTCAGATTCTGTCATTTATAAACTACAAGACTTTAAATGGTAATACTTTGATATAGCTGCAAAATACAGTGTTGAATACATTACAGATGTGTTATTTGCCTATATAGACAAGACTAACTATACCTAGTTCCACTCTCAGCTGTGTCAGCAGCAAAGAATGGCCATATCCAGAGTAATTCTGTATACTGTACTAACCATACAAATCCTATCAACTGCACTTAAATGCTACTCAAAACTACTTCAGCCACAGAAATTCAAAAAAACATACAGGCAGATGGGAGTAAGTATGTATAGTAAGGAAATACAAGTTCAAATGAAATGTGGTACTCTCTACTACAAAAGAGAACATTTTACTTCCAACCAACGAAAGTTTCTGGAAATAAGCTAGCTTTATGGGCCTAAGGATTAAGTCACAACATTTCTCATAAAAAATGATTAATCTTTACAAAAAGGCAGGAAAATGAGACAGCTACTGCCGCCCACTTTGACATTTTCGTTCTTTGAAAAAAAAAAAAAAACAACAAAAAAAACCAAACCCAAAACAAAACACCAAAACAACCGATCAAAAAAAAACACAACACAACAAAAAAACCCTGAACTAGTTTATGAACAACAGCTATCAGTAATGCAGATTGCCAGATTAAATAATTTAACAAGTATATTTCTGAGATAATGATCTTTTATTCTCTATATTAAGAAAACAGTGACATTAAACAGCTTTACTAAGAAATCTGATAAGCTTTCCCATTAAACACAAAAGTCCTGAATAAGAGGTCACATTATGCATACCAGCTACTTAAGCCTCATAGGAACACATACAACCATATCATTGTTACTCGGATGCTTGGAATCCCACTCATTTGTAGAAGGCTCACCCAAGAGTGCTTTTAGCCATATGCAGACACGCACTTAATTTCCACAGAAAGCAAATAAAAACAGTTTAATTCAAGCAATAATACTTTGTTCCAGTGTCCTCACTTACTTGAGTTATTTTTTCAACACCTTGGAAGCCATGTTTCTCAAAATGTTCTGCTATATTTAGGAAGGTGTGACGTTCCAGGTAATGGCAGTTGCTGAGTGCAATTAAAAGTCTCTGTTCCTAAAAAATTTGTTTTAAGACAAGAAAGAGTGGAATAGAAAAACAAGTATCAGCATGACCAATACTGTAAATGTATTTTATTGACTCTCTGTGTGTGATAAGCATGCTGATAAATAAAGTGGTGTTTACAAATATTTTTGTCAATAAAATACCAAGAACTGAGTGAATATCAGATATGATGGTTGAACGTGTATGCTTTTTCTTATGGGATCTGGAGCATTCACTGGAATAGCTGTGACTAATACAGAACCATGGTTAAGACTTCTTTACAAAAATTACATTTGGACAGCTTTCCAGGAAGCTGTTTCTGGCTTTTACTTTGTTTCAAGAAATAAGCTAAGAATTATGATCATCAGAAAAACATAACTGAAGTTCATCTTCACTTTCAGATGCAGCTGGCTACAACAAGGGAAGCAACACAGGTACTGAACAAATGCACTCACCCATTCTAAAATACCAGAAGGTGAGACATACATAACATAAATTCAGCAGTTAATTTGAAAAAAAATAAATATTTAAACCAATAATAACACCCCTCCCCCCATGTGGTTATAACTTATCTCTGTTCTTCAGTGTGTTGGGGTTTTTTTTTAATTACAGGAAGGTCAAATACATTCCAGAGTTGAGAAACCAGGATTGCCTTTCCCCAACCTTGGTGCAATGAGGTGTAGTTTCCAAAGAGACAAAAAACCAAACAAGACAGAACCACTCTTCAAACAGATTTGGTCTTTCCTCTTCCCCTCTCCTTCCCCCAATGGGAAAACATTTTGGTACCTCAGATGGAAGTTTAAAATCAACAGCAGAAAATATTTTGACAACAAAACTATTTAGCAATGAAATAATCATAATACTGCAGATCACATTAAAAATGGTGTTGGTTTTCAGAGCCAGAAGAACTCCCAACAGTTTTGCATTCCAGTAATATGATGACTAGTTTTGAGATGCAGTGTCCTACTACCTTACACTATAATCAGTTGGTATACAGGCTATTAAAAAATCAAGCATTTTAAAAATACAGTGACAAATCTCACTCCGGTCACTTGCTTTCTCTGTTCTCATTACTCCATTTGGAAAGAGAAGAGAAAGCATTCTGTGATTCACAGAAAAAATAAATAAGATAATGTTTGGTTTCTGTAGTACCAAAACGTGTTCATTTCTTTTTTCTTTAAACACTCATACCTCTGACATATGGAAGTCCAGAACAGACACAGAGTTACTTTGTCAATAATTAATAGAAAAAACCTATGTGTTGCAAGAATAAAAATATATAATTAACTAGTTATTACAGTCTGCAATTTAGCAACTTGGCCTGATTAGGCAAGCTGAGATTCATTACTATAGCAGGAATGCTTGCCGCTCTTGTAAATGAGGCAAAGCTGGGCTTCCTACATTTTAAACCTGTACAAAGGAATATTAACCTCTTAAGAGGTTCTCACTAGGTTTCTTGCAAGGAAAACTACATTTTTTCCATCAGCTGCCGAGGGTGGTGAGATGCTGAAACAGGTCACCCTGGGAAGCTGTGGATGCCCCTTCCCTAGCAGTGTTCAAAGGCCAGGTTGGATGGGGCTTTGAGCAACCCAGTCTAGTGGGAGGTGTCCCTGCTTGTGCAGTGGGGTTGGAAGTAAACGATCTTTAAGGTGCCTTTCAACCCAAACCGTGGTATGAGTCTATGAACTAGAAGCAAGTACATTAACCAAAGTCCAAGTGTCAAGAATACTAAAAAACTTCTTTTCCCAATTTCCTAATAAACAAAACACAAAGCCAAACAAGTCACACAATAATCAACTCACCCTCGAGAAAGTAATTTTTTTGGGAACAACTACATTACTGAATATCTTTATCTTCACGGGTTTTAAAAAGCAACTAAAAATCAGACCAATTCTTTTAAAGCACCGTGATAAACAAAAATTAAAATCCTCAGCTGCTTTATCATCAATGCTATTTTCATTGATTTCAATGATGCCACTTTAGTTTCTGAGGAGGACCTGGTTTCCAAAAATACCTTCATTAGTTACTTTAAGATGGTATACTGTGATAACATAAACAGTTTTTGGGGTTTTAGGAAAAAAAAAAAACAACAACAAAAAAAAGACCACATTCCTGTAACTTTGAGAAGTTTTAAGTTTCATATCAGCTTTTAGAAATAGAAGCCAAACTTACTGAAGAAAGGCTTGAGTCTTCATGGATGCTTCCAAACAAATCTGGAGACGAAACATCAACTGAAAGACTAGGAGTGAGTAAAAGTGAGTAATACAGTGATTTTGAACATCTGATACATGGTGGATTCAAATGAATGGTTGGAACAGAAGACTGGAATCTTGTTTCAACCCCCATCTCACCAGATAATAAAGCAGCCCACGTTGCTCAGTTTTTCTAAGATGTCCACAAAGCTCCTGCAGGCTTCATGGACAGACTACTGTTCTAGCTGTGGACTTTTCCTTGTTAAAACATTTTCATTTACTGTTATTTCTCTGGTTTGCCACAGATTCTGATTTGTTTTTATACCTATCCAGCCAACAAAATCATTGAAATAGCAAGCAACAAAGTGGCACTATGTACATAGTTAATTTACTTTTTTCTAATGCATACTGCACATCGAATATTTGCCAAGTCTCTGGCTTTTCACAAATAAATGATTGGCAGTCTTGGAAACTCAGGCTGTTCTGACCTGTTTGGTCTCTAAAGTGACTCATGAGCAATTATTGAACAAACAAACTTTCAAGAATTTAGCAGTAATTCCAATAGAAGAAGGAAAAACAGAAGGTAAGAAAAAAAAGGTAGGGGCTGTTCCTTGATGAGTAGAGAGACATCACTTAGCAACAAGGACAACTCCTTCCATGTAAGGTCATGTCAAAAACAACATACCTACTTCTAAGCACACTACAACTTCTGTCATCAAATAAAGTGGTATAACTAATACTATATTCATTATCTTGTACAATATTTATTACATGTTATCACTCAATTTTTTAGCATAAAAAGTATCTACTCTTATTCCAAAGCATCACTAACCAGACTCAAAAGTATTTACAGGAAACGCAAAATACCAGAGTGGATAAAATGACACTGCCACTGAAATTTGAGACTTGCATCCACAATTTCACAATATTACACCTAGATCCTATTTATTTTACTTACTGTGCTGTATCTATGTCACCATCAGGTTTGGTGCTCAGTTGTTCCAAACAGTCTATAAAGACCTAGGAAACAATAAAGCAAGAAGTACATTTTCTGCCAGAACTAGAAAAAATATTCTTAAATTCAGTTCTACAACAGTCAATAGAAGCAGAACAATACCATCACCTTTCTTTGTCTTAAACCTTGTATACAGTAATACAGCAACATTTTAGTTACACCTTGTGAATGCATATTTTTAATGGTATATGCATTACTCTTTAGTTGTAGCAAACACAGGAGTTTTTAATCCTGCCAACTGACTCTAATCATCTGTAGCTGAAGTTATGCAGTGATAATCTCCTGATTTGCAAAGAAGCCACTGTTAAGTTTTCAGCTCTTTAATCTGAACAGTAGGTCCCAAGTAAACATCACAGAAGCATCACTAAAATCCATTTTTTTGCTTTGGCTCATGATTTCTTGTTTAAGAAGAGTATAGAAGTGCTTCAAAAGCATGCTATTATCTAATTTCAAATGTATTTTAAAAAATATTAGATTTTGTTACAAAGAATAAACTTCTGATAATACAAAAATTAAAAGCTAGATCTTTAGCTGATGAAAATCAGTTTTGCTCCTTTTACTGTAGCATACCAATGTTAGAAGATATCAGCTCAGCAAGTGTCTCTCAATCATCAGCAGAATCTTGTACAGTCACAATCAGTAAAAAACTTGAATACGTCACTTATTCACCCTCTGAGAATTTGATATCATCAGATTTAGCCAGTAAGTGCTACATACTTTTAAAGCAAAACATTTCTCAGTCTCCCAGAGTGTATCAGAGAATAACACAGTCATCAACTTAAGCTACCTTTTGGGAAGTCGGCAGGGTACAAAGCACACATTTTTGTTGATCACTTGTGTTCACAATGTCATACTTAAAAGTGCTCGAGTTACCTGCATGATCCCAATGCTTAGCTGGCACACATCCTCCTGTGTTTTCTGCTGCTGAAAAACCTGAAGATGCAAGCATATTATTTAGGTAGAACAGCTTCATGTGGCCTTATTCTCAAGAAGGCCTGAGTAACCTATCCCTAAAGAGATGACACAATTCTAGGAATGGCTGCTGGGACACAGTGTTTTCTCTTAGATCAGTTTCAATTTTTCCGCACCTTAAAAAGGGGGAGAGAGAATATAAGTCCCAATAAACAGCTTGACAAGCATAAGGAGTTAACACACTAAAGGAAAGATGTACCTAGTACCTACTACATGTGATACATATAATTGTTGGCTAATGAAATTGCAGCAAAGCTCCCAAGATATTCAAAGATCTTTGCACCCTAACAAGAAGGATTCATCATGCACTGCAGATTCTTTTGAATACCATTCATTAAGGAACTAGACAAATTACCCATAAAAAGTACAATCAGGGAGGACAGAGAAACAATATGCCTACAGAGGGGCCTAAGAGACTTTGGAAAAGTGTTAAACCTCCTCAAGATCACTGAAATACTGAAGAAAACATCAGTATCACAATCAATCAGGGCCTCAAGACACTAACTTGACGGGGACAATCAGGACTGATGTACAATAAAGTTTACAAAAGTAAAAGCTTCTGCAAGTAGTTCGGACACAACACTAAGTGAAGTGTAACTCACCCTCCCCCCCATTTTTATTAAATGTAAAGTCACATCTACTGCTTATTTATTACATTATTAGCACTTTTTCAAAAGAACAGCTTTAAAGATTTAAATATAGGTCCAATCTGCCTCATATACATATCATTAACACTAACAAAAACAGAATACTATAAGCTAGCAGCAGTGAAAAGGATGTACACGGAAAAAATAAAGATGATACCACTGTATCATTCTCTGAAAGTTCTTGTCCTGAAACTCAAGAGTAATTTACATTAAAAGAACAGAAATAAAAGCATAAATCAAAACTTACACTCGCCTCTCCAGGTTTGCAGTCAAGCACAGTTTTAAGAGATTGCAAGGAATGGATAATGCACTGTTCAAACTGGGATGGCTGAAAGGAAAATGACTTGTAAGCTTCAGATAAACAGGTCAAATGTATACTACATAAATATATAAAAACTTAAATGCCATATGATAAGTTCTTTATTCCCAAATTATCCCAAATAGGGAAAAAATAATAATGATTTTTATATTACCAGAGGATCCTATTGTAGTGATATACTTCTGTACTTAAGATATCTACAGAATTATTACCATAGATCAATGTACTTTTTTCTTTTTTTAATCCAAATGAGAGACTTTTAGAAACACCAAACAGCCTCCTCTAAAAGGGTCATGGAAGACTTTTATAGCTTGTTTGTGGTAGCATATATTGACAATTACATTAGAGAAACCTGGGACACGCTCCTTCTTCCCCTCCTTGATTTAAGTTTAGATAGAATTTCACCTAGGATATCAGATATTTCTGCATTTTATTTCCACAAAAGGTTTCTAAGAAAAATGGATTGAAATTGCTTTCATGTGGAAGAAAATAATCCACTTGTTTAGGGGCCTTTTTTGCTTTCAGGTTTCCAAACCTAAAGTACAAATGTCTTGATACACGTATCAATTTCACTCTGAAAGTGAAAAACAATTCACAGTATCAGAGTAATTAGTCAGTTTGTCTTTCTCTCTTCCCTGTTAATTCACACCTTTTTTTAAATGAAGCTGCCTGCTGGAACTAGGCAGGAAGCTGCTGTACAGGGCAAAGCAAAGCAGAGAGGTGTCACTGTCTAGAAAAGAGGGACATAATCCTATCGGATTTTGGCCAAAGAGGAGGATTTAAAAAATGTTTCTAAGCCATGAACATATGCTTTTCATGCAGCAGATAGCTCATGGCATGTCACCAACTTTAGGCTTAGTAATAACTTATTTCTATAAATGATGGGGTGGGTAGCGGTAGATTGTGAAAGTGATGCCTGCATGGCAACCTGGAAATCATGAAAAAAGCCACAAAGACAATCTGTATTTACTATTTTTGGACCAGCTTAAATGAAAAAGAAAAGCAGTAAAGTGCTGCTCTTGATTTTCTGTTTCCACAGAGTGAAATATCCCATCTCAAGAGAAGAAAACTGTTCAGATACATTATTCTTTGGATATTAAGAAACTGAAGAAAGTTGGTTCTGTTTCTTACTGTATCTTTTACCTGTAATATAAATGCTAAAGGGGTTGTCAACCAGGCCCTTGGTTATACTGGTAATTTTTGCTACAGTTTTTGCTATATTACCACAATTAATTCTACTCTAGTAGATCAATAATCTTTCTATGACAAAACATAGACAACTGTCACTATTAAAATTCGGCAAGTTGCAATGATGACTTCAAAAAGTATCTAGGGAAGTGCCTGTATGCAAGGAATTAATGGATGATTTCTGAAAACAAAAAATACTTTAAAAAAGACATTTTTAAACAAAGATGGGGTAAGATACTAGAATACAGCAAAAGCATGAAGGAATGGAAGCTTTTGTGGAAGATTCTTCCTCTTCCCTCCACTTTACAGATGAATAGAGTGAAAATCAGAAAAAGTTAAGGGACTTGCCCAAATCAGCAGCAACTGAAACCAATACCAGAAGATGTAAATCTGGTTATAATACTACAATTGCCCATCAACACTTCTTCCTACAGTGTGTATGTTGGGATTACTTAATGCCCTCCTACTGAACTTCAACCACGTATTTATAGAAGCTAGTAAGAAAAACTAAAATTGTCTGTGGAGCATTCTCTTAGATAATTCACACAAAGAAACTCTCCCTCCCACAGGCCCTTTCTGCTTTCACAGATTGTTTTTAAGTCACACCTACAACGCACTTGCTGTGTTTTAGGCATTACTCATTACTGTTTATTTCCAGAAAGCATCTCACTAATTTATCTGAATTTGGTTTCAAGTAATTTGTTGTTTGTGTGTAGGCAATATCCTAAATTAGTTGGTTTTCAGTTCAATTTCTCATTATAACATAGAAGCGACCTATTTATTTAGCTACAGACCAATTCCATGGTAGTGTGCCTACTAAGCTATGAACCACTTTGATGTGAACTGAACTTGTGACCTCAAAATTATTATTTACTTCAGTAAAACATCCCTAAAATAAGATGCTTAACTATGAAAGTTATTATTTATTATCTCAGCAAAATCATATTAAAGGTCAGCAGTAATTATACGGATATGTTTAAATAACCCTACGTAAGGTAGAAAGTCATCCTACAAATCTTGATGCCCAATTCTTTCTTATTTTTGTCTATCAATACATGGCACAAACCTGCAAAGCTTTTATTTATGCTTTTTTTTTTTTTAATGAGCACTATCCTTTATAAAGTATAAAAAGAAATTTCTCTGATTATCCTAGCAAACTTAACAAGTTACTTCACTGTATTTGTAACTTTACATTCTCTTTTGCAACTTAAAAAATATGGCTGTCTAGTAGTACCGTTATCACTTAATGTTATTTCAGACATAATAGTTTAAGAAAGACAAATAAAACTTTTGGAAGAGGAAGAAAAGGAAAAAAAAAATCAAACTTTGTGTTTGGTGATGGGATCTGTTAGGAGTACTGTAAATAAGCAACCAAGCAGACAAAAACATTTCTACTTTTTACCTTCCTCCATTTCCATATTTTAATAAAACCACAGACAACTATGTATGCACACATACAAATAATTCAACTTTTGGAGAATACAGAAACCAGATTCATTACACTTGCAAGGAAAAATACATTCTAGCGAAGTGCCTACAAGACCCAAAATTATACCCACCAACGATGTCAAACCTTCATTGTCAACAACCCAGTCTTCCTTTTCAGCTAGCCGCTTAATATCTGCAAGAAAAAGCAAGGGTGAGGGGGGAGGAAAGGAGGTATTCATTTTCATTATTAAAAACTCCTTGAACTTGAAAAGACAGACCATAGACATTGGGACTGCAATGACTAGGCATTCAAGCAAATAGCACTAAAAGTTTCAAAGCTTTCAGCATTCTCAAATGACTAAGAATGGAACTTGTACATAGCATGTTGGTGACACAACATAGAGAAGCGTATCTATGATACACAGCAAGAGTAGCATAAAACTCATCTTTTACTGGAAAGCTTAAAATTAAATTATGAAGGCTTTGGGTTTGTTTTTATTTTGTAAATTTTTTATCACAGCATAAAATACTGCGTTTAAGAACCCAAGTCTCTCGTCTATTATATTCCGGCTCTTAATTAAAAATGAAAGAACAAATGCCTAGCATTTTAGCAAAGATAGAAAGGACAGCTTATAATTAATATTTAATAACTTCAAAAGGGACTAAGAGTGCCCACTAAGGGTAAAGGATCTATGGTGCTAGACTTTCTTTAAAAATACACAGATGCATACACAAAAAGTGCTCTCCTGCTACCTAGAAAATGCCAGCTTCTATAGGCTTCATGAAGCTAACAGGAGCTAACTCTGGATATAAATCCAAAGCTCATGGACAGTAAACAATAATCCTCTATGGACGCATGGATTTTGCATCTTCGCCCCCCCCTCCTTTTTTTTTTTTTTGTGTGTGTGTGTGTGTGTGTTTAACCTACTTAAAAACAGGTTTTGGGAGGTTTGACATACATTTTTCACACAGAAATTGCTAATCAAAACTGCCTGTACACTATGAAACTCCCTCTTAAATGAGCAAAAAACTTCAGTGAGTTATCTTCTCCCCTCAGAACCCAAGAAAGGATCGTAACTAATGCATGCTGAAAGTTATCTGCAATACCTCAGAGCTTTAATTAGTTAAATTAAGAAGCTTGGTTATCGTGTCACACCCTGTGCAGTTCTACATCTTAGGAAGTATAGTCTTAGTGAGGAAAAAAAGTATTACACGAT
Source organism: Apus apus (assembly GCF_020740795.1). Taxonomy (NCBI): domain Eukaryota; kingdom Metazoa; phylum Chordata; class Aves; order Apodiformes; family Apodidae; genus Apus; species Apus apus. The sequence goes on from NC_067283.1 coordinate 70,557,100, forward strand.
TGTACAGAATAATTACTCTGTTCATTTCTCTATTTAGTAAACCTCTTAATTCAACTTTTATTCTTTACAGAATCACAGAATTTTTTGAGTTGGAAGGGACCTTAAGGAACACCAAGTTCCAACTCCCCTGCACGGGCAGGGACACCTCCCACTAGAACAGGCTGCTCAGAGCCCCACCCAACCTGCCCTTTAACACCTCCAGGGATGGAGCCCCCACACCACCTCTGGGCAGCCTGTTCCAGTGTCTCACCACCCTTACACTGAAGAATTTATGCCTGATCTCTAACCTTAATCTCTCTTCTTTCAGCTTAAAACCATTACCCCTTGTCCTCTCACTGCAAGCCCCTGTAAAAAGTCCTTCCCCAGCTTTCCTGTAGGCCCCCTTCAGGTACTGGAAGGCCACTATGAGGTCTCCCTGGAGCCTTCTTTTTTTCAGGCTGAACAGCCCCAACTCCCTCAGCCTGTCCTCAAAAGAGAGGTGCTCCAGCTCTTGGACCACTTTCATGGCCCTTCTCTGGACACATTCCAACAGGTTCACATCTTTCTTCTGCTGAGGGCACCAGAGCTGAATGCAGTATTCTAGGTGAGGTCTTACCACGGCAGAATAGAGGGGCAGAATCTCCTTTCTTGATCTGCTGGCCACACTTCTTTTGATACAGCCCAGGATGAAGTTGGCCTTCTGGGCTGCAACTGCACACTGGTGGCTCATGTCAAGCTTTTGATCCACTAGTACCCCCAGGTCCTTTTCCACAGGGCTGCTCTCAAGTGTGACCTCCCCTAGCCTGTATTCGTATCTTGGGTTACCTTGGCCCAGGTGCAGGACCCTGCACTTGGCCTTGTTGAACCTCATGAGGTTCACCTGGGCACACTTCTCTAGCTTGTCCCTCTGGATGGCATCCCATTCCTCTGGCATATCGACTGCACCACCCAGCTTGGTGTAATCAGCAAACTTGCTTAGGGTACTCTCAATGCCACCGTCAATATCATTAATGAAGATATTAAACAACACTGGGCCCAGCACTGACCCCTGAGGGACAACACTTGTCACTGTTTTCCATCTGGACTTAGAGCAGTTGACCACCACCCTCTGGATGCGACTGTCTAGCCAGTTCCTTATCCACTGAACAGTCCACCCATCAAACCCATATCTCTCCAATGTAGTCAGAAGGATGTTGTAGGGGACCATGTCAAAGGCCTTGCAGAAGTCCAGATAGATGACATCCACTGCTTTTCTCTGGTTGACTGCCCGACTCCCTATACCAGGGGATTGAGACCTCTTACACCCTATGGAAAGCATCTTTAAAGATCTGCAAGGTCTCTTCTGCTCCCTTGTCCCTGATGGCCATTTCCCATGGGGTCCTATCTACTAACTCCTTGAAGAGCTGGAAGTTTGCTTTCCTAAAATTCAGAGAGCTGACTAAGCTTTTCATCTGTCTCTTACCCCTTAAGACAATGAACTGCACTAGTGCATGGTCACTGCAGCCCAGGCTGCCTTCAACTTTGATATCCCTAAAGAGTTCACTTACATTTGTGACAATCAGGTCCAGTAACGTATCCCCCCGGGTAGGACTGTCAATTTCCTGACTTAAGAAATTGTCATCAAGGCATTCCAGGAGTCTCCTGGATTGCCTACAACTTGCTGTGCTAAAACCGTACTTTAGATTGCACTGATCAGCCTTTATATGTTTTTGCAGCAGGTCGCTTTTGCATTTCTTTCCAAGCTAATACAAATACAAGTAAGTTGGTTCTTCATATTTCACTGCTCACTAAATTCCAGTCCAATACATTCACGTAAACCCTCTGTCTAGTCTGGCATTTGCATACTTTGGCTTTATGACCAGTTATCACATGTGAGAGGGAGAGGACATAAATTTCTTCTCAGGGCCAGCATGAGTATATGGTGTTTATCACGAAACAACAAGAAAATCCTGTGCATAGACAGATTTGACCTATTTAAGTAGCTAATGGTAAATCACAGAATCATAGAATGGTTTGGGTTGGAAGGGACTGTAAAGATCATCTAGTTCCAATCCCCTGCATGGGCAGGGACACCTCCCACTAGACCAGATTGCTCAGAGGTCTATCCAGCCTGGCCTGGAACACTTCCAGGGAAGGACCAGCCACACACACATGCACAAAAGTGCTGTACTGAAATTTTTAAGTAATCCAAGTGCCTTTACCAATATACAATATGCAGCAAGAGATGAGAGTAAACTTTTTATCAGCAGTCTGTGCAGTTCATATTCCAGAGAGATTACAGAGGTGTGATGCAAGTCCAAGAGGAGCCCTTTTGACTAAAATATTACAGATGTTACTACATCTGAGATCCATTTACATAGCTCCATGAATATATCTAATAACTGTTCTTTCACTGGTTCCTTAAAAAGAAGTTTCTCCAAGAGCCTAATTAGAATCTTAGAATCTTAGGGGTTGGAAGGGACCTCGAAAGATCATCTAGTCCAACCCCCCCTGCTAGAGCAGGGTCACCTAGAGCACATCACACAAGAACGCATCCAGGTGGGTTTTGAATGTCTCCAGTGAAGGAGACTCCACAACCTCCCTGGGCAGCCTGTTCCAGTGCTCTGTCACTCTCACAGTAAAAAATTTTTTTCGTATATTCACCTTGAACCTCCTATGCTCCAATTTCCACCCATTACCCCTTGTCCTATCACTGGTCATCACTGAGAAAAGCCTAACTCCATCTCTCTGACACTCACCCCTTACGTATTTGTAAACATTAATGAGGTCACCCCTCAGTCTCCTTTTCTCCAAGCTAAAGAGACCCAGCTCCCTCAGCCTCTCCTCATAAGGGAGATGTTCTACTCCCTTAATCATCTTTGTAGCTCTGCGCTGGACTCTCTCAAGCAGATCCCTGTCCTTCTTGAACTGAGGGGCCCAGAACTGGACACAATACTCCAGATGCTGCCTCACCAATGCAGAATAAAGAGGTAGGAGAACCTCTCTTGACCTACTAACCACACCCTTTCTAATGCACCCCAGGATGCCGTTGGCCTTCTTGGCCACAAGGGCACATTGCTGGCTCATGGTCATCCTCCTGTCTACCAGGATTCCCAGGTCCCTTTCTCCTACACTGCTCTCCAGCAGGTCAGCCCCCAACCTGTACTGGTGCATGGTGTTTTTCTTCCCCAAATGCAGAACTCTACACTTGCCCTTGTTGAACTTCATCATGTTTCTCCCCGCCCAACTCTCCAGCCTGTCTAAGTCCCTCTGAATGGCAGCACAGCCTTCTGGTGTGTCAGCCACTCCTCCCAGCTTAGTGTCATCAGCAAACTTGCTGAGGGTACATTCTATACCCTCATCCAGGTCGTTGATGAAGATGTTGAACAACACCGGTCCCAGTACCGACCCCTGAGGGACTCCACTGGTCACACACCTCCAACCAGATTCTGCCCCATTGACTACAACTCTCTGACTCCTTCCTTTCAACCAGTTCTTGATCCATCTCACTACCTGATCATCAAACCCATACCTGATCAACTTATCTACAAGGATGCTGTGGGAGACAGTGTCAAATGCTTTACTGAAATCAAGGTATACCACATCTACCGCTCTACCATCATCTATCCACCTAGTAATTTCCTCATAGAAGGCTATGAGGTTAGTCAAACATGATTTACCCTTGATAAAACCATGCTGACTGCTCCTGATGACCCCCATCTCCTTGATATGCCTGGAGATAGTGACAAGAACAAGTTGTTCCATCACCTTTCTAGGGATGGAGGTGAGGCTGACCGGTCTATAGTTACCCGGGTCCTCCTTCTTGCCCTTCTTGTAGACTGGTGTGACATTTGCTATCCTCCAGTCCTCAGGCACCTCTCCTGTTACCCATGACTTACCAAAGATGATGGAGAGTGGCCTAGCAATGACCTCCGCCAGCTCCCTCAGCACCCTTGGGTGCATTCCATCCGGACCCATCGATTTATGGATGTCCAGATTACTCAACTGATCCCTAACTCAATCCTCATCTACCATGGCAAACTCCTCCTCTATCTTGACTTCTTCTGGGGCTATATGAATCTGGGGCTCATGGGGAAATCCTGCAGGAGTAAAGACAGAGGCAAAGAAGGCGTTCAGCACTTCTGCCTTCTTTATATCCTCTGTCACCAGGGCTCCCACCTCGTTCATCAGAGGGCCAATATTGCCTCTAGTGTTAGATTTGTTAGCTATGTATTTGAAAAAGCCCTTTCTATTATCCTTAACCTGACTTGCAAGGTTAAGTTCCAAGGAGGCCTTAGCTTTCCTAATTGCCTCCCTACATCCTCTGACAACAGACCTATATTCCTCCCAAGTGACCAGCCCCTCCTTCCATGATCTGTAGATTTTCCTCTTCCACTTGAGTTTGCCCAGTAGTTCCTTTTTTAACCATGCAGGTCTCCTAGCTCCCTTACTAGATTTCCTAACCCTTGGGATGCTCTGATCCTGTGCTTGCAAGAAGTGGTCCTTGAATGTTGACCAGCTATCTTGAGCCCCTTTACCTTCTAGCACCCTGTCCCATGGGATTTCCCTTAACAGTTGATTAAACTTGGTTCAGTTCAGAAAAACCTATCTAAACACATTCAACATATACAATTTTGCTTTAGCTGGTAAAGAACACCACCACCAACAAAGGGTCTCATATATAAGGCATGCAATTCAGCAACATGGAATGACTCATCATGCAGGCAGACTCTTTTTCCCTTTCCCTGGTTCATGCTATGGCCAATACATAGAGATGATACACTGACAGGGAATGGAAGGAGCAGTCAAGGAAGGCTGCTGTTATTGGCTAAATTATAGAGAGATACATTAACCAGCCAATGTAACATAACAGCAACTTAAGGGATCTGATCTCTTTTGATTCAAGAAACGATATGAATAAAGGTGTTCAGACCAAATAAACCAAAAATAAATCATTCTCACACAGACTGGTATGTCCGCTTTATTAAAAATTTAATGTACAAACTACCACAAGCAATCAGAACGTCCGAAGCAGAAACTCTGGATCTGAACAAAAAACTGGACTATCAGTATGATGAAACAAGTAGACAGAACTAGGAAGACAGCTGACTTTTGGCTGAGAGCTTCATCATTAATCATGTATCGGAGCTCTTTGGACCATACCGGAGAAGCTACGTGGATAGCTTTGGTAAGTTAATGATTGTCAGCAAAATGGTTCAAAGCTAAATACTTCCTTCCTTTGAAAAAGTCAGGAAATGTGAGGAAACCCTGAATTGCTAGACAGAGGCCAGTCAGTCCAACAGGACACCCTCGTGTCACAATTAAAAAAAATAAAATAGAAAAATATTTTTCAGCTATCAGTTAAAAAAAACCCCAAAAAACATAAAAAACAAAAACCAAAACTAAACTGGTCTTAATTGTTCTATGTGATGAAAAGCAAAAGACATTTTCTTATACTTCAAGTGAAATCTGAAATAGTGGTATACTTTTTAAAGAGACAAGACAACCAATGTACTTGTATGGCCAACTAGCTTGACATTAATGCAGAAAAATAATGCTAATGCTGAAATGGGATTTAATAAAAGAATTAAGAGCCAAGAATAAAATCCATGTCCAAGTTGTATCAAAAACTATAGAGGGGTTATGATGTGTTGTCACCAAAAGTTTAAAGATTTGGTTAATATAGTCACCTGTGCTTAGCACACTTAAGGCTTGAATAAAACAATTAGCTTCATGTCAGCCTACAAAATCATGATGAATCATATGTTAAAGATTTAGAACTGATTAAACTGTACGATTAAAAAGCCCATTTTTTAAAAAATGAGGGCAATTAATCTTTTGGAAAAAAAACATCCTAAGTGAATTTGTAGATCAATCTGTCCTGATTTTAAGAGATTTATTTATGGAAGATTTACTTCATCCACATTCAAGTTTCAGAGTTGAATACAAGATAGTAAGATGAATGGCCTCTGATGCACATGGAGACACATTAGGTTTAGAGAATGTGTTGCTGGCCTTGACAATCCAGACATTTATGTCAAAAGTTGTGTACAAAGTAGGAAGCCTGGAGATTATGTTAGTAAATGCCTTGGAAAACACACAACTAGAATACTTCCTAAAGCGCTATGGATTTTTCTTGAGGGTTGGACATGGCTTATGCAATTCTTCACTTTACAGAAGAACTCAAAAAAGAAAATTAACATTACTTCCAGTATGGAAAAGCTGCATCATGACATAAAACACTTGTACACTAAAGCTGTCTAAACACAACGGAAGCAGATGTAAACTACTGTATTCATTAGACTAAGGAAATAAAAGACTCATAAAACACATTTGTCAGAAAAGTGAAATACTTGAGTAACTCTTGTGAGATACTACAGAACTCGGAGGAGTCCGGTGCCATTACAGTATCTGTAACAAACATGGTTATTTTCTAGAACATCAGAGGCAGAAAAATATGATAGTAGGCAAAGAGACCTGCAACCTTTTCTTACCTTCAGCTGTGTGTTTTAAGGTCATTATAACACAACGTACACGAAGGTCCAGAATAAGGTCCTGGACGATCTGAAGCATATCATTTGGTATCTCGAGTGCAGTAAGAGACTCAGAACTAAGCCTGGAAAGCAAATAAGGTTATATTGAAGTGTAAATCTGCAAGGCTTTTTTAAGCTGATATAACTTCATTGAACTTTTTAGACATTTTCTGGGTATGTGAATGCAGCAGCTCCACATGCAGTGAGTCTTTGAAAACTGATGAATCCATTCAGAGAAGATTGTTTGCTTAATTCAGAAGCTTGCAAATACAGATTTATTTTTCTGCAACATTACAATAAAGTCAGCACAGTAACATGTCAGCTTCTCCCAGTGTCCTCTTGCACTTCCCTGCATGCCTTTCTGCATCCATCTCTTGTCCTACGACTCAAGAATAATCCTTTTGGAGCAGAAGTAGCTTTTTTGCTCTTTGTATGTGAACACATAGAACAAATACTAGGTTCACAACATGTTTTCTGAGATACTGTTTGCACACATTAAAATGGTAACAGCCATCAAGGTGCCATAAATGGTGTGCATCAGCTTGCCAAGAGTACACACATTTAGGGAACCAAAATACAGCTACTGCATCACCTGCAGAGTGAAGAGTGAATTAATTCACCGTTTTCCTCCCAACTCTGGGCACAAATCACCAACTACTATAGCTGAGGATGGAAACACTCATTTCCATTTTATCCTTTAGGAGTAGTAACACAGCAGCCACTTACAAGAACTAGCATTTCAGCTTTTAACTAAAAGGCTGCAGTTAAGCTCAAAATTTAAGGGCACAAAGTGAGGCATTGCTTTTATGCAACTGTTGGATATTTAAGTAAGGACAATTCAAATGCAGTCATTGCTGTTTGCTCTACTGCTAAGACTGTGCAAAGCAGAGGTACTAGAAAATACCAAAGAACAGCAGGAAGGCACAAGCAACCAAGCTGGAGTAGTAAGTGGAACATTTCCAGTCATCCACCCATAGGCTCCAGTCCCTGGTGTTGGACATAAGCCATCAAAACCTCACCATTAACCAGACTGCTGTCTGCTCAGCACAACTACTGAATTAGTAAATTACATAAATCTGCACCATCTCAGCCATCCAGAAAATACAGGATATAAATATCCATCTGTGAGAAGTTTAAGAAACTTCAGACTACACAAAAGTCCTGTACTTAGAGCTGATTCAATTTCTAAGGGAGCACACAGCTGTCACACCTCTAAAACCATCTTTTCCTCATAAAAGCTCACCCCAACTAATACACGCCTTTCTGTCCTTACAATATGACAAAAGTCTTGATGACAATGGCTTCATTTATTACATAGTTCTAATTTAAACTTACATAGCTCTAACATATTCATACCGGGCAATGACAGAAGGGGCTTCAAGAGACAGTACAATCACCCCACTTCAAGTTGTGTGACACAAGCAGAAACAAGAAGAAAAATTAAGATCACACAGATGTAACACCAGCTCCCTGTTATTTCATTTTCTAAGATTTAGCATTCTTAAATACAGGCAGAAAACAGGAAAACATTTGTGAGATGACTGAAAAAAGTGAAATTCTATGATGTGCTTCATAATGACTTTGTTAGGACCGATGAAAAAAAGACACTAGCTGTTACATAACTTTGCAACAAGTAAGGTTTTTATGCAATCTGAAGACCCTTCATGAAGAGTCCACCTTAGTCATTGGTGTGAATCACAGGAATTTATTAGACTGTCAAAGTGTGTGGACTTGAAAAATACCTGCAGCGTTTGCAAACAACTTCTGACCTGGTCATCACTGGCAAGTACCCCATCATGTTATGTTCAGTTCCTCTTCTCCAGATTGTCCCTCTTCTTCTCTACTTTTGACGACTTTACATTAAAGACTAGCTCTGTTTTCTACAGTAAGGCATCAGTAAAAAGATGAGGTGGGGAGAAAAGTGGGAGGGAGAATTTCCCCAGCTCTCAGTTCAGTTCATTACCAGGGCAGTGGGCAGAAAGCAGGAGGAGATTCTCTGAAAAAGAGCCTTCACAAATCCTATAGCCTCAGCCTGGGATCACAACTTGGATGGCAGGATTATGAAGCACAACCAGCCTTTGGAGAACCTGCTGGTTATATTTCCAAGCCAATATTACAGATGTGAAAGTGTTATATTTTAGAATTTTGTAATTTCAGTGAAATTAGATTGCTTCTCATAAAAGGGCAACAGTGATGCCCAAACCTGTTTCCCTACCCCTTTACATCTTTTAAACAAATGTCAAGTCAGCTCCTTTCCATAAAATTCAGCCAAAAACCAAACTTCACATGGAAATTTTTTTTTTCTGAATGGGTAAAGTACAGATAATGTAGCTGACAACAGACTTCAGGGTAGTCTGTTAACTTGACAACAGGTATGTATCATTGCTAGTTCCTTCCACAATAACATCATCTATACTTGATGATACCCCCTTCCTTTCTTCATCTGTGCTTTCCTTGTTACCTACTTTGAAAACAGCAAATAAGAAGTACAGTATCATATTCAGGTATTACTCAAGTTTCCAAGAGACAATGATGATTCTTACATCCTCCACAGACAAATGGAAGTTAAGCCTGCATATTAATGAGGTATTTTGTAATTAATGATTTGCACACTACCAAGTTTATAAACATAACTCTGAGCAGGATGACAATATAAGTAGGAGTATCACCTTTCATAAAACAACTGTAAAAGTAAATTACTATTTAAGAATGATACTACAGTGAGAGGCATGCTATTTTCATCCATTTTGGCAGAGATGGGATGATGTGTAGCAAAATGAAGCAAGTAGTTGCTTTCTACTGTAGAGAGTCAAATCCTGTTCCATTCATGGAGTGTCTATGCTGTGCCAGGTAAATATTTTACTCAAACTTTTTCCTAAAATGCTATAGAAAGGAATTAATGTATCATTACACAATAAGGCTGTATCACGAGACATTATTGATTACACTTGCACACAGAATCCTAAATCTGCCATCAGCAATTTTCCTGTAATCCTATTCTTGAAAATGATACCATTCTCACTAGTCAGGGCACTTAATGCAATAAATAAAACAACTGTCTTAAAGCACACGGATTCCAGGAATAGCATAATTTTGTAGGTCCACAGATCCATTTACCTTACAGTCTGGATAACATGTGTTAGCCACTGGCCAGAAAGTTCAGATTTCATCTCCCAGCCACCATACTGTCTTGACTCTCCTTCTCTGAGGCTGAATGGAAGCAAAGCTCCACGGATAAGTTTTACCAGAGAGTGCATCACTTCCTGAATCATTTTCTGTATCAGAAGATGGAAAGAAAAATAAAGAAAAAAACTCTACCAATGTGCTCTACCAGCCATGTACTTGCTATACACAACAGCTTGGAATGTATGAGTTACAGGTGGCTCCACACAGTGAAGTATAGAGAAGGAGGTATATGAGCACAAAGATGATTTAAGAAATCTGATTTTCAAGGTGGTGATACTAAAGTATCTTGCTATCAAGAACAACTGAAAGGAAGAAAGGCCTTCCCCCATAACTTACCTTGAAATCATTTTGCCTTTGCCTAGCATTTTTCTTTGATCTTTCCATTTGGCCAGATTTTTCAGCAGTCTTGTGAAAATAAGAAAATAGAAAAGTGTAAGTATGTCATAACCACCATTAACATAATTCTCAAAGAGATGGTTTCAAAGGGAAGAAGTGAAAACTGATGAGCTTATGATGCAGTTACAAAAACTAACTCATGGCATCTCAATAAGCAACGACTACATATATCTCTCAATGAACTCATTGTAGGTCTGTGTACTAATGTTTAGTTCTGAGGAACAATGTATATTTAAGGCACAAGTCAGAGATAAGCATACAAGAGTAGCTGAAGCAATAGGAACATCATGAGGTCAAAGTATTCTCACTGCAATGTTAGTGAGAGTAAAAACATATAGTCCAATTGTGGATCAAGTTTAGATGAAGAAGGTCAATTTTCTCAACACAGAAACTGCCCAGAGAAGGGCATCGATGCAAGGTGGGAGACACTTCTTGGAATTATGGCAATTTGGAACTGTAACATGTGAGGGGAAGGGTTGAGGGTTTTTTATTTGTTTTTTAGGAACAGCATTTTGTTGAAAATGCTCTTTAAATAATTCAAGTAACTGGAAAAGAGACTCGGTAAAATTATCAGCATCTTCATGGACCGTTCACTTCTTTGGAAACTGAGGAACGTGAGTACACTTTGAATGAGACAGTTACAGTTGAAAAAAAAACATGGTTTGACTAACAGTCTTCCTGTTTGTAGTGCTAGCCTTCTGTGGAGTCTACTAAGAACACAATAGGGTAAATTGTACCAAAAAAGTGATTTCAAATACTGGTTTAAGTGCAGATGAAGAACTTCGTAGTTAGAAAATCTGTTTTATGTATGTACAGCAACATCTACTGGACAAGAAGTGCAATAACATGATAAGAGTGTTCTCAAAGAGCAAGTTTACTTTCAAGTCATTAATTTGAAATGCTGTATTTTTCAAATTGCCTCTTTAGCTAAAGCATTTCAGATTCTGAAGATACAACAAGCAATTTGAAGAAAGCATAAATTAGAGAAAAAAGCACTTGCTTAACAGTTCTGGAAAACACACAGCTCTCTAACTCCAGTACTTTAAAACTTTGAATTACACAGATTCATACAAGGAGAACACGAGTTATTGCTGCATATAATACCCATTTCACTCTCCTAATGCCTTAAGAAGAAAATAAGCTGTATTCCTTCAAACCTCAGGTATTAACTTAAAATTCATACTGTTTTAGAGACAGATTAAAGGATAACAAAAAAACCCAGAGATCTTTGATATCTTTTTTTTTTTTTCTTAGTGGTTTTGCTGAAGACCAATCTTAAACTTTTCCTGCACAGACAGACCAAAACTGTTTTGTGGTAAGACCAACGGTTACTACTTCACCTAGACTGATTCAAATAACTCAGCTTTTTTAACTATTGAAAACACCACGTAAATCTGTAACTGACAATAAGGCATATAGCTAACCCTTCAGAACTAAAAAGAATGCCCCAAAAACCTACAAACCGAACAAGAGAAAATAAATAAAGCTTGTTATTAATATGTGGGAATTTTCTTTCTTCATTTTTAAAAGGTCTTAAAGACTTGAATAAGCTAACTGAAATGACCCTCTATACTGTTTTCACAGGACTTTTCTTAAAAAAAAAATTAGTAATCACCTTGCTTCCTGAATAGCAATAAATAGCAAGTAATATGGTAAAAAAATTATTTGCGGACAATCAAAATCTGTATTGTTTCTGACAGAAACACATATAAAGCTTCAGTTTTGAAAGCGATGTCGTGACAGATATTGCTAGGTACTCTAGAAGTCTTCTGGCTTATGCCACCCCCTTCTCCCACTCCTCCTCCGCTGACTGTGACATGCAAAATATACAAAAGGAACTGAGGGCACACTCCTCTATCCTGAAGAACTTTGGGGGCTTTCATAAGGATCAAAGGAGTAGAAAAAAAATCAAGTGTATGTGGATTCATTTCTTACAATCTGGCCCAAGAGAAGAACAGATGTTCCTAAGAGATTAACAGGAAAAACACCTCCTCCTATTATTTTTTTTCCTAAATACATAGGAACAATGTTTTGTTCAGACATGACATAAGATCACTACATTTTCCACTTGCAGTCATTTTCATGAGCCGAATTTCTCAACCTTGTTTATAGTTCAAGTGTCTGTTTCTCTAGAAATTACTTCCTTTTTCATTGTACTCAGAGGGAAAAAAAAAAATCACAATAACTGAACAGGTGAATTTGTGAAGTCTAATTTCCAATAATACTGCTTTCAAATATAAAGGTTGTAAATTCCCTTATAAAATATTTTTTTTTTTGTGAAAGTTAACAGTACCAAGGTTTATTCTTGATTCTGCTTCCTTCATTGAGTGTTATGAGTAAGTGTTAAGTATTTCTTTTGATTTTAGGATGTAAAATGAGGATCACAATTAGAATCTATTTCACTGGAGCTATAATGCTTTGTATATTGTCTGCAACATATAAAGGGATATAGTACCTGTTAATATAACCAAGTTAAAATGTTATCTTGATTTACAGAAGTGGCAGAAACAGAATGACCTCTTGAGAAATTAACTCTTTAGTCAGAGAAAAGGAAAATGACAATATAAGCTTCCAAATTCCCTTTTCCCAATGTTAATTTGTTTTACCTTCTACTAAAGCTGCAAAGAATGGTAGACAGCAATGGCTGTAGCTCTGTTTTAGGGATAATTCTGTAGTGGAATACCATGACTTTGTCTTAAGGATTGAAGCACAGCAGGACACTGTAACAACTGCAGGATAAAAACAATCTCAACAAATGAAATGATATCTCAACAGTTAAACTGAGAAGTTTTGGATGCACAATTTTTAGGTTCAATATAGAAGCTGATCTGAGTAATATGCAGCTCAAAAGTTTGCTTATTTTCCACTTGCTCTGTACTATCACAACTGGCTCTACATCTCTTCACAGGTCTTGCCTTCAGAGTTTTTTAGAACCCAAAATGAGTGAATCAGGACTTCCCAGTGACAGCTATGCAGATGAGGTGTGATCTAATGCCTCATCACCTGTTGAGGGAATAGAGAGCTGCCTTTCACTAAACTTCAGTCATGTGGAATTTGTTTTGTCAGACTTGCTCCTTGGGAATATGCCATCACTATAGTCCTCCTTCTGGAGAAGGAACAACACAGCTTGAGGACCAGAAGTGAACTCTCTGTAAAACATAATCTAACTCTGTGACCAAATTCTAGCAATAACACAAACCCAAAAGCTATTGTATTTATCTGGTAATGGTTATGAAGGTTAGCTGTATACAAACCCTGTCATATAAATTATTAAATATATCCTTTCAAATTCTATATATAGCATGCACACAAAAACAGCAGCTCTGATCTTAAACCTATCCTCAATTCCAAAATTCAAGCAATGAGTACTCTTATTCCAAAGAAAGGAAATACTTTTTTCTGTATGACTTTGTCTTTTACATATTTCTATCCTTCATGCAATTTGCTAGTACTTCAGATCACCAAAGAAGGGCAGCTGGCCAGCTATGAGTAAGAGGTGAAACCACACATTTATTGACTCCAGCATCTGGAAAGCACACAGACACACCACTGGCAGAATCTTAAGCAATTCCATTGTATGCTTTTACTCTTATAAGAATAAAATTAGGAGACTCACTTCTATAGGCTATTATTGCAAGACAGGTTACTACACGAGGTAGCATCTCTCAAATATGTAAGAGTCTACATACTGTTTTATAAACTTCCCTGATTAAAACAAGCCCAGTCACTTCTTCTAGTGATATATAATACTTCAAACATAATTATTATGGAGCTTTGTGACTTAAAAGTAATTTATATAGAAGAATCCATACCTCACTGAATAAACTTCCATTCACATAAGAAATCCAGAGCTTCCAAAAGTTGGGCAGCTGACTTACAACAAGTTTTGTCAACTTTTCAACAAATACAACCTGCTGAGGAGCTTTGTATCGCCAAGCTAAAAGGGGGAGAGGGGATGGAAAAAAACAAAATTAAAAACTTTTAAATTAATAATAAAAAGTGTATGAATAGCTTGCTACAACTGCTTTGTATTACACAAGTGATATATAGTGTATATATAAAAAGCTTCAGGTAGAAGTGGAAAAATATAAGGCTCAGTTCATATTTGTGTGCACATTTGGTACATGTGCAAGCTCTTTCTTCATTTCTCATATGCTTAGGTGGCAACATTATGACACTATATAAAGAATAGGTTCCTTTGTAGGGGTATCTAATGCAATCCATTCAGCTTGTCTTCCAACTGCTCTAAAAGGTCAGGTAACATGAAAGCAATCAAAACATTAGACATTTCAAATGATGAGCTGGTGATGCTGAAGAAACAGGGCTGGTAGGATATGCTTGTGATTCAGCCAAACAATAGCAACTAGAAGATGTGCTTTATTTAAGGCTCAGAAGTTCCCATTGTGGTATGAGGCAATGTGCCAACCTCTCATCTTCATTGCCATTTGTCTGGTAAAATCTTTTCTCTGAAAAACGGGGGATTTCAACTTTTTTTTTCACTTTTTTTTTTTTTTTTAAACTCAATAAACATATCACTAAGCACATATGGAGATTCTTGGATGAAGAACACAATCATGATACATAATACTGCAGCATCTCTCACTTTGAAAGCCTAAGAACACACCTGGCACACCAGCTATTAAAACACATCAGAAAAATAGCTTATATTTTGGTAGCAGATCATTTTTTTCCATTACTTATCAAATGGGGCAAAGGGAGGGTTGTTGGAGGGGAAGGTAAGGAGAAAGTTGAAAAGGAGCAGAAGAAAGGTGCTGATTAATACAGCAAACAAAGCAAACTGTGAAATACTGTTCAATAACCATCTGCCTTCTCCACTGAAACTGGAGGTTTTAACAAAAAAGCATATACAAATAATAGTGATAAGAGACTTCTATTTAAGCTCATGAATTAAGAGTTCAGTTTGAAATGCTGGGAAAAATCAGACAGAATTTTTAGGAAAAAAAAACTATGGTCTTTTATAAATGATAAAATTAAACCCATGATATTATTATATGTAACTGTGAAAATGCAGAAAAATGTTGAGTCAAACTGCACTTTGTCTTTAATCTGTTAGGCAATATTGCCTATACAGAACATAAATTCTCCATTTAGGCAAAAATAGTTGCCTTGCAGCAGATTAGGTATCTAGTGTGCTTCACCAGAACCTCACTATTTTATTGTGTTAGTAGCCAGTCTTGAATCTCCATGATTTTATCAGCATGATGCTACCAGTATCATCCATTTGTTGATGTGCAGGTCAATTATTGGTCCATTTCTTTAGTGGGCAAATCAATATCTGCACTACTACAAAAATGTTCTTTTTCCTCATGGCCAAAAAGTTTAGGGACTCTGGATTAGTATTTGAAAACCCAAAAACTCACAATGGGAGCTCAAAATTTGGAAAGAGACTGACATAACTTAAGCCTCTCTGCTGATGGTGATGGATCTGTTAAGGAGGCATGAAAACTCCATGAAAGTTCAACCAGCAAAGCTCATAGTGTGGGCACAGATAGGATATCAAAGCACTACTTTTGCCAGTTTGCTTTAGGACTGTCAGAGAACTGATCTAGACCCAGTAGCAGAAAAAACTCCTCTTACTAACATGGGCTGTGACTACGCCAGAAAGCTGTGCCAAGACTGCTAGAGCAACAGAGACTCTGTAACACCAACAAACCCCCAAGTTCTAACACTAAGATTTCAGCTCCTTTGAGAGACCATCTCCACTTTGCCAAAAGCCCCAGCACTAACCCAAGGTTATACCAGGGATGTCTGTTACTAACTGTAAACATGCTAAGATACACAGAAATTGCCTTAGTCAGGGTCTGCAGGCAATAGATATTTATGATAAGAAGATACTACACATCATGTCAAAAGGACATTCTGTCTGTAAATTCAAGATATTTTGACTTTTTTTTTTTTTTTAAGAGAAAGCTCCAATCTGTATTAAAGCAGAAATGTTCTTTTATTCTGTTTATTCTATTATAATCTGTGCTATATCATAAAGGCGAAACTAGAGGCATTGTTTTCATATCCTTGTGAAAACTTGGCTCAGGCAAAAGCTGAATGTTACTTGAATACTGCAGTTTTGAATTCAAAGTAATTTTTCAAACAGTGTCATGGACCATCATTGTCAATCACACTGGGGAATTTACGAAAAAGCAAAAAGATGCACAAGCAACTTGAAAATAGAGTACATCATAGCATATTTGGAATGGCAGCTTTTCCACAGGTATCTTAAGTGGTTTGTTTGCTTTGGCTCTCCACCCAGAGAACAAGGATGATAGATCTTTCAACAGTCCCTAAGCATGCAGCGTGAATGTCCACCTAGGCACCAAATGAACTCAGCTCAGAGGCAATTCATTCTAGTTCTAGGGCCTCTGAGGTGGACTGGGCTCCTCAAGTATTACGAACCTCTGATCCTCCAGCCTTCCTTTGAATCTTGATTTAAACTGCTGGCTACAGAACTTGCAAAGCCTCTTAAAGACTTATTTTTTCAAGTTCATAAAAGGTTATAGATCCATAACTAAGACTCTAAAAGCAAAGATAACCGACTGAATTGGAATTGCTTTCCTTTGATGCAACTAGTTATACTGTATTTTGGACGTTGCTTGCTACATTAAGCGTGACACGTGTATTGTTAGTGGATGACATCCAACAACAACCAGCAATTTACCGTTTTGCTTTATAATGCTTGTTAATCAACTTCATGCAAGGCTTTGGGCTGAGGAAGGACAAAGGTAACAGTAATGCAGTAATGTAATTACTTGGTACATGTGTATTTTGAAGAGCCTGTGTAATTTACATTTTGAAATACATTCAGCCTCAAACTGTGATGCAATTTTTTGTCATGCATGTGAAGATACTCTGGGGCAGCACAAGAATGTACAATTTTCATTATTCCTCATTCTATGTTTTTGAAAGACTCCCTTTCTTTTCCTTTTCGCTTAAAAAAAAAATCAGATATTTATAGATGGTTTTTCCAGGAAGTCTGCAGAACTGGGAGAAGAATAACATCAAAGCAGACCAAAGCCAGAAAGTTCTTCATAATAAATGGCTTTCTGCAAAAAAGTACTTTGGTAAGACATGACCTATCCAGTGAAAAACATGTTTTCTCTCTCCTGTGATGTCACCATGGAGAGACTCTTGAGATTAAGCTGTTTGGACAAGGGTGTTGAAGACATTTAGAACACACAAGGACTCAACTGGTTGTGGACACACTGCTCAAGCTTAGTCACACCTTTTGTTTCCCTTTCTGAGTTTACTGAATTGGAGAACAAGGACCAGATACGTGAAGTTACGGAAGAAGCAAATGCAAGGAGAGGTATCTTTGCAAACACACACACTGAATGTGTAACAGCAAAAGATGATAAGACAGTAGATGGTTAGGTATAAAAAAGAAATAATTAAAAAAATCTCATTTTGTATCAAAAAAAAGACTCTTACTACTTGTACTACATTTTAAGAAGCAGATTTCAGCTATGACCTGCTCTTTGCTTGCAAGAGGATTCCTTTAGTAAGCAATGGTAATGCATGGGAATAAGCACTTTTATTTGCTAACAAATCAAAACAAACACACAGAGTGTGGGTTTCTGTTTGGGTTTTTTTACTACACCACACAGTGGACATGGCGAAGTGCAACTTTGTTTTTCCCAAAAAAAACAGATGCCTACCATCATCACGGCCAGACTGAAAGCTGCTGCCCCTTTTCAGTGAAGCAGTTTGACTGAGATGGCCAATTGGTGATGGACGCACATCACTGTCTAGGTCTAACATGGGGCTGTGGAGCACTGTGCTGCCTAGGGAGAAAGGAAGAAAAAAGTTATAATGATTTTGCACATTAATTGACATGAAACTGTATGCTGCATGTGGAATTTTAATGTCACTCAGAAGTGATAAAAGGCTAAAGTTATTAAAAGAAACACACTTAATTTTGCTTATTTAGACTGTTTGTTCATCTATATCAACACTATTCAATAATACCACCAACTACCACTCCTGTAGCAAAACCAAATCCACGAGTGTTATGTGAGAAATATAATTCTTTGATCTATACATCTCTCTGTTTTTACTTTAATTAATTTGTGTGTTCTATTCCTCTTTAGCTGTTTGACCTCTACATAGTTCAGGTAGACAGAATCCATCTATTATGAAGCAGATGAACTAAGCGCACTGTATGCTTGTCCATGGCTGTAAAACACCCCATACTTCTACATATCTACAAATACATTAAATATTTCCCAGTGTATCAGATAATTTTTCTTTGGGTGCCTGTAGGTCCTTATTAGCAAGTCCTAAGCAATGGCCTCGTCTGATGGAGGTGGATACCTGGAGTCTAACATACATTTGGAAAACAACCATATAACAGTGATCAGACTATGCTGATTTTTTTAATGTACTGTAACACTGCCAATATTTCTTTTGAAGTATAAATTGCTGTTTTATGCATTTCCCCTTAAAAATACATTTCTGAAATACTAAAAAAATATTTCAGCATTGGTCAACTGAGATGTTACTGCTAAACTTAAATTAATTGCAATTGATAGAATTATAAAAGAGCCCAAATTGGAAGGGACTTCATATTATGGTCCAATCCTCTGTGAGAAAGGGAGCCTAGATGAGATTATCTAGCATCCTGTCCAGTTGCATCTTGAAAATCTTCAGCAACAGGGATTGTACCACGTCCCTGGGAAGGTTACTTCAGACATGGATTGTTCTCACAGTGAAAATATTTCTTTCTTATACTGAGATGAAAACTCTCCTGGTAATTCACGCTGAATTTTGTCGTGAGAACCTCAGCATTTGAGTTTATATTGCTTGATCTTTTCCATCAATACCTACATTCACTTAAAATAACAAGAAGGCCACACAGTAAGACCACCAGCTGTAAGATTGTAACACAAAGTAAAAAGGATTTAAAGAATATTTATTCTGAATTTATGCTGCTGTCAGAGTAGCATGGCAGTAAAGATATACCTAGCCACTTCAACAGCTGGGGCTTAAGAGAGATATTAAGTACTGTGAAACTTATTGTGAACTTCCAATAGGTGACAGTATTGGGTTTTAGTTCCTTTGGAAAGAAGTTCTTCTTCCCATATTTCTTTAGTGGCTTTTAAAGGGATTTCTTGCAGCTTTTCACTGTAGCACTGTCATAACGAGCTATCGCTTCTTCCATTTATCTTATTACTGCTCATATTATAAGATACCTAAGGAAATAAATCCAATTTGCTACATCTTTCACAATCGTGATGGACACACTGCATTAACTCACTCGGTGAGCACATCTGTGCTCTATTTAGCTTGTGTGATGATTCTGTTCACTATTTAACTTCTACACCACTAATTAAAAACATCTCATCTTTATGACATCTTTAAAATAGGTGCGTTTTCAGCAATATGGAATCCGCTGCAGCGATTTAAGTGTATCATCCACCATCACCATAGATCTACAATGAGTTTGAACAAGAAGTTGGGGACTTTTTCTTCTGAACAAACGAAAAAGACAAAATAATGAGAAAGCAAAACCCAAAAGCTTTCTGAAGTTTTTAAAGTAGGCATGTATGCTACAAGTGCAAATTGTTAATTATGAACATGTAAATATGCAACTATCCATGCAGCAGAGACCTGTGTAAGGCCACACATCATCAGCACTTATAACTGAAGCACCTATGACTTCTAAAATGTATCTTAAATGTTGTAAATTGGCAGTAACTAGCTTATGTGAAAATATTCCAGCGACCTTACTAAATGAAGTAAAACCAAAGCAAATTGATTCCTCTCCACTTTAAAAAAAGTATGCATTCAGTATCTGATAGGGATTCTACCTAGAATAAAAAGAAAATTCTATAGAAGACCCTGAGAAATTTAAAGTGCCTTACATAATTCTTGGGCTTCCATAAGAATGTAATGCAGATTCAACATACCTGTGTTTTATTTGGCCGAATAAAATGTATGCCAAGGAGGACAAATCAGAACTGTACCAGGCATTGCTAGTTAAAACATGTACTACAAAAACCCCCAAGAGTGCAGCAATGCTATTTTCACAAAAACCACAATTAGAAAAAAACATGATACGCCAAAACCCTCTTTGATGTCTTTGCATAGAATTTAGGTTCTCACCTTTCAAACACCTTGTTAATATGAGGAATTTCTTGTAAACAGATGGTCTCTAAAAATGACAGTGCCAATTAAACCTCAGAATTAAGAAAAACAGACACACTTACCAAAACACCTCAATGTGAATTAGTTCAATTAAAACCATTTCCTTGAGGTAGCTGAAAAACTGGAAATTCTGTATTGCTGCTGATACACTAACCCCATGCTGCCCAAATGGTTTATATATTCACCAGTAACAGAAAACACGTAAAGAATACTCTCTTGTTCCACCAGAAAAACCGCATCATCAGTTTGCAGCCGTACCAGGAAAAGAAAGTTTAACATGAACTAATTTCTTAATTGGTTGTCTAGCATTACAAGCAAGTATAACACAGCAGCAGGGAACTACAACAGCTCATACACCCTCAGGACTAATAAACATCTGGACTAGATTAGTGAAGCTGATTTTGCTTTCACCCTACCAGAAGATAGCGCATGAAGACTGCACACTAACACATATATCTTGGAAAGCAGTAAGAGTTAACTTGCAAACAATTTTTCTCCCATCACAACTCATTCCCTGTCTGGAGCCAGCAGCTTAAATTTAGCAGCATAATGTAATACAATGAATTAGTATTAGTATGGACTGTAGACAATAATATTTATAAACCTAAATAAACTATCTAAATAATAATTTACAGCCTATTCATTAATCGATTTGTGTACTGTTTCTACATTCCTAGAACCTGAATATAAGACAGAAACAATCTAAAATTTAAAGAAATTAACTTTTTACTGTGCTAACAGGTTTTAAGATGTTCTATAAACAGCATGAACAACACATTACTGGCAGATCTTTTTTTTTTTTTTTTTAAATATACTGCATCTTTGAAGTTACAGGAGTATTTTTTCCAAAATACAGCATCTACATGGAGCATATCTGCCAGTGACTCCAGTGCCAAGTATATACTTAACCAAGGAAACACAGGAAAAATAAATGTACTGCATTCTCTTCTGCTACCAAACAGTCATGACAAACCAGAAGTATAATTAATTATTATATTTACAACTCTAAAATCACGATAAGATCAAGTAAGACATTTTAAGGATCTTAACAGTGCTTTATTTTTTTAAAGAAGATTTTACTGGGTTTCAACTTTTTGTGCAGAGATATTTTAAAGCTCTGTAGAATGAAATAAAAGCATTCAGATTCTGTGTGAGATATAAATAGTTGAACAGTTTTGTGAGACCTCAACTGTTGTTGTGCAGTAAGATTTCACTAAAATAAGGATCTAAAAAAAAAAAAAAAAGCACAATGCTTTTTGAGGTACTTTATTTAATTTGTGCTTTCGCTTTCTAGAAACCAAAAGCCACCTGCGCTGAGACTTAACTGCAGGTTTACTCTACGTTTATCAATACTACAGGGTATTTAAGTGCCTACGGTACTTATGGCTCATGTACCCTACCTCGATCCCACTTCTTGAGCTGTTACCTGCACGCAGCATGTTGCAGCCTCAGCGAAAAAGACAACTAACAGTTTCCCTAAAATGGATTTTTTCCATGACCTAAAAACCAGTCAACTATCTCCATCTTTAAAAGCAGCTTTCTTATTTCAAAACTATTACAGAACTCCATGTAAAAACTGCTTTGTGTGATACCCATTGCTCCACAGCTCTGCTTGGTTTCCCTCCCCAAGCAGTCCGACAGGCAGAGGTTAATCGTGGGAGTCACACATCTTTCGCCTCCCTTCTGCAACCCAGCCTCAGCTACTCTGCAATTCTGCTCTCCAAGCCGCGCTTCTGTGACATTCAGCTAAAGCTTTTTACAAAAGTTACTGGTTGATCAGGGGAAAACACAGGGCCAGTGCTTTATGCAGTCACAAAGAAAAATGTTAACAAGTGACCAATCTCAGGCTGAGTGGTTTTTCAGCACGATTTTCCACGGTAAGTCAAACTTCATTCATTACACAGACTTTATCCTATACAGATTAAAGTTAAAAAAAACAGAAAAGACTCTACAGATGTACAGCCAGGTGAATACAGTTACTGTATTCTTGCATCCATTATGCATTTTACAGTGAATTTTCTCACAGGCTACAATAGTGAGGGAAGGCTGATGATCTACAGCCTCCGGACTCTCTGAAGGGCGGCAGACTTCCTTACCACCCTTAAACACCTTTGAACATTTTTTCCTGTGCACAGCGGGCCCTTGTCCTGTGCTACAGCCTGACCACCCACTGTTGCTTGTTGACCAAACATACAGTGCCTGGAGCCTGCACTGACACAACCAGGATAAGATTCCTTTCAAGGACACCGCATTGAGAATTTCAATTTGTCTAGGCAAGAAATTAGGCAAGCAGGAGAAATTACTGAAAAATTAACCTGCTTCACAGATGAATGACTGCATTTTATTCTTCTTCTGGAATACTTTTTCTTGCTAACATTACACTTACCAGGCATCTGACATTTTTAAATGATTGAGAAGAAAATGGATTGTATTTCTAGCAAAGAGATGAGTGCAGGAGATAAAAATTGCTGCACTTTATGGAAAAAATCTTTTTGGATTATATGCAAAATTGAATGCTTTTTAAAATCTTAAGGCTCGTCTTCATTATACTAAATCCTATTTTTCAGTTTACCACAAAAAGGGTAATTGGGCCTATTATTTCTAGTGGTGTTCTAAGTATTTCACAGCCCACGGGTAAGCCTTATGTCAGTCCTGCCGGCCAAAAAATACTGAAACAAGAGCCAAACACTTCAAGTTCAGCACACAAATAAAAATGACATCATTTTACTAGCACTAGCTCCAGTGGACACTAAGATCACCAGCAACTTTGAAAACAACCTGCTTTTACTTAATTGCCCAAATAAGGACTTAAAAGACGAAAGCAGACACCAAGGTAAAATTCTGGCCACAGAAGAGTTTCACTTTATCTTCACTTGTACCAATATTTTCAATTCTGATTTCAAACTACCTGTGCTGCTTTTTAATGACAATATTTACTGTCTTTATAATATGTTAAATATTATTTAAAGGGTTATATATCTGAACACATCAGATGCTACTAAAAATTCTAAATAACAGCAAAGTTACAGATACAGGTGGTCAAAGAGGAAAACAAACCCAGTGCCAAATTTTGTACTGATTTTAATTTTTTTAAAATTTTTAATTAGTAACCCATTAAGGGTTTGCTTGACATCTGCTGTCAAAAGGGTATTTCTGCTTTGGACAGGGGATGTGGTTTAGACATGAAATGGCTCCCAGCTGCAAGAAGTCTTCTTCCAGATGTACAGTAAGCAAAGGCAATGGAAGAGAACCAGCTGCTAGGATAACAAATTGAAAAGGCCCTTTTGACACAAGCCTTGCTGGCCTGTCTGATCTAACAAAGATGGATCATTCATTGCAAGGTGAATAGAATCTCAGTGTGGCACAGAAGAAAGAGCAAGCATCCATCTCTCTCTTTCACACTATGTACATCTGCCATTACTCTGGCACAGAAAAACCCTGTACAGTTTTTTGCAATATCTGGAGAGCTGTGCATCATACTCTGTGTGCTGCAAAAACTGCATTTTTTTTTTTCCCACAGCAGTAAGGACTACAACAAAAATCACAATGACCAAACTAGTACACTCTGGTTTTGAGAACCGTCTCCATGTTGGGAATTTTATTAGGTTGTAATATTACATATTTTACAACCCAAAGGGCAGCAGAATGATCACACTACAACTAAGTTAGTGCTTCCGTTTACAATTTTAAAGGATACTGCAAATAAGCTACCTGTTAATAATGTTACAGAGTATCTCAGAAAGACCTGTTAAGAAATGAAGAGTTTTTCAGTCAGTTGGACAGTAAATGAATTAGAGTCCCTATCCATTTTAGCTCAAAGGATCACGAAACCTACTAAGCCACTATTAAAGTCTAAGCAAATAACCACTGGCCACACAGAAAACAGTCTTAATCTCCATAGCTTCACTCACTGATACTCCTGTTAAGAATCACATTGCTTAACTCATTTTGGCTATCTGCCCAGTGCCCCAGGCAAATTTTAAACTAAACCTTATTTGTTTACATTTATTTTCATGTCATTTTACGTCATTATATTCCCCCATGTTTCCTGTACTCCAACAAGTCTGGGAAGCACAAACCATAGTGGAAAACTACAATTATGCCCTAATAATAGTGGAATTACTAAGTAAAGTTAAAAATCACAAATATGTAACATCTTAATTAAGGGAAACCATTTATTTTCCAGGTGACAGGTTTGAAAGTCCCCAGATTTGTACAAATCATAAGATCAAAGTTCAGAAGAAGCAATTCAGACTTTAGCCAATACAAGGCATAAAACACCAGCACAATTCCGTTTATCATTAAATTATCTCTTGCTAGAGATTTAAGAAATACTATTTTGAGCAAGCATATTTCTCTTCCTTGTTAAGCTTTACTTTCCTACCCTTCAAAAATGCTTTTTCTTGTCTATTACATCTCATGCATCTCCCTCTCCATAACATATCTACATACTAAGTAACAGCAGCAAACTGGCTTTACCTACTTCAGGTCCTTCCAGTGGGCAGCAATAGTAGGGTGCAACTAGGTTCATAAAATGAACCCATCAGTACTTCATAACCATATAAAAAAAAAGGTTTCACAAAACAATAAGAGAGAGTAAATGCCTATTCCATTAGTAAGGCAGATAAACATTACACAGCAAACATAAAAAGTTAAGAAATATGTGTTTTTACAAACATTACTATGTCAGCAGAGCTAGAGGTCCAGCCAGTTGCATGGGGGTGCTGTACTTAAAACTGCACCTTTAATGGAAGAATCTGACCATTAGAGAAGCTGGAGAACGGCTCCTTATACTTCAGAATACTTAAGAGCAGGAGAATTTTGGTCTGCTGTCATATATGCATATTCACTCACTCCTTAAAACACGTGGGCTTAGATTCCAACAGTTTCACGTAACATGGTCATCATCTGCCTGCATTTTTTTTACCTCACAAAAAGCCATTCTATAATTCTGTGGTATAACAGAGCAAGACGTAGGCTAAAGGCAATGCTGTGTGAGCAACATCAGCCAAATCTGATCACAATGCAACATTAATCTACATAATTGAACACTAATCAGCAACCCAGTAGAGTTGTTTATGATTCAGGGGAAACAGTACACTAATACACACTGATATTCCTCAATGGAAATATAATAAAAAATGCTGCTGTAAAGTACGTAATACATGGGACTTGAGAAAATTCCCCATCCTACTTGTAC
The DNA here is from genome assembly GCF_020740795.1 of Apus apus. Taxonomy (NCBI): domain Eukaryota; kingdom Metazoa; phylum Chordata; class Aves; order Apodiformes; family Apodidae; genus Apus; species Apus apus. Next base: position 70,582,531 of record NC_067283.1, read on the forward strand.
CTGTTGAAATATATGCAACCAATTAGCTAATGATTAGATTACAGCATCTTTTACGATTAGTAATTGCCTATTAAAAGCAAAGGAAACATCCAATTGAATAATTTGCTGTTGGCAGTTGTCAGCCTTTAGGTCACACTGCCAAATAATCCTACAAAGTTTAGCACAGCTTGATGTACCTTCCAGTTTTTGGAAATAATATTAACACAAGTTGGATTAACTGAAAACAGACAGTATTTGAAACCCACAGAGGAGATAGAAAAGAAGATTTACTTCATGTCAATATTGGGGATTTCTCCTGGTTGCCTTTACCAGTGGCCAGGATGAAATGATACGTCATTAAATCTCTTAAAGAAGACAGGAGATATCTATATAAGAAAATTAAATTATTTCAACTGTAGTGACTAAAGGGTGAACCTCCTACTAGTATGGAGACATCTGGAGCAATTTTGTCCCACTAAGACTTCACCATTGGCTTGTCATACCAGTGACTGAATCTGAAGTAAGTCCTCAAAATTCACCTAGGTTTGGGTTTTAGCTTGTTTAGCAAGTAATTGCAATGTTAATCTTCCCTTCCTGAATACATCATGTCCAGCAAAAAAATTATTTGATAATGTTTACTGTTTGACAATCAGCTACAAAAATCCTGTTCAGAATTTTCAATACCTATAAGCACACATATCTTTGAGGAGCAACAGTGGCAGAGACAAAGACAGAATACAACTAAGTATTATTATCTCTCTTAATATAATGTTGTCTAAACATCTTATTTGTCCAACTCGCAGGTCTGTGCCTGAACAGTCTAATCTGAATTTTGAACAAAGAACAAGAGAACACTGCATTGTAATTCACTGCATATCAAGAAATTACCCACTATTCCACTATGCCCCAATGCCCTGCATATCCATATATTAGCAGCATATCTTGTGACAAAGAAATCAAACTGGCAGATTCAGACAACAATCCAAACTTCATGTGACCTCAAAGAAGTACTTTGAGAAGACAGTAAACTTCAGATGAATGATTGAAATTTAATGCTTTTCCCATGTAAAGAACTTAAAAGTTATAATTTAAACAAAAAGAAAGCTCCAACTGCTGTTTTGTTTTTAAAATAAAGAAAAAAATGCAAGTCAGTATTCAACTTTGAAAAAAGCTATCAAAATTGATGGGAAAAAACCCAAATATCATTTGTACATTAAAACTTGTCAAATAAAAGGCAATGCCAAATTCCTAAGTGTCAAATATATAAAACAAAAATATATCCTTGCCTTTTTGTTCTTTGACATAGCTCTCCTTACAGTTGTGCATGAGCTGCAGAATCCACTGATGTTGAGCACCAATGCACTGCCAAGCAGGGTCCCCAGGCGCATGAAGATCAGAAAGATATCTGTAAAACCCAGTCCAAAAATCACAGCTCTGACTTGACACACTGGAGGCCTCATTAAAACAGACCAAAGATGTACTAAGAATTTTTTTTTTTCTTCACATAATTAAAAAAATTCAAGAATAGCTGTAAAGATACAGTGATACCTAATACAAACACAAGCTTTGCATTCGCCCTTTCTAATTTAGTGATGCAAAATTCCATTAAAAAAACTTGTAGAAATAAACAAAACCATATATATTTAATATCACATAATTGTATATATTTCCAGTTCTGCCTCTAGTAAAGTACTTGGGAAACCAAGCTCTTTATCTGCCAAGGCTGCAGTTCAGTATGTCATGTTTCACTTGGATTCAGTGATGACATCTGAAGCACATAAAATATGGTATTTTTCTTCCCACTTTGTATGTCCTGATTGTATCATCATGTAACCTTAACAAGTAAGTACAGAATTAATTCATTTTTGGCAGCTCATTAATTTTAGCATACATATGCACAAATAAATGTAAACCAAGCTCCTGGTTGTTTTGGTTTTAGGTTTTGTTGTTGTTATGTTGTTTTTTTTTTTGCATTAGGATCTGTGCACACAGTCTGAAAAAATTAGGAGGGAGGAAGCTGGGGGGAGAGATAATGCAGAGGATCTGGACTTCTAATATGCAGAAGCAAAATACCCTTTGTCTTTGGGGAGAGAGGAGTATTAGAAGCCCACTGCTGTGATTTCAAAGAGAACACAGAAGTAATACAGTCTAACATATGGCATTCAAGACGATCTGCCAACAGTACTTTCAAGAGAATTTTCAAAAACTGCTGCTCTGCTATTTAATACACTCCATTATATTTCACATTAATGAGATTTGGGACAGATTAAAAAATTCAAGATGCTCAAGGTGCACTACAGTGACAGATTACATTAAGCAGTGCAGGGAATGTTTAAATCCTTCACAAAAGCTGTATTACTAAAATAATACCTAATGTTAATCAGAACTGTGTTGGAAAATTCTGTCTTCTCTGCGAACTGTCTGCAGTACTTGAATAAAAAATAAAATGTCAAAGTAGAATTTGTTGGATGGATAGGAACATTACACAACCAATCATTTTGACAGGGTGACATTTCTGAATTATGAGCTTAAGTCCTTCCTCAGTGTTAAAGGGACTTTAGTCTTCGCTTAGACACAAAATAAAAAAAACTACCACTGACCTTAAAATACATCTACTTGGCTGTTAAGTAATATGGTAAACTGTTTCTGAACAGTAGAAAATAGTTATCACTGTAAATACCATAATAAAACGAGAGGAAAATACTAACTGAAGCCTAACTGTACAGTTAAACACTGAATATCTGAAGGGGAAAACCACAGTATTTCAAGTCTTGCTCAGCCTTAGACATTAGAGACAGCCAAACCAAAAATATGGAGGATGAAAAAACCTCAAAAATAGCTGGGTTTATGCAAATAATTTTACAATTAACATTGTGTTAATTTCCTTTTAGCATGGCTCCAGAAAATTTACAGTAGTATAACCACATTGGCACATCTAGAGTAGTGCAACTCATTTAATTACTTTGTATGCTGGGATTCTGTTAATTCATTAGAACTCAATTATTCCACATTTATCCCATTCCTGCTCTCCTTCATTACAGTGTAACACAGATGGAATACATTTGGCAGTTACATTAACACAGTCTGCTGTAACATAGGCTGGAATATTTTTTAAGATTCAATACTTCAAGGTAACAGGCTAGAAAAAACAAAACAAAAAACCCACAGAAACAAACACACCCCAGAATTAAACACACATAAAACTCTGATTCTTCCAAAGAATTCTTAGAAAAGGCCTTAAGACTTGGTTTAGATAAAGAAGCTGCTCTTTTAAGTTTTTGAGACTGACATAAAAAGGAAACAGTGTTTCTTTCTGTGTCTCTACTTCAGAGACACAAAACTCTTAAGTACTCACCCTAAGATGCAATTCCAATAAATAAGCAATATTTATATAGCACCCAAAAGAATGAGAAACACTCTACATAAATGTACACTGGTTATTGTCCTCAAACCAACATAAGGTAAAGGGACTTAGGATGCCAATACGGCACTTCACCATGTGTGACCAGGCCTGGTGAATATACAAAATATTGAAGACCTTGTGCAGGTGTCAGAATTTTAGAAACACAGTACATTTGGTCTACAGTTTTAAGATAAGTGGAAAAAAACCCACTAAGAATGTCAAAACACACTGGGAGCCCTAGTGACATCAAAAACTCAAAAGCTTTCCAGGTAAAGCCATCAAATGTTCCAGAGAACTCTAAAGTTCTCAAGGACTGTAAAGCAGGTTAAGGCCTGCTAGCAGAGAAGGTCCAGCCAACTCACGTCAGTATGCCTGTAACAGACTGCAACGTCAGCTTTGTGAATGACAGAAAATCTAGGAATCTCAATGAAAACTGGGGAACTGGTTCACAAAATACAGAGCAATTTCATTATTTACATCAAGTAATAAAAGAGACAAAACCAAATCTAAATCACAGTCTGGATTAAAGCCTTTCTATTATCTGACTTGGGAGGACTCCATTACAATACCAAGTCAAGCTGAGGTGTAAGACAAATGAATAAGGGATCTATTATGAGATCTGTAATGTACAGGCACTTATTTCAGCTATAGCTTGCAACACTATGATTTAGAGGAAGCAACAGAACCTAAACATGCCTAGAGATTTTAAAAAATTAAATTCAATCTCAATTATCCTTCATTAAATTGTTCTCAATCAAGAACCGTTTTTCAATCATTCAATAAACAATCAAGAATCAATCCTTTATATAGGATTCTTTATAGATAACCATTCTTTATATAGCCATTAAATCTCAAAATACTCTAATTACAGCTTTAAAATTAGTCTTTAAACCATAGTAAAACAGTCACTACCCTATTAAGAAACATCTAAATACACATGTAACACTGTATATCTGATGAAGACACTAGTCAAATAATTACCTTATATAACGTTTCTGATCATGCAATGTTGATGGAGTCTCAAGCAGCTTATCTAACAGAAGTTCTCTTAAAGATTCAATTCTGGTTTCAACTTCAGCATAATCTAGGAGTAAGGAGAGGAAATAAATCCAATGTGTGCCTTCAGCAGTGGTAGGAACTGAAAATTATGTTATTTTCTAGGACATCAGACGCTCCTGGAGCTAATCTGGAAATCCATATAACTCATTTTATAAAAAGCCACATCTGAAAATTTTGTATATGACAGTTGTACAAAAACAGAAAATTGGACTTTGTAGTCTTTCCAACAATATGCCAGTGAGAGATACTCAAAGTCCCATTTTAATTGTTGTAATTGTTTTTTATGTCCAGTAATACCAAGCCTTAATAAATAAATAGTCTGCGATTTAACGTTTTATATTTCACGTAATACAGACCTCACCCAGAAAACTTGCCAGAAATACCGCTTAGAGTAATTGTTTCCTATAAATCCATATTTTTTATGGATTAAAACCCACATAAATCTCACACAAAGCTCTTTAGACTACTATGTGCTTTTTACCCTTTAAGTTAGGAAAAAAAAAACAACCCAAGAAAAACCCCAGCAAGTAACAGAACCCATATCTTACATTTTTTGAATACTTGAACCTCTGTCTTTCCAAAGAGGGACTTGGCTTTTTCATAGTCATTAATAACCACATCATAATCGCCCTTAAAAAAAAAAAGAACAAAAAAATAAAACCCATTTATATTCAACAAAAAAAAAGCTAACAGACTAATTGCAGCAAAAAGAAAAGTATTTTTAAGGGTTATACCTTCTGGATATTTCTTTCAATATTCAAGGGAAGGTTGAAGAGAAATTTAAAACGCTGAAGAACGTTAAGCGCGTTTCTTGTTGAATCAGCTTTGTCCTTGCGACCCAGCACTTCTTGGAATAAGGTATCTGCTGTGTTACTGGCTCCTATTTTAAAAAGGGATGACAATAAAAAGTAGAGTAAGCAGTCAGTTCAAATGACATACAGATTTTCCTCATTTTAATGAGTCATTCAAGTTTTTTTAGAGCAAATGAGTAGTTATTGCTCAGTCTTTATACTTTTTTCTTCAACTGTGTTAACATTTTACAATTGATGAAATACAATTTCAAATGAACCACTTAGCATTTTAATGTGGTAAGACCCCTGTGCAATTAAAAACAATCACTCTTTCCTATTTCAAATGCTTAACTTTGCTGCAGATACTTCATAGTTTGCTTTGGCTCCAGATCTACATTTTACAACTAAAATATGCATCTCAGGATATGAAAAAAGTCCTAGAAAGTTTTCTTTTTAGAAAAGGGTAATTTCATCATGTTAATTATTGTAATGGCTTTAAGAGTTATCCCTGGGTTTTGAAAACATTTTTTTTTCGTTTTTTCAAATTAAGTAATAAAACTTAATAACTGTATTTTATTCTTAAGTGAGTCACTTAAAAGTACCAATGATTAAATCAAAGACAATGGCATGACTGAACAAAGTCTAACTAAGCTGGTCACTAGAACAGAATGAACACAAATAGTCTTCACATTGCATTAAAAATCTTACTGGCTTCACTGCATACAGAATCTGGCCTTGGTTGACAATTTAATGCAACTAAGTTTCTATACTATCTGGAAATATTAAAGAATTAAATATAGCCTTAAAACCTTTTCTATCCAGACTAAAAAGCATTCTATTTTGTAATAAGGATAATTTCCTAACACAGAATGATATAATTTCATTTCTAGTAGGGAAAATTTACATTGGATATGAATATTTGCATTTTTCAACCCATTACTTAAGTAACTAAAAAAAAATTAAAAAAAAGAGTGGAACTTTTTCAGTCTTTTTGATCGTTGCGTGTAGAAGTTTCTACATTATCTGGTCTAGTGACTATACTTTAAGCAAAGATGAAAAAAAAAAATTACATCAGTCTCGCTGGGTGGCTTGCATGCCATTTTCTCTAGTCAACACTGTGGGTGGCCTGCTCATGTTAAAAGTAGTCTTTGTAAAATAATTGTTGTATCTAAATAATGTTTAAACTTTGTTGAAATTTTGAAGCCTTGATGTAAAAAAAGTTTTGTCAGGATAGCTATTTCTACTGCATACTATTTAGCACAGAATACTTTAATCCATTAAGGAGAAATATACAATGAAAGCAACTAGCTGGACATTTAAATACAGACCACTGATACAGTATGAATTTTCTCCTGAGGTTATAATAAATGCTTGTTTTGTAAATCCTCCTAGTAAGTTACATTTGTTTTGTTTTAATTCATATGTTTCTAGTCCATTCTTTTAACAGCCAAGAAACAATGTTCTGTATCTGGGAATTAAAGTTATATTCACAAAGCGTATTTTTTTAATTCAATACAAATGTTTTTAAAAGGTAATTGACAATGGCAGGAATAGCACAGTGATTTCCATCTTTAGTTTAAAACTACATGACTTCATCTCTTTAGAAATGCTGTAGAAATCCTCAGTTCAAGTAAATTATATGACTTTTTCCTGTGGGCACTTTTTCTGTTTTACACAGAAATTGAAATATATCTAATTGATTATTAGTGTCTTCATGAAACTCAAAACTTCATGCAAAACAAGTCTGTCTTTTTAGACTAAAAAACGTATTGCTAGTTTCTTCCTTCCTCATGCCTCCAAATCCTTTCCTAGAGTAACAATTCTTATCTCTTGATTATTGATAATAATCTAAACTTAAATAATGAAGTAAATGGATAAAGATTCAGATCCTATATTCACTATGTTCTCTAAATAGATGATTCATCTACTGTGTGCAACTTTTTTTACTTCAAATAAAAGCTCTAGTTATCCAACAGTTGTCTTTCATAGAGTCTAATAAGAACACCACATAATGCAATTTAATTGACCTCCCTTAAGATATGGAGAACATCCTTATTCTTAGGAATTTGAAATCAAGCTCACAACATCATTGTCTCTCAAAATATTCACCTACAGTCCATAAAATGTAAAATTCAACTACAGATTTGAAGCCAATTTTGAAAGTGGGCCCTGCTACTCATGGATCATGGAAGCTCTTCAATAGTCAGACAAGAAAAAAAGCTTTGATCCTAAACCACTTTGCATAATATTATTTACTCTCCTTAAATCCTTGTATTCCTACTTCCCTGCCTCCCCACCATCATGACTTGCAAAGCATCAGGAGGAAAAGCAGCCAATTCTTTTCACAGCAGAGCCAAACTTAATACCACTCTGAAGTGCCTTGGCACAAATTCCTCTACAGATCCAGCATGAAAAAGAGAGTCTGCATTATCTGCATATAGATTTCAGCCACCATTTGTCATATGACACATTAATTAGATATTATAGGTAGATTTATCTCATATTAGCATATGTAGGAAAATGTCACAGACCTAAATTTTTGCGTTTTTATTTAAAATCCATCACACAATTTTGTCAAAGGGAAAGTGTTTTCCAAGGAATCTGCGCTTGGTGCATGACATGGCATAAATACAGAGCACTGAGGACTGCAGTAGCTCATTTCAGTGACTGCTTTTTTTCTCCTACCCTGTATGTATCAAACATTCTGCACACATAGACACACACTACAGTCTTCATATAGCAAGTTTTGGGTGGGTCGTTTTTTTGGTCATTTTACTATTTTGCTGTTTCAGCACTCCAAGCAACAATATGGAGGAATAACAATGTTCATACTACACCTTTACTGTGAGATTTAATGACTTTCTACCAAAAAGAGCTAGAGCTGTTCACAAAACTTATTGTTTTCTTTGTGCTCCCCATATACACATACATACAGTCACTGCTTTCTTCATACAAGTGAAGAAAAACAGTGAACTTCCATGCCACTATCTTGATTTCATAAAACGCACTGAGACTCTCCCAACACTGAGTCAGCTATCTGCATGTCATTCCTGCTTATTGACACAGCACTAAGGGAAACATCCCTTCCTCTGTGAAAAAAATCACAATGAAACAAAGTAAAATTATCTTGGCAGAAATCCCAGAATTAAAAAAGTAACTTTTTTGATCTGATGAAACACATACCAACTGCAGCAAATTCAAGCCATCTCTCAATGCAATCTTACAGCTAATAGAAAGAAACAAAAAAAGAAAGTACTGACAGCTTTTCAAACTTTCTAAAAAGAATGATAATTCAAAGTAGTCTAAGTGGCAGCACATTAAGTGAGGATTCTGTTAATAGGCCTCTTTAGTACAGTTTGTATTTGTTTCTTTCCTCTTCTGCTCAAAATTCTTACAATCCTAGTATTTAGCTTTGCTCATCCTTCTATCGTTTTGCCTACCCAACCATATAAATCCTGTTTTCTTTGTACACTTAAAATTGAGATGCCACCAGAATTCAATTAAAGTGCTTTAGAACACCTTCATTTTGAATTTTTTTCTCTTTGTTATGAACACCACTGAAAGTCTCGGCAAAAACTGCCACTTATTTCAAAAGGTGTCCTATCACACCCTAAAATCATTAGGGTCAAACAGGAAAAGGCAAGAGAGACTGTACTGCTTTCTACTTTCTACCATATTCCTAGGAATATATAAAAGCTTTTTAGAAAGTTCAAAGTCCATAAACAGTTGCTGCTGGAAGGACAAAACTTACTGTTCAGTACATTCTCCAGTTTTTGCGTCATGGATCCTTCTACTTTTTCCGTTCCATCCGCTTCCAGTTTTTGATGGATTGCTGGAATAAAGTGTATCTAGTTAAAATACAGAACATTTTAATAGGTAGGAATACATTACATCAAAGTGACACTTTAAACATTTTTAAAATTAAAGTGTTATTTTTCTTGTTAAAAATAAAAAATACAAACATGCTGCATGGCAGCAGAGTCTAGTGGAGGGAAAGGCTTAGAGCCAGACATTGCAGAATTTTAACCACTACTTTGAAAAGGCTTCCTGTACCTTCTTGAACAAGACAGTAATTTAATTCAGTGTTCTGAAAAGTAGGTATCTTTTAAGCACAAAATACTTTTGCTATGTAAGGCAAAGTTTTTACACTGACCTCACCAAAAAGGAATTACCAATAATTAAAGGGTAGAGAGAGAGTCATAAGGAATTGGATGACCCCAAAATCAAGTGCTAGAACACTCTCCCCACCAGCTGTTTTCATCTATAAAAATGCACTCTCAATCTTAATAGTATCTTGTAGCAACACCTTGCATTAACCAGTACACAGAAGCATCATGATCCTTCTGTTCAAAACAACATTAAAACAAACTCCCTCCCATTTTCATTTTTTTTTTTTTAATGTTATTTTTTTTGCTGTCCTAAAATGTCAAAAAAACCAATTCTTGTTTCAATGTTAGAATCACAGAACCATTAAGGTTGGATAAAACCCTTGGGATCACTGAGTCCAACCATCATCCCTACTCTACAAAGTTCTCCCCTAAACCATCTCCACCAACATCACATCCAAACAACCCTTCAACACATCCAGGGATGGTGACTCAACCACCTCCCTGGGCAGCCTATTCCAGTGTCTGACCACTCTTTCTGTGAAAACATTTTTCCTAATGTCCAGTCTAAACCTCCCCTGTTGCAGCTTGAAGCCATTCCCTCTTGTTCTGTCGCTAATTACCTGTGAGAAGAGACCAGCACCAACCTCTCTACAATGTCCTTTCAGGAAGTTGTAGAGACTGATGAGGTCTCCCGTCAGCCTCCTCTTTCTCAAACTAAACACTCCCAGCTCCTTCAGGTGTTCTTCATAAGATTTATTCTCTAGGCCCTTCACCAGCTTTGTTGCCCTCCTCTGTACTCGCTCCAGCACCTCGATATCTCTCTTGAATTGAGGTGCCCAAAACTGGACGCAGTACTCCAGGTGTGGCCTCACCCGTGCTGAGTACAGGGGAACAATCACCTCTGTACTTCTGCTGGTCACACTATTTCTAATACAGGCCAGGATGCCACTGGCTTTCTTGGCCACCTGGGCACACTGCTGGCTCATGTTCAGCCGCCTGTCAATTAGAACCCCCAGGTCCTTTTCTGCCAGACACTTTCCAGCCACACTTCCCGAAGCCTAGAGTGTTGCATGGGGCCCAAGTGCAGGACCTGGCCCTTGGCCTTGCTGAAGCCCACACCATTAACATTAGCCCAGCGATCCAATCTATCCAAGTCTCTCTGTCGAGCCTCCCTATCCTTATGCAGATCAACACTCCCGCCTAACTTGGCGTCATGTTATTACTAATGGATGTGGAAATGCATAGTATCAGCATTAATTTGATGTTTTGTTATAATTTTTTTTTCAGGAAGGTAGACATTTACCAGCATAGCCTGACTACACTATACCAAAGTGAAAATATGAACAGAATGTAGATATTCTTTTCTTCTACTTCCCCCCTCTTACACAGCCTTTCTTCCCTCTCTTCTTCTGTGTTTAGTACAACTGGCACAGACCAATGTTTCTTCTTCCCTTTTTTTTTAAAGTAAGTATTCCTGTATATATGCTGCATGCATATATAAAACAATTTGTAAAAAATACTATTTTCCTTTAAAATTTTTGATCCATTAACATATATAAAATCTGTTCTATGAAATCGCCATCAGTTCCTGTTTCTTTAGATAAAATGAAGGTTTTTTAAAAACCTCCTACTGCTTCCTGCTGGTTAGCAGTAGAATGAAGCCGAGCTAAGCTACCCTTGAAAACTGATGGTCAGTGCTTTGAAGAAAGTGAGGAACTATATATTTTATCTAAAAAAATAAACACAGTTTTGAAACCAGTCTCTTAATTGCAATAGCTTATCTTGCCTTTGTTTGCTGGCACAGCAACCTGAGTCCCTCAACTGGATTCCTTTAAGAAGAAACAAAATTAACAGATTCACTTAATGAGTAAACCTAACGTGCTCCAGGAGATACCTGGAATTCAATCCACTGGGTGATACTCAAGCTACTCTGAAATACCACCCTGAACTGCATATAGTGTGCACAGAGATGTCATTGCCAACTGGTCTCCTCTACAATGTCATCCCTACTTGCCTGTGCTACTCAGATGCAAATTAAATGCAAGAAAACACGGATAGAAAGTGCCTTTAGAAAGGTGGCCCTGTGGCCTCAGTCTTACTTCAAGCAGTGAGAGGGGGAGGCTATTCTGGAATAGGACAGCCCTCCAGCTTCCTTTAAAGAAGGAATTCTCATCTGGGGGACAGGGGGTGGTGAGGAGGGGACATGAGAGGTTAAAAAAACCCAACAACCAAACAAAATACTATTATTCTCCAACATTAGGAGATCCTACACAAAGAATTTCAAGCAGCTTGCTTTCTTCAAAATCCAAGAGCACCTTTTAACTTTTGTTATTAAAGTCATTAAGGGGGAAAAATATATCTATTTTAGGACACCAAATTTTCTTAAGACAATCAACATTTAAATGAAATTAACTAATTCTTTACTTTAAGGAACAGAGGTCTATCTTAGAAGCTGGCACATTGTTAACTGTAGCACACACCTTATATATGACATGGACACCACTTACTTACAAGAATACCTCTACAGTTTTATAACGAAAACATTAAAGATTTTAATATTATTCCTATTACATACATCAGTTCCAGCCATGGGCAGCCAATTACTGTACTGAAATTAGTATTATATACTGAAAGACAAATTCATCAGCACAGCTATCACAACATAAGCAGCTATTTTAAAACCAAATGTTGCACTTACTATTGGAACCACATCAAAGTGTAATAATTTGAATTTAAATATTTTGAAATCATTCTATGAAGAGTCTTTTTGAAAGATACTTTCTAAATGTATGTGGATAAAAAACTAAATTAAACATTGCCTCAAAGGTGTTTAAAATGTAATATTTTGGAACCATTAATTACATAGCATTAATTGCTGACCAATTAACTACCATGCTACTCTTAAAGGGGAAACACCTAAGAATTTCCAAAATTGAACTGTAACATCTCTATCAAAGCACCCTTTATTGCCAATATATGTAAAACATAAACTTCTTTTACTGTACAAAACAACTAGTGTTTAAAGAATATGATGTACCATGTTATTTAACACTTTGAAAAACATCAAGTCACAAAGTGTAATTTTTTTTTCTGAAAGCAGCTTATTTAGAAATCACATAATGATCATTAATCAGTTTCTGAAAGTTTTAAAACACATCTTCTCCAAAGCAGTTCTCTTTACCATCTTCTTCAGGTAAGAATATACAACAGCTATACTATGCCCTCCTTTTCCTTTTAGAAGATGGAAGGTACCATTTCTCACACTGGTAGCATTTGAAGTTAATATCTTAGCATGAAGTATTTAAGATTCTTAGTTTGAAAATAGTGTTGATGACCTGGTGGAAAACTAACTCAGTAAGTAAAAGACTTTCCTTTATTGTTCAATGAGCTTGTCTAAACCTTGCCCCTGCAGGACCACTGCACTACAAGGGAAGAAGAAGGAGGACATGGCCAAGGGCAGATGGAAACCCAGCCTCCACCTCTCACAGCGGCCAGCAGTTAAGATTAACTCCAAATGTAACTTCAAACTCTCAACTCATTGCTGGTTGTAGTAAGAGGAGCAAGGAGAAAATTTAAGGGCTTCTAGGGCCTGAGGTAAAGGACGGACATGAAATTTTCTTAAATTGCCAGTCACCCTGGCCTGTTGGAGCAGCAGCTGGAAACCTGTTTACCATTCCTGAGAAGCTTTACTCTAAGAAGCATACAATAAATAAAGATGAGAAGACACTAGGTCTAGATGCATCAACTATAGTTGATTAAGTGTATTTTGCATCATCTTTGCTAATAAATGCTTATGTTTTCCAGCTAAGTCAGAATACTTCAAGGCTTGCAAACTTCAGATATTCAGTGAGATACTAAGTAATAATAATGAAGAGACCAGTTTGAGAGCTCACAGTCTCTAAGCTGTGAATAAATACTTCAGAATTAGGGCTTTTTTGGTCAAAATACATGCAAAAAGTTCTGTCTGGCAAATAGTACAGGCCTTGTAGTAAATAAAACGCAATCAGTTATTTGCTTCTTGTGTTGGAAAGAATTTTATTTCACTTAAGAGAGGATATGGTTTTCTACTTGGCAACCATAAATTCAACAAATTAAACCACACTTGCCAGGATCATGAAGTTTGTTACTTGTAAATGTTATTATTGACATACTCATTAGACATTTAAAAAACATTTTTGATATAGACACCAAGAGTCATATTCTCAAAGACTTCCTCAGCCTATCTCCCCTCAAAGCAACATAGATGGAAATTTTCTATCATTTTCACATTGAAAGATGGCTAGAAATGCATTTTTTATATCTGAAAATCTTACGTGTTTTCATAGAAATATGGTTAAAGATTTAAAAAAAAAGCACCTGAAATGAAACAAATCAAACTCTTTTAGTCAGATGCAGAAAATAATAGGGGAAAAAAGATTAAAAAAAGGAAAGACTGACTCAGTGGGAAGATCTGATGTAATTGTAAAGAACTTGAAGCCAAGGCACAGTAATGGAGGGATGAAGAACACATACTAACATGCTGTCAGGATTTTCGAAAATCCATTAATAAAATACAATAAAAATGCCTTTGATTCACTCTATTGAAAGCCTAATGATCTTTTGGTAATTGGAACAAAACATAAGCATGTTATTGACAGGAATGGCTCTCCTATGCAGGCTAAAAACTTTTCTGAATTAATTCAAGAGGAGTACATAGTTGTGTATCATGAACAAAGCAATGCATAAAGGCAGCACTTAATTAGCAGAGCTAGTACACATTACACTATGAAAACCTAAAAAACCTAAAAACTTATTACTGTGACCAAAAATTAATACTGCTAGGTTTTCTTTTGTTTTGGATTGTTTTTATGCCTCAAGATTTCCAGATAGTTTTGCAAATTGTATGGCAAATTTGGCTTCATTTTGCTAAACACTGTTAATCCAAACAAAAGCTACAAAATATTGAAGTAAATGTAGTATTGTTTTTAATTGTCTTTTTGTGTTTTGTTTCTCTAGCATTTACTTTTTCAAGCTTGTTTACTTAACACACTCACAAAAATCAAAGGAATTTGACAGAATTAAAATTATGTAAAAAAAAAAAAAAAATTCAAGCACAGCGCTAGGATGGAAGGTTTGATGGAAAAAGAAGAAGATACTAAAGCCTGTAGTTAAACAACATTGTGAGACCTGATAACTTTGCTCTCACGTAGGTTTATACTTAAGCAAACATGACATTTCTAGGCAAATATCTCTAGGCAAATAGACAGGAAAAAAAAAAGTTTATTACTCTTCTTATGGATCCACTAAAAATTCTGGGTCTGGATCCTGGCCTCTGCCAGGATACTTCAAAATTTTAGAGTATGGGAAATGCTTTTCTGTTTTTATTGAGACAGTGTTAACCTGTGTATCTTTGAAAACTAATGGTAGAAATAAAAGCAGCTTTTAAATGTTGCAGGTGTTTTAAAAGTGGTATTGAAAAAAAATGGAATTATGTAACATGAAATTAAGCTAGTTTCATGGGCTGTAGGTAAGGTATGGCTCAAATTTAAGTACAGGTAATTTGTTGTACACTTGCAATCAACTGCAGTATTTGGTACTTAAAAACTCCAACTGCAAAACTAATAATCTTTCTTCTGGATGCTTTTCTATTTTTTAAATGCAAACAAAAAAAAAATAACTTAACTGAAAACCAGAAATTCATAAAACATGACAGCCACACATTAGCTAAAAGGACTGCATCCATTTGGAGAAATTCTGCTAGCAATTACCTTTTAACTTTAAAACAATTACTGATTTAAAAGAAGCTATAAGAGCAGTCAGTATAAAATCTGGTACAGGCTTGGGCACAGAAATTTCACTACAGACTGAGACAACTTTTTGAAATTAAACCATCTGTTGCTTGAGACACTGAAAAAAACACCCTCTAAGCACTGCTGTGGTAGAACCTCCATGAAAGTTTGAGCCTTTTCTCAATCACGATCATATAACTTATGCTTTTTTAGTGTTGCATTAAGATAATAATTGGTCTGCTACAGAAAATGGTTGTAGACATTGCATGAAAAGGAAGCATCTACCTGAGACTAAACTATCTACCACCACTAACGTACTTTACTGGCACTCCTCTGTCAGGTCAGTGCTCTCTCAGCATACATTGCTTGTTGCAATGTCCCTCTTGTTATCTAGCATTTCAAGATCAGAAAATAAATTTCAATACTCAAACTGAAATCAGCATTGCACACATGAGAAGGCTCATAAACTAAAGGACAAGATATGTAGCAATGATAGTGCAGTTGCTTCTTATTCAGCTTTTGTGTGCAAGTGTAGCACAACAATACCTCAAGCCTTCAAACACGAGCATATACTTGAAAAGCTAGACAGTGAGCTTAGCACACATCAGCTATTGCTTCATGACCACTTGGAGGCATGATCTTAATTCTTAAGCTGAAATAATCTAATTTGCATCTACTGTGGGGCACACACACGCATGTAAACTGTTACTCTGAACTGACTGATAAGCTGTTAGATAAATGCAGCATCTCAGTTAACCTTGCCAGCTTGTTTCCACAGTCTCGTTCTTTCTTAACCTCAATAATAGCAGATTGTTCGTAGCGTGCAAAGACTATGTTTTATCACTTGAAGAAGGATAAGGAAGATAAAACTATCAGTCACACACAACAGCACTCAACACAGAGCTATTCTAGCCATTTCAAGTCAGCTGCAAAACATTTAGGTAGTAATCATATCTTTCAATGCCAATGGCACTACTATGCAGCCTAGGGCTCTTTGTAAAGAGCACTTCTGAAAAAATTATATTCAAAGTAAATTATTTTCTAGCTTTCCAAAGACGTCAGCATGGGACATGACTTGCTCATGAGAATAAAACACAACTTGTTTACAAGCATATAAATAGCAGCCCTTTTAGGAATGCTACTTTCTGTATTGCAATTAGAAGTATGGAAAATAAATCAGCTCAGCTTCCCGACGCTGACAAGTGGGTCAAGTTGAGGTGAGCCCAATTCCCCTCAGCTCAGTTTACAGCTCCCTTCAGCTGACGAAACAAACTTCCTGTTGAACATCTTTGCAGCAAAGTCACTGTCAAAGTGTCAGCCAAGGTAATGGGCAGAGACACAAGGATCTGATAAGGCAATTCTATGTTCTGAGAAATTAAACCAAACAAGCCAGGGTTCTGGCCTATTTGAACTCTTATTTTCTCAGCAAACAGTTTCTAAATCACAAAATACAGTAAATATCTTGGGATAGCCTTCTACGGTTTTGGTTGCTTACTTGTGAAAATATTACTATTCATTTAAATGTGAAATACAATCTGATAGCACACAAGATCAGCCTTACTGCACCATAATCAGTAATTCAGGGTTTTCCAGATTAAGTTCATAGATTTCAAACAAGCATTGTTAAAAGTGTATGAGTTACAAAAAGCTGGTATAAACAGATGTGCAAATAGATAAGTATGAAGTACCTGATAAAGCAAGTGTTATAACTCTTAAAGTGAGCCTGTGACAAAAAGTAACATTCTGTGACAATTTAGAGAGACTTAGGAGAAATAACTACACAGACAGCTCCACTCTACAACAACATAAAGGACCTACAGTTTAAAAATACTTGGTTTAGAAGTTGTGTCCTATGATATCTGGAGGGGAAAACTGAGAGCCTAAATCTTTGCCCATTACCTTCAGAAAATGTGTTAGATTTTAGAAATCTGCTCAGAGGAAGTGAATAAAACAAAACAAAGCAGCTCAGGAAATATAAATAATATTGGAAGACAGTATTCGGTAACTATTCTCACCATGTCTCCTTTCATCCGTGACAATGATATGGTCAGCATCAAATAATGAGTTTGCAGAACCAAGACTATGTCCCTAAGAGTTTGTGTTAAAACAATCTTTCAGCTTTCAAATACAAACTGCTCCTCATGTAGCTTTGTTTAAATGCATACAAATTCTAGCTGCACCTTTTTAAAGGAGAAAATAACAGACACAAATTCATCATTATAAATGTGTAAGGACACAAAAGTGCCATAATATCACCATGCACAAACACTGTATAGTCTGAGTAAAACGATGTTTTTTAATTAATACTATTCTCTTAAAAAGCTTGAGTTTCATAATTTCCTGCCGAAGAATTAATGAGGTTTTTGTTTGTTTAGGGTTTTGTTTGGTTTGGTTTTGTTGTTTGGTAGGTTTTTTTAATTTTGCATCTGAGCTGTTTCTCTAAAACAATGCTAATAATGCTTATGCCTAATTTTGTTATCTTTTGAGAATACTGTAGTGATTAGATGTTGTGGAGATAAGCTTTGACATCTGGCAGGAGGGTTGGATACAGCATCAAAGAAACCCTTTTTTCTTGTTGCTGCTGGAAGCCTCTTCACATACAACTCAGCTGTTGATTGTACCTATCACAGGTTTGAGTCTTTCAGAAGTTCCTGCATGCAATTCCTCCAGCTACACTCAATCAAAAATATTCTGCATAAGGGAGAGGAAAGGGCAAATAAGCAGGTCTGCTTTACAAAGCCAAAATTCATATGCAGTAAGGGTTTTAATTTTTTACTCAAAAGAATAAAAAACACTCCTGTACATGCATTTAATGCATTTTACTTTAATGTGACCTGCACTGCATCCTCATTATGAATTTAGCTTCAGACTTGCAAATCTACATATTGTATTGATAAGCCCCTTGAATTCTAGTGTTGCATATTTAAATCTATAAGAGATTAAGACTTCACGTCTGTAATTTTCTTTTACAACAACATACAAACCATCTTTCTTAGTACTCTTTTAACTCAGTATTTATAACACCACAAGCTATAAGTCTGTTTCCTTTAGAGCACTTAAGGGAGATCACTGGGAGGAAGAAAAAACCAAACCATTTTGGTTGCAGATGAAAAGTGGCTCCAAGACCCACATGAGTCATCCTAAATTCCAGATAAAAATAACACTGATACAGATAAGAGAGGCAAAACTATAGTACAGCTATTATAATTTTTTTTTTAATTGAGAATATAGATTTTAGTAAAATAAATTAGTTTGCTTTCTCTGTCATTGTTTTATTAATATTTTTTACGTTCCTACATCTTCACTTATCAGCAATTCAGTCTCTAAAGGCAAGAAGCCTACACTTTAATGGATAGGACAAGAGAAAAATCACTCAGTTGTGTTCAGTCTCTCTCTAAAACCTCACAATATTTATGGTTTACATTAAGTTTCTGTAAATCCTACTAGAGTCTCTGCTGGTTCAAAAAATAATCTTACAAGATAACACATATGTCCACCAGCAAAAATTTTTATCCATAGCAGCAACTGCTTGGAAAGAGAACTCTGAATCTTTTAGAGTATTTCATACTCTATATGCAAAGCAGATTTGCTTGCGAAAAAAACCCAGACATTTCAATATTTGTTCAGGATTATTCAGGATTTTGAACTATTTAAGATAAACTAGGATTTCAATGTTTCAAGATATTTAAGACTTACAAAAGAAATACCTCATTTTTCCTCAAATTTAATAAAAATTCAGCTTAAATAAAAGTTAAAGAATGCCAAATACTAATTCTCCTTAGTGTCTTTTACTATGATTACCACCACATTCTAAAGAATTTTCACTACATCCTTTAATAATTCTTTCATTGAAATTATCTAGATTTAGAACAAGGTTTTCCAAAACTGAACAGTAATAGGTCAGTTCTGGGTAGGGTAGTAAAGAGGTTTAGGATTTGAGATTCCTCACTGGAAGAATCTTCAAAAATCTTCAGAAGACGTATTCCCTACTAAAGCACCTATGTTTGCACTTGTGGAAAAAGTCCTCCTCTTCAAAATTACCAAATCAGGCAGGTAGCCAAAAGCTATCACCCACTTTTGAAAATACTGTCATCTGAAGGGTAGGTCATAGGTTAACCTGCCCAGGGCAAGAATACAGGTGGACCACCAGTTGACACAGCACTACCATCCTCTTTCCCTGACACACGGATGTGCTATCAAGCAGTTAATGAGTGGCCTGCAAGTGTGTTAAAAGGAGAGTGGTACTTCTTCAAAGCAGTGTTCGAAGAGCCAATGGAAATGCTAGTTTGGCTGAGGTTATGAGTAGCTAAAAGTTTTCTTAATCCATGGTACCCATAACATAGGATCAATGATGTGAGGACTGATAACCCTCATGATAAACCCATACAGTAACTATGGAGAAAAGCATAGTGGTAAATGTCAAACCTATTGGGGATGGCCCACCAATTTCACTTTCTGATCCACACAGTCCCTACTAGATAGAATTATGGTAGCCCACAGTAAGCTTTTGCCTGAGAGACATTTTATGCTTTAAGAGTGCATGTATGTCTCTCTATATGTATATAAATAAATACAAAGATACGTATAGAAATGGCCCAGACAACCAGTCTCACTAGTGTGTTGCATTTTCCCCACAGCAAACACAATACAGAGGCTGTCTGATTTCCAAAGTCAGAGTGTACTGAGTATTAATATAAATCTTAACAGTCTCACTATGGGATAAGGCATCATAAAATCAAGTTTTTATGTTGCTGCAGTTTGTACGTCATCTCAATATTTTCTACAGTTTAATGTCTCCTCTCTTTTCTGGATTTGTGGTCTCTGCAGTTTCATCAAATGCCTCCAAATCCTATAAGGTACATTTGGTGCCATCTTTTGCAAACATACAACACAATCAGCTAGCCAGTCCCAGCTTGCAACCAACACAACACAGATTTTGGGATGATTACATACTTTTAGAAGAGACTGCAAAGAAAAACAGCATTTCTTAATAATAAATTTAACCATACATTAAGATACTGTGTTTTATACTGTATTTAGTAAGCGCAAAACATCTTTACCTGACAGAGCATCTTGTGCTTCAAAAAACGTGCTGAGACCTCCTTTCACATAAGCTAGACTCCCCTCATTTTTCTTATTGGCTTGTTTCTTCAAATTCACAACAGCCGTTTTGAGCTGATCAAAACTGAAAACAAACAAGAAAACCCCTTGACATTCAAGCAACTGAGTAAGGTCAGCTAATGAATAAACAGAATAGCGACTTGGAAAATAAAGCGAGATACTTTTGCAACAACTATTAACAACCGAGTAATTGCTAACAAAGGTGCTTCTTGATAATGACAATTTAATCTTGGCCCAGAGTTTCTCGGTTTTTTTAGTTTTATTTCTCAATGGAAGGCTCCTACCACTTGTGAAGAAATAGACTTCCTTATAATACCAATTAGTCAACACATTTCTTCTGAACACGCAATATTGCTCTTTGCTAACTGTACTACCCTAAATAGCTGATAGTGCAACTCGCCACACTTCATACACTATGTTAACTACTGGGATACTGGAAGTCTCTTTAACAATGACATTTGTTTAACTCTGCAGCTTAGTTCACAAGGCACTTTCAGTTTCTGAATTCCTCCAATATTTTTATGTTGGTTTGTACACACAGTTCAGAACTGAAAAAAGTATCAGTGCAACAATAAAGAAAAGCTGAGCAGATTGCTGCTGTACGCAAGTATGAATTGTTTTTGAAAGAGACTCCATACAGGAATATTAATTGCCAACTTATCTGCGTTGTTTGTGTGGTAGCCCTCTTTTTATCTTAGTTCCCTCATATTTCTTGATTATTGCCAGTTTACAGTTTCGCAAGCAGCTGCAATGATTTTAGAAACATTGTATTGTGAATAATTCTTCATTGCTTGGATATGATTTTTTCTGTTGATTATAATTAATATGGTCTCAGTAGTTATGCTACTGGATTAATTGTAAAAGCACTTTCACTGACAAGCTCAGAAATACAAATAAAACACATGATTTTTATCTTTTTCTCCCACTTACAGGCCAAACCCATATTCCTAATACAAAAGAATAAAATGAAAAACTGCACTATCTCTCAGTGAGGAGAGGGAAACAATGGATTAAGGAAATTAAGGCATTAAGCAATTCCACCAATACTCTTTGCCCGCTTTTTGAACAGTGGCAGAAAAAGACATAAAGAGAACAAAGTAAACCTAAGCCCAGGCAGTGAGAAGGCTATCACCACCTGCTGGGAGACAAACCACACTAGTGCACTTACAGGCATTTTCTTTTTAATATTGATGGTGTCACAACATTGTGCTTTATTTCCTGTTTCCATCTGCTGGACAGAAATCATATTACTGAATAGCTGAATTGGTCTACTTGGCATACAAGGAGTATTTACCAGCAGCATTTTCAAACTAAAATCTGAGCAGTTTTGGTTTTAAGCAATGTTTCATGTTATCTGATGATCTAATAGTATGTCTAAATAGTTTATTTATATTTGTCAGGAAATTGCTGGGGTAAAAATAAATAAATAAATAAGCTATTTTAATTGCTTAAAAAGAATATCCTTCAAGGAAAATACAGGCATAAGCTAAGCAAAACACCACTGCACCACACATTTAGCACTCCCACTACCTGAGGTTACACAGAGGACAAGAACTAAACCATTCCTGTGTGTTTCTGGAAATACAGCACAAATTATACGGGGCAGATAATTCCACAATTCCAGAATATTTCTAAAACTACACATTTTTAAGTGGGAGCAAAATGACCAATTTTGCCTCTTCTTTATTCAAAAAGCTATTTATAATTAGATTCAAAACATTACTGGATTCACCCTGCCCTCTGATGCATTCTTCCTGTTGAGTTTGACACAGCTTTTGCACCCTCAATCCTAAGACTTAGATTTTATAAACCAATATAAAGTGAAGTAATATTAAAAAAAAAACAGCTTTCATTTAAAATCAAAAAGCAATACTTTTTATTCCACTGGACTGAGGGAACTGCAACTTGAAACTATATTGACATGCAAAGACAAAAATTGATGGAAGTTCTGTGTTGTTGTTTTTTACCAAATTAAGATGAAGAGCTTAAGAAAAAAATATTTTTAAAACTGTGGAGTATCAGCTTATTAAGAAGCTTCAAATTTACATGAGAATGGATTTTCAGGTACCGACTCACTGGCATAGTACAAGTTAAAAAGAGGGCATACAAGCCAATGAAGATATTTCAGTTCTCAATCCATAGTACTGACGAACAGAAAAATCAGTGCTTTTACTGACAACTTGTCGTATTAGAAATATAACGATTATGATGTTGCTCATATTCCATGGTAATTTTGATAAAAAGAGGAATTTAATGAGTTCTAAGAAGTAATTTTCAGGATCCAGAGCATCCTTAAATGTACCTAAGCCACCTATGACAGCTGTCAAATCAAATCTCAGCACCTTCCAGTGATACTGATTCTGTAGCTTTCTAAATTAAAAAGTACCAGCACTTAAGCAATCTAATACTGTTTTATATCTGCAGCTAACCTAAATTTCCCTTGTTGCAAACTGAGACAGCTTGTTCTATTCTTGGTAAACCAAGAACAATCGATGGCTATCTGTGAACTGCCCACTACATCTTTCACAACATGCATTCTGTGTAATTTTGGTTTTTTTTTTCTAAAAGCACGGAATTCACCCAAGCTATATACACACAGAGATATTTACATAGTACTATTTTTGTGGCTCAGCTCTCATACCTTTCTTAACGCAGTGGCCAAAACTGGGCAAAGCACTTCAACCACAGCTGTAATAATGTCAAGCAGAATAATTATCCCCATATCTTACATAACACAGTCTTGCTGATACACCCCAGAAGATTATTTGTACTAGACAGCCAACTGGTATTTATGGCATGTTACAAACACCAGATTTGTAAAGCAACTTATGTACTACTGTTGCCAAACCTCAGGTGTGTACTCTGCTGCTTGCCTTTCCCACACCCCTTACAGTGTTGCACTCAACTGTTCCACGACTGCTACAGCCATGGTTGCCGCTGGTTATCATGTCCCCTGCCTTGCCTGCAAGAATCAGATTGAGGAAAGCAGCACCCCTGACTGCCCACCTAGAAACTGCGTTAGAAGTAATTCCCAGAACTCTCCACAAGCCTCCTAGATTGCTGTCCTTTCTGTAAATTTTACAGAGGTTAAAGTCCTGTACAGGAACCAGGGTCTGGTCGCATCATGAACGTTCACTTTTGGCCACTGACAGTTGAAACTACAGGTTTATTACTGTAAATGTCAACCACCAATGACACATCTATTGCATAAGGAAATAACATCAAGTGACTTGCATTTAGAACAATTATTTATACGGTAGCAACAAACCTTGTTGTTGAATGATTCTCAATCAGGTACCAGGCAGCAGAAAAATTTTCACTAGTGAAATCAGCACTCATCCCAGGAAACAGTGCCTCTAAATCTTTTTGAGGAAATCTGCCTCTGAAAAACGAATATTCATTTCTTCAGTGAGACATATTCTGGTGAACAGCTTACAATTGTCACATAAAAAACCCACAAAAGACGAAATATTTTTCCAATAAGACATAAACTTATACCTTGCCATGAAATGAAGTCTGGTATTACAGACACACGTAGTGTGTCTGGGAAAAAAGAGATTGAAATCTAATTTAAGTAAAACTAATGTTACCATTTTGATTTCACCATTGTACATATGACAGAAATGTTGCCTGTACAAAACACTTCTGAAGAAAGAAAAGTGCTGCCTTCACAAAATATGACTAGACAGACTCACAATGATACTACTAAGATTCACATGCAGGATCATTAATGCTGAATATACTCATAGTCAATTCTACCTTTCAGACAAGAAAATCAGCAAGGTATTAATATAGAAAATGTATTCCATTTATTTTAAGTCAGTGTAATAAAAATATTTAAAGCACTTTTTGATGAAAACATGACAAGCTTCATCCCTCAGTCCAGACCCACACCTAACACTCAGCCATATTCATTCCACCATGTACTCTCAGTACATCACCAGGTCCACTCACAATTCCATTCCTTACCATCAGCTGCATCCCATCTTTGGAAACTAATAATGGAAAACTTTTGGTCAGCCCTGAATTGGTCAGGTAGTTGGACTAGATCATCACTGTACACCCCTTCAAAACTGACACAGTAAATTTTTAGAATAGGATAACATTTTTCAGTCAGAATCACAATACCAGACTAAAAAATAAATAAATAAATAGATAGATAAATAATATAAAAAAATCAGTAACATTTCTCTCTGGTGCTCACAAACTGGATTAACTCTGCTACACAAAGTACAGGACACACAAATGCAAGCCTGCCATACTTAGTATATTCCCATACTTAGTATTTGAGATCAAACTTGGGCAGGGGTAGAAATTCAGAGTCAGCTGTTGGAATTACATTCAACATGCAAGAAAAGCCATTTGAACGGACAGAAAAGCAATGATTTGCTTGTTTTGGTTTGTCAGTAATCTAAAGGTATTTCAAGATAGCTAAACCTGTTTTTATTACAAAGCAAGCATCAGATGAAGTGAAGCAAATCTAGAGTCAGGCACATTAAAAAGTACAATTACACAGAAACAAGAGCTGTTTTCTGTAAGTTTCTACTCATATCCGAGTGGCCATTAGCACAAGCAGGTACAAAGGACCCACATACATAATGACATGACACAGAAGTCTTTCATCAGTAGTGCCTGACTACAGCAGGGGCACAAAACAGCATCTTTTTAAAAACAAGCAAAAAAAAAGTAATCAAATGAGATGCAAGGAAAAGTGATGACATGTGAAAAGTAGAGAGAAGAGGGACAGGGAAAATAGTGTGAGGAAAAAAGGTAACAAATAAAAAAGAAGGTCCTAATATTTATCTTTGTTCAATGAAGAAGTGATAATGTTGATATAAAAATGTATAAAACATAAGTAATGAGATTCAGGACTACCAATGACCTTGAATTTCATGAGTGCCAGTTAGCAAAAATGCTGATGGATATAAGAAGGAGAATAAAGTTTCCGTTTGTCCTTTCTTTAAAGACATTTTAAGATGCCTAATTTTTCAAAGTAGTTAAAAATGCCTAGTAGGCACATTAATTTGCAGGACAGTACTTCACATGTGACACAGCATGGCTGTCCAAAAAAGCTTTTATATTAAATCCATGCACAGTGGCATCTTTGGGGTCGATGACATTTTTAATGCTAAAAAACCAAAAACTATTACAGTTTCAGTTACCTCAAAACAGACTGAGTGAGCACTATATAAGTGCATGCACACAACAAAGAAGCAAACTTTTGTTCATATTTTTCAGAACTTCAGTGCATTCTCTCAAAGCCAAAAGAAACAGCTCTAACACAAACAGCACACACACCCTCAACAAATACAACATTACCAAATACTACTTATTATTGCAAGATTGCAAGACATATGCATAACTTATGCACGAGCTACACAATTCCTAGGGGGAAAAAACCACCCCAATTTATATATATTTATTGAGATAAAGACTAATAATTTAGCTAAGCGTGTAATAAATTCCTGCAAATGAGTTTTGCCCACAGACAGTGGGAGAGAAATGAAGGGCTTTTTTTTTTTTTTTCAGTTTGATGTTTGACTGCATTGAAAAGTTATTAGGAGCTTTCTTCCAGCAGATGTATTTGAGCAGAACCATAAATTAGCAATGTGTTTTGGTTGCTTTTATCTATGCAGACATATTTTAGACATAGTCACAACAGAGTAGAAACATGAACGTGAATGTGTGCGGTATGTTAACAATATGTTATACTCTGTGGAGTAGTATCCTTATTTTTATCATAAATTTTACCAGTAGTTTTTCCACTAACAGATATGGGGAGTTTGGAATGAGTTGCTACAGCTGTCTTCACTGCAAGCTACTCACAAAAAAGTTCAAACTGAAAGCAACTGTATTTCTAAGATGTCTGGCTAGATGCATCTAAAAAGAAACTGACTCCACATACATACAAGTTTGTGTCACCAACTTCCATTATTAAAATAAATAAATAAGTCCTTGGATGCTGTTCTCATGAAAACTTGCTTACTGTTTACTTATGAACAAGCACATATGTGACATGAGGAAGCATTTCTGTTTTACTCATTTCAACATTATGGGATGAATATGAATTAGTAGCAAAAGCTGAGACCATGCTAACATGCAAGGAAATTGTTGATAATTTTTCTGTTGATTTGCTTGTTATACAAGAATCAATTCAAAAAGCAACTCTGAATACTTAATCACTGACTAAAAAGCAATCACTGTAAAAGAAACTGGGAACCACAAATTTGCTTCAGAAAACTTCAGAAAAACAAGAGAGTTTACCATCCTTGACAACTCTTTGTATTCTACTGCCTTTACAATTTTAGCAAAGTTACACATATTTGATTTATATAGTAGATCTTTCTGGTAGGCAGACTATTTTATTTAAAACAGAACCAGATTTGGTACTAGACCTCCAGGTAACATTTTAAAGTAGTCTTATTAATTCATTAGAAACCATTTTAAATATAAGTAATTAAGATTTTACATACTGATTGTTGTCATGAGAACTACAATAAAAATCAATTTGGTTTCAAGTCATTATACACTTTCACTTTCCTCAATCACATATTGATTATACTTAATACAGTAATACCTAATTAGATGTCCTTGCTTCCAGGTAAAGGGCATGCACATCTACTTTGGATTCAAAACACATAAGGCACAATGAATTCACTTGTGCTGCGCATACCCATCAATACAAGTCCCTCCCTCTACTACTTCAAACTTTAGATTCTCTATAACCCAATACTCAACAAATCTAATTTAACATCACAGCATATACTGGCTTTTACAAATTCTATTAGAGAACTTGTGCATATCCAGAGCATTTATATTTTTTGAAGGTTTAAGATGAGCTGTAATCTCCATGGGTAAAACACAGCCTCCAAGCAGTCACAGCGGAGTAATATCAACAGGATTCAATGTATTCAAATGAACAGAGCTTCTCTATGAACAGAGCTTAGCAAGTTTAAAATTTTCTGTAAAGATTATTTTGCTCCCAGAGTTTCAGAATGCCACAGTATGCTGTTCAGCATACATGACAATATTTGCAGATTAAAGGCAGGTCCCAAAACAGGATACAGCCACCAAAAGGTAACTTGAACCTCAATTCCACAGGAGTTTGTAGGTCAAAAGGAGCAACTTTAAATAAACACAGATTCTGAATAGCAACCAGCATAAACAAGTTCCAGCTAGAGCTGCTGTACAACGCCCCCCCTCCCCCCCCCAACTCTGTGTGGTACCAGTCAGGCTCTTAGAAGCAGGCTTTGTACCAGCTGTACTGTGTTAATCATACATACAAGAAGACCAGCATAAGGGACACTGAAGTAGACTAAACATGACAAATCAGAAGGTATTAACAACGATGTCTCCTACAACCAAATGGCAAGGATGCACTCCAGCAATTACTCCCTAGTAGCATTGGGTTTATCAGAAATATGACAGCAAAATAACAACCATACTGGAAAAATGGCAGAATGTGATAAGAGGAATCTACTAAGAGGTTATAGACCGGTAGCTACAATTGATGTATCAGCCTTAAAAGCAGTAAGTGTTACAGTATTTTTAACACAGAAAACTAGGACTATATACCACTACAAATCCACCTCTGTGAAAAAAGCTTCCAGAAGTTCATCATATTCAAGGATGAAACTGACAATATTCCATATAAGCCACCTAAAAATCAATAAATATCAAAGCATCCAGATAGTCTTCTCCTATCTCATGGCAGGAAGCTGACACCATTAGGTGGCAGCGTAAGATCATCTGTTCCCTCCTCCCAGATGAACCGTTTTGGAAGCTGGCGTGGGAAGAGGCAAGCATCTGTATTGAGTGGGTGGATACAGAAGTATGTGGAATGTACTTAGCATGTCAGCGCTTGCTTTCATGTACGAGATGGATCCACCATAATGACCTCTGCTACATGCAGATCAGGAACACCATTCAAAAGTTTTCTAAGCACTCCTAGGTCTGACTGCCATTACTGCCTTTTTGAGTCTTCTTACTCTAACAGAGTAGGCAGAGGAGGCAGGGAACCACTGATTAAAGAAGCACTTGTTGTGCAGGGGAGTAAATGTATGTGGTACATCTGTACAAGCAATTCACTCACAAATCTACATTTTGCACACACAAATTTCAACCAGTGCCTTTATGAAAGAGGTTACATTCTCTCCCATAACTGTTCAAAATCCTAAGCAATCCTATGTTGGTAGGATGGAACCTACCAGCCTGCTCCTGTAACAAACAGATCTAAACTGTGAAAACTAAACCAAGTACTGCAACATCGGTGTTCATTTTAGTATTTTCATACCAACTTACCACACTTCTCAGACTGAGGTGATTACTCCATATACTCTTTCTTCCTGCAAGCTATTTAAGACTTCTGTAAAGGATTCCAGTTTCATCAGCATAATACCACAGCCAGAAATATTCCTTGCAGAGGAAGGTGGCACAAATCTGCTTTGAACTCAAAGCTAGCATAAAGATGATGATAGAAAACTAAAGCACTGTATCAGTCTTTGCTCCATAATGAAAACTAGAGAACTGCAACTCCAAGACTAAATATTTTAAATACCTATTTTCTGGTGTGAATAAAATACTTCATAGCATGCACACAAAATGCAATAAATGATAGCCATGTAAAAAAGCCCTCATCTAATTGCTTTAGTTCTGTGTTTCAAAAGATGATGAGAACTGCTAGCAAGGCAGGAAAACAACTGTGTGCAAGCACACTTCTATGAATACATTTGTGACTTTCAGGATCACCACTGAAATATAATAACCAGCAAGTTCATCTTCATAGAATCCTCGAATGGCTTCTGTTGGAATGGACCTTAAAGTTCAAGTTTCATTACAACATAAATTATTTTATTTAGCAACTGAGTTCTTTCTTAGCTCTATGGTGCAAGAACAACGATCAATTCTTGGAAAATATGAAGAACTTATCAGCCAGAAATTCTGTATGCTTACTCTTGTTAAACTTGCAGGCTGAAAGATGGTGGCTTGCACACCGTGTATACCTACAACATTTAAAATATCTTGACTACATAAAAAAATCAAAAGAGAAGGATGAGTGCATGTCCATCCTTCTCACTTTACATCCTTGCAACATTTGAACATGAAGAGAATTCCAGGGCATATTTTGAGTACATCTATTACTCATGCCATATATCAACAGGCAGTATTCTCATTATTAGCAGAATGTGTTAGACCCACTATTATCTATTTCCTTTGATTCATAGTGCAAACCTTTTGTTCACTTAAATTCCAGTCACTCCCAATTAAATTCCAATCTTAAGTCTACTTAAGCAGGATAAATATTTTTTTGTCCTTGTGTTTGCCTAATAGTTTAATGAAATGGTGTCCTAAAGCAATTCTGTTCATTACTTACGGGATCTTTTTTCTAGTATTTCAGTGTTTCATTTGCAACACTTAAATCATTCAGGTGGATACTTTCAAAGCTATCACTTATTTTTAAACACATTTTATTTGGACAAAGCACCATGACCGTTTAAGAAACCCACAGAAGGAACTTTTAGAACTAAGCATAACTTATTTTTTAAAAATATAATAAAAATCACAACAGATAGGTGATCTAATTATTTTCCACACTGCAGATTGTCTTTTTTTATCACTTGTTGATGACTGCCAAACACTTTGCAGAGGGAAGACACTTTCTCTTTCAGTCTGTGGTCTATCCATGTCCTTCCTTCTCTTCAGTGTTCTTACATCTAGCTTATTTCTATCCTATTTTCTCACATCTATTTTTCACTGTTTTTCTCCTCTTTAAATGCTTCTTTTGTTTACTACTATTTGCATAACCAATAAAAGGCACCCCTTCCCTTCCTCCCCAGGTAACCCCATCAGGCTTAATGCGAGGACTGTGAATCCCATCAACTCATACCAATGCTAAACGCTTCAGCTTCGAAATTAAAATACATGCCTATGTGTACACATTCAAAAACAGTTTATTAATACCTTTGGTTTCTTTAAAGGAGAGACCCATTACACTGCAGCCTCCCATCTCCTTGTATACACAATTGTTCTTCAACATTTTAGGCTCTCTTATTTTAAGGCATCCTAAAATTCTAACCATTTTTATCACTTCTAGTGACAAATTATTACCATGCTTAGTAATAGTTAATGCTAATATCTTGCTTATCTACTCCATTTCTTAATTTATAATTGTCTTTTTTCACTACTTTATACAACTTCTCAACTTACCCAACCCATACATCAAGCATTTGCAAACAACTGAGTTCTATTATTACAGATTATTTTATAAAAGTAAACATAACATTGCTCCAATTTTTCAAGCGAATCATGAAAGCTTTTCCATGGGGAAAGCACTTTTAAATACAGAATGTACCATCCATAGTCACAACTTTTAACACCATGCTGTCACCCATAGCACAAGGGCAGACCAGGCTTTTCCTCTCCTTCGCTGTCTCTCTCTCCTCTCCACAAATTACCCCTGAATCCCTCTACACAATTACTTCTTATATTGACTAGTGTTCCTTCTCTCAAACTGGTTACTTTCAACACCAGGTCTTGCCCTAATCCTCATGCTTCACTTCTAATCAACTTGGAGATAAATGAACATTGAACTAGACCTGGTATTACGCTTGCCCCTCTCACAAAAAGGTTACTTCCTATCTGTATTTACATATTTCTGATTTACTTTTTCACACCAAATCTGAGGATTAATTAATATGGTATTTTCTAATGCTTTCAGATGAAATATTTAAAATACAATATAATTGGATTCTACTTAACAAACATCCAAGTACATTACTAAATTAACCAAATCCTAAACTAATACTGTTAAAGGTTTCTGGAAGATAATTCTTAATCTATCATATTGACAGTGTCTTAACTGTAAGAACTACCCATTTTGGTTATGAAGTCAAATACTACATTACAAGTTTTGTTAAAATAACAAATTAAATGTGACTGTGTCATAACTGTTGCATTTACACAAATAAGTATTGCGAGACACATATGAATAGAGGACCATGCAATAGAACTAGTTACCTTTACTTAAATCCCAGATAAAATATTGGAATAGCTATTGCAGGGTTCAACCAATACATATGTAAAGCAGGGCAAATTAGTTTTAATGTCAGCCAGTCACAACAGTTTCATACAATGTTTTGGGAACATATTATACAGGCTTTGATATCAAGTGCTGCGTTGAAAAAAAGTAGCCAAACAAAATTAATATATCCTCATTTTCAAGGAGGCTTGCTGCCACAAGATTGGTTAAAAACTTAGTTTCATGCAATACCAAAAGAATATATCACATGGATTAGAGACCTAACTATAAATAAAAAAAACCCAGTCTGTGGA
The DNA here is from genome assembly GCF_020740795.1 of Apus apus. Taxonomy (NCBI): domain Eukaryota; kingdom Metazoa; phylum Chordata; class Aves; order Apodiformes; family Apodidae; genus Apus; species Apus apus. Next base: position 70,614,092 of record NC_067283.1, read on the forward strand.
GTAGCAAACCTAAGAACATCTGTAGATAAAATTTTACTAAAGCCCACACTACTCTTACATCAGTACTTGCATCATCACCAATAGTAGCTTCATCACTAATGACTTTTAAGAAGTTGGTTAAAATATTAAGATGACAGACTTAAACTGGACTGAGAAGACAGACCTGTCAGGGAAGCAACAAATGGAGAAACACAGTCAAATGCAAAAATATGTAGATAGGATGAAGGAATCAGGGCCATCCCCCCAGAATAATGAGCGACCATGCCAGCAGCAGAAGTAGCAACTCAAGAGAATCAGCTGACAAGCCACTCTCTGCTCATTGCCAGTGCAGCACCATGGTAAAAAGGATTATTAGGGGTTTTATTTAATTTATGAACAGGGAAGAGAGAGCGGAGGAGAGACAGGAAGTCTTCTAACAAGACAGTGTAATACTGTCCACAGTCCTAGAATCCACATTTTAACAGGGTTGGAAAATTAGAGATGAAAGAAATATCTATCAGATAAGTACATCAGAGGCTGAAGAAAAATACTTCGGAGACAAAATCTTCATCTCATTAAAAAAAAAAAAGGGGGTTAGAAAAAAAATGAAAATTACATAATAAAATTAGAAAAGAAATGCACTGCTCTAGGTAGGAAGCTGATGATGGATCTACTAGAAGTCCCATGCAGATTTTGGGAAAGCACAGTTTCCCCATCATAACAAGGTAAAAATGGACACTGTAGAGCTTCTCTAATGCATTCCTCCTCACAGGCAGAGTATGCAGCCAATGAAACCCCTAGTAATAGTTCAAGCAGCCTTTGTTTTTTGGTATAGCTGGTATCTTGATCAAGAGAAATATTATTCCTGATACTATTTCTAGGAACTGGTGAGGTTTGGACCCCTGTGTATGTCCCATTTAAAGCCCTCAATATTCCATTTATCATTTACTATAAGTTTCTATTTCAGAAGAAACATGTCATAAACTCCACCATACTTATGAACAAGAGTAAAGAAGTCTGTGGGTTGGAAAACAGCATTAATATTAGAATAAATTAACTAGTTAATGTGGTATTATAAATTATGTTTTACAGTGTGATTTTAGCAAGAGATACCAATCTAAACATCCTTAAAAGCTCCAAGGAACTCAAATGCAAGAGTAAGTATTGCATAACTACAATGCATCAATCTAAAGCCTTAGGTTATTTACCAGTTCTCAAAATCTAAACATCACTGAGGTTCAATATACCAGGCTTTTAGATTATCTACAGTTCTAATCAATGACCCAAAACTGAGACTATGAAGCAGGATAGAATGTGCACCAACAACTCTTGAATACCAAATAGCACAGCAACAACTAGTATATGTATTTTAAAATCTTTCCCTGCCCTATAAACTGTTAAACTTTTCTGGAATTCACAAAGGCACATATAGAGAATACCACTAAAAAAGTGGATTAAAGGCATTTGGTACTCACTTGTCTATCTCAATACCAAGTGGATTAGCTGGACGCAGGGACAAGGGGGAAATCCCTTTGTTCCTATCAGTGCGCATGTCATAATAGTTCATTTCATCCACCCAGACAGCAGACTGATCCAAGATACCTAGAGCAAACAAAGTGCAGATCCTTAAAACAACACGGGCGGTCCAGCACCACCAACTTCTAACATACTGAAATAATTTGAAAAATCCTGATAAATATAAAATGCATGCCTAGGTAATATATTGGAAGATGCATGGCAAAACAACCTGGATGCAATTATACTAAATTATTTCATTATAGCTGCTGAAAAGGTATTCATGGCTGGGCATCAAACATTACCTCTTACAGAGCACAGTTTGATGTGCGCTGAGAGCATTTCTCCGATCACAGTATTCGTATTTTTCACTCCTCCAAGTATTCTGGTATTTGTCCAATCCTTGTCATTTACTACTTTTAAAATGAGCAATTACCTAGGGTCTTCTTATTTGCATATTTTAGAGAAGATCCTTTTTCTGTGCCACTCACTAATCAAAGAGTAAGTGAAGTTGGACCATGTGTCAGGATTGATGATGCGATGGACACAGAACTGACTTTGTTTCCAAAGCCTCAGCACAGAAGATGCATAAAGGTGAGGCACAACAGGCCTTGACCCTCAGCCAAAATGCAGCCAGTAATACTCTTGGCCATGCTGTTCCTTAACATACTCATCAGATACTCCACACCAGAAATTACCCTGCCCCCATGATTACTTGTTTTTTAAAATATCAGTTATTTTCTCCCATGACCAAAAGCTTCATTGTATTACAACTGCACTTCATTCACCTTTCAAAGATCTTGGTACAGCTTGGGAGAAATTGTGTGTTATTTAACTGAACCACATGGAACAAAAGCCTGCAATAGCTCTTGTGGGAACGTCTATATTAGAAAAGATAACTATCCAACTTCATCAATGGAGGTGTTCTGAAAAAACCATTTTCAATCCAGAGGGTATTTAGACTGGATTCTAGATTAAGCAGAGGTCCCAGACTGCTTGGCAACATCATTTTAATGGTTAAACACCTCATGAAAAATACTTAAGACTTTCTGTCTTGCAGGATGGTTTGAATTACAAATAAGAAACAGCACTGAGGACTCAATTTTCTTTAGTGGATTAACTGTCAGCGCAGGATTTAGGTGTAAAGCTCATGAGCTGGTTTGTATTTTGTATTTATCTAGTACACTTAAAGAGTAATTACTGCATCTGTTACGAATTTTTAAAAAGTTTTAGAAGTTCAGTGCTACTCCTTACAGAAAAACAAAGGACCACTCTCATCAGTCATTGAGGGTTTTATCAGGATACTGAAATAGGAGGGTTAATTTAACATATACCATGAGTTTATCTATGTATATATTTGCACATTTTATTGATACACTCTGCTTTTTCTAGATAACTGAAGATTGTTCTGAGGTGGATCCATTTTAAACCTACATTTTATTTAAAGAGGCACTGGGTCATATATTTGTTTATCAAAGAAAACAAATGTGAATTTGAACAAGAAAAATACCTATTTTTTCAGGTTTAAGCAGTTTGAAGGAAACAGTTGAAGTTCCTCTGCCACCAGATTTTGTAGTAACAATAATGTCTCCCTTGTCATTTTTAGCTTGTCCAACTCGACACACAATTTTACTGGCAGACATCCATTCAGCAGTTAGCAGACAGTTATGTCCACAGATTGTTAAACCTGGGAAAAAGAAAGAAAAAAAATACTCTACTGTGAACAGAAGTATCTTTTTTAAAATGATGTAATGTGAATACATTTATGAGGCTTCATATATTTTGCATAAATCTATGTTCCTTCTCTAGTCCCTTACAGTCAACTACAGTGAAATTGCCATGAATACATTTTTCAGATGTCCCCCAGGTGACTTCAGGTCCTAGTGTCACTTCATGAGGCACACGCAGTGCTTGCTTGAAGCTTATTTTAATCTCTTCCATCAGTTATGGGCTATTGCACCTTGTACTTCATGTTGTACAATAGATCTTTGGTCTGCAAGACACTACAGAACTACTGCTCAGCGTTGCAATTACTTGAAACTTCCATCCAAACTGCACGCAAAAAAAATCCTTGGTAAGTTAAATCTGTGAGACTTTGCACAGCAAAAAAAAAAAAAAAAAAAGAAAGAAAATGCTGAAAAATATTCACAATGAACAATATTTCTTCCATCTTCTTTGTTTAGCAGTAATTTTGCAGACACAGCAGAAGGGTTTTTTTGCCAAAAAAGTATTAATTGACAAATATTCTGTTCCAACCTCTTACAAAATCCACACTGCAACATTCTATTATTCTGCTAAATAAACTGCCCTTGTTGTTGAAACAATCGTCATGTAATGTCCTGCTGTTTACTTTTATAAACTTCCTCATAACAGATGTACAAATGACAAACTATGAAATAAAAATGCAACATATATTTTAGCCATTAAGCTCCTGTATAGAAAAAACTATAGTGTATTAAGTTATGTCAAGCTTCAGTGTTTAAAAACACCTCATACACTTCAGATTCAAACTACAGCTTAATGCAAGGTCCAAGGCTTTCCGGGGCTTCGTGTCAGATCCGTCTGAGCAACTGATCAAGATGATAAAGCAATCTGTTTGATTCTGGTCAGACTGGGACTCGTGATACTGGAATAGCTAGATTTCCCAGAACAATTCTGGAGTTCTTAATCAGAGCTTTGTCATCCAAAAGAATTGGCAAGATTCTAATGTCTATGATATTGATTTGAAGAACAGCTTCATTAGGTTTTTCTGACTGACACCCACACCTAGAAACATTTCAAAAAGGACAAGACTGTACTAGTGTGTTGGCTGTACTGGAATTTAAATTAGTCTGCAACAGCAGCTCCTCCCCTGTTGGCTTGGGTTTTGTTTTTAATTTCTAGAAATCTCTGACCAATTTAAAAAATACTTACAGACAGAAAAGGGTCAGTGTATGTGGCTCAGTACCAAAGCTTCACACTTTTTCTCACAATGTAAGTCCCTGACATTTCACAGCAGACAAATTTGGCAGTTTTCATGATTGTCAGACTTAAATAAGCCTTATTCTCTGCCAAAAACTATTTTGAAAATGAAACCCAAAAAATAAAAAAAAGAAAGGCACTTAATCTTATTACAACTGAAGGCAATTTTACTTGAGCAAGAACAGTGTATTTCTTTAAAGATGCCTGAATAAAGTGGGGGGAAGTAAAATAGGATATACAAAAAAACCAAACTAAACCAAAAAAACAAAAGCATCATAAAATCATAATAAAAAACCCTGATTGTTATTTATTTGCAACTTTTTAACGAGGCTAGGTTTTACTTTTCAGAGGGGAAGAAAAAAAAAAACAACCCCACATTTATGATGCATAAGCTTTAACCTTCAGTCATATCATCAGGTCTTTTTGGTTTGATGCTAGCAACTTCTCTGAAGGAAAAAAGGTTGCAGTAGGAAATCAGACCAACTGAAAGAATTTGTCTGAACCATTCATAAAGAGGTTTTCACCCTAGAATTTCAAAGGTCTAAATTAAGGCTTAAATTTAGTAATACTTTAAAATCAGTATCTAAGCTACAGCAATTTAGTAGGGCAAATCTTTCTGAATAACTGTTTTAAAGATTTTTGTATCAACTATTTTCTACTCAGAGATTCCTAAAGCTCTTAAGAGAACAAGATCACAAGATCTGACACTTCCAAAATGGAGGAAAATGCCTGTGTCTGTATCTTAAAAATAAAAAAGAAAGTAAGTCTCTATTAACATTTTATCTACCACACTAAATATAGTAACGGCACAAGACAATTTTTAAAACAAATAGAGGTATATTGGGGGAGACCTTTTGAAAGCACAGATACAAAATCTTTTATCCAAAAAGAGAAAATTTCCCTTTAAATAAAACTTCATGTTTGCCTGTTGCACGGTACAAAGATCTTTGAGAACATCATACTGGGGTTCTAGCTTTTATGTGCCCTTCAATAGCTGGGCACAATAATTCCCTTATTAAGACTTTCCATTATTGGTTATGTGTGTGTATATATATATCTCAACAGTTTTCCAATACCTACAAAGTACAGCTGCAAATGTCTTAAAAGACAAACTAAACTTTGAGAGCGTACATGTTGCAGGTATCTCCTGTGTTTGAATTTTCGTACCATGAGCTATAGAGTTACAAATAAAAAGTTTATTTGGCTTCAAAGATACAAATAGATTATGCAAGAAGGCTCTCTTAAATGAAATGAAGAGGTATGTTCTTATACTAAGTTATATTCTGTTTATATATATTAAAAAATTCTTGCTTTTCATTTTACTGTAATGCATTTCAAATAGCAGATTATAAACTTTAGAAATCCCTCACTCAAACTTGCTTAAATCTCATGCCTACAAAGGCTCACTTTTACAAGTATTTCCATTCAATTTCCAGGAAATATTTACATGCCTAACTTAATAATGAAAAGAAATCTTTACATGGCTGGGGCCTTGGTCACTTACTGAAGAAAGATGAGAATTGAGCTAAGGAAAAAAGTAAGGCAATCCATTATTTTTTTATTTTATTTTTTACCTCAAAACATGAGATTATTAGCAGATATGTGTTACAAGAGTTGCTAAAAAAAAAAAAGAAAAAAAAGAAAAAAAAGAAAAAGTTATTCAGCTGTAATACTGAGACACAGTTCAGGAGACTGCCAAGGACCTAGCACTGATCACTTCTATGAGGATCATACCAATGAACTAATAAGGTTATCAAAGTACATAAACTACACAAACACACAGAAATATACTCACCTATAACGTTGTCAGTTATTTGATGATTTCTCAATAAAGATTCATTGGTGTACCAGAACCTTGTCTACCAGCTCAGGAAAATACTAATTCCCCTTTTGAAAGACAGCAAACTGAAGTGAAGTGGAAAACTGTAGTAGCTTATGCTTGGCCATAAAGTTCATTGTGGTGGCCAAGAATGGAATTTGGGAATCTTGGTTTACAGCCATGAAGTGAAATATTGTTTCTAGCAAAGCCAAACAAAATTCCAATAGACTTCAGAGGAGTCATGATTCCACAACAAATTAGATAAATTATCTCTAACATGAATACTGAAGTACACATATGCTTTACAAAAGAAATAAGGGAAATTCCAGTAGTTATAGTGAACTTGGATTTCCAGAAGATTTCAGAAATTCCTTCTCAAAAGGCTTAAGAAAATTAAGCAGCTATAGGATATGATCCTCAAGTGGATAAACAGCTTGTTAAAAGATAGAAACAGCATTACAGTAACTGTTGCATTTTCACTGAGGAAAATTTCTACAAGGTACATGCTGGAATAGCTTATGTTAAATATGTTAATAAATTACAAGATAAAGTGGTTACAAAGTCTGCTGATTATATTAATTTATTCAGAATGTAAGGAAGGTAAAAACTAGAAAAAATGCAGAACCAACCCTGAGACTGAGTAGATGCACTATAATGTAGATGCTATATAACAGCAGCTGAAATTTAATTAACAGGTATGACAGAGGCAAAACCTTAAATTCACAGATGACAGGCTCAAACTGCATTAAATCATGGGACTAGAACAAGCAGAACAACAAAAAACATCAGTTTGATGCTTAGTAGGAATTACATGGAAAACAGAACCCTATGGAAGAAACACAGAAGAAAAGCGAGATTACAGTATTATGCCACAGTGCATTCACACCTGAACACTGCATGTAACCAAGATGATGATTCCCCATCATCATTGGTAGTGAAACCAAAAGAGATTCACTGAAGAGCAACAAGAAGGGTCAACAATATATGCAGAAAATTTAAATATGCCTTTCAACCTGGACAAGAGGCAACAGAGCAGTGATGATCAACATACATATCATCAGGATAATCAGAGAAAACTGCTTGTTGCCTCTTTCAAGGCAAAAGCTGTGATGACTCAAATCAAGCCACCATGTCAAAATTGAAACAGGGAAGGAAATGGCTTGTTACATAATGTATGGGAAAATCACTGAACCCACTTTGTGATAACTGTTGCAGATCCACAACTTGACACTAATTCAAGGAATAGATATGCTCAGTGACTTTCTCAATACATTGAAAACACGCCTGATAGGAAAGTTGCCATGCTGAAATTCTCAATGCCTGGGAAAGTAGCAATGGAGCATTTTGTTACCTCTGCTGTCTTCTAGAACACTCTCATAGCTGTTCGTTCTTACCTAGTATTCAGCACAGGATGCTGAGTTAGGCTAAGGGTTCATATAGCAAAGTATGGCCATTCTGATGAGTTACACACTGGGCAGCATCCCTGCATTTAGGGACTCAAAAGTATATTTATGAGAAGGGCATTCCTCATATTATGCAACAAAGATTTTACCATGCAAAAAAAATTATCTCTAACCATATCCTGAATGTAATATTCTACATCCTCAAAGTAAGGTTTGATTTTTGCTGTGTTTTTTCAACTTACCTATGAGGTCTGCAGGCCCAGTCCCCAGATTTTCTCCTCTAATTGTCACTTTCGTCCATGAGATGCCTTCATTGGGAGAGATGCCAGTTACAAGTGGGGGCTGTCGTGCTCGAGACATGATGTCTATTCAGTTACTGAAAAACTGAGTTGGTTTTATCTGTTGAGCAAGAAAAAATAAATAGTTTTAAAACAATATATTAAATAAAAACCATTAAAAATCTTTTAAGCTGTTCTCCTAAAATGATACAGGAAAACAGGAATGTAAATATGGAATACCATTCTGAAAGCCTTTCTTGCCTCAAAGTCATAAACCAACAAAGAATACACCTACACCTTTCAAAAAAATATTAGACCCTAAAAATGCCTAATGAAACTATACAGACACACTCCAAATTTCTTGTCAGGATTCAAATGAGCCTCTTCAGTTCTCAATTAGAAAGTTAATATTGTAGCCCTCAGAAATAATAATAGTTTATGACTATATATTTGGATTAGGTCTCCATCAAAAGTAGACTTACTGGCACAGACAGGTCTTTGGGGAGAAGCCTCCAGCACTTATTTGTACAAAGCATCAACATTTACATAAACTGAGAAAATTAAAACAGTAGTTACAGGGACTACACTAGCAGAGAACATCAACAAAACAAATAATATCTCAATAAATCAACAAAAACATACATAAAGTTACTGAAGAAGCTTTTCTAGAAGAGTATTCCTTTGCACCTTAAGTTAGGAGTCAACTAATTATGGAGCTAATTAAACTGGTTTGAAATACCAATATGGTGTTATGCATATATTATGCAGCCTACATTCAGTTTCCTATGCAACTGATCACAAAATCCTATGGCTTATTAGAAGCTTCCTTTGCACAGCTCAGCTGCGGTTAAGCAGAGGAGTGTAAGCTGAAGCATGTTAGCTCCCACCAACTTCACACTAACACCACTTGTTAAACACAGAGCCTCCCCATAGGTACATTGGTTCTACACAAGTTGTAAGATAGGCAAACAAAGTTTCTTTTAATGACTTCCATGGTAATTTTGCATCACCTGTTCCATCTCATGAGCTCTGAATTCTTTTATCAATACACAACAACTTCCTTAAAATTCCTAGTAAAAAAATTCCACTTGGTATTGTGGAACTTGGTAAAGTTATCTATGATCAGTTTCTAACAGGAATTCACCTGCATTGGAAAGAAAAGAACTAAAAACAACCTAAAGGAAATGTTTTTATTTCTAAGAAAATCCACTAATGATGAAAAAGCTGAATATGCAAAAACATTAGGTACACTTTACTGTACATAATTTCAAAAGTTCAGTTTGGTAAAAAAATAAACTGGAATATAAGAGAAACCTTATGAAGCATGGCTTAATTACTTTTATTTTGGATCAAGTTATATTTTCTGTTTTTCTTGCAGATAGTCAAGTTCATGAAACCCAGAACCTTTGTGAATCATCCATAACAATAAACTGCAGTAAAGCTGCAGTTTCCAAGCACCTGTAGTTAGGTAATACAAGAATTAAGTAAGCTATCTTTATTTCTGCTGCTTCTGCATATACAAAACACATTAATTGTACCATCATACACCATGCTTCTACACAAACTCAGATCTATCATGAGGATCAAAGAAGCTCCCACTGATCAGTTTCTTCCTACATGGTCTGAAGCTGGAATACACACTGAAAATGACAACAGAAACTGGAAAGGCAGGCATAAGGATGAAGATCTTGCAATGAAATCCATCAAATATTTTCCTGGAACAGGATCCTCTATCCATACATACCACAGATGCACTGCAGGTCGCTTATCACAGAACTTTACAGTAACATTTTTTTCTTCTCAGTTTGAGTGTCTTATTTCAGAGCCCACAGCCAAACCTGAAGTCAGTGTGAAACGTACCCTGAACATACAGAATGCTCCACAATGCTCTGAAATATTCAGGTCCTAACTAACGACCTAAAATTTAGAAATACAGTTGATCTTAAATGTCTGTTTCTCAGTTTCATATATTTAAAATAGGAATACCATCATACATCTCAAAAGCTTTTTTGAGGCAAATTCATTAATATGAAAGTGGTGTTTAGATACTCCGAACACCACAGTGTTATGAGTATCTTTAGAGAACTTTTGAGCCACCTACATTTGAAGAACATCCAATTAGTAAGAGATGCAGATTCCTGTTGAACAGGGAGCAAGAACATAAGTTGCAGTATGTGAGCCATGTCCAGTACATGAAGGAACTCTGGTAAGAACCCATGACAAAACACACAGCATATGCCTAGAATTAAGGTGGTTTGTTTTGGTTTTGTGTTTTTAACTGACAAAGCTCATAGTATTTCTTGACTGGTTGACTTCACAACATTAAAAATTACATTATGTTTTTAATGAAACATTAACTTCCCAGTGTTTTGAAAACAACAAACCAATGAAAAAATGAGATAAATGAGATGGCAACATATGGATGCTCTTATAAATCTGTGTGTAATATACTGCAACCTGTTACATGGACGTACCATGGGATTGGAGAACTGAGTAGTCAGCAGATGCAGTCTATAAGCTTGTGGGTAGAACAGCACTGAAGAAGTTAAAGGAGCGAGGGAATCATAGAATGGTTAAGGTTGGAGGGGACCTTAAAGATCACCAGGACTCACCCTTCCTGCTACGAGCAGGAACACCTCACACTAGATGAGGCTGCACAAAGCCTCATCCAACCTGGCTTTAAACGCCTCCAGCGAGGGGGCCTCCGCAACCTCCCTAGGCAACCTTATTCCAGCACCTTACTACCCTCATGGTGAAGAATTTCTTCCTGATGTCTAACCTTAATCTCCCCTCTTTGCATCTGAACCATTACCCCTCATCCTACCACTACACGCCCTTGTGGAAAGTCCCTCCCCAGCTTTTATGCAGCCCCTTCAGGTACTGTAAGGCCACTATTAGGTCCTCCTGGAACCTCCTCTTCCAGGCTGAATAGCCCCAACTCTAAGCCTGTCTTCATAGCAGAGGTGCTCCAGTCCTTGTTGGAGCAAAAAAAATTCCTTTCAAATCTTCACTTCGAAATCTTTCTTCCTTAGCTCCCATTCCTTACCCTAAGCCTTCTTTTCCAGATAGCTCACCTGCATGCCAATTGATCTACTTCCTCCCCACAGGTGAAAATGATAGACGGAGTCTTCTGTCAAGATCCCTAGTCCTGTGGTCACAAGGCTTGCCCAGCCCTTCTCTCATCTGTGCTGCATTTAAAGCTACATTACCACAGCATCACCTGACAAAAAAAAACAGGCAGCACTATAGAAATAAGATGGAGTCCAGTGTACAGAGGATGTTAGAGAAGAATCAGGTGTTTAAGCATGACTTAAATCCCAGAACGTGGACAAACTGCCTCTGTCCCTCATAATCTCAACTATGTAGTCTTCACAGCCACTCTCACAGATCCTAGGCAGAGCTCAAAGATACAATACAGCTGTAAATAAACTGTGGGGTTATGTCCCCACATACACACCCCATCACCTTCAACGTGGAGGGAGCAGCATGTGTCTGGATACCAGTAAGACAACACAAAACACCTCTTTTATTTTTGAGCAATTTTTTTTAAAGATTATCATGCTAGACAGTAACACAGATGTAAAAAACATCATCTTCAGGAATTCAGTGGTAATATGGAAAGGAAGAAATGTTGTGGGAAACAAATAGCACAGAAGCTACTTCAGCATTACTTGGTTGATTTTCTACACACACCCCCCCACACACACACACCCACACCCCTGCAATGTTATGGTTCCCTTGCATTGCAAACATTGTTTCTTTCAAAACACAGGCACACAGGTAATTGTTTTGAATCCATATCAAAACTCAAAAGTAATATTACAATCTACTTTTCTGGATTTCAGAAACTGGCACTAGATCGCTCTTCATGATGAGCTGAATAAATGTAATAAAAATGCTGAGCCTCCTGAGGTCTAATATTTCTTCTAAAATATTTCCATACTTACTGCAGAATTGCTTTAAAATACCTCACTGGAATGAGAAGACCACAGTAAATCTCAACACATTACAAAAGCACTACAGGACTGACACACTCTATTATTATTATTATTTTTAAATAACAATTGTTTTTGTTTACTTCAAAGAGTAAGCAAAGAAATTCTATGGAATCTGTCCTTACTACAAATACAAACAAATGATTGGGAGCCTCCAATTAATTTTTATTTCCTTCCCTCCTTCTTATGACAAACATGTCAACAGTTAAAATGACTGAACTGCTTACTGGTAAGCCTAGCCAATATGCGACCATGCCCAAAAAGCAAGTTTCCAATCTAAAAATCTTTAAGGCAAAGCTGAAATTTAATTTTTTTTTTTAAATTTCATGAAAAGGTACAATAATATAATTAAGAGCTTTTGTTGCAATACTATGTATTGCTCTAAAGAGAAGTTCTACTCTTTACAAATACATTTTATAGATAAAATAATAATAATTAATAATACTATTTTAATAATAATATTTTTAAAGCAGCCTTCTTACTGAAAGACTGGTTCTTATACAAACTAGAGGATATCACATACAGACAGTTTTTCTATACAATACATTTCCTCTGAGGAGCCAGGCTCACTGAAGAAGTTTTAACAAGACTATATTTTAGCAATGGACAATCATCTTCTACATTAACAGAGGTCTCCTTCCCTCCTTACTCGCCCCCCAGCTTTTTTTTAAAAATTTCATTTCCTCACAATACCTCCCCAACAGTTTAGCATGGATGACATCTGTTTGACTGCTCTCATGATCCTGCTCTCTCTATTATTCTGCCATAATTCTTGTTATGAAAGTGCAAGGAGTTAGAAAGCCTCTAAAAAGACCACCTACTACAAAGCCTTCTTGAAAAATGCCTTTCATAAACATCACCTTTGTCCATACATGAGCCTTCCTGAATAAACTGTCCTCTCACGAAGGTTTGGTTAAATAAAAAAATAAAAAAAAATAATAATCCAGGCAATTCTGAGCATTACAAGCTTGCTAAAGAGGAGATATCTTCACTCTTTATCCTAAGAAAAGCCACTATAAAAATAAATAACAAAGAAATGAAATATGGCCCCACATAAGGGAAAAGACAAGTCTAGCTGCTTTTTGAGCTTTTGTAAACCTTCAGTGGGTTTAAGATGAAAATTCTTTATAGGTTTCCCCATTCAACTTTCAATGGCAAGCAGAGAAAAAACACAAAGTAAAATGCCAATAGCTACCATATCTGCTCTATAAGCAGAGTACTACTTACCATTCTGGAACAAGTACCAGAATAAGAAATAATCAAACAAAAGAAGTTCAGGACTTAAGGATATCAAATAAGCTGGTAAATTCAAATCTCAAAGGAAAACTATAAACATCATGAAGGCATGGAACTCCAGAAGATAAGTAACAATCAAGTACCACTTTATAAATTTCACCAGTGGAAAAATTAGTAATTGAAATGTTTTAAAAAGGAGCTTCTGAATTCTAAGAGGAGTTAGCAAGTTAGCTCTAGTGACTTAAAATTCAGTTAAGGTAATGTTTTTAGTTGTACTTTGTCACAGATGCTGAACTTAAAAGACTTGTTGAGAAAGGCAGACTCAAGGTCAGTGCAAGTGCCATGGTCATCTAGCAGAAGGAATCTAAGCTGTCAATAAGGGAGGAAAGAAAAAGCCTGTTTGTCACTGCTGAGAAAATCTAAGCAAGCATCAAGTCTTCAGGTATCAAATATGTATGTGTTCTCACTTATATATATGAGAGAGAATACAAATTTGAAAAATTTTAGGCAGGAACATCAGGAATGGCCAAAGCAGCATTCATGTTCCAATCGCAATATGCCTTAGATGCTGTTTACTTCTTAAAAAAACGAACCCAACCAGAAACCAGTAGGTGAGGTACTCTTACCACACTAACATCACAGCATTAAATGCTTTCCAAATGAACACATTTATGAAATACTCTTTTTTTAAACAAGCAATAAAGATGCAGATTCCAGAACACAGGTGATGGCCTTTTCATCTTAAACTACACAAACTTCTGCTTCTACTGAATAAATATAAAAAATTGTTTTCACTAGAAAACCCAAAGTTCCCTGAGTACAGCACACTACAACTGAGTCAGTGAAGGGACACAGCAAATGACCCCAAGAAGGGTGAGAAAGCAAAGAGCTTCCTACATGTTTGTACTCAAAACCATTACAAAATGATGAAAAATACTATTGCCACCTTTTCTGTGCTTTATCTTTCCAACAATATAAATTCAGACAGACAATCTACATAAACCAAGATTTAAAAGCATCCAAAAAGCAGCACTGTGAAAATAACTGACATTTATTAACCCCTCTGGAGATCTTCAGTGCCCTAGAATTTCCACAGCCTTCAACACTGCATTAATAATACAAAGTCCATTCCTGCAAGCCTGCCAGAAAAGACTGGGAAGTGAATAAGCTAAACAATGCTGAAATTCCAAGTGATATTAAGAATCTATGCATGTTTATTTAAATAATAAAAGAAGACTTGTCAATTTAAACAAGAAGTGCTCACGAACCTTACGTTTAGGGGCAAAAAACCTCTCCAAAACACCACTAAGCTACTTATAATGAAACGATGAACAAACACAAAAAGGGGGTAACTTCACCATCACACAGAAAAAACAAAGTCTTATTTGTCTTGTCCCGTCATATCTGGCATGTTGATTCAAGCCAGTATTAACACTGACAAACATGCTAACCTACATGACAATGTTAACTGCCAAAATCAGTTTAAATTTGAGAAGATGTGCGGATTTTGCTATGGTGAAGGCAAATGATGGAAATGAAAAGATTTGGAGTATTGAGTCACATAATACAATACCATTCTCTTTCGAAAAGGGCTCCTGAATATCCCAATCAGTCATGTAGGGCATACTAGATATTTTAGTTTTAGGCTAGCCAAGGAATAAGCAGAGCAGCTTTGCTTTCACAAGGGCCATACTGGCATACTCCCTCAGCATCTCAGAGGTCCTGCTTTCCTTAACCCAGCAAGGTACATCTTCATGGCTATGTATCTTGACAGAGCAAAAGCAAAATAATCACAGCAATCAGCAATGCCATTAACATTTCTGAGTCACAAGGGATTAAAAGGCCGGACCCCAGGCAGATGCTGTGAGAGCCCTCAGCAGAGGGGTTCAGCACCCGTTGCAGCCTGGGCTGCAGCTGTGAGGGATTGACACCGCTAACTGTGGAACCCTGCTTAGGAGAAACTCCGGGCACAGTTCCGGCATCCGAAATAAATTAAAGTAAACAGTGTTGCTCTCTCTCATCCACCCTGTTAGCAGCCTCTCGGTTGAGCTGGAGACCACACACCCAGACCACACAGGACCAGCTGAACTCACTCGCACGCAACATCGAGAAGCTGTCACTCTTGCTGAGGTACAAGGAGGAAAAAGGGGGGGCTGAAGTGTGAGTGTGTGTTTAGAAAAGCTGCTTGCTCTCTCCTCCTATCATTACAGCTGGTTATGTTTTGTGTGGTTGGGAAGGAGGGAAAGAAGGCAGGGATAAAAAAAGACCTATAAACCTCACTAAGAAAACATGCTGGTCTTGGCCTTTCGTAGTAATGATTTGCACTCCTCCTGTACTAGTTTAGTAGCTGATGAAGGGCTAACAAAGCATCCATTTAACATCAATTAACCTTCTATCTATCACATGTCAAAAAAATCTAGGGTCATATAAATCCATTCCTTGTACATACCAAATGACAGCATATCACCAGTTATGATGCATAGCATACCTATATATTGATGCATATTTACATCAGGAATTTTGATGCATTATTTATTTGTGGAGGGGAGAGAGTCCCCACAAAGAACAATTAACTGCACAAATGACATTATGACATCAAAATGCTGACTTTTCCCACAAACATTGCATTGTAAAATGAGGTTTTGTTCATTAGTATCTTACACCATAAACAACCTGAAGGAAACTAATGAGTCTACACATAATGCTGAGTTTGTGACCCATTAGCAAGAAGTAAAAATAGCAAAGATCTAAAAATAGATTAAGAAGAACATTAATTGATAAATACAGATGAATGGAGACTTAAAATGGGGAGCGGTGGGGAGGGGTGGGGCTGTAATTCTTTGTTCCTTTAGTTCAGAAAATAATTTCATCTGCCTATTGTATAACCTTGTTCAGACAGAAGCCGAAAAAAACATTTGCAGATTTAAAAATCTATCTCAGTCAGTCTACTTTAAAAAAAAAGTTTCCCTTCCCTCCACTCTGCTATCACAAACACACGTATCTCCTCCATCAAACTCACCAGAAATTTAATTTAATCCACATACACAGTCTAAACAGCCCAGAACCACAGTCACATTTTCACCTCAGCTCAAAATCTATTTACCAAAGTGACAATGACAGTCTCCAAGTGCCACTCTTAAAACAAAACCATCGATGCTACGATCATCCAAATGTCAATAATAGCCCTATAAACTTGGATTAAGATATTTTCGTTGAGGAAAATCTTAAGAAAAAAACACTTTTACTAGTATATTCAATGTTACAGCACCTATGCATCAGCAAGGCTCCAGCCAAACCAATTTAAATTTTCTGAACGCCTGTTCTGGTCATACTGAATTGGCTAGAAAAGGGTAATAGTGAAGAAGAAAATGTAATTCAAGAAGTCTGAACACAGATGTTTTTCCCCAAAATTTCCGCTATTTTCATTATAAACTGCATTACAATTCCTCAGAAATTAAATCATCTACTTGGTTAAAAGCTTCTGTATTTATTATATGACACAAAACTATAATCTAGCAACGTTGTGAAGAAAAACCTCAAACATCTATATATAAACATATCTATACAGAAAATACTCAACACAGCTTTACACAAAACTGTATCACAGATGGCCATAAATCTCCCATTCATTTTTAAATTCTCAAAAGCAGATGCTTTCCTCCATCTGCTTCTACCTCCAACATCCAGGAAAGTTTTCTTGGTCTAAAAGTCATGCTCCTTACTGTACTCCAGCTAAACCATTTATTCCTCTTTCATTCTAAATTTATTAATAATTTTCTGTGCATTATTTTAGTTATTAGGAAAATGGTAGAGAATCTTAATACCCTCATCATCCCTCCATCTTATGTTATTCACAGGCAGAAATCCGAAAACGATACTTCAAGCATCAAAAACTTTCAAATATGTTTATGCAAATGTATTCAAAAAGATCCAGAAGTTCAGAAAAATAAACTCAATAAATCCCAATGGGATGGGATTTATGTTTTTTCTACAGAAAAGAAACGAGACGCCACAGATTTTTTTCTAAGCCCTGTAACTATAGACAGTATTCTTTATAAAAACACCATATAACCACTGTAATTACGCAGTTCACATGGTTGAAGTCTTAACATGGGTGCTTGTAGGTAGAACTGCAACACTAAGTTTAACATTTGCTGTGCGACTTTCTGGCAGTTCATTTTGTTTCAAAAATATTTAAAAGATAAGACATGCACTTGTGTTGCTAAGATTCCTGTATTTTTCATGTTGTCTCCCAAACACCTCCCTCTGGCCCCTACTCAGGGAACTACTCAAGCCATATGCTATCACATCTTTCTCTATTCACGTGGTCAAACACACACTTAAGTATTTCACTGATTGAAAGACTGTGTGAAAAGGTATTTTTTCCAATATATTTCAGCTTGTCTCTGCCTTACATACTCTCAAACTTCATTTCCACTCACCTGGCTAAAATCCCATCACCTGCATCAAACTACCATGCTTTCAGAGCAGTGAAGTTGTCTGGTGAGAAACAGAAGCTTCCCCACCTTCTACGCTAATGAACATGAGACAAAACCCACTAGCTATATACACAGCTCTTTAGCTTTCTGCAAAATATTATAATGTTCAGTTTTCCAACAAGAAGCAAGTTACACATTAAAACCACAGTGAAATGTAAAGTGTCACAAGGCTCTCAGAATTATTAAATATGAAATTTAAAGTAATCGCTTTTTTAATTGAGACATTCTAGGATTATCTAAATAAATAAATAAATAAAATCAGTTTGTCCTCAGTACGAAAGTGGGCATTTAAAAAGGAACTTGTGCTCAGCACAGCCCTAAATCTTTATTCCAGGCTTTTTGATGAACTTCCACATACAGGACACATTGCTTTTGGGTTATCCATGAAGTGAAAGGAAGTACAAGCCTGAAAATACCTAAAAATCACTGATTTATATTGTAATCTGATCCACAGACACGTTTACATTGCCAGAGTCCCCACTGGCTTCTGCACAACATGGTATAAGGTCTGACTTTAAGAATTAAACTAAGAATCTGGGAATCTCTAGTTCCCTTAAGGTCAAGAGAAAAGCAGACCCATTAAGTGGCTGGTATCTCAGAAATTTTGTTTTCCTTAAAAACAAACCAAACAAAATTAGAAAGAAAACACAGGCTTTCACACCCATCACTGAACAGAATCACTGTATTTTCTACTGAAAATGCTGAGCATGCTGTCTGAAGATTAATTAACAACTTGCATTGTCAAAAAAAAAGTCACACAGACGAAAATTTCGTTTGAAAAAGCACTAAATACTTCCAAAACAATATAAAGAGTATATTTATAATTGCTGCATAGGATGGAGAGGAGGTGTTCGACTTAGTGTTGTTTAAAATACAAAATACTTTGCTTACCTTTCCCTATGCTAAGATCTAAAAGCGTAACATACCAATCATACAATTAATCCTTATTTTCAGGCATTTCTCTCATTGCTCAGTTTCTAGCAAACTGCTTCAGGTTCCTTTTGGTTTTTGTTGTTTGGTTGTTTTTTTTCCCCAGGACATCACAAAATTGAGTTCTCCCCTAGCGTTGTGAGGACAAACCAACTACTTTCAAACTGTAATACTGACAGGAATTCTAGAAAATAATTTTCGGGTTAACGTAGAAAAAAATTAATCAGCTTTATTTTTAAATTGATACTTTCCAAGCTGTAAACACAGACCCTGGCTTTTACGTTCAGTGCAAAAGATGAAACATCAACCTAACGTGACTGCACTACTCATGTGCTGTCTAATCATCCCTCATCCTACAAGCACTTTTACAAAGAAGATTTCACCGATTACCCGGCACGGTATTTCTCCCCTGAGAAAGGTAATTTGAAAGACAACGTTCCACAGATTTACAGACTATAGGTGGTCCAAGACAGAATGTCAAAGTTAAACTAAAGAGCTATCATCTGACTTCTGCTAAAAGATATTACTTCAGCTGGTTTCGGATTTTGAACTTTCAGAGTACTTTTAAGTATAGGAGCAGATTCCACTCTTATTACTCACATAGAAAATAAATTTACTGTAACATGTACAGTCTTTTGAGTATTATTTTCCAGTCCTTCACTGTAAAATTAAGTACTACTGATTTCTCCTGTGGAAAAAATGTCTGTGACCATTTGCATAACTAAGTAGTGACGTACAGCTATTCAAAATACACTCAGGTAGCATCTATCTTTACTTCACAGGCAGTTTTGTTCTGGAGTACAAAACTGTAACAATAGATTTTTTTATTGATACCTTTGATAACTGTCAGAATCCATGTTTCTAAGAATGCCTTTTATATTCAGTCTTCTGTTGCCATCCTACTGAGATACTACTTTTTTGCTTTCTCTCCCTTGTTTTTTTGGTTTTTTTTTAGGTGAAGCAGGAAAGCACAGAATGCACAGAATTAAAATAATTCCAAACTGATGTTTAGCTCCAAGTACTGGTGCTTCAGACTTACTGGATTTACAGCTAAAAGTATCAGTACATGGAAAGAAATCAATTAAGTATGGTTAAACCTATATAAAAGTTTTCATCAGTAAAACAGGTCAGGGGCCTCTGCCTTACTTGTCAACCCACTTGTTTTGCTTTAGTCCAGCTTCATTGTGAGTAGTAGCATAATAATGAACAGACTGTAACAGTTGATACAGTTTCTTTTTAATAGGACCTTGGGAAAACAACTGGTGAATTACGTATTTTTAACATATTTATTATCGGGTTTTTTGCCTCAAATACTCTCAACAGCTATCAAAAAAACTCGTCTCATATTCACAGGAAATCCTAAAACTCAAAAAAATAAGATCTGAATACTGCAGATTCAAAATACGTAATGAACAGTACCTTTCGTACTGAAGATTAAACAGTTTCTCCACACAACAATATCCTCAAACGGCAAGGTGTTACATTATTTTATTTAAAAAGCTTTTATTTCTTTATTTTTAGGTTCACAGCTTAGAACTTCTAAGGGGTTTTCAAATCAATTCTAAAAATGTCCATTAGCTTAAGACTGCTATTCAGCACTAATATCTGATAAAGTAATTATAACATTTAAAAAAACAACTACCAAGTCTGTAAAAATATGGTAATTTATTGAATGAAGGCCACGAAAACACAAGTTTACATAGTTTAAAATAAAACAGCACAAACTTAAAATAGTTTCACCTCTAACACACTAAAAACGTTTTCCATACAGAAAAACCCCTTGCCATTGCAATGTAAAATAATGGTATTTTCACTGAAATAAGTCATTCCAGTATAGTGAAAATCATTGCATCCTGTTTTAAATTATATTTAAGACAACAGAAATCCCATCTAAGTAAAAACATTGTTGTCCAAGGGTGGGCATAAATCACAAGAACTGTAAACTAAGCTATCCATGGGAAAGAAAGCAGCAGCAGGACATGCTTTTTGCTGCCGATTGCTGGGTCAGTGCAAGCTGGGACAGATATTACAGAAATTGGGCATGGAGAATTATCAAGCTTTTCTTTTTCAGGTGACCAAAAGTAAAGTAAGAAAAGAGACCTGTTTTCCTATGCCACAAGTTTGTTTATTTTCAGTTTACACTTAAAACCCCCAAACAAATAGAAGTCCTTTAACTGTTTTGACAACTTTGTCAAAAGCAAACACAAAACAAAGTTTACAGTAATGAAACGCACACAAATCACTAAAAGAGAAAAACACTGTTCACTTATTTTAAGAATTATCAGAAAGCCTGGAAAGATGAAGTGAGATTATGATTTTAAACTGAACTTTCAAGAACAAATATTTGTAGTTTAGATTTAATCCGATGTTCTGTCACAAGTTAAGATGGCTTAATACTTGACTCATTCTCAATTCAAAGCTTTCAAGTGTATGCCTAGAAGCTCTAAATGCACAAGTAAACTGCAGGAACCAGAAAAAGCAAAGGGGGGGGGGGGAAACAAAAGGAAAAGAGAAGCCTAAACTGACAGTGTAGAAGGCATGTTATTCTGAACAGCAGTAAAACTGGACAGAATGACAAACTCTCTTTCGGAAACACACTAATCCCTATTTTCAGACGTCTTCTCCCTGTGGTAAGAGATCCTTTTCAGGTTGCCAGTCAAGAAGATATAGAAGAGCCAAAGAGGAAAGATGCCTGACCATCCAGCTCATGGACTCTTCTGGACTGCAATACAGTCCAAGTAAGGAAGGAAAGTAAAACTGGGTAGAGAGCAAAAATCAATAAATAGAACCACAGAGGAAGTGTAACACTTCCAGTTGGATATCAAGGGAAGCAGTCAACTCTCAACCAATACTGGTTCCTTTGATTTGTTCTACACTATTTACTATGGTACTTTCTTATTGTATTCGCCTAAGTACACATTCATTTTGGGGGGTTATTTCTGAAACTTTACAGCATCACTGAACGCAAGATTAAAAAAACCATCAGACCAGCGAGTCACCAGCTCTTCAGAGGCCAGATCTCGCCTCTCCTGCTTATTGTTACCTCAGCTCCCCCACTCAGCACGCCCACACACAAACACTTCACTGAGCGGAACGACTTTGAAGATCGTTCCAGACCGGCCTCTTGTCACCGCGTAACCAAGCGGGCCCAGGAGCTCCGGACAGACCGGTGTCAGCAACGAGACCCGAAGGCAGAAGCCACCGAGCTGCCTCCCTGCCCGCTGGCCGGGAAGGGCTCCCCCCTCACAAGGCGCCCACCGCCGCGCCAGCTCCCGAGAGAACGCCCACCCGCCAGAGAACCCTTCCCGCCGACGGGAACCCCCTCTCTGCCCTGCGCTCGCTGCCCCGGCTCTGCCCAGGGGGCTGGGGGAGGAGACAAAACGAGAGCTGCCGCTGCCGCAGCCAGGAAGTCACCGCCTTCTTTCAACCCTGGGGCGGCTCGGCGGGGCCCGGTGTCCCAGCCACCGTCCTGCCCCAGCCCGCCGAGCGGGGACACGGGGCGACGGGGCCCGGCCCGGCCCGGCCCGGCGGGGCGGGGGGCAGCAGGTGCCTCCCAAGCGGCTGGGGAGGGGCCGCGAAGCGCCAGACGGCCGGAGACCGGGGCCGCCCCCCCCCCCACCCCCTCTCGCCCCCCAACCACAGCTCCGTGTCCGCTCCCGGGGTCAGGGGCTGGGCTGGGCCGCTCGGCCCCGCCCGGCCGTCGAGAGCCGGAGCGACACCCCCCCCCGCGGCAGCGAGGGAGGAAGGGGGGAGGCCGGAGGAGACCGGAGGGAGGGGGAACGCCCTCCGCCCCGCGGGTGGGGGGAAGGAGCCGGAGCTGCCCTGCTGCGTGCCAGCCGGCTCCGCAGAGCCCAGCGGAGGAGAAGCGGGGCGGGAGGCCGCAGACTGTCACTCACCGGCCGCCGCCGCATCCGCCGCCGCCTTCGTATCCGGCACCCGGGGCGGCTCCGCTCCCAGCAGCGCCTCCGCGTCCGGCGGGCACAGCCACCTCCAGCCGCTCCCCGAGAAAATCGATGGAGCGCCGAGCCATCGAGGTTGGGCGGGAGATGCTGGTGGGGGGGGGGGGGTGTGGGAAAGCAGCTCCCGGGGCCCCCGCGCGCCGCCCCGTTCCCGGCGCCGCCCCGGCCGCCCCGTCTGGGGGGGGGTGCAGAGCCGGGGGGGGCTGCGTCCCTCGTGGGAGAGGAGCCGGGGAGCAATAAGAACATAAGAGCAGTGGTAGCGACAGGGGCGACGGCAGCAACGAAGTGCTGAGAGGGTGCTGTTGGGGATGGGCGGAGAGCAGCCCTGAGGAGAAGGACCTGGGGGTGTTGGTTGATGGGGAGCTCAACGTGAGCCGGCAGTGTGTGCTTGCAGCCCTGAAAGCCAACCATGTCCTAGCTGCATCAAAAGAAGCAGGTCAAGACAGGTGATGCTGACCCCCTGCTCTGCTCTGCTCTGGTGAGAGCCCACCTGGAGTGCTGTGTCCAGCTCTGGAGCCCCCAGCGCAGGAAGGACGTGGGGCTGTTGCAGCAAGTCCAGAGGAGGGCCACGAAGATGATGAGAGGGCTGGAGCACCTCTGCTGCGAAGACAGGCTGAGGGAGTTAGCGTTACTCAGCCTGGAGAAAAGAAGGCTCCAGGGAAACCTTCTAGCAGCCTTTCGGTTACTGAAGAGGTCCTACAGGAAAGCTGGGGAAGGACTTTTTACAAAGGCATGTCGTGTTTGGATGAGGGGTGACGGTTCAGACACAAAGAGGGGAGATTAAGGTTAGACATCAGGAAGAAATTCTTCACCATGAGGGTGGTGAGGCACTGGAACAAGTTGCCCAGGGAAGTTGTGGCTGCCCCATCCCTGGAAGTGTTCAAGGCCAGGTTTTATGGGGGTTTGAGCAACCTGGTCTAGTGGAAGGTGTTCTTACCCACACATGGGGGTTGGAACTAGATGATCTTTAAGGTCTCTTCCAACTCAAACCATTCCATGATTCTATGAATAATAATAAATGATACAAAACCATCCCTGAGTGCTGTCCTAGTGGGCAGGAACTCGCCCCGTGGCAGTGGCAATCTGGGGATCCTCACACTGTGGTGTGAAGGGAGGGCCTTGTGGTATCTGCTCTGTAAAATGTTACATGGAATCTTTCTGTGGAAAAATGAGGTGTCTGGTACCTGTATTCTCTCTCATCTACTCTCTAATACAAAATTACTGGTGACTGCAGTTTTTCGCCGATACCCAATGCAGAAAAAGAACTCTTCAGTCCTCCAAGAAAAGTAAAGATGGCATCACATTTAAAAAAAAAAAAAAAAGTGTCACTATTTGCCATCCATTTTTAAATCATGTTTTCCTTCATGACAGCTTCTTTGAATTTTCTGATGTAAAGCCTGTCATTAGATGTGCCAAATAAAAGCACAACTTTGAAAGGTTTGGTTGATATGGAAGGCCTCACCCAGCAAACTACGTACCTGGGTCCCAGCTCTGCCCAGGACCCCCTGGGAGGAGGTAACTGTGCCCAAAAAGCCCATTGACTTTAGTGAGGGTCTGTCAAGGGAGCTGTCTACCCAGAAGATTTTGTAATAAACCACCATTATTTTGGGTTTAGTTCAAGTGACAAACTTTGACGCCAGGCTGAAGTTTTTTTGCGGAGTTGGTTGCATTTTCTCCTCTCTCGTAAGTGCAAATAATGTAAAGAGGTGATTCATTAAGAAGAGGGAGCCTGAACTTGAGACAAACACCACCAATGTTAGGTGAAGTGAGAAAAAGCTGTGAGGCCTTTGTGCTTCAAAAAAAGTCATCTAGCCTCTGCATTTAGTGGTTTAAACTAGTTGTTTCTGAACAGCTGCTTAGCAGTGATTTTATCCAAATGTCTGTCCTGGGGAACCTGTCAGAACAGTACAACCAGGCTAACTCTGCAACCAGAGAAACCTTATAAATGGTGTACATAGGTTCATCACGGGCATCCACATAGGCAAATCCTTCTGTTGCCAAGAGCAGCATCCAGGACTTTCATGGTCTGCAGGGGCTCTGGATAATATTGTCAGTGAAGACCTTCCAGTGTGCTGCACATTGTTGAATCTACTGTGGGTGGTTTTCCCAGCTGATGCATGGTGACCATGTGGTAACCATCACCTACTCCTTCAGTGACTCCAGAACAAAACTGACAGTGAATGAATGTAGATTTGACCCACTGGAGAGCAGAAACTGCCCCACACATCTCTTTAGAACAAAAGGAGGAAAACTAGTGTTGTTATTATGCATAAATGTATATATATATCTTACATATAGCTTGTAATGTGTATACTGTAATATATAGTATATATTTACTGTCATATATAATGCTGCTAATATAAATATATTACTCCATGGAAATCCAGATGCCATTAAAGAGATTAATCTATGCTGTTAAAACTGAGGAAAGAAATGACAAGTTGTAATATAATGACCTGGTAAATAGTAACTATTATACCTCATAGAGTTCACAAGAGTGATTGCTCATTCATGCCTTTTCCTAATCCATTTATGCAGATTTGACAGTGATCTGTAAACATTACATCTCTCTACAAAGTTGGGTAAACAGATTTGAAAGCCAAGAGAGATTACTATGCTCATTTTGTCTAACCTGAATATTGAAAGCTGTAGAATTTCCTCCAGCCATTCCCACACCAAACTCTTTCTGTAGCTGTTCTTTAGAAAGACATCTTCATTTTATTTTAAAGAGTTGGGTAAATGGTGAATCCATCACTGAACTTCTGAAGTTTTCTCAGTGATTACCCTAACATGCAAAAAATAACTGATAGAAATATAAATGTTGTTTGAAAAGGTAAATTCATCTAGCTGTAGCATCTGTTCATTGCAAGCCTGCTTCTTGTTAACAGAAATATCTTCCTTTTGAAGATGTTTAAAAAATACAGCAGATTTACTCCTTCACCTTCTCTTGATAAACTGTATGGATTAATTTTTATTCTGCACTGTACAACTGACTTTCCAGAACTGTTCTTTGTTTTGAAAGCCTTCAAGCTTACAGCTGTCACCTTACTTTTGACATGTGAACACCCAGACCAGACCTCTCCCTACTTCTGTTTGAATTTGTGAGGTGGATATTGTAACCAAGGAAATCTAAGGAACAGAAAAAAGCTAAGAAGCATAAAGCTGGAAACGACCTTGAGGATCACCCTTTCTAGTCCTTTCCCTTGCCCCAGGACAGGATCGACTACTCCTGTAATATAATGTAACTTTTTTTTCAATCTTGTTCTTAAAGACTTCCCAGTATGGTGCTTTTGCCATCTCCTCAGGCAATCTTTCACAGTGTTTCCCTACCTTGATCACTAAAGGTCTTTTTTTCTAATTTATGCTCTGAATATATCCCCTACTGCAATTTCAGTCGGTTAGTAAAAGGTCTCTCTTTGCTGGGTTCAGAGAATGTATTGTTTGCTTCCTTGCTGTAGCAGTCTTGCGTATTTAAAGGCTCTGCCCCCTGTATGTTCTTTTCCTCATTAGTCCAAACAGTCCCTTTAGCATCCTGATATTTAATGTTTTCTGGACTGGTAATCAAGCTTGATCTTCACTGCACAGGCTGCCTTCCTGTTCCTACCCCCCTCTCACGGCATTTCCGTTTTTTTTGCAACAGCATAACACTGGTGACTTGTGTTTAGCCTGTGATTCACTCTACATTTTTTCTGTGCAACTGTAGTCCTGTTTACTTTTCCCCTTCCTGTATGTGGGGAACTGATGATGCTAGACTACACTTGCACCTATTGAATAGTTGTTTGTGTTTTTCTTAAAAAAAACAACAAACAACAACAAAACAAACAAACAAAAATTCTCCAGTTTGACAAAATCCCTCTGAATTCTAATTCTATTCTCTAGCACATTTTTAGCTGCTCTCTTCTTTATTTCCTCTCCAGAAGTAACAAGCTTAGTCTCTGTTCTGTTGTTCGGATGTTTTATAAGTGGTATCAGACACAGGACAGACCCTCAAGGAGCTTCTTCCAACACACCTCTGCATTTTGACAGTGGCCCCATTTGCTAACTCTTCCTCAGCCCTGCTTTTTCTGACCCCCATGGGATTTTCAATTTTGATCAAATTGTCTTTGCTTACTCTTGAGAAATTTTACCAAAAGCTTCACTAAAATGAAGATACATGACTTTTTAATGCTTCTGTTTTTTGCATAACACCTATTACCTTATTATAAAAAGAAGTCAGATTGGTTTAATAGGATTTGTTCTGGACTAATCCATGATCGTTGTTACTTGTCTGTCTTCTAATGCTTACAGATGGTTTGCTTGGTAATTTCCTCAAACTGAAGCTAGCCAGCTCCTTTTTAACTCTATATGTAGTTAACTTTAAGCCTGACTGAAATTTAGAGGGCTTCTTCCAAGACCACGAGAGGTGTCCTCTAAACCTGAGATTAGCAACCTGCTAAAGCCATGGAAATAGAACCAACAAGCAGAACCAAGAAGGTAAACCTGTCCTTGCCTCCTCTAATTAATCTATAATCCCTGCATAACCTTTCTTCACCTCCTCGGTTCCACTTTCCCTTTATTTTCTTGATCTGCTGATGGAACATTCCTGCTGATGTTGGCTTCTGGCAGCTGCCATAGATTTTATGAAAAGTTCATACAGATAATTCAATTTACAAGGAGATTTCCTGTATTGTATTATGCTCCCAAGTGCAGCTGCTTTCTGCTTCCTCCTAAATTGAAAATCACCTGCATCTATGTTGTCGAATCAACATCCAGGAAGTGATCTACTTAAATCTTGCACTTCTATTTCTTTTTAAAAATAAATATCCACAGAAATAAGTTCTTTGACCTTGGCAGCATTTTGACCATTATCCAGGAATTTAAGCCAGGAATCTTCATTATGAAGTGAAATATATTTATCTTAGCTGAAAGGCGAGAGAGAAAGAAACAACTTACTGATCAGTGTTTTCCCCAGATGATTTCTGGTATGCTTCAAGAGAAACAACATATAAATTAATGCACACAATATTTTGAGTTTCCTTCCAGAACACATACAGTCACTTTTTCCACATCAAACAAAAAATACAGTCTTTTGCACTTCAAGCCATTTCCAACAGTACACAAAATTCTCTCACTGTTTTACTTTCTTGGCTAACACAACACTAATTCTTCCCTTTCAAGGGCTATCCAAGGAATCTGTGCACTACTGACCCAGAGGCATTGTTTCTCTAAACAGCACCAGTGAAACAAATTATAAAATTACTTTGTGCAGCTAAAAATACTGAATTCTGTATACCACAGCTCTGTCAAGGGTGTCACTACTAAGTTGCATCAGTCTGAGTACTTCCTCAGACCAACCTTCATCTACTGCGTGTAGTTTAAAACAATAGATGGGGGAGGGGGGGGAAGTTGAAACATAAACCAACTTAACATTTTGCCACATTTCTTTCTCAAAGGAAAACAAACAAACAAAACAATAACCCACTTCAAAGACCATCTGACTTTTTTTGTCCCTCATATTCTAGGTAAAATTCCATCACTCTTTTCCACAAGGCCGAACTCTGAAAAAACTGATTTCATAAAAGCTGTTCATTAAAAATCTTTTCACAGACTTCCAAAATTGTGTGAACTGAGAGCAAAGATCAGATCTCCTGTTCTGAACTGAACTGTACCCGTGAGACAGTTCATCACTGCCCGTGCACCCCAGATCCCCTCCACTGGAAGCGAGCATACCCCTGCTCCAGTAGCAGCCAGCACTTCACAGCACATCCTAGTGAAAATCAACTGGAGTAACAGCTTATTTAAGTATCAGTTTGGATAATTTTGATGGATCTAAGTTTCTTTCCCTCACTTGTCCCATTCAGTGGCTCTGCAGACACGTGTCTGTAGAGAAAAAAAATGACAAGCAGCCCAAGGTCACCTGGGTTTTGCCACTATCAGTGTTTGCTTGCCAGAGTGCCTAAAACCACATTTATATTAAAGGAAACAGTACAGGACTTTTTGTGTTTAATATTACAAATAAAGATTCCATCATTTTCTGAACCCCTTCTTGACTGTATTTTTTTCTTCCCAATTCCTAAGTTTCTCTTTTTGTGTCTCTCTTCTTATTTCTTTTCTTCTTCCTCCCATCCTCCTGGTCTCAAATTCTCTTATGGTGGAAAGGAAGGGAAAATTGCAATATAGGGCTGGGTAAAAGTGAACAAAAATGGCAAAAAGCAGCTATTTAAACTGTGCAATCTGCGCTAAGTATAATAGTTCTTTCAAAAATTACCTTTTTAGGTACTTCATGTTCAAATTAACATCACGGCTATGCTCTTAGCAAGAGGTTGCATTTTACATCAATTAGACATAATTATGAAGTTCCTTTTAGAAACAAAATATTTTAATATATCAGGCAAGCAATTAACATTAAAATGTGGATTTTGATCTGTGCCCTAAATGTGTGATCAAAGGTACCAGATCAGGCAGCTTAATCTGAAACCCATTAAATACATGACAATATTTGATTTTAATAAGCTACAGTTCTAGTCTTTAATGTTTCTTATTGACATTTATTCATAGACGCAGAAGTGCATTTACATGAGAGAGATGTTTGGCCTTGACTTCAGATGTACAGCAATTTCCAAAGAAATTTCTGAAAAGAATGTTGGTCAGTGTTTTAAAACATAGGGGCCTAAATTTAGACTGTTAAATCTGTATTTAGTCCTGCAATGTGCTGAGCACTCTGGCTGTGGTCCAGGAAAGCACTTAAGTGTCCCCATTAACTTTAAAACACATTCAGGTCTATTATTCACTTTACCAACAAGAACTGAACTCCAATACTTAAAATTAAGCACGTACATTAAGTAGCCTGTTGGACTCAACCTTACACAACCCCCGGTCCCGTTCTGCCCACAGCTAAGACCCTGACTCACTGCATTTGCATGCCTTGCCCTGTTGTGGTAATGGGACGGGTTGTAGCAGAACAGTTACTCAAGCACGTTACAGATCTCAGGGCTTTTTCAAAAGGGCCAAGTGCCCATTAGACACACTTTCAGAACCTACTTTGAGACACACACTTAAAAATACGCAGTATGGTCAACATCTGAATACAGTTATCATGAATAATCTGTCCTGTTTCTACTTGCTTTATTATTATTATTATTATTATTATTATTATTATTATTATTATTATTATTATTATTATTATTATTATTATTATTATTTCTTGTGGGTTGCACTTTCAAATTCAACTTGTGGGTGATATTTGCCTACTTCTGAAGGCCTGATAAAAGTCCTAGAGTAGTGGTTAAGAGTAATTTTTCCAAATCTGGGAGGGACAGGACAATAAATAGGGGACACTGTAGCAAAGAGCATTCAGGTGAGACATTAGAAAAAACTGTAACACTAGAGACAATACAATACTGGTATAGGTTGTTTAGGAAATTGACTGAACGTCCTTCACTGGAAGCTTTTAAAAGCTGGCCAGATGCTTTACAGCCCCATGAAACGAATAGTATCAGGCTTTAATTGGGCTCTTGCTATGTACTGGCTGGTCTTCCATGCTGATACCTTTGAATTTGCCCACTTAGGACCTCTGTCATGGTTCTGTTAGGAGCAAATGACCCTTGTGCCTGCCATGCAGTCCCCCCATCCTGTACCATGCCATGGTTGTGCCTAACGCCAAGTTGACGGTGTGGCTGCATCCTGAGAAGGGGAAGAAACCCTCAGTGGGGAGAAACAGGGCTGGGAGGAGCACCTTTTTCTTCCATTTTAACCCATTTTTCCTAATTGATTACTGCTCACATTTGCAAGGCAAAATTAACCAGCATAAAAATAAAGGGAAATGTTCCTTCAACATCCAGCTGAACCAGAATTTGCTGATAATTGTAACACGGCACAATATGCACATACGAGAGACATTTTGATTGATTGCTACACTGTCCTTAGCTCAGGGCACTTTTTAACTGCCAAAATCAACCTTCTCTCTGGGAAATGTATAGTGAGGGAGTTTGGAAATAGGATTTGGAACAGGCAGGAGAGTTCCACTCCAAATCTGAACTTCCCCAATCAGGGAGATCTGGACTTTTCAAAGGAGGAAATGGAAATGGGGGAATGCTGGGGCTGACAGTTTGATTTGAGACTGGCTCTGTTAAAAAAATCCTAAAACAACAAAACCCCATGACACACAGAACAAAAAAAAATGCAAACCCCGCTTATTTTATTATTTTACTTATTTACAATAAAATGTTTGGTGCTTGGCTGAAAAGTCTCCAGATTTCAGAGTTGTAGGTAAAACCCCCAAATGACATCCTGAAAACTCAGAAATAGGAGCAGACATATTCTTTTGTTAAATTTCTTTTCCTTTCACCCTCCAGTTTTGTCTCCATCCTGAAGCAACTAATTCAAATAGTTGGGTAATCCTTAAGGTGTGTGCCTGTAGGTAAAAAATCCATCTTCAGTTCACTCTTCCTACAATGATTTCTGAGATACAAATCAGCATCTTAACAGCATATGTATTGTTAAACATTTCCTTATGCTTACATTCTGGGGGAAAAAGTCTTCCCAAACTTGGGGAAAAGATTCCCAAAAGACTTGAATAGTTGCATCTAGAGTAACTGGGAAAAAAGCAAATGGGGTACTATTTGTTGATGTTGACTTGGCTGCACCAACCTTTAATTTTTGCACATGCACAAAAAATTGCAAGAAAACAAAATGATTAGGCAAGAAGAGAAAAAAAGTATGAAGGTTTGAAATTTTCGGGAGGGATTAGGGAAAATACTTGATTGAAAATTCAAATCTAACACAGACCCTTATACCCGAGTATATGCACCTCCAAGAACGGAGGTAACAGTGACACACAAGGCCTGATTGCTGTGGAATTACACTCCTATAGAAATCCAGGGAGGCAAAGTATGGTGCTAGTGCCAATGGCACTTCCAGACATAGCTGGAATTTTCCTAGGGAGTCTGGGGGGGCTGCTTCTCTCTTCTCTCCACACACATTGTGTAGCTATTGAACTCTGCAAGACTTGCAAAGAATACACGTTGTATTATCTTTTCATTTCCACAGCATCTGCACATTTAACATTTCATGCCTCATTGTGTCTGTATGTGATCATCTTGTTCACGTATTTAAATTGCTGGTCTTGCCTCTGATCTTGAAAGACAAAAGCAACATTGATTTTTTTTTTTTCATTATATATTTTTACAAAAGAACTACTGTAAAAATTAATCAAAGGTATGCTGGTTTTTATTGTTATTTTTTTAATTTCGGGGGGTACTTTTCCTCATATTGCAGTGGTTTTGAAATTGAAACGTTGCACTGCTGAGAAAGTGCCATGAAAATATAACCCACTACATTCCAGGAAAATAAATAAGCAAGGCCACCCAAATTTTCAATTAGTGCTAGTGCAGTATGCAGGAAATGGCTGGAGAACCGTCAAAGGCAGCCTTAGGCTGGGTCGTGGATACGGAACAGTGACAGGAAGGTTTGAAGCAGGAATACAGGCTCAGTGTGAAGATGGCTCTTCTCCAAGGAAAACTGCATGCTAATAGGTTAATACTGATTTCCTGAAACATACAGCCTGGGTATTACATGCTGGAATTTACATTCTGACAAAGGCAATTGCTGAGCCTAAAGACTTTGCTTTTTTGGTGATGAAATAACACTACAAAGTTCAAGCTGCATTATATATTTCGTGTTTTAAGCTTATTAAACATTCAAAGTACAAACTGTGCACATATTTTTAAGCCACCTGAAATAGCAACAGCCTCTCTAGTTTGGGAAACTAGCATGAGAAACATTAGAATTCAACAGGTCAGGCTGGTCCGGAGTAACACCACCAACAGATACTGACCAAGGTGAAGGGGTGCCACTGTCAGAGTAAATCTGCCTGGAATCCAGAAAAATTGTCCAGACAAGCAGATGCACACAGCACTAAGGATAAAACACTTTTATTTTAGCACAGCCTTTGTAGATAAAATGGTAATTGGAAGATACCTGAATTGAACAAAGTTCAATATCTGAGTTGGCCAAAGGACTTCAGAAAAACAAACAAGCAAACAAAAAGCAACTAAAAACCCTAAAAAGCACAAAAGATGACAATACATCTCTTTCTGCAAGTCAGAGGAAGGGTTGCCGTTGACAGCAGAAGGAGCTATGCTAGACCTTTATCCTGAGCAAAACGGAAAAGGAAAGAAACTTAAAGACCAATCCAGCTAAAGAATCCAGCCAACCTTTCTCTTTAAACTCCCTCCTATTTTACTCTATCCAACAGATGTTGCGACTGTCAGCTGAGGGTGGCACTGCAGCATCACAAGAGACCCTCGTCCTACCAGCCAGAGCCGTGTACTACCTGGACTGTCTTTGCAGAGGCTGTCTGGCAGAGGAGAACACAAAACAACTGATACAGGAGGTACAAACCATTTTCGTTGTCCTTGCCTGTTCAGAGATCTGGAAGCCGTCCTGCGAGCCTTAGCAGTCTTAATTGCACTGAAGTCACTGGGAATTCTGCCCAGATAGAGCATGGAAAAATTGTGCCACAAAACGAGACCCTAATTATTTGCATTAGGAGGTAGAAACAATTGCCTTGCAGTTCCAGCTGCTTCCTAGGAAAGTTCTAGGGGGACTGAAAGTGCTGAAAATTATTTGGTGTCCATCAAGTGATGCACTTTCCACCTCTTCTCAGAGGAGTTGTTTTAAATAAGCTGTATAAAACTTTTAATCAGCACAGAGTATTTTAAGTTCCAAGTACTGTACCTACCCTGGAACCTTTTAGTTTGAAGTCAATAATTGTGTCACTTGCCTATGAAAGAACACTTAACAGAGCAAGGAAGGAAGTGGAGGGAATTTGGGGAGTTTTAATTTGTTTTCACACATAATGGTACATTTTTTTGGTCATATGTGATAATTATTTAATCAAATGGAATTTGTCTGGTGGTATTTCACATGACACTGCTGCCAATCACCACAAAGCAAACAAATCCTTCAGGTGGTGAAGGGAGAGTTTACTCATCTGTCTTCTGCAGAGCTCATGCTGCGAATACCAACTGGCGCATCTAATATTGTTGAAATTAACCAGGGGTAGCTAAGTAGAATAGGCATCAATTCATGGCAGCATGTATGTGTTTTGGGGAGTCTAGACAACTTTTACAGAACTTGGACCAGTGTGTAAGGCTGGGTATATATGCTCAATCATTGTTCTGAATGAAGATGCTCTGCTGCACTGAGGCTGCAACTTCTATGAAAGGTACTTCTTTCCTATAGGAAGAGAGAGCTTCATTTCTTATCCACATGAACACTTGATCCATGCTAAATGCTTATAAAGTTTCTTCACCAAGTTTCTTCACTGCTGAAGAATAAATATTTAAAGAATCACAATTGCTATAATCAAAACCACGTAAAATGCTACAAGAGTGTTCCCTATTGTAGAAAAAGACTGAAGGAGCTGAAGCTGGCAGAAAACTTAATTTTCCTTGTTTGAAAACTGATCTACTGAACGACATAGCATGTATTATCCTTGTGCCGTATTTTTAAAACAATGCCTTGGATGCCATTGGTTTAATTCTTACCATATTACTATAACAAAACCATGGGAGCTCTGCAGAAGACCTATACAGGGGAGGTTTGGTCGCATCTGCAGGGTGCCGAGCTCTTCAGCTTCTATTTGGTGAAGTCCTGAGGATTAGAGCCGTGTTTAAGGTAAAGTGCCTAAGGGCCTTGCTGGATGGGAGCCAGAGTGTTCAGCACCTTGCAGGAATGAACCCTTTGCTGGCATTTAGGGCAGAGACTTCGAATATTGAAGAAATTCCTTAGGTGGGGTAAAAAATCTTATTAAAAGAAAAAAAACCAAAACAACAAAACAGGTGCATGTTTCCTCATTGTAGGATGCAACTAACACCTGTAATACTTATCCTCAGAAGCCATGGACCACCTGATGGGAACTACCTGCAGATTCTGGAAATAAAATTATGCATGTAGAGTTGGGCAATAAGACTTTTAAGTTGAGTTGTTTGGGTAAAAATCCTGTTTTCATGGAAAAAAATGGGAGCATTGCTATTTTGGTCTCAGGCCCAGGATTTTGATCATCCCTTATCACATAATACAGGCTGATATGGAGCCTTCTTCTAACTGCAAATTTGACTCTAATATTAAATTAAATGGCAATTTCCTTTGAACAGTGGACCAAATGATCCAATAATATCTGCTTAATACAATCAAAATAAAAAGGTGCAAGTCATGTTATTTTAATGCAACTGATTTGTCTCCTGAATTTTAATTAAATGGGACAGAAGTTTCAAATTAGTCAGCCAAAAAATGACAGAAATCCAGAGGTAGTTTGAACACAACCACATACCTTTGCACAGGTAAAACTCTTTCTCAATTCTAAGTCTTCTTCCCTTCTTTCCTTCCTTATAATCATTGGTTCTGTTAAACAAAATAGAAACAAAGCTTTTTTACTGTGGAATGCAGGAAAATCTGTAGGAAGTTTAGCCACAATGCTCCCAGACTCCTGCAGATCAAAGGAAGTTCCCTGCTCCTTCCAGACCAGCATGCAACTGTGAAAAAAACAAGGGAAGTGATCACAGCAAAGAGTGAGGGGACTGTCCCAGAGACATTCCTGGGCTCAGATCATCACCTGTCTGCCCAAATGCTCCCGCAGCAATTATGCAGGAGATGCACAGCTAGCATCTGAGCATCCCATCTGCAGAGTTTGGGCTTTGCACCCCCCACACACGTCTGCACTGAAATTCTATCCTGTCACCAGACCTCCTGCAAGCCAGCACTGACTTCTGCAGAAGCAGAACATGATTAGAAGCAATTTTCACCTTGCACGTTCTGTATGTTTGTAATTAGCTGTGAATTAATGTGGAACATTCCTATACAAGCTCACTTTTCACCACTATAAGGGATATCCTTGTATTTGAGCCTGGGGAGAAAGAGAAACTGGTTGTTGATATCAATGTTTTCTTTTGTTGTTTCCCCTTCAGCCTTCAGGTATGAATAGTACATTGAGAAAAAGGCTATTTACGAGTGGGGTCTGACTCTCCATTTATGTTATAATTAATTTTCACAGTAGTTACCAATAAAAAAACCAAACAAATAGTATTTTCCTACAGTAAATAGCTACAGTGACATTTCAAATTCGATGCAGGAGATGAAGAACTAGTAGAAGAAGGAGGTTAAGAACTAAAGACACGTGCAGGTTTTGCTGGTGAAATAATTTATGAAAGCACAGCCCCTTAGCAGATTTATCTACCTCATTGTTCTCTGATACATTGATACGTGTTTCTCCTCTCTCAGGATACATCACCGCAGTAAAATGCCTCAATAAAAAAGCTAGCTCAACTTAAAAACAAGTGTGGTGACAGGCAGAGGAGAAATTAGGCATGCAGTCTTCTGCAAATGATCAACAACTTCTTGTGCACAAAACTACTGTTTGATTTACGTTCTCTACTAGTTTTCTGGTTTTTAAAAACCACCAGAGGGAGCCCCAAACCTCTCATAAATATAAGTAAAGGCATGTTGGGGTTGGCAATGAAAAAATGGAGTAAGAAATCAGCTGTCTTTGTTTTCTAAAGAAATAGGCTAATTGCTGATTAACCAAGATCCACATAGATGCAAAAGTTCTGGACAGTGACACTCGATACACGTAGAACTGTATTAGAAGAGCCTTTTAAATTTGGTCCTGACGATTATGAATAGGAGTCATAGTAGTTCTAGTATACATAAATATACACGTTATAAATGAAAATGAAATGATGTAGCCAGCCAAATACCATACAGTACATAATCATTTTGGAACATATTTCTGAGCTTTGCTGCTGCATCTCTGTAACAGCATCACGTGCATGAAAACACAAGGGATGTTATTTGCAAGCTGGCCTCAGGTACTGCTTTCACATGATTGCCAGGATTTAAGGTAATCACTGGGGAAAAGCTGATTCTTTGGATGAGTTATGGACAGTGTCATGAAACACTGAGGTGATCCTTCATGTGTCTGTACTTTAAATGTTAGTGTTCACAATGACTATCAATGGAGAACTACTACAAACCAGTCAGCCGGTCACTGATTGATCCAACTTGGTGCTAACTTGACTACAATACAAAATAAATAAAGAACTGTGCAGATGGTCCAAATGGACTTATCAGACCCAATGATTAAGCATGTTATCAGAGAAGGCTAAAAATATCTAATATAAGCCATGATTCCTTTACTGTAATTACTTGAAACGAAGTACAATAGGGTCTGACTAAACCAAAAGTAGATCCTAGGAAAAGCCTGAGAACTTTGGTATGACAATACAGCATATGGCATGTAATTTATTTGCCCTTGCCAGGTCAATATCTTCAGGATACATGTCTTCATTTTATTGATATAGGGAAAAATTAAAAGCTTAAAGTACAGAAAAGCCTAAAAGGAAGATGGGAAAAGGTAGGATCTGATAGCAGGACATGACACATGAAAACACTGCTTCTTTAAATAACCAAGTAAAATTAACAAAGATTAGATGAGCGCCATTTGCTGTAGCCAAGAACTGAATCATAACTCTTATTAAGTCTCAGGAAAGGCTCTACAACCCACTGCTTTTTTTAAGGGCACCAAAGAAAAGACATCTTGCATACATCTTTCCCATGATGAATAGTCACAGGTTTTAATTGCAACATTTTTCAAACCATGCTTCAACTAATAAATGGCTAAAGCTGTCTGCAAGAAGCTGTGTGTCCTTGTGACACTTTGGTTCTGAAGGTGCACTCAGAAGGTAATTACCCACAGCTTTTGCAGATGTAATTGTAGAACATTACTTTCAGCTTTTACAGCACTCTTACCATTTGTTTTAATTCCACTGCTATGATCTCAGCAATGAAATAAATAGTTCCTTCTCAGTTCTAGCTCTGTAGTCCTCTGGGGAAGAAGATGCTTTAAGCAATACCAAAGTGCTTAATTAATATGCAATTCTGTTTACATGCACATTACAAATAGACTAGTCAATGCCACAAAGCAAAAGCCAGTAAAACTTGGATTGGTAATACTCCTGCAGTACACATCTCGACTACAGTGGTGAGTCCTGACCTGAGCCAAAAAGGGTCTAATTCAACATTCAAAATGAGCACTCTCATCTCATCTGCCTTAGTTGATCAATAGGACAACTCATTGAAGACAAGTAAATAATGAATAAATAAAAGAAACAAAAGGTAACATCACGTTATCTCTGGCTTCACTTCCTTCCTAGGAGACACAGTACAGAATTGCAGCCAGTTTATTATTTGAGTACTCTGCACATGAGGGATCAAGTAGAGATCAGTTAATTAAAAAAAAAAAAAAAGATATTATTAGAACATAATAATTAAAGGGGAAATTGTTTGAAAGCCAGGAAATTCCTCGTTTAGTTTTCGCAGACTCCTGACAGTTTAGAGCTTCCTTATTGGGAGAGAAAACTTGGTCTACCAGAAGCTACACAGATTACAAGGTGCAAAAGAGGGTGCAGGGAAAGAGCTCGTGCCTCGGTCAGGTAAAAATGGGCAATCACACCAGTGGAGAAAAGTTCACCCTGACAAAGATCCTCTGCAAGGTGCCAGCACAAATATCCCAAACATGACACTGATGTCACATCTCCCATGAAACCTCATAAAACCCAGCTCATGTCTGCTCTCATTGCTTTAAAGTGACAAAAGACAGCTATTTGCCAAAGGTAACATGAGGGCAAAAATGTCTTGTTCTTCACCTAAATTGCAGCCACCCTTCCTTCCCCACAGGCTGTCCTGGGAAGGGCTGCAGCTGTAGGGGAAACTGCAGTGGGCAATGGTGTGCCCATGTGGCTGGGGAGGGCAGGGATGCCATGCCAGGGGTGTCAGGGTTTCAGCAGGATGGTGGAACCCTACAGGGCCCAATAGGGTTCTGCTGGCTGGGAGGGCAGCTGGAGTCACCTCCAAAGAGGGTGCCAGGCACACTTGGTAAGCTTGGGAACACTTGGGAACTGGCTATGGGGGGATGCATTAAACATCTTACACCCAGGAGGCAAGCATAGTGCTATAGCTGTTCCTGAAGCTCAGCTTCCGTAGCCTTAGGCTCCTTCCTCTCCCCCATTCCCACGACTCAGCACAGTTGGGGATCGCTTCTGCTGCCTTGGCCGGCTGTTACTCCCTGCCCATCTCTCTTTGAGCCCATGAGTCACTTCCTCCCCTCAGATCCCACCTTTCAAAACTTCCTTTTTCCTTTTCTGGGGTAGGTCTGAAAGCCTTTTCTGAAAGCAGGCATTGGGGTTACTTCTCCATGGACAAAAGCGCCTCTGGGAAGCAGCACATTCTTGTGTGTGACAATGTCCAGCCAAGACCACACAGCCACATTTGTACAGTCCCTGTCACAGCAGTGCACACAGCTCTCCACTAACCTCCTCCCATCCTCTGTGTCCACACACAGCTGTGGGTGATGCCAGAGGGCCTCTCCCCCTGTCCCCTGCCTACAGGTGTGAGGCAGGCAGAGAGAAGAGGAGGGAAAAAGGGGCCCAAGTCACCCCAGCTCCACTAGCTGGCCCCAGTGCCTGCATCTTGTTCAGAGAGCAGCAACTCTGGTCTTCATCTGCAGCTGGTGGGAAAGCAAGAAAGTAAAACCAAAGTAGCTTTGACTTAAAAAATAAAGTTCCTTTAATTTATTGTCTCTTCATTCTGAGCTTTTGGGAATTCAAGTTTTCAGGTTTTTCTCTATAGCCGCAAGGGTCAGAAATGTGTTTCTTGGAGATCAGCAGTGGATCCTCCTGAAATCAGTGACAGTGACAGGAACTGCTCAGGCAAGCCACCACCGCCATCCCCTAGAAAGCTCCCAGCTCTTCATGACACTCAGGTATTCCTGCCCTGCACAGACAACCAGCATCAGGAAAGGCAGGAGAGGAGGGTGTGCATG
Source organism: Apus apus (assembly GCF_020740795.1). Classification (NCBI taxonomy): domain Eukaryota; kingdom Metazoa; phylum Chordata; class Aves; order Apodiformes; family Apodidae; genus Apus; species Apus apus. Next base: position 70,653,524 of record NC_067283.1, read on the forward strand.
TGAGGGGAGGAGAGGTGGGAGGGTGAACCTGACAGGGTTGGAATGGTGCTTCAGGCACAACTTGTTCCCTAGGAGTTTTCTGTGTTATCAGCAAGATAATCCCATTGACTAACAACTTATTCGGAAGGTACGGAGGCCAAATCTGCCTGTGCTCAGCAATTCAGAGTGAAGCTAGTAGTTACCTCTCTATTTGTTACTGTATTTTTGAGATTATGCTGTTGGATCAGAGTATTTTGACTTCCCCAGCCTTCAAACTGCTTGGAAGGCTGTGTTTTACTCCAGGACCTCTGAGACCTTAGGGCCTGATCTTTTGCCTGCTGTCTAAGGCTTTTATCACTTCTTTATCACGTGGCGTTATTAGGGCAGGAAGCATAAAGCTATTTGGGCCAGATCCTCAGCTGGCTCAGGAAAGGCACACCTGGAATGGAGGGCTATGCAGGTTTGTGCTGGCTGAGAATTTAGCCTGTTGAAGTTATAATAAGAATTTGTGGAAGAAATAGTTTGTTTGATTGTTTTGCAGCAGTGGCTTGCTGTTTTTCATGCTAATTTCATGCTATGCTAATTAAGCCACTGGGCAGAAAACTACAGGATTTAACTTAAGCATGTAAATTGATGTGGTGCTGAGAGATACTGTTTCATTTGTATCTTCCATTCTCAAACATGACAATGCTTTTCATGGTCAAGTACACCCACACAAATGAGACAGAACATAGAGAAAATAAACTACGTATGTAGATTTCTGTATGTTGCCATCCTGCAGTTATGGAGCTGCATCGCTTTTGGTCAGTGGGTTTCAGTCCTGGCCAGTATGTCATGTCTTGGGATGCATAGACCTGATACCGTGTCATTAGCCATACTGACACCATGCTTGGTTGGTTAAATCATTGGTTAAAGAACATCATCTGTATCCTTTTCAGACCATGCCAGTTGTTAACAGTATGGAGGAAATGCAAATCTATTTTAAAATTTGTTTTACTTCCTCTACACAGAAGGTATGAGAAGTGAGCTGTGCCCCACAGTTCCTCACTTCTTAAAGCCCATCCAGACTGACATGGTGCTAAGGCACTTACAGTTTCTTTTCCAACAGGATAAATATAGAAAACAGCACTCAAATGGACAACGAGTAGACATTGAGAGGATGTGCTCCTCTGCCACTGCTGAAGGGAATGCCCTGGCAATCAGCTGTGGTGCCTAGTCTGAGTTATCCCCCAAGGGAAAAGAGCCCAGCAGCCAAAGTAATCAGAGGGGATGGATTAGTGGAACAATAATCCCACCAGCATCTTGCATGCCGTATCTGGTTTTGCCACAACACGGAGCCTTTCTGTCCACAGACTGTGTTTCTCTGGATCCTGACATAGGACAAGCTGGTAACTTTTTTCCCCATCTAAGAATAAGAGAAAATCCCCAAATTGCTTCATTTCAGATTACCTGATGCAAGGTAAGGGCAAGATACGTTTTTGCCCTGCTGAAAACTTAGCACTATGCACTTGGGTGACTATAAGCAGTTTTCTAAGGCAGAAAATTAATCTATCAGGCATTAGAAGACGACATGGACTTCCCTAGGCAGGAATAAAAAAGTATGAACAACAATTGCTCACTTTTAAAATTAGATGGGCAACACTAATATAGATGGGAGCAAAATTTTCCAGAGGAAGAAGTGCCAGTTTTACATAGAAAGATTACTAAGTGATCATAAAGTCAAAATAGGAGCACCTCCCTGACACTTTGAAAATGTTTTCATGTTCACAAGGTTTTATACAAAAGACAAAACCCACAAATTGTATCTTACTGCTAAATCTAAACTAGCGTTAATTTTTCAGAGGGAATTTTTTCCAACACTGTGTCACTGCAAATTCCTTATCAAGAAGTAACAATGAAGGGCATTTCTCTTTTCAGATCAAGCGAGCAGGTTTGTAATGCCTGTAGTCATTCAGCTTTTCATTCCAAACATCATCCATCATGCCGTATGTCCCTTACATCAGACTGCAGAAAACATACCACAAATTCTACTTGGAACAGCAATGCATCTTGAACAAAGCTGACTAAACTCAAAATTAAGTTTTCAACGACGACATGTTAAAAAGAAAACTAGTGAAAGAAAAACAGCAAGCTCTACTGAACAAACATCCTGCAGTTAAAAAAAAAATATGTTTTGATTGATGAAGGAAAAAGCCATGACATTTTAGGTGGCCTAAAAGAAATTTCCAAGATCATATTAAAAAGAAAGTTGTCATTGTATTAAAATATAGCTAACCCAAGGGATAACTGGGAAATACTGGGAAACCAGGGCATAGACTGGCTTTACCCTTTTCTCAAAGGAGTTCCTTAAATCTTGCTTGCTTCACCTCATGTCCCCAAGTGGTGGAGTTGACCCTTGGGATCATCAACTTTCTTGGCTGTGAAGCATCTCTGATCCATTTCCTTGATCCTCCTGCAATTCCTGCCATGCTAATCCTGTCCTGGCCAGGCACAATGTGGAAAACTAAATGTATTATATTATCTACAAGAAAAATATTCAGGAATCTAGATCTGAATCCAAGACACTTTACCTCTACTAAAAGGTCAGGACAAAACACTCAGTAAGATTTACTGAGCTGCAATATCTACAAAAATAGCAAGGTAAACTCTGAGGAGAAGCAATAGCTTTCATCAGATCAACTGATACAGCTGGAAAAAGCAGACAACCCTTCAGGCACAGAGACCCAGTCCAGCTATGGGCAACATCTGAAGTTTAGTTCAGATTAGACCTGCAGTGAAAACAAGTCTTCTAGCATTGTACGTTAACATAATTAACCCTTTCTAAGATAAATATTTTGCATTCCTTATGGAAAATGTTTTCATGGTGTAATTAGAAATAATTTTCCAGCTTTTATTTTTATGACAGCAAAATCCCGGAAACTTCCATAGAATCTTGTATTCTAGAGCTAAAAATGTAAACGCACTTGTCAGAATTAGCTACATTGGAAACGTCTGTCTGGTCTCACAAACTCTTAACCTGAGTACATTGATTCCAGAAAATTGATGGTTCTTTTCCAACAGCTTAATTTCTATCCTTACAGACAATATGAGTCACAGATTTTCACAAGAAAGTGTATGCCAATGAAATTACTATGCAAAATGCAGCTTCCTGTTGGGCGTACTTGCCAAGTGAGTGTCCTCACTTAAAATACATTGGTTGCTGTTCTGAATGGTATCCCTGCAAAGCAATACTACTTTGGTAGAAGAAACCAGCTGCTCTTTCTTGTATATGCCTAGGCTTGTTTAACTAATTCCAGTCAGTTGCACAGGAAGCAAGGTGGCACAGATGTCCCCACAGGCTATCACTTCTATGTGTACCATCTTTGTGGAGCGAAAACTGCTCTGAGAACGAAACTCACGAAAGTGTCCCATTCCTCCTGCATATTTTTAGTGGAATTCTTGGATGTTTACTCAATCCCAGTTGGCTACAGCTGTGCAAACCTATGGCAAGTTTATCCTCTGTGTATACTAGCTGCCATTACTGTACTAGATCCTATTTTCTTTCTCTTCCAAATATAGAAACAGCAGAACAATGTAAAATCATGGTAACAAAAACTCCCAACAAAAGAAAAAGCCACAGTAAAAAAACCAAGCGGCTCATTGCGTTTGTATTTTGTTGCTCACAGACAGCCTTGCCAGCACAAAGGAAATGTGGTGTTCTCACACTGAAAAGAAACAGGCCCCTTCTGCATGGCTGGGCCCCCTGGGCTTCTGCCGGCAAGGCTGCTGGTACTCATGGCTTGGGCTCTGGAGGAAAACTATTGGGACCTTCTTGACTTACCTCCCTCCTGTGCAAGCACAGCTTCCTCCTGTCTGGGTGGTCTTTCCAGTGATGGAGGTCTTGTCCTTCTGCTCCTGGTGTGACCCAGGAGTGAACTGAGCTCATTAAATGTACTTTCCTTTCCTTTGAAAAAAGAAGAAAAATGGTGGAAATAGGCAGATTCAGGTTATGATACTACATTTTTATTAAATATATATCTTGTTTGTGGAAATCAAGAGCATTTCACCCATGTTACGCATCTTTCTTGAGAGACCAGAGCAACTGTCAGATTAAGCATTTCAAGACACATCATTTCCAGAAGAGAGGAGTTAGGCACACTCTTGATCGTGTGCTTCTGTTTATTCTGCATGAGGGATCTAGGACACCTGTGTTAGTTTTAAAGCTACTACATGTACAGCACTTGACTGCTATATTTTGGCAAGTCCCAGCTGTTATTTCACATGTGTGAACTAAGAAAATACCTAAGGTAAACACAGACTTAGAAGAAGTACCAGAAACATTTACAATAAAGTGCTAGTATGGCCCAGTATGTTAACCTGCTAATATATACAGTGTGCTGGCCCTGATCTATTTTTCTTTAGAGATGCAAAGAAAAAGAGGTGTAACAAAGACTATGTGAAGCACCACAACTGGTTACCAGTAATTTCCAGCACCAACAGGAATCGCTCTTCTACTGTTTTTCTTTACCTACAGTTGTTACCAGCCAAGCTTACCCAAATGTGAGCAACACAGAACAGAAACTATTTTTTCTGTTCGTTTTGTGCATCTGACAGCATTTAATCTAAAATCAGCTTAAATTCAGATTACTTACATGTGTTCACATGCTTACACTCCCCCACTACAAGCACAATGTTAAAAGGACATTACTGAGGTTCATTTATTTTTTCTCTGCTCTTGCTACATTTCATAATATCCCTTCTCTCTTGAAATGCTGCCAGAGAAGATTGTCTTTAATAGACTTCAATGGGTGTCAAAAGAACCTCAGGAAATGAGGACTGAGGTGAACCTAAGGTCCACTCTATGCCACCAGTACTCTGATTATACATACTGCTTTGTACAGGAGGTAATGATCTGCACTCCTGATGTCCTGCCTTCAAAAACCAATATTCTGTCCACTTTCCATCTCCTCTAATTAAAGCAAACTATTCTGACCTGCTTGGTTTCTCCTCCAGAGGTGATGCTCTATTATTACTTATTCTTACCCACAGTCAGGTTTGAGTTATGCCTCAGAAACTCTTAGATTTCACTTAAATTAGTTTTACTAGAAAAACAGGGTTTCTTTATCTCCATGATTTCCTGTATATGGGTCACATCCTTTTAAGTATGATCAACAGATCTGTAAATAGTACCCCTAGAGGTAAGCTTTCTTGCTGCTGCCTGACACAGGCTGATGTAACCAACCCATAGCCTGTGAGCCCTAGTTTCTACTGGGCAAAGACATTTAAAAAATGAGCTATTGATTAAAATCCAAGAGGCCAAATAAGTTATTTACAGGTAGCAGCCTGAGCACAGAGTAGTATCTCCTGAGGTATTTCAGAGAGAAGACTAGCAAGAATGAGAAGCTGTAGGAGAAAATGATCACTTGATTAGTGAGAAGACCAAAGCTTTGTAATGGGATGGCAGGACTTTGTGTGATCAGGGTCACCTCAAACTCCGAAGCAGCATTTCCCGGTGTTTTTGTTCTCCTTTGCAAGTGAGCAAAGCCCTGATATAAATGAGTCCTGTTCTGCTGAGGCTACGCAATGGGTGAGTCAGCTTGCTGTGTAAGAATCACACACCACTTTGTGATTAACTAATTTCTCCCTCAAAAGCTTTCAGTACTTAAAGATTAATATTCAATTTGTCCCATGTTTGACATGGCAATGTTCGGCTGCAGTATCATGTCCCTCTAATTGTAGGGGCTTCAAACTCAACAATGTTTTGCTTGCATCACTCATCGATCATTCACTACTCCCATTCATCATGATCCTGGATTGCTCTAGTTCACTCAGCAGTAATTCTAGCTGGCTTTCATCATTCCCGTGGAAAACATACACCAACAATTAAATCTCTCAGCAGAAGGAAGCAACCTAATTTGGAGGTTCATAAACACACTGAGGGAAAAACCTCCTATATATTTGCACAAGCAATAGTAACAAATAATTATATAAATATCTGATAATAATACAGATCATTTTGTCAATGGCAAAATGGTAACTTGACAGATTCAGGCATTTAATCGTTCTGATGCCAGACAATGCAAATACATTTTAGAGTGATTGGTTTAAAGATTCTTGAGAGCTTCCTGGATGACTTGAAAGGAAGTGGGGGGAAAGCAAGGGACAGGCATATGCAGCTCTCTACAGGAGTTCATAGAAAGCCGCTGATGCAGTGCAGTCTAGAGAACATTTATTTACTATAGTGATATAACTATGAGATAGTTAAATATCATAATTTGAAACAGTAAGGTACAACCCATTAGTTTAAGGCAAGGAGAGTAGGTGCCTGAGAGAGAAAATTTTGCCTCCCTCATTTCTTACCCTCACCCTTACAGAGTTTGCAACATGTTACAGGCTGCTTTTAGATAGGATTTTTGCTCCAGCAGGGGGAAGTTAGGAGGCAGACAGACATCTTGCTGGTCAATGCACATTTCTTTGGCACATTGTATCTTTCTAATGTGCTGTTGGCAAAGGGTGGCTAACGAGAACTTTTCACTGGAACCTCACTGCTTACCTCTTCGACTGGTCAGTAGACCTGTTTTAAGCCAATGGGACCAAACTCAGTGTAATATTTAGGCTTATCAAAGCCCCATCCAGCCTGGCCTTGAACACTTCCAGGGAGGGGGCATCCACACTGAGACCTGAAAGAAGAAAATCGCTGTCTTTAGAAAGCCTGCAGATAGCATTGCTCAAGCAAGCATATTTTAATTCTTCATGAAAAGAAAAACATATCTGAATAAAAACTATCCAAGCAAAAAAGTGCCTAACGGCGCCTTCTACTTTCCAGTATATTTTTTCTTGGATTCAGCTGCACTTAGAAACCATATATAAAACAAAACTTTGGGTCCTGAAGTCCAGCTTTGTATCCTTGCTCTGTAAAAGTAAATAAATAAATAAGAACACTAATGAAATGTTGTTTGAATTTAGATGAGGGGGCAGAGGTTTAATAAATATTACTAAGGTAAAGTCTTTTAAAAATAAATGTACACTGTTTGGACACTATTCTGTTCCCATTCTAATGCAATTACCAGAGATGTGTTCAGAAGCATTTCACAAGGAATTCTGCTGCACTGCTCCAGCCAGGCAATAGAAACAGAGCTCACAACTGGCGAGCAATAATGAGTGAAAAGGTTCAAATGCTGAGCATTTGAAATCAATGCAGAGATATAAAGTCCTACAAAATGACATTCTAGCTGTGATCAGCCTGGAAATATGTGAACAAGAAGGGGCTAAAGCTACAGATAAATTGTTTAATTTTTTATCATAGAATAGTGTAGTGCTAATTTCCTGGAATGTCTAACTTCACAAAAGATAACATTTCACAGATGATGAACATATGTTATGGAAATAACTGATCATATTTTTTACTATTTGTCTCCTGTTAGGCTGGTGCAGAGTATCCAGCTTCAGGATGGGAGATGAGAACAAGACACTCTCCTCTAGTTCTGGGACCTCTCCCATGAAGTGCAAACATTGTCATCAATACAACACTATATACTTGTGCTTATCCATATGATGGATGATAGAGACTCAATAGCCCTTGAGAAAACTTGCTTTGGGAATTCTGGCAGGATATTTATCAGATTTGTTTCACATACTGGCAAATGTCTTAATTTACCTTTGGTTCATTAGAAAGCTGCTCAGCAATGATTCAGCTGTTTAAAAAGTTTCTCAGTAACTTTTTACACACCATATCATCTCCACAAAAGAAAAAGGGACATCTAAATTTGCTCCAGAGTGGTGGCAAAGGCTCAGAAACATCACACAACAAAATTTATCAAGCACTACATTTAGGGAATTAAGTACTGGTTTTCAAACGTTTTTAGGTAGATAATATTAGCAAGATTTTTCTGTTTATCTTTCTGTAAAATATATACATACACCTCCTTAGTGTGCATGCATGTGTGTATCCATATATATATTAATATAGTTATAACTTACACAAATATGAATAAAATTACAATACAACAATTATATTTAATATTTTAATAATAAAATTTCTAATTTATTATTATTATACAGCTTATACAAAGATAATTTATAGGGAATTTTTCCCTATATATCTAAACATCCATCAAGAGGTTACAGAATTGCAGAAGTTATACATCTACGTACATGTTTACTATACTTAATTCAAATTAGAGCAGTATTTTGAGTGAAGCATCCTAAGGAAATGAATCTTCTGACATGAGCTGTCTGTCTGGTTGGACCTCCCTCCATCCTAATAACTCCCAGGCTAATTTTAATCCAATTCAATATTTCATAGACAATGGTGATCCTATCGGTTTTATGAAACACAGAGGATAGAAAGCAAAGAGAGCAATGTGATGTGGTCTGCTTCAAACATTATGAGTTGCCATCCAGTCAGCATGGTTGTACTTCAGACCTGCCACTTCACACCTCTCTAATGCCCTGCTGGAGGTATTAGATGAGAGTTTCTGGGAATCTGGTATTTCAGTTCCCTGCTGAATAATCCATGATGTTCTGCGGTATCTCAGAAGTTACTTTTATCATTAAGAACATTCAATCCTAGGTACCTGCCAAAACCTCCCTGGTAAACCCTTGACATGACAAATTGCAGTTTGCAAAACACGTTTTGAAGTCCACTATCAACATAGGAAAAATGCTGTGCAATATCAGCACTGATGGGCATCTATCTGCAGATAAAGGGATGGCATTTTTCAACAAAGCCACTTATGCTCCTATATCCTGATTAGAGTCACAGAAACACAGTATAGTGTTAAATTATATCCAGCATTTAATTTTCCTCTAAGAGGGAAAAAAATGGACAAACAGCCAACATGTCAGATCTGTTGCTATTGAGGCCATTCTTTTCATTCCTATAGCTGATGCGCTTTCCTGAAGCCAGTGGGAGACTCATACTGAGCCTGCCAAGACCTCTGGTACCCACTGTGAAAGCATGTCTTCTGCCCACCTCACTTCTCTGCAGCCTGTGGCCTCAGATGAAATATATAACCCTGAAAGAGAATGTGGAACAATGCAGTGCCATGGAGGCAAAGGTTGGTCCTCACTGACTGCCATCGTTTCTATGGCATCCTCTTCTGTGGCTCATTTATGTTAGCTTTATGTGAGGTACTATAATGCCAGTGCATATAAAGCACTATGGGAAAATCTGCAAGACTTTGGCATCCTGAACATAAGGACCAGATTTAATCTCCACCTGCCCATATACTTGAAATCAATGTGGTCCTTCGCAGTGCCTGCAATGCAAGTTTTGTCTTCTCTTTGACTTGCAAGAAACCCTTCCAGTGAAAATACACCTGCAATCTGGGTCATCATGGTGTTCTGGTATTCTGCACAAATACCTTTTGCAAGCTGAGAATTATTCCACTGATCTAAAACGTTATCTTAATATTAGTGCTGATTTGTCTTACTGGGGATCTGTTTGTGTGTACATTGATAGGATGCCTTGGCATAATATTTACTGAGTCCAAGCACATCATACACTTAGCTGCTGGAATGGTATATCTGCTAAATGCCATGGTGTCACTGATAGGTTAGTGCTGGTGGTGACCAAAGAAGGGCTCACGATGTGCTCTTTTAACTGTGTCCTTCACAAAACCTCCTGAAGTGCGGAGAAGGCGCAGGACCACTAGGAGAAAGGTAAGCTATATTCAACAAGGCAAAGGATGTAGTCCAGCCCCAGGGCAAAAGTGTGCACATTAGTGCTGTATCACATGAGGCAGGGAGGGACTGGTGCCAGACCCTCCAGGCATTCTGCAGCACAACAGGCAGATTACTCCAAAAAAAAATGTAAACCATGATAAATGGGAGCCGATTTTAGCTATGATAGTCCAGGTAGTCTTCAATGCATTCATTCTTTGATGGAAGTCTGAGTTATCGTCAGAAAATTACTGTTCATATGGATGGTTTTGTAAAAATTGATGCTATAAATAAAAAAGTATAACTTAACTATTGCACGCTTATTCTCCAATTCAGATTCCCCTAAATGAAACATTTCATTTTGACAGGTCAAAATACAGCATTCTGCTTAAAAAACACTGCAATATTCAGTTTCAGCTGAAATAAGCAGTTCAGGTCTGAGATGTTTAAAATATCTCAGTTCTCAGTTTTGCTCTGTTTACTTATTCTTTAAAGAGACTTAAAGCAAAAAAAATCTCAAATACCCTCAGTCATAAAATCCCCAAAATCTAACCAAAAGAAATGTATCTGTCAATTTTTTAGTGAATTAATGCATTGTCCAAAGAGCCTCTGCTTTGTACATACATGGGTCTGTCTTATGGTGGTTCCAGCTGTGTGGGATAGGACCACCTGGAACAACAATGGAGCCACTAGAATTACTTTTTCCACAGCAGCCAGGATTGGGTACTATCTACAGACAAGGCAACTTTTGCTTTTGAAGATGTTCCCAGCCAGCAACACCTTTATGAATAGCACAAGTTGCAATTCAAACACTTGAGTTGTGTGTCATGGCTGCAATTGGCTGGTTCTCTTGATTAAATCTACTGTGTGACAGGGAAACCTTATAAAAGAAAGTCTGTCTTTAACATTCCAGCTAGAATTTTATATGTATTCCTTATTCTAGCCTCCAGTAGAAATCACATTCTTTGAGTTATGGATAGGTCCCAAGGTAGAAGGGAGCCAAATTTCTGTCTTACATTATCCAATGGGAAATGGGAAAAAATAAATGTATGCTGACTGGTGTAGTTAGCTAGCATTGCATCTGAACCCTTCACAATAATTAAACACATGTATTTAGGGGAGGACATGGATACAGAAAACAAGAGGATACATTTTGCAAGTGTTTTACAAAAGCATCATCCACTAAATGAAGAGAAGAAACCTGACTGGCAGATGGCTGCAATTTTAAGTGCTATTTAATCTATTTAAATACCTAAATACTTCTAAAAGATTCCCAGCCCCTCTCCCCCCACCTTTTTCCCTTTTTTTTTTTTTTTACACTTCTTATAGTGACAAAGCCACCTTTTTATTAAAAAAAAAAAAAAGCCCTTAAAATGTCTGTTTCATGCCTTCCAGAGTCAGGAGTTTTTTTTCTACTTTTTAATATGATTAATAACTCTAACAGGTATTCTCCAAGCCAAACAGCTGGGTTATTGCTCAAGAAACAGCTGTTTCATTGCTAAATATATCCTTTTTTCACCAGCCATCAGCTTGCTGAAGCTTTGCTGGTTACTTGCCTTTAAACATTTGCTGATAATGAGAAAGTACTGGTACTTAATCATAGCTACAAAAGCTGGAGCTACTTGGAAAAACATTGGCAGAAGGCTTTTTTCTTTGGGGGTAGGGAGATATTTTCTTTTTTTGTTTTGTTTTGTTACAATGCCACACATTAGGTTGCAGCCAGATGTTCACATTATAGATCCCACCTGGATTAAAAAACAAAACCAAAACTCCACCAAAAAACCCTCTTTTATTCAAAAATGTCAATATTGTTTAACTGCGAATGTAATATAATTACAGAATTCAATAAACATTTAACAAGACACAAACATTTTCTGCAAGAAAATATTACCAGGGTGAGCCTTTTAGCAGTTTAGCAGTTAAATTAGTAATTTCTTTTATAACATCTGGTAAGCAGTCTCTAATTTCTAAAGTTTTGGAACAAAAGACATCAGGCAGATTTTGCATTATGAATAATTTGCCCATTGTTTACCTTTATGCCAATCTACTTCTCCCCTGCTTAGATGCAAGTGAACACATTACAAATGTGTTTTCCATAAAAATCCCTGAAGTGTGGGAGGGGGAAGGTAGAGAACAAGTTCAAGAAGCTCTTTCTCTTCACAGGCATTGCCATGCCTGTCACCGTCCCCCCACCCTCTCTTGACACCTGATGGAGGCTTAGAACCCCACTCCAAACTCCTGAAATTCAAGAGTGCCTCCGTGCAGTGCCTCAAACCGACACAGCTGACCTTAGCAGGAATCCTTCCATAAACTGTGTGGATCTGGAATCAAGTCCAACGAGAAGCCCTCATGGCAAGAGAAGTTTCTCTGGAAGTGGGACAGCAGTGAGGGACCATCTGGGTGGAGAAGGACAGACCCAGCCACCTGCTAACATGCCTCTGTGCAGCCTGAGGACGTGACCTTTGGGGTGGGGAGGATTCTTGGTTGCCAAAACACTAACCTTGTTCCTGTCCTGAGAGCCTTCCCTGGTTATTGTTCACCCCTCATCTCCCACTATTTCTTGCTCTGTTTTTTTTCCTGACTTGCCTGAAGATCTCAGATCAGTTTGTAGCGACTACCTTCCCCTTTGCAGTTCAACCACTTGCCTGCACTGCAGGCAGAGCTGCAGCAGTTGTAGTGTTAGCAGGAGTGAATTCAGTCCTCCATATCCACTAAATCCACTCCTGTCTACTGTAATCCATGTGTTGGGTGGAGATCGCCAGCAAGAAATTGCTGTACAACGAGTGCTCTGCGAACCAGATGTTGAAAATTGAGTGATAAATCTTTCCATAACATGTTCATTTCCGGAACATAATTTCTTGCCCCTTATCTTGAATGGGTGATAATACTAAAATTAATAAAATTTACTCTTCATCATCATACTATCCATCAGTACACAAAAGATACAAGTTCTTTTGTATCTTTTAAATGAACAGCTTAATTGTTAGCCTATTTCTAGATGTCATTACATTTGTTCTTTAATCCCCAAAATTAAACCTGCAAGATTTTTTGACAATCCTAACACTATACGCTTCATACTGCTCAAAAAGCTGCAAAATTGTTTTGAATTATCTGAAAAAAATGTCCTTTCTGTACTTTAAAGTACCAGTGTTGAAAGCCCTTTTTTAATATCCAGTAAAGTATAGTCATGTAAAGAACATTAGTTTAAAAATCACCATGGACTCATTGCACAGAATAAGATCTTTTCCTGCAGATGCTTTTGTTGTATGCTATGGCAGAGAAGGGCCAGATCTCCTCCAATGTGTTCTCCATTCATTGAAATTATGGTCTAATTGTTAGATCGAGAAAAAGGAATAGAAATAGATAGGGGCAGTTTAGTAATTTGATTAGATGGGAGACATTTTAATGGAAGAGGTAGGTTTTTTGTTGTTTGTTTTGTTTTTTTGTTTATATTTTTTTTGGGGGGTGGCAAATTGTGTGGGGTTTTTTGTTTTGTTTTTCCTTTTTTTTTTTTTTGCATTTCTCTTCTGCTTTTTGAAGCAGAGCATATCTGGGATGTGGTAAGTGGCCCATCCAGCTGCAATATAAACAGAGCTTTTTGCTGCATATTCTAAAGCTGTAACATTAAGGAGAATAATGGATGATGCCTTCTGATATCTTTGTGTAAACAAATAATTTTATTACAGTGAATTAGCATGTTAATTTATGAAAAGTAAACAAAACCAAGTGCAAAACTGATTCAATGTATAACCTAACTTTCCTGGTGCCTAATGAGGTGACAATGATGGAATCAAAACAAATATCTTTATGTTTCACGAATGTAGGGAAAAATTCTTCTATGTTTAGTCACTGCCTGAGTCACTGACAAAGCTGGCACACCAACACCACAGATTTTAAAGTAAATAGAAGTCACTTTGTCTAGTGGCTGAGGATACAGGCAAACTCACTGTGGACCACTGTGGGCTGTAGGATAATAAGGATGCAGGGAAACAGCAGAGAAGACTCAGAAGTGCTCACACCAGTCTACCTTCCCCTGTCATTATGCCCCCATTCTTCTGTAAACTAGTGCAGAAACAAAACTGTGCAAAACACTTCATACTGAGTGGGCCAAAAATTGCCTTTGGGTTCCCAGAGATTTTTTTCTGGAAGATGTCATTGAAACCTGGGCCCATGGATGATGAAGTGCTATCACTGCCCCTAACACATTGTCCCCTTCACATTGGCAAGTTTCTTCCCCTGATGGTATGAACTAGGTGCAGGCCCCTTATATGTAGGTCCTCCAGAAAACTATGTGAGTGCAAGAAAACCTCTAACTCAGGGTGAGTCGTTCACAGGAACATTATCCAGACCTTCCTGGGACAGTTTGGATGGATCTGTTGCTCTTTACATCTATTCTCTCAAAAGCTCAAGAGGTCTAAGTGTATTGCTGCTTACACAGAGCTGGGATTTGAGTGTCTGCAATAGTGTAATCAACAAGTTATTGTGTGCTGATGTATCCCCACCTAAGACTGCCAGAGGAGGAGACTGCACCACAGTTGCACATTGGGGAGTGGTTCTGCTCACAAATAGGAGCTGGAAAACCCAGTTCTCCAAAACCAGCTCCAGTACAAATCATGCTGATGATCAGCCATGCAATGTGATAGGAAGAGCAATGCCATATCAATTGATAAACTAAGGTTGGCTAAATCTATTGTGGGTTTAAAACACCCCTAGCATGAAGCTGGTTTAGTTTTTGTGTCTGTGGATTGAACCTTTACAGTCTTAAATGCCACCTAGAGAGCAGTAATTTTTTGTCCCATAAGTCTTATGAGCTCCTCCTGAGAAAAAGGACAGAAGGCACAGCATTCCTTGGAAACTTTTTTTGTCCTCTCTTACTTCACAACAGAAATATTTGCAGTGAAATAACTTTTTTTACATGGAAATGTATCAGAGAGACTTACAGATCCCTGACAGAGTTGGGTATGGCAAGTCCAACAGCACTCTACACAGCCAAAGATAAATAATGTGCCATTTGGCATCTGTCAGCAGTGGCAAAAATAAAGCTGTGAAAGAATCCACTTGTCACTGTCCATAGATTTCTTTAGCTAATTAGAGATGCAGTGTGTTGGCTAGCTGCTAACAGTCAGGCCCTTGGACTCAGCCTCTTCTGGGTCTGCCAAGACACAGTCACTCTAACATCCTGGACAGCCTAAACCTGCCTCCTTTTTAATAAGCTCCCATTTAGGAAAGCATTTATAGATAAAACAAAGGAAAATTATTGAGTTCACTTTATATTCCTGAAGAATGAAAAAGCAAAGTCAATTAAGTCCAATTTGCATAGACTTTTGAGCATGCACAGATCTGGATGTAAGCTACGGAGCAGACATAGAATGTTGTAGCCTTTACAGTCAATATTTTATTAAATTTTTCCTTGTAAATTTTGCTGTGCCTTTATTGGATTCATTCAATAATAGGAGAGCTTTCCTGTAGCTAATTCTATGCCTTGAAATTTCCCTTCTTGTTAACTTGTGACTGCAGTCTAATGGATAGAATATCTGCCATACAATAATACAAGGGTAGATTCAGGTACCAAGGTGACTATATTTTTTATTAAAATAACTTTTTATATGCTCAGTTTCAAATTGATGACTGCATTTGCAACACCTAATTGCCACCAGTATCCACTACTACTTTACGTTTAATCAAAATACCAAACTAAGGCACTGATTTCAGTTGAAGCAGCAGGTTGTATATGCGGTGTAAAATCCCATTTTATGAAATTTCATGGAAAGACATCTAAGCATGCACTCTCCATTCTTGTTTGAACTTTATAGTCTTTATATTGCAGAGCTTTATTAATATTTTTTTCATTGCAAGTCTCAAAATATTTCTGTTGCGTCAGGGAACTACGCAGCCCCATTGTGGCTAATTTAACACTTGTAAATTGCCATGGCTGCCAACCAAACACTTTCTAGCTTTACAAGGTAAGTATCTATTTTGTGTTTTAAAACAGTGGTGGATTCAGTTCCAGAGGTTTTATCTTTTATTAAAAGTTCTATTAACTATATTCATCAACACCGTCAGGGATCTCTAGGAGCACACAACTCCTCACACTTTTTTAAGGCCAGGAGGAAATCACCCCAGTCAGCCAAGGCTGACCTTCCTCATGCTGTACCTCATAGTTCCTCACCTAATAATGTCTGAAGTGGATTTTTTTTTAAGATCCAAAATACTTTTTTCAGCTTACAAGAGTGAACAAAAAAACGCAGTTGTGCTATTTGAAGACTTGGTTAAAATGGAGAGCAGAGAGAATCATGTCACCTTGGGTTCTGTCCACTCTCCTTAGAGCACAGCTTCATCAGATGTGATGTTTGGCAAAACATAACAAGGACCTGAAGGTCGGCTTCTATGATTCTATGTGCAGCCACATCCCCAGCTACTCAAATAAGGCTGCTAATGGAGCAGACTTAGACTTGCTTAAGGTAAAGAGCTATGTCTGCATTTGCTATGAAATGCCATGGTGTTAATATTCTGCAGCCTAATGAAAGGGACAACTTAGGGATTTTAGCTTACCTTATAAAGGAATATCAAATCATAGCAATGCAATTCATAGCAATAGAAATCAAAGACTGTAGTTCTTCATACTCAAAGGATAGGCGGATGTCATAAAATGAGAATTTTTAGTGCCTGAAAATACCCTTTGTATCTGTGCAATGTGCATGTGATGTCCCATAAATTATATCTGAGATAAAAGACTACCTACTTTACAGGGACTCACCTTGAAACCACCAGCTAGGGGACCTGACAGAGGAGGAACCAAAGGGTCTACATTTCATCCTTATTCAGTACAAATTATACCATGAAAAGACAATAAAACTCCTTAACTTACAAGAAATCTGAATCTGAAAATCTACGTCCATCCCATAAACAAACAAACAAACAATAAAGTTAAGGGACAGTTACCAATAAATGAATTTTCTAAATTAGGTATTTAAATAGGCTTGGGTCAAATTCTGGAACACACCTAGAACACATCTAGGTAACAGTACTGATTAAGTTAATTACTGCAGAGACACTTGGTGTCAAGAGAACTGGTGAGCAGATGAAGAATGACTGAAAGGGCAGAAGAGCTGCATTAAAAAAAAACCCCTTAATCTCCACTTGGTGGTTTGGTTTGTTTTCTTGGATACTTTTACCTCTCTGTAGGTACATATACCGAGTCCTGCCTCTCCTTCTCTTAAAGGCCAGTAGCCTCACTCTGTAGCCAACTATGCCTCAGTAACTGGCAAGGTTATTTGCAGGGTGTACACACACCAAGTGTGCTAGAGAACCTAGTCCAGGGAACTGGAGAGCACGCAAGAAGCAGGTAGCACTCCACACAGGAATATATGCCAGCCACTTTGAGCTTTCCAAAGGCATCACCAAGAGGATGGAAACCTTCCTTGGACTTACATGGGCTGAGAAAGCACGGTTCTGGATTAGAGTCTGCAGCTTGAGCCCAATGCTGCTTTGCTGTAATTGCTTCTCTGTCAGACGTGCAACTGTGGCAGCATGAAAACCCAGCACAGACACCATGTAAATTCAGTGCTGCAGTTCTATCCCAGCTAGAAGTTTCATGTGAAAATGCAGAGATTTGCAAATGGTCCACTAGGAGGAGTTTGTAATATAGCCAGATACGTTCCCTTCATCCTCCTGATTTAGTGGGAATTGGTCAGAAAGGTCTCGTGGAAGATATACAACACTTTCAGACTGAAGAAAAGAAGAAAAAAGAGCTTGGAATTCATTGAAAGGAGAAATAAGAATGTGTGGGAATACAACTGCACTGAGCTCTTTGATCATGAATCCAGCAGGAATGTCACTTATCATTATATCTGTGACAAGACTGTGGGATTTCCTTTTCAGCAAGTCCCTTCAAAAGTAGAGGGAGATTGCGATATAACAAATTGGCACTGCTAATTTAGATGAGAAATTCTTCCTTTCTACATGTATCTTGGCAGTACTGAATGGAAATATAAAACAGGGCAGAGAGATGCTTTTCACAGGACACATAACGTGCTGCTGTTGTGCTCACCAATGAAAATCCACCATTATTCCACTGGCTTCAGTTTAGTTCTACAGATTTTCTATATTAAAAACAAAATTAAAGACATAATTCTCCTTTCATTTATACGCACGTCATGTTATATGGAAAATCCACAAAAACTAGTGTATGTAAGACTAAAACTGAGCATTACACACATAAGATGTGTTCAGGTCCTGGGTGCCAAGATGAACTGGATCTGCGAGCACTTGTATAATATCTGAACCATATAACAGGGTGATTCCATTCATTCCTGGCTTAGCCAAAAATTAGACAGAATCATATCCTTTCTTTAGGAAAGCTCAGAATACATCCAGAGAACAAATCTTAGCATCAAGATGTATTAATCGCCTTATTTTTTTCTACATTTCTTCTTTTTTATTCCTTCTCTCTTGCTTTAACCGTTGCTCTACCTCCTCCTTTTCTAGGCACCGAGTGCCTGTCTCACTCAAGCAATCTGTGACTGGGACTTCTCAAAAAACCCGTCTTTTTTCCTCTGCAAAATTCCCACCGGCACAGCTTCCTTCGCATCCCCACAAAACCCAAACCCTGTGAAACCATGAAAGCGCTTTTCTTCCGGAGAGCCGATAAGGTTGGGGCGTCCTGAGAGACCAGCGGGTACCCTCTTCTCCCGTGCCCTCCAGGAAGGAAGGCGATGGCAGGCCGTGCGCCGGGAGGAAGGGCGCAGGACCAGCCCCTGTGCTGACACCGCCGCCCCCTCGGGCCGCACAGCTCCGCGACGCCTGCAGGGCCCGGCCCAGGGCGCCAGCCGGGGGCTGCGCTGCCCCGCAGCTCCGCCAGGGGGCGGCCGCGGGCTCCCCACAGCGCCGCCAAGCGGCCCCGCGCCGCAACGGCGCAGCCCTGGGGCGCCGGCCCGCGGGGGAGCGCGCCCGAGGCGGGCACCGCGCCGGGAGGGCACACGCATCCTCTCCCCTTCCCTCCCGCCTGTAGGTCGCGGGGAACAGGCGGAGTGTGCCCCGCACACGCGGCTCCTGCTGGAGGGGAGGGCGACCTGAGCCCAGAGGCGCTGCGGGTTTTACTTTCCGTTTTCAAACGCCCGACCAGGATGCACTCCAGGTTTTTCCTTTCGGCTGGGTGGGGAGTAAAGGAATCTCACCAGTCAGCAAGTTTGTTGTGTGGGGGGAATGTGCCTAAGTAAAATAATTAACAAAACATTTGGAGTAGAGCGAGTCCAAAATCTTATCCAGAAATTATGGATACGGCGGGTCCAAAACCTTGCCCAGAAACTATGGATAGTGTGGGTCCAAAGTGCGTCCAGAAATTATGGATACAGTGGGTCCAAAACCTTGTTCAGAAATTACTGATGCAGTGGTACCAGGCGACAACTTTGAGCTTCTTTCAATTCAGTTCACATACAGCCTGCTTTGTTTCAGATCAAATGCTTCCCTGTACTAAAACTAAAAAAGAAACACAGCTAGCCAAACAGCCCGAGATCACAACCCTACAATAACAACCCAGGACGCTCACACAATAGAAAAGAAAAGCTTCTGCAGCAGCAAGGAAACAGATTTCAGTCTCAAGCTTCCAGGGGGGTTAAAACAACAGTGAGTTAAACGTGCAACTTTGCATAATAGGAAAATGTCTTGGTCTTATAGTACCTAAGTGAGGAGTTGCAGCATCAGACTACAGAAATTGTGCGTTGTAACTGAACCTGCATTACAAATCCCGGGTTTCTTTGCATGCAGAGGCAAGATTTTTTCACCACTAATTCAAGGAGAGGATCTGAAACTGGGAAAAATGCACATTCAGGAAAGTCCCCAAGATTGAAAAAAAAAAAACCCAAAAAACCCAACCCATAAACCTGCATGTATTTAAACACTTTCCTGAAGCAGGGCCAGTTTTTGTGCTAATAATTAGAGCATTTTCATAATCAGGATATTTTAATTAATATTCAGCTGGGTTTCTTTTTCATGTACAGAAAAGATAAATTTATAAGCATTTATGCCTTACATAAATAAGGAAAGAAAACCCTCCTAAAAAACCTAACAATTTTTTATCAGATGAACAAACACAGTAATACAGTTAATATTTATGATAGTGTAGCAAATCGAAAAAATAAATCAAAGGCAACCAAAAAGATTTTTCTAATTTCTGGCCGGATCTAGAATTGCTCGCGCTTGGAAAAAAACAATTTACTTGCACGTTTTACCATAATTTAGAACATTTATATATTCCCTCCTGCTGTGATGCAAACTGTTCTTATTATTAAATACAACAGCACTGCAGTAAGACATTTCCAATATAATGAACTTTCCCACATTCAACCTTCTTCCCTGCTCGCAGTAACTACTTGCTCTGAATATAACAGTGCTCACCATACACCTTGTTTGTACAGGATGAGACCATTTAATATATAACTAAAACAGAGTTATAGCTATATTCTATCTCAACTAGAAAGCCAGTCATATAATTGTTGTAGTATTATTTAATTCTACGTTGGAGATAATCAGAAGGCCAACTTTTGTTATGAATTTCGGTCTTTCTGTGTGAGTGCTCATAAACTGGCTGTAATTCAGAAACATTTCTGCCTTTTCCCAGGAGTGATGGTTGTGATCTAAGCTCGAGTCATGCTATATCTGGAATTTTTCAGCATCCATAAGAGTAGAGAAAATTCAGAGTCGTAATTCTACCAATATAGCAATTGGTAGTGTAAACACAGGATTAACTGAATCCTATTGAAATTGGGCACAAATTCAAAGCTAATGACAGTAAGTGGATGAAAGAGTGGGATGATATAACTTATAAAAGTTACATATAGCTCACTGTAATATTTGTAAATTTAAACTTCTTCCCCATTTGACATTTCTGTATTGGTACACGTATGGACATTTATGTACTACGTAGCTACAGATGTGAAGGCAAGGAACCACCTCTTGCTAATTGCCAGAAGAACATCATGACCTTTAGGTTTCTTGACCCCTGCAGAAAGCAAGTATGTCATGTTCTAGCAAGCCAAACTTTTAAACACTTCTCCACTTCTCCAGTACCCTTGGACCACTGCTATAAATCTCCGATTGCCAGAAGCAATGGTGAGGAACCATGTTCTAGGTTGTCTTTTCCTAGAAGAAGCTAAACCAGTTCAGTGGAGTTGTGCTGATTGATACTAGCATGTGAGTTAGTTCAAATGTGTTCCAAATCAGACTGTTGATTTTTTGTTTGTTTGGGTTTTTGTTGGGGATTTGTGGTGGTGGTTTTTTGTTTGTTTTGTTGTTGTTGTTTTTGTTTTGGGTTGGTTTTCTTTAGAATAGCCATAGCCTTTTTCCATCAAAGGCAAGGGACATGACCAGAATAGTTTTAGAAATATTTGTTTCATGGGAAGTTTCAAAACTTTATTTGGAATCATTGTTTGCGTAAGAAATTGCTCAAAATTGAAGGACTTTTCAAATAAAATTAAGCAGACTTTGTATTTTGGAGGACTGGAGCCAGACTGAAAACTTGTGTCAGAGCAAGATTTCAACAAAACTGCTGTGCACAGGGTTTGTAATAGGGTTCAGAGGCAGCTGAACGGTTGAGAAAGAAAGTTTGTTTTTCTTATTCTAACTGCTTGGTCACAGCAGTGCTGCGAGGATAGAACACGTCCTGTCTGCTGCCTGCCATGTGCCTCTATTTCCAAACATGGTACAAGACACGTCAGTTGTTGCTGGCAAAAATGATGAGATTTTTCTTCTACTGGAGAACTTGGTTGGCTTTTTTCCACATTGTTCTGCTTCCAGCTCCCTTGCACCTTCACTCTCAGACCTCAGCTCCCTTAACCCTTTCTTCCACATCCAGCACTGCTCCTGTTCCTTGTAATATTCCTCTCCCGTTACAGCTTGTTGCAAACTAGAGGTGGTGAGGAAAGAGAAGCTGCAAATGCACCCCTGAAGAAAAGAAAATCCAGTCGAGAGCTGAAGTGAAAAATTTCGGCCAATTCTACTCTTTTTATGCTCACGGCAACAGCACAGGTGCCTCAAAGCCAGAGAAGAAGCACACAACTGATAACAATGTGTGCACACACAAACATAAATAATACATACAAATGTGTGTGCATTTAAAAAACAAAAAACAAGCTGCTGGCTTGCTTCTCTCTTCCTTTGTTGCTGTCAGTGCTTCTAGCTGCACTCGTCAGATGACCCTCATTTCAGACTGACCTCTGCTACCCAGCATCCCAACAAAGAGACCCTCCCTCTGTGGCTGCCAAGGGCTGGGGCAAGATGCTGGCACAGGCCTTTATCCAGGCAATCCGAGCTTTAGAAAGGGAGAGCGGCACTAGCATTTGAGAAGCTCATTGGCAGTACTAAGACATGGGTCCCCACTGAAGAGGACACTACCATACATGGTGACTGCTGGGGTGGTTTTTGCATTAGAATGGCTGTCCAAGAATCCCAATGAGAGATCTGTACTTCTACAAAGAACCAGAAAATGACCAAGAGCTAAGCTATGAGGATCGAAGGCAATCAGCATCCGTGTGAGCATGGTTGCTCAGACAGACCTAGAATAGCAAAGCTGGGCTGCTACTGGAACAAGAAGCAACTCCAAGGGACTTAACAGCTGTAAGTGCAACAGGCTGGGAGGTTCTTCCAGGCAGCCAGATTTTGTTAGGGAAAAATATCAAGTACAGCTCAGCATCTGGGACCCATGATGTCCACTGAAGCGGAGGAAAGCACTGGGATATGATGGATAAATGGCTCTTGGGGCTGTACCCCACCCTTCTTTTCAATTAGTTGAGAAACATTCTTGGAAAGCTGCGGTGCTAGAAAGGGTGAGTCTTAAAACATGACTGAAAAATAAGTTAAGCATGGTATTTATATATTTACAAAAACACGTGTCTCTTATTAAGGCTTTTTATTCTTATTTCTTATAAGAACATTGTTTGAGAGCTGGGAAACATATACTGAAATTAAACCACTCACTAATATTTGTATTGTATTTATAGTATGATGCATACTTGTGTGTGGGAGCTTTCCTATAAGTGATATGTCTGTGCCTGAATCTGCTCCCAGTAAATTCAGGCAGAACTCCCATTAACATAAATAGAAGGAGAACCTGACCGGGTGAGGGTCAGTGAGACTTCCTTTGAGCTCAGCAGGCCCTGAGTCAAGTCCAAGACTGAAGGAAGCTCATTCAAATCCACTTTGCCTGAAGATGGTGATAAATCACTTGCTATATACTAACTCAGCTTCAAGGAAACTTGCATCCTCTCATGCTTGTTTGTGCCTGGATGAAATCAGAGATGCTGTGTTGGTACATTAGGAGTGGAGTTTGCTAGATTTCTTTTTCCAAGTTTCTGTTATATATATTAAAGACAGGAGTAATCTCTTTTTTGCTGCTTTCTGGGAATGATCTGATTTTTTAAAGCATTTTGCATTTGCTGTTTCTATTGAACCTTCCTGCAAGAAGTGCTCAGGAGCTCTAAAAAGCTTTCAGGCTCAAACTGAACAAAGTAGCGGCACCTACACGTTCCTCTTGCATTCATATATAAAGTACATTGAAAACAACAACCTGACTCAACAAAGTTTATGACCACACCTGCAATCTTAATAATCCTTTCCTGTTCACCCAAGTGCTACAGCACCTGCTGAAATGCTTTGCTGGGATTTGGATTTGTCTTATGCTAAGTATATTTGATGGTGGATGCTCAAACTGAGATCCTGTGTGGGAGGAACAGAATTTCCAGCAGGACCAGAACCCTGGACTTCTACAGAGCAAACTTCGACCTCCTCAACCAATTGTTAAGGGAAGTCCCATGGGACAGAGTGCTAGAAGGTAAAGGGGCTCAAGATAGCTGGACAATATTCAAGGACCACTTCTTGCAAGCACAGCATCAGTGTGTCCCAATGGGTAGAAAATCTAGTAAGGGAGCTAGGAGACCAGCGTGGTTAAAAAAGGAACTGCTGGGGAAACTCAAGTGGAAGAGGAAAATCTATAGATCATGGAAGGAGGGACTGGTCACTTGGGAGGAATATAGGAATGTTGTCAGGGAATGTAGGGAGGCAACTAGGAAAGCTAAGGCCTCCTTGGAACTTAACCTTGCAAGTCGGGTTAAGGACAGTAGAAAGGGCTTTTTCAAATACATAGCCAACAAAGCTAATACCAGAGGCAATATAGGCCCACTGCTGAATGAGGTGGGTGCCCTGGTGACAGAGGATATGAAGAAGGCAGAGGTGCTGAATGCCTTCTTTGCCTCTGTCTTTACTCCTGCAGGCTTTTCCCATGAGCCCCAGATTCATATAACCCCAGAAGTAGTCAAGATAGGTGAGGACATAGTAGATGAGGATTGGGTTAGGGATCAGTTGCATAATCTGGACATCCATAAATCGATGGGTCCGGATGAAATGCATCCAAGGGTGCTGAGGGAGCTGGCGGGAGGTCCCTTCCAACCCCTAGGATTCTATGATTCTATGATCCCAGAAGGCGGAGACCACTTCTCCAAGGTGGGCATGGTGCCATGTTGAGATTCCCAGCCTCAGTCCCTTAATGAAGTTGCAAAACCACTGAAAGAGCAAAAAGACTTGCTGTTTTTTCACTCTGAATTTATAAGGATCCATATCAAACCAGACAAACCCTGTCAAAACAGTTTCTCCTCTGTTTTGCACTTTGAGTAAGCCATCTGTGACGGTCCTAAGCAGATGAAAAGCATTATTACGAGCAACAGGAGGGAATTCTGCTGTGCTAGTATTTCTGATGGTCTTGTACAGGTGGGACATTTATGGCAAAGCATGCAACAGTTTGTATCAAAAGTGACAAGCACAGATCTCCCAGTGAGAAGCGGCAGGAGGAAAATGCCTCTATCCTGATCAGGTGGAGCCAGTCAGAACAAAGTTCACAATATATGATGCAGTTTGCCTGCCTGCCTCTGGGAAACCAGAGCTTGCAGGTGCCACTATGGGGAGTTCTGCAGCACAAAAATGGGGCAGCAAGTTTTCTGCACTGCAACATTTTAATTCAGGCTAAACTTCAATAAAATAGGGTTAAATGTAAAAAAACCCACAACAACAAACAAAACACAAACTAAACAAAAAAAACCCAAACCACACAACTATCTATGTGTTAATTAAAATATCCCAAATCTTTATTATTTGAAAACTGACATGAAACTGCGTGTAATCCCTGAGCATCATTTCAGGGGTTTACTATCTTCAGCAGGAAAGGGGAAAACAGTGCTAAACTACTGACTAAGATATTTTCCATGAATATCTAGACTGTGAGCAGCTTACAGCTCATGAACAGGTAGACATTTTTGCTGGCAGAAAAAGAAAATTGTTAGACCTGCTGGCTGTGAAATTTTCTGTTATAGCCCCTGAGCTGCTAGTTTTTATTTTTATGAAGCAGTTTCTCAAAGGTGTTCTAGGATAAAACATTGGTGTTTCATGAAGAGATGCCTTTTATGTTAAAGCAAGACTAGAGATTACCACATAGGATGCATATTTCATCTGTACAGCCCTGGACAAGGTGCCTCCATAGCCCATGCTTGGAAATCATTTTGTGCAAGATGCAATTTGCCACTTCATAGTCATGTATCATACAAGGAAAGATTGCTCATACAAGCCAGCCATGTAGAACCAGAACTCATAATAGTCTTTAGTTTTCAAAACACTAGCCTCAACCCAGGGAGCTAAAGAAGCCACCCTGCTTGTGCAGTCAGGTGGAGGGAACCTAACAAACACTCATGAGTAGTTTTGTTACTTTCCAGTTTATGGATGCTGGCAGTACAGATGAAAAAATGCATTTGACCTTTAAATTGTGACAGACCCCAGATTTTGGGGTCATTATTAAAGAGGATAAAATGTAACATATGTGCTTTTGCTTTGCTTTTTGGGAAAAGATAAATAATACTGATTCTGTTCAATGGGGAAATAGCACTCCTGCTATTCAGGTGTGATGCTCACACTATAATCTCATGGTATTTTAATTCCAACACAGGACTATTTTTCTGCCCCCCATCATTCAGAAGAAACTCTGAGTATACAAGTTATGAACTGAGCAACTTGCCTTGGTGCACATCTGTGCCATTTATGGACTGGGGATATGTTTGAGGACAACCCAAAGAAATACTGTGTATGCTCCTATTCTCAAAGACTTGCAAGGTGTCCAAATACACAACAGGCACCAGGGTGAACGCATGAGGGGTTGGACTGTAACAAACCTTAAAATTGGGCAATGCTTTCAGAAAAAGCTTTGTTTGCATGGGCAGTAATCATTGTTTCAGAGATTCTGTTTAAAAAACAACAGAAGCAGAGCAATTGGAGTTGATACAGCACTTTCTATTTTGAAGCTGCACAGACCAGCTCTCTAAAGAAGCATCCCTTAGACTGCTGACAGGAAACTCAGAGTATGACAGCACCTTCTGACCAAAGGCAGAAAAGTTAGATGTGTTACAGAAAACAGCTACTGGTTTAAGATCAGTCCATCAGAAACCCTCTCGGGCAACCTAATTCTGCTTCCACCAAAGTTCACAGGAATCTTTGGTGGACTTCTGAGTCACCAGAATAAAGCTAAACATAATCTTATCCTCTGAAAATGCCATCATTTGACCGCATTTCACAAAAAGAATTTTGATCTTTATGGAGAAGAATCTGCCCAGAGCTTCGGGAATCCAATACGGCACAAGCTGAAACATATTTATTTAATTTATATTACATCTACTATATAACATCTGGGCTTAATGTAGAAGTACACCATAGCAATCTAAAACACTGCAATCACAAAATGGCCCCTAATCTAACCTAGCACCTTCACTACACATAAATGAATTTGCCATTTGCAAAAAGGCCAGGTTAGAGAACTAAGTGCAAAATGTGTTGGGTTACATTTTTCAAGCTGAAATGTTTCAAAGCTTTGAAAATGTGTACCTTCCTGCAAAACACCAACCCTTGGATTTCACTCCACAATATTTGTAGGAGACATAGTAACTTGTGATAGAAGTAGAGAGTTCAAGACATTGCAATGATTAATTGCACTGTTAAAAATAGGTTTTTTGCCTTGAAATGAAGCTACAAAGCAAAGAACCTTTTGCATTACTGATTGCAAAGAGCCCTAGTGCTCTTTTATCTTATTTTTCAATGTATCACCTATATGACATCTAGTATTGATAGATCAAAAAATAAATTGACAAAGAACACACCTATTATGCCAGACAACATGGTAAGATAGAAATAGTTTGTACTTGTTTCAAACTATCTATTGTTCTTTAATGTTCATATTTGAAAGGAAAGAATCTGTCTTCATGATACTTTGGAGAGAAATTAGCTTTTCTGCACATTGTCTGACAGAAAAATAAAATATTTGATTCACATATTCCACATATGTTAAACTGTGATTACTAATGTTCACTGTAAATTTATAGACTGCTTTTAATCCTTAATGTGATTAGCAATCTTGACTTAAGTATGTCCCTTTAAGTGAAAGACATTAGCATTGAACTGATTTTAGAGTAAAAAAAATAATCTTCTGTTGTCATTTTTTTTTAACTGATGTGTGTTTCTTTGAAACTGTAATTAATAGAAATAGCAAATAAACTTAAATAAACAAATAGAAGTAATAAAAATATAATTGAAATTCATGCACTGATTCACATCAGGCAGGTTTGCCTCAGAGGTAATTGGATTACCATGATTTGAAGTGAATTTCAAGACTGGATTCTGTGGAATTGGAATTTTTGGCGAGAAGACTCAGACTTTCACTTACTTTTGTTCCCTTGTAAATTACTACAATTGATTAAAGTGTATTTTAAGCTTCCCAAATATTTCCATTGAAGGTTCTTTGTTTGTCGTGAAAAGTTCTTTATGGGAATGCCAGACCTCAAACTATACCCCAAATCAGCTGGATCAGGCAGATTTTTAACATTTCTTTGGGCCCATGCCTATGAAGTCCCCAGCATTTATCTGCAAGTCACTCTGAGGCTTCGTGAACCATACGTTGGAGGCATCAAAAGATTGAGCAGCCAAACATGTATTTCTGGTACAGCGGTGGACTGGAAGACAAGGTTTAAGCCTTTAAACCAAATGGTGAAAACAAGTTTCAGGGCTATTTTGGGCAAAAGGATGAAGAAATTATATAACACAAGCCTATGTCACAAAATCCCATTAGGTCATGCAACCTGTTTGGCTTCTAATAACAAACCTCAATCACCATCAGAGGCACAAGAGCAACTCATTGGTTCCAATAAGTACCAAGCCTAAGCATGGGATTTTGAGGGCAGTATTTACGAATATATTATCAGACTAAGATGCTGGTAGTTTTATGTGCTGAATGCAATTCTACCTTTCAGTAGAAGGTGAAGATGAGCATCTACTACCTTTGAAACACCAGATACTCTGTAAGAACAGGAACAGCTTTTCTCAAGATGTGTTCTGGGTAACAGGAGGAAACCTTAGATCTGCAGCACCCTTTGTTTTCTATTATAGGTTACATTCATTGCAAACTTTTAAATCAATGGCATTGCAGCTATGCTTTATCTGAATGATGAAAAGATTGATATTTCTAAATTACATGTTAATAGAGTTAAATTGCTATAGGCTGATATCTTTCTGAACCAAGATCTCAAAGACACTCTGGCAATGCCAGGGGAAAAAATTAAAATTTCCCCAAAATATTAATACAAAATTTAATACTAATAAAAGATTGCAAGAACTTAATATAGAAACCCTGACACAAATTGCAGTGCAAGGTCAGAAGGAAAGGGAGGTTAATTGTTGCGTTACATTAAATGGTTCTTTTTTTCCCCAGATTTATACAAAGGTCTTCTGGCATGATGCAGAGGGATTTTAAAAGTCCAAAGAAATAACATTTTTTTAAAAAGAGTTGCAATTATTACAGTAAAACTTTTAAGTGGGGAGAGCATACTTGTGCCAGATTCTAAGGCTGTGTCAAGATTGCTAAATAAAACAGGTCCATTTCTAGTCTGGAGGCCAAGTGACCCAGTCTACCTACATCCACAGTACTTCCTTGGTCCTCCCCACCACTCCACCTTTATCCTTTACATTGTGTGATGGTGGACACATTCCTGGCATTGTCCATGCTCTGTGACTACCTGATACAGCTTCTGGCACAATTTCTCTGCCTGTAAATGCAGGTGATGCTTCTTTCTAAAGATACCGAAAAAGGAATCAGGACTGTTTCATGATATAAAGAGGATAATTAAAAAGCAGCCTCTAGCAGTATTAACATTAAAACTGTATTTGTTATCAGGGATAGCATTGAAACGGCAGTTTGCTTTGCACAAGCGCTGTAATTAGGAGTCTCTTGGCTTATTCATTCATGGAGCAGTCTTTCACCTCTTGAGGAAGGGATGAAGAAGGTGCGTTTTCCAACGATCCTGGGTTTTATATCCATATATCTGTATCTATCTTGTAACATTCAAACCTTATTTATCTTTTGAACATTTGGTGAGCCAGTATTGCCTCACCTAAAAAGCTGTTCTTTGCTTTCTCTTAATACCTTTTAAGTGTGAAAACGCCTGCTTAGTCATCAGTTAGTGTTTAAACGTTATGAGAAAAGTTTGAGAGCTTAGCTGGGGAGACCAATAGAAGAAAATGACCCAGGGCTATCCTCAGGGTTCATTCTGACTGCAGCTTAAAGCACATTGGTTACATTTTGAAAGGTATTTAAACTCATAGCTCCAATAAAAAGCAGTAGCTTCAGAATAAATTGCTTTGAAAATTAGACCTTTCACCCAACTAAACTTAGATCCCAAATCCAGATATGAGTTCTAAAATAAGCCTTGATTATTTTTTTTCACATTAACTGAGGTTAGTTCAAGTTATGCTACTGTAAACAAAGGAAGAATTTCACATAAGATTTCTGTATGTTGTGGTTAAATCCACAGTTATTCCCTAAAATTAAGGGTAATTCCTCACAGTGAATAACACCTATAAGGAAGCAGGCAAAAGTTTCTTAAAAGAAGTCAGAGGTGAATTATACTTTGTCCTGCCAAAGTATGTTAGGGGTCCTTTATTCCATTGATAATATAGCTTGTCAATTTAAAAATAAATAATGAAAAAGAGAACTACTATATTGAAATAAAATCCCCTAAACCAGATGTGATAGCACTAATGTCAGAAAATGGTCTGCAAATAAAGTGGTTAAAAGTATATTTTTGGCTACTATTATTTCCTTTATTTCATTTAGAAATACCTTTTACTCCAGTTGCTTATAAAGATTTGATCTGTTTTTATCAGGGAGCATTGGAGAAGACTGGGATATGGTGCAGCAATTTCACCACCCATAAACTCAAGGGAGCCAAAAAGAGCTACAACATCCTTTTCTCTGGAATATGGGCTGAGTAGCACCTCCTCTCTCTCTTAGTCCTGTCAGTCTGGAGTGTTTTGACCTACAGATTTTCTGCAACTCCAAATGCTAATATCCTGAGTTCTCCCATGGAGGAAGGACCACAGAATACCATAAATATCACAAAACACCTTCAGGGAAGTTTCACCACAAGGCAGCCTGGTGGGGGCATACAGACACACCTCTCCACTGCTGATGGTAAGTGAGCAGAAAGAGAATCTGAAGACCCATGGAGCCAGAACAAGCTACTGCAGGCAAAGCTGTTCCCTCTTTACACCTCGATGATGTGTAGTTTCTGGGAGAAACTTTCTTAGCACCCCACAAACAGGAGCATGAGCCAGACTGGCCTCTTTGTGCAGTCACAGCACTGTGTTTGGCAAGGGTTTCTGGGACCACGAACCTGCCTGTTCCTTGGTGCAACTGGGACACACCCTGCCAAGGGCTGGTGGGGCACACGTACACATGGCAACTGATGAGATATGTCATGCTTTAGCTCATTTCCCATCATGGGCTGCTAAAGCTGATGAGACGCTATTGAGGTGAGCCTCACACAATGTCTCCTTCCAAGCTGCCTTCTTGGCCACAAGGGCACATTGCTGTCCCATGGAGAGCTTGTTGTCTACCAGGACTCCAAGGTCCTTCTCCATGGAGCTGCTCTCTAGCAGATCACCTCCTAGCCTCTACTGGTGCATTTTGTTGTTCTTTCCCATGTGCAGGACTCTGCATTTGCTCTTGTTGAACCTCATTAATTCCTCTTTGCCCAGCTCTCCAGCCTGTACAAATCTCATTGAATGGCTGCACAGCCTTCAGGTGAATCAGTCTATCCTTCCTTTTGTGGCATGTTTGTCTTTAGGCAAAGGTAACATTTAAAAAATATATTGTGCAATTATTAATTCTTCCCACTCTGGTCAATAAATAGACCTTTGAAAACTAACAAAAAATTCATGTCTCTGAGTCTGATACTCTATAACCACATTTAAAACAACAATATTGGTTCCATTAATTCTGTATAAATTTCTAAATGTCTCTACGTAACTAAGATTTGGATCAAAAGAACCAAACCTTTAATACGTGCATTCACTAATGTTCATTAGTAGGCAAGGCCATTATTTTAGTCACTTTTTTAAAATGACATATTTCAGGGAATGATGAAGAATTACATAAGTAAGAACTTAGTGCTTTTCACGCTTCCCTAATGTCGGAGTTTTACTAGGGTTCCCAGTTCTGCACGTTACTAAATTTACAATTGTGATAATAATAATAGTCTTTTAAAACTCCCTTGATATATCTCACTCAGAGGAAACTTTTTTCTTTTAACTGGTAAACATCTGAATGTAAGCTGTTTTGTTAGAGAGCACTTCAAAAGAAAAAAAACACATGTTGTGGCAGCCTTTGTTATCCAGTTAATGAAGAAACCAGTTCATTGTTTGGATAGGCCATTGAGTAAAAAGTAGCTGAATTTCTTGGGAAGAGATCCAGTGCTATACAACACATGACTTGTATCAGCTTTGATTTGTAGGAAGCATGTAGTGAATCCAAAATAATTTCAAAGTAAGTATATTAGAAAGCTTATGGAGATTGTCAAGAGATATTTTTTTAAAAAAAGACTGCATAGCTACTGTTGCTCCCAAACTTCACATGAAATATTGTGCTACTTCAAGCACACAAAATGTTGAAAGTAAAAATGCTCTTTATGAAAGAGGGCATAACAAATTCTGTGAAGACCTAGAGACTTTGCCATTTGGGGAGAAATTGAGTACAGAGGTCGCAGTTTTATTGTTATTGTTAGTTTACACATGTATTTTACTTAAGACAAAGTCCTTTCCAAGTGACAGAGGAGCAACAGTGAGGATTTTGTTGGGGTTTCTTTTGTTCTTTTTGTTTGTTTGGGTTGTTTTGTTTAAATCAATCCAAATCCAAACCCCCTATAGAAATAAAGTCAGGTAGACCTTCTGAAGAATGTCCCAGCATATTTAACAAGTCTCAGCAAAAAATGTGCAAAAGCAATGATCAGTGGGTTCTTTCTTTACAAGCAGCATAACAAATGATGAAGACGTATTTTTGGAACATAAGAAGCATTGCAAAGTTAAAAAAGCAGAATAAGCGATGATAGGAAATTATTGCACACTAAAAACCTTCAGGTTTGGATATCTGGGTATCAGGAGCCAGAGATGACAAAATAATTTAAACTCTAAAATAAAAAATTGTTTTTAGAAATAATATCTTTTGGGGGGCCATAATTGGTTATCCTCCAAAGCAGCAGTGCTGCTTATAATTTCCAAAGCAAAGAAACTGCTTGCAGATCAACAGCAAATCAGCAGTTAATTGCTCCAAGACAGATACCAAACACAGTTCCTGAAAATTACATTTGTACCATGAAACCAACAAAATGATGTGTTCAAAATCACGATTTGGTATCCACATACAGGAAATCACTGAGAAAGTCAAAGTTGTGTGTAACCTTTATTCCCCTTCCATCTGAATTTGAGAAGGTTGGTGGGACCAGGGCTGGTACCCTGCTTCATAACTGGAAGAGAAATTTTCCTAAACAACAGTATCAACCAGAGAGCATGGAATTCTCCAGTAGAGTGGCTACCAGCAGATTAGATAACCTGTGCTGTGGAGGGAAATTTGAATCAGCTTTCCAGGATACCTAAGTTTATAGGGGAACTGAGAAATTAATTGATGTGGCAAAACTGAAGCTCAAACTCAAAAAAATACCAGCCAGCCCAAGAAGCACTGAGGAAACTAACAGCAAAAAGCTAGTGCACAAAGCGTAAAAGCAGTAACTTCAAATAGAGAAGTCTAACAAATCTGAGTTTGTACAGTTAGATTCACCACCAGTAGTCAATGTTGATATGTCATGGCTCTTTCCTCATGACAGCACTGTGTATTTGGCTAAAAACCATAATTGTTCTCAGATGAGGAAATCTAAAGTGAGGATGAATGAGACTATGAAATCTGTGGATTGCTCTCAAGAGATGCCAAACAGATCAATGTCATAAAAAGAGATTGATTTAGACAACAAGATTAACACCCAGAACTATGAAGCACTATATATCATGTCCAAGTAAAGAAATGGAAGATTTAGTAAAACAAATAACTGGAGAAATCTGCACTTACTGACCAAGTTAACGTAGATGAGCAAAGATAATGGATATGAGCAAAATTTTACATCAAGATTCAATTTACCAATTAAAGAAATGCAGCACAAATCCCTTTGTCAAAGTAGGATGCCTTGTCTCATTGCTCATTTGGTTTTGCCATCAACGTTACTATAAAGACAAAGTGCAGATGAACGCAACACAGAAGTAATGAGTCTAATATGTAGCTCATGTACTTGACAACTTGGTGTAAATGCAAGTACAGACAAAAGATTTTGGCCAGGGTTACAAAAACAGTTAAAGATATTTCTGGAAAAAAAAAATAAATTAAAATTAGCTGCTATAATCTCCATGCACTCCACTCCAAAAGCTGACTCTAACAAGAACCTTGGCAGATACCAACTCCAGCCTATATAAGAAGTCTGAGTGGGTGCATCTTGAAATATCTGAGATATCTTGAAATATGGAAGGAATTTTAATGTCACAAAAGGTAACAACTGCATTTGCCACAGTAAACTAGATTTGTTCATCAAAAGTCTATATTTTAAGAACTAAACTAGAGATTTCCAACTTGATTATTTCCATGCTGGCATATGGATGTGGAGGCTGGAAATACATTGAAGATAAGAACGAGCTTCTATATGCTTCTGAAAGCAAACAGGCATTTAATGGAACAAACCTCTGACAAGTGTCAGGATGAATCTGATAGCTTCACAATGAAACGTTATCCAGAAAAGTGGGAGGAAATTTCAAGGATAAGTGTTAAGAATGAAGATAGAGCACCTGCTGGGAGAGGGATATGTAGGGAAGCAGGGCTAAAGAACACTATTCAGCACAAGAAAAATGTATGGGGCTTCGTAACACAGAAGATGTGGAGAGAGCAGCCAGATAAAGATGGGAATGGCAGGGATCTTGCTTGTGCCTCTAGCCAGCTAATAGGAGTGGTTCACCTGTGATGTAGGCTGAGCTAAACTCTGACTGGACTGAACTTAAGTAACTCACAACTCCTCTGCTGGCACATTTGCCTTAAGTAGTAGGTGAGAGCAAGAGGGAGATGATGAGGATGTGGCTATAACTGTGGCCCTTGCAACTTTACTGACCAGTGTTGCCAATTCCTTTTTCTATGTTAACTCATAACCAGGAATAACTCTGGGTACCAAAATCTCCTTTCACCAAGAACTGCAGCTCTTGCCCTTGCTGTTTCTACCTGGGCCACACATACCTGAATTTGAGAATAGGCAGTGGGAAAGCTCATCTTCACTCCCTTCGTCAGAGGTCATGGGAAGGCATATGAATTGATAATATGCCACATAACTGTATCACTCATTAACCATGGTGTCTGTTAGCAATATCCCCTCACAGTGCACCAGCTTACTTGCATGCAGATTATCACTGGTTAAGGAGAGAACACTTCCAAGCTAAAATTATTTAATGAAATCTCCCCATCTGCAGCTATTCTTGCAGGGCTTTTAATATGAAGCAGGAAGGAAGAGGGTGTTTGTTAGCATTCCTCTTCGGAAAAGCAGCTTCAGCTCCACTTCCTCATAGTGTAATGGAAGAAGCAAACTGTCACTGCCTCATGGAAAACACTCCTAGGCTGTGCTTCTTCACACACTGACCACTGCTACCCAGGAGTGTCCTACACATGTAACTCTTGACCTCAGCTTAATTCTAACCATCTTGCATAATACAGTGGTGTGACTACATAAAACATAACCTGAAGTTCCCCAAGGCAATGCAAATGTCAGCCTGCTCTACTCTACCAATTTGGAAGACTGTGATTGCATCAGAAGAAGCAATTAGATGTTCTTGCTCCTCTCTAAAATTATGTCTAGAGATTGGGTTTTTTGTATGAGTGACTACTCATTTACATGAAAATTCAGAACAACTGAAAGCAAATGAGATTATAAAACATACTAAGAGTTTAGCTCATTGCTGTGAGAGAAACTTGGCAATATGACTGCAAAAGAACAACCTGCCATAATTTGTCTTTCAAGGTTCTACACCCTTAAGACAACTAAGACAAAACTGAGGCACACACAGTCTGTCAGTTCAAAAGGATCCCCATCCAACATAACAGAGAAGTCTCTCTCCATGGGCATTGTGTAGATTCCTGCCCATGTTCTTCACATGCTAAACTGGGATTATCACTTCCACACTTACACGTTGAGGGACCAAGTAAATCTCCACTATCTTATTTTTACTGGGACTGACCTCCAAACAGAACAGGAAATGTCTTTGTAAGCAAATTCCCATAACCAGTTCCTTTGCTGTTTAGTCTGCATTGGATTAAGCAGCGATTTGCTTGCTTCTTTGATTGGCAACTATAGTACTATAAAAACAAATGTACAGAGCAAGTCCCACCAGAAAAGCCTCCCAATCTGCAGGCCCTTTCAGCTTTATTTGGACTGAAACCTGATGATAGCTCCACTAGACAGGAAACACTCACCCCTCCTTTATAATATGGCACAACCAGGAGGACACATTTTCTCACAGACCGAGTAGGAGAGTGGGGGGGGGCGAGAGCAGGAACACCAGAGACCTTCTATAACACATCTCAAATTCAAACTGCTGTAAGAGGCAGAGGGTGACAATGCTATTTACTTATCCTAAAGTTAATTCTTTGATTGACAAAAAACATAGTTTATACCATGCCTGAAACTGGGCAAGATACAGAAAAAGCAAAGCATCCCAGACATTTTAAGCCCACCACACTGTAGAAGCTGGAAGGAGTAGACACTTGAGCAATGAAGCATTTTGATTGTTTTTTCAATGGATGTAACAGGCTGCTTGTTAAATAAAGAATCTTTACAACGCTGTAGCACCAGGAAGCACCCCCCAGGGTAGTTAAGGCTCTGCCTTTGCAGTGGCTGCAGGAATTCACAGACATGCAGAAGGGGCAATCCAGCATCTGTCACCAACAGAAAATCTTAAGGTAAGCATACGTAAGATAGGAAAGGAGTTAGTTGCCCAATCCTGATATTCAGTAGCACATCTATTAAGGAACAATATTTATGTGAGGGGACAACAGACTGAAAAGTCGTAAGAGCGAAATATGTCTCTTTGAGGCCACATCAGAGATATCACATGAACTAGCATTAAACAAGGGAGCCACCAGCAGGTGCAGGGTACAAGTCCTGCCTTCCTCACACTTGTATCCTGTGTCTTTGACACTACTGTCTAACTTAAACTTTGTCAGTCACACCAGCTTATTGCCCCAGTTGCTTGCCGAAATGTTACCTCTGCTACATACTTGATATTGGGGTATCTGTTGGAAAGATGTGGATTAACCTCCTACTGCTACTTCTACCAGGTTGAGGAATACATCAAGAACTAGAAACTATACCAGCAGGCACACATATATATGCACAATTCATCCAAGTCTGGATGGCCACAGACAACATTTCTCCTGCTCTTTTGTCTTTGAAATAAAAGTTAGACCAGTAACAGAACTGAAATCGTGCAGCCACCTACCTGTGCATGACAATATGCCTCCTATGAATCCTGGTGCTTTGAGAAGGGTGAATCCTAGCTCCACATGAGTCAGCAAAGTATTTTGAGCTCCATCAGGGTATGCCAAATGCTGGTGCCCAGATATACCTGATCAGGCTACACAAAGCCTAGACTGTGGTCTCCTACCTAAAAGTCCAATAGAAAGGACACAAATACAACTTCTGTGAGATTTTCTGGCTTTTTTAACTAGAGAAGGTGGAGGTGGCCACTTACTGCAGAGCAGTAGGGTGTTAAATGCAGGAAGCACCTGGAAAAGCATGGGCTTCTCCCTTCCATCCCTAACTATGATCTGGCTCTTCATCTCACCTTCCTCCTACTGGGTCTCTCACCTGCTACATTTAGCATTTCCTATGTTATGTTAACCTATGTTACGATAACCAAGGTTTCATCTGACAGGGTAAAAAGCAAGAAAGGGAAAATACCTCCTTCACATTCACATGGTTCATATTACTCTGAAGCACAGTGGCCACACCTGCTTTCATACAAGTCACCTGAAGGCAATTAAAGATACTAAAAAAAGTAATGTGTGCGTCTGAAAGAAACTACCCTTCCCATTGCTGGTAACAAGGTATCTGCTTCACACTAGCTTCTACCCTCCTTTGGTGTAGGGTGCCTGTTAGCCCCTTCTCATGATCATCAGCTCGTGTACAAGATGGCCACAGGCTGGCTTTGCAGCTCAGTTACTGAAGTGCTTCTGTGAAAAAGGAAAGCTAGTTTTCTCTGACATCTAAACAAAGCCTTTGCTGGAGCTGGCAACAGCTGATCACCACCTGTGGGGCTGCTCATGATGCTTTCTCCTAACCAGCTTGGGGGGTGTCTGTGTGTGTGTGAAGGGGTGTGTGCGTGTAAAGGGGTATGTGTGTGTTTAAATCTCTTTGCAGGGTGACACAGCTCACTAAACCTGTGGAAAGGTATACCTACCAAGAGAAGGAGGGAAAAATAAAATAAAGTCTTTTTGGCATTTTAGGAAGTTGCATTACTTCAGCAAAGGCCAGCGATGCCAGAACTGCCACAAGAGAGGGCAGGGCTTGTGACCAAGGGACGTGGTGCAAGGAGCAGAGCCTCCCCTTCTTGGCAGCAGGGGGGGATGGTGCTGGTTCAGCTGCCCCTGGAAACACAGCCTGAGCCTCCTTCCAAATGCTGGGATTGCTAGGCTGGCAGCAGGCAAAGCTGCAGCACTCCATGCCCTCCCTGCTGAGGCTGGCGCAGTGCCTGACACCCCAGGGTGTTCCCCAGGGCAGGCAAACAGCACAGCCTGCCAGGCAGCAGGGCATGGGGATGCTTGCCAGCTGGGGCAGAGCTCCAGGGAAGTCCCCTTGTTCAGCCAAGAGTGGCAGGTCTACACCCTGCAACAGAGCACCAGCCTTGGCTGGGGAACCCTCATGATGCCCTAGAGTAGATATCCATCCTTGCCATCTGTTTGAGGCACAGCACTGAGGGGGAATGTCCCCTCTCTGGCAGAGGGAGGACCTGAAGTCAGGTGTCCTGGTTCCATAGAGGGGCTAGACTGAGGTGAAGCCACTATTTCCACCAGCTGCGCTGCTTTTTTTGTGAGGTCAGGGGACAGCTGGGGCTTCTCAAAGGGTGTTTGTCAAAGCTGTCATTTGTGAATGCCATCAAGGGTTAAACACGAGCTGGGTGTCTATTTACTGAGCTCAGGAAGAGAAGGAGGGAAAAAAAAGAAGCAAGAAAAACCAGAGGCAGTCCCAGGCATGCCCAGGAGCAGACCTTTGGGCACCTCAGGAATTTTGCTGGCAGGAATGTAGGCACTTGCAGACTACAGACGCCTCCAGGGTTAGGCAGTAGCTGAACAGGGGTTTTGAGGATCTAAATGTTGGCCACAAATGCCTACAGAGGCAGTTAGGCAGAGCTTACATGAGTAAACCTTTTTTGTGGCTCTAGCCCTAAACTAATATTATGGAAAATACCAGCAATTATTAGAGACTTCTTATCAGATTGGATACATATTCCCTTTGCATAACTTTACCATGGCCTCATTGATGTGGTGCTTAGAGAGGATGAATACCTGTTCTGCATGAGTAATTATGCCAAAGGCTCATGTGAGGGAGGTAGTTTATGACCACTGAATAAGGCCAGCTATGTTTACCTATACAGCTTCCTCACTTAAACTAAAAATTGGTCTTACCACTAAATCTCCCTTGCCGCTTCGTTTGCCTGATTGCAAACAGATCCCAGAACGTGCAGTTGCACTCAGATGATTAATGCCAAGATGCTGCACTGAAAAGGAAATATTCTTTTAAGTGTTATCACATCCATGAGCATAAGCAAAGCCATGTCACGTGACAAAATGTAAATAGAGCATTTCTTAGAAAAGCCATGTATTTGCCTCCATGATTTATTATCCAGTGACATGTAGGCTATTTTTTCTTTGTTATTGGCACTCATGTTCATAATAACAAGGTACTTGACTTGAAGGTATTTGGCCAACCTTTCC
Organism: Apus apus; assembly: GCF_020740795.1. NCBI lineage: Eukaryota > Metazoa > Chordata > Aves > Apodiformes > Apodidae > Apus > Apus apus. The sequence goes on from NC_067283.1 coordinate 70,692,564, forward strand.
AAAGTGCTATGTAAGCAGTAATCAGAGAGAGCTAGGTTCGTGAGTCAACAAATTGCTCTCCCATGCTGATCAAACAGTTTTGGCATCTCTATAAAAACAGATTTTGGACTAGCCTGCCCAGTTCTCTCTCTAATATTATTTATTTTATTTGCATTTGGCAGAGTCCAGGCTTAAAAGGTGCCAGTTGTTTTATTAATAATATTTTACATGTTATTTTCATTTATGTTTAGAAGGATAAATGAAATGGCCAGTTAGCCTCCACCATTTTTGTTGTCATAAATTTGGTTTCATTTGCTCAACCTAGGGACACATGCTTCTCTCATTTTACACCATACCTCCACAGCCTGCAATAGAAAGCAGTCTAATACTTGAGTCAAAGCTAGTCAAGTCAGTAGAGCTAAGGTTTATTGTGAAAAGGTTTCATTCCAACCGACAAAGGCTTGTTGCTATCAAAGTATCAATTAGATATGCTGCACAAGCTGCATGCTTTAACAGGAGGAGGAACTAAAATCTAAGTTGTATTTGTACTCAATTTCTATCCTCCCTGTTCATCATATGTGCTCACAAATCCAGGTTCTGAATTTGAAAGATAACATTCCCTTGTTTAGTCTTGCTACTTCGCTGTGCAAATGAATGCCTTAAAATGAAATATATGTATTTGTGTGTCATCGCACCACTACTCTGTGCAAAGTGAGTAGGGCTGCATGAATAATTACTTTTAAATATTTTGTAAGCTTGGATTAAACTGGTGCAACTCCCCACTCCTCTCCCCTTTCTTTACATGTAATGAAAAAAGAGAAAATGTCATTTTGCATTGAAGAGCTCCTTCTGACCCCCAAAATGAAACACTTCATTTTTGGACACATGTAATAAAAGCTAAGGAAATGAAAAGGCTAGATTTCACAAAGCAAGAAGTGGTGTTCTCCCCCTTTTCATTCAGTAGCCAGGATGCAAGAGAGAAATTCTTTGGCTTCCCAAGGTGTTTGAAGCAGCTGTCTCTTCTCCCTGGGGAAGCCACTCATCATCGCTTGGTTAAGGAGAACAAGCACACTGTGACTTTCCATGCAGCCCTCCAGAGCAGCAGCATCCCTCCATGCCGCCTGTTTTGTACTGTTCCAGATGTTGAAGGAACACAGGGAGAAATGAGGTGAGGTGCCAGAGCTTGAACCAGCTTCCTCCAAAGAAGCAGATTACTCTGCCACAGGTGAGATGCTCCTCAGAGGTACAGCACTAGGGCTGAAAGCACTTCCAAGCACCCTCCTTTCAGTTGTACTTCAGTTTGTCTGGGGAATTAAGTGTTCCCTGAACCCAGGGGTTGCTTATTCTCAGGGAGGGCGCTCTTCCCATCAGGTTACACAGTTATGCTGCTTTTTAACCAAAGAGTTACTTCAACATTCGGTTTCTACCAAAGTGCTGTTAAAATAGTTTCACTTATTGCAGTACCACAAACATCTGGTAATTATGGGTCTGGGGTTTAGTTATTTATTTATTTTAATAGCTAGGTCTTACTGACCTTCACTTAAGCACTTTTGAATATTTTACCCCATATAAAGACTGCTGTGTTGAAAAGTGCTAACAATTGCCATCATGGGAGTCTTGGATTCAAAGACAGTTTGCAGACCTCATTAAGCCAACAAGCTTGCCAAGTCCAGTCTTTTCAGTTCAGTGGAAGCAACACAAGTCCTTCACAGAACAAAACAGCTGCTAGCAATGGAGGCTGCTTGACATGGGCAGAGAGATCTAAGCTCACCCAAGGAGTCTTGCTTGTTTTGATACCAGAAGATAGTGGCTTACACTGGAAACAAAGAGAGCTGTGAGAAGAACCCTAAAAAGCAGCAGGATAACAGGGCTTTTTTTGACACTGGGCTGATCAGTGAAGCAGAATCAAGGTCCCTGAGCTAGAAAAATGACTCCTGGTTGTCTTGCATCCCACGAGACATGACTTCTGTAGTCTTTGCCAAGAAGCATAGTTACAGTGGTAAACCTCGACCAATGCAAAGCAAGACTGGCAAGGTCTTCCAAACCCAGCTATGATGGGCTAGCATGCCAGAAAGTCTGCATTGTGCCATTGAAAAGTCTTGTCTCACATGCAGGACAAAAGCAGAATTTTGAGAAGTTTCGAGAAAGCAAGATAAGCAGAACCAGCCCTTCAAAGAGTGGTAAGATGCTCTAGGCATTCAACAGATCCATGAGCCAGACTACATATTTGCATACTAAATATGGAGGTAGGAAAATGCCTCAGGTTAGACAGCAGTGTTTCTGTGTATATAAGGCTTTTCAGCTGTGTGCACGAAGGATATGCTACAGGCACCCAGCTACATCAGTTCAAGTGGAGCAGATCAGTCTTACCTTATCGCTGTAATATGCACAGAACAAGAGTAGTTTAGAAGCTTCCAGTCTAAAACATCTGAAATACATATATCATCATGATAGTGGCATTGGTATCGTATCAAGGAACACAAAGATAAGAAGGCAATACACAGATTCACAAAAGAGGCTACTGAATTCAGCACAGTTTAGGCAATTCTTATCTGTGCAGGAAAGGAAAAGCTGTGAAAATTCAAGACAGGTATCCTGATTTTCAGGCCAGTGCTCTCCACAAAAGCCATCCTTCCCCTTGGTTGTATTATCCTCAGCTCAGCATGTTTTCAAATACGAGTATCTTCAAAGGACAAGTCTCCTTTCCACTCTGCTTGGAGTGAAGTTACACAGATGACCCCTCGTATTAACTCAGCACAGTCCCTCAGGGATTTTTTTGGGCAAACCCACTCTGATATATTTAGGATTCTCCCTACATTTGTATTCAACCATATATCTTTGCAAGCACTAATCCAGTATAAAACCCAGAAGCTGCCCAAACACAATTTCCAGTAAGTGAGATATAAGTGAATACCTCACTGTTGTGTGGCCATTAACAAGTGTTATAGAATAAAGAAAATAAACCAAGATTTGCTCTGGAACACAAATGCATGATAAAATCGCTTAGTAAACATTTTTGAGACATTGTTTTTGCATTTAATTTACAGTTTCCAAGTGTTTATCTCTTTAGATGGGATTTTACATATTGATCACAGGTAGAACACACCCTGTTTTATAATTCCCTTATCTTACTTAAATAGGAGACAGATAGTGACTTCCATACATGCTCACACCTTGTTAATAGAAAACTGATGTATTGAAGATTTCCTTATCGCCTTCAGTTCCCACACAGGTGTTCTTGGTGATAAACCACTGAATGATATAAACAGTGATTTCAGGTAAAAAGAAAGAATTGGTCAGCAGGAAAGGAACAAACCCTACAAATCAAACCACATTTTGCAAGTAGGATTTGGAACTGAAGATACTCACATACTGGACCATAAGTAAGAATTTTGTCACTGTGCTCGTGAAGCACAGATTTTCTGGGACTCCTCTTTAGTAATGCTTGCTCTCACCCCTCACAATCTGCAGGCATCTTCTCTTGCATTTTGAGATCTTGATGGGCCACTCACAGATATGAGAAGGAGATGTATGATATTACCTCTGGTTTTAGCCAATGATATGTAAATTGAAAGAAAACACTCATCTGTCCACTGGAAGGTTCATCTCCATGGGTTGTTATCATGGAACAGCTGTTCTGCAGCTCTTCCTGAAAAACAGTCAGAAGAGTAATTCTGGAAGAAAAAAAACTTTGTTCTGAATTAGCTCTATAAATTTCCAGCCAAACTGTTAGTTTTCCTGTGGTTGTTTTTTAAGGTGTAATAGAGAGCATCTAAGTGTATTTTAAACAGCTTACCAGTTGCTGCCATAATGCAACAAATATATTGAATCACCTCATATATGCAGAAAACTGTAGGAATTTACGTTCTACGTTGCCTTTGAGTATTTTCATTTTTCTATTCTGAGGAAAACTGTAGTCTGTAACCATTACTAATTTCTTCCAAAGAGACCACTAGAGGTCTTCAAAAAGCAAAGGCACACCTGCCTTTTAAAAAGTGCATCACCAAGTTTTTCTCTTGGGAAGGCCACAACTTTCTGGCCTGTGTCAGTAAGGACAAAGCTGAAAACCCCAGCATGCGATGACATCTTTGAAAAATCAAGCCTCCGGCAATTTTCCACCATCTGCACTCATTATCCAATAATGGTATCAACTAAGATTAATAATACATTAAAATTTTGGTGAAATGTAGGGGAGAAGAGTATGAGTTTAACAGAAGCAGGAATTCAAACTTACATTTAATTTCACAAGAAACATTCCATGATTTTCTCTAGGCCTCTCTCCAGAGCAATACGGCCTTGTGCTCCCTGCCAGGACAGGACTCTGATTTTGCATTTATTCATGTGGCACCAACAGGCTTCAGTGGCTGCACTCAGCCAGGCATACATCATCATCACTGGACAGGAGCACCAGACTTCCTAATCTAAAGGACAGCGCTGCCATTCTCTTATCAATTCCCTCAAAGTTTCTTATAATGAATAAAAGGTACTTCCCAAAAGTAGTCATTTTGCTTGGAGGAAAATGGAATATTTTTTTTTATTTATTTTTTTTTCTCAGTGGCTTATAGATTATTTCTCTAGGACTAGCTGGTAAGTTAATCCTATTGAGTGGAAAAATCTGTATTTCTTAGATTTTGGAGGTGTCTTTTTGTATTTAAAAGCATTGACAATATTAGAACTATGAATAATTTTCTCTAATTTCTACTTCACATGCTTTCATTAATGGTTTTATTCCCCAGTCTGCTTCCATGTGGAAAATGTCTTGCCAAACCTTTCCATAGTCACCTGTGTTCCATGTATAGGTGTGTACCCAACTTCTGAAACTTGGAGTTAGACATCTGGTTAATAAGTTGGTTTTACTAGTGAGAGTATAGCCAAAAGAAGAGATTCTGTGCCTTCTTTTTATCAAAGCCTTGCTAACAGTTTAAAAAAAGTAATCTTGGATTTTTTTCATAAGGTCAAGTGTTGTCTGAATAGGTTTCTTTTGGCATCTACAAGACTAACCAAGTTAATGTTGGATGTTTCCAAGCCCAGAGTGTGTGATTTACTAACGGCAGGATTCATTGGATTCTCTGGTTCTCAATGCTTCCAGTTTCTCTATATAAGATACTCAGAGTACCAGTACATAGGTGCAGTGTGCCACTACACAGCTGAACAGTAGTACCCTTACAATATCTACTTGGTAAATATTGCCTTCTCAAACCCTCTCATAGAGGATTCTTCACTCAAAATGGATGGAAGTAGGAGTTTAGACCAATAGCACCACTGGCAGGACAGCTATTCCAAGGGCAACTGTACAGAGTACCAAATATCTATTGATTATCACTAAGTATTCTTGATAAGCATCAAATATGCTTAACACTTCTTAATAAATCTTTTCATAGGATCAGGACCCCATAGGTATTATTTAACATTCACTAACCAAAATTAAATAAAGCTCTTGGACTGTCTTTGCATTCTTGAGACCTATCACATTATTTTTATTTGGAGTAGCCAGAAGGGATGACAAAAGTATTTTTTATTTTTTCCTGCAGTTCTTGTAACATCAGTGTTGGTTCTGGATTATGCCTCACACTCCAGCACCACCAGGACTGTCTCATGTCAGTGACTCTTCCTTACTTTGCTCAGTCAGGGTCCAGTTGGATGCCACCATCTGTCAGACTCCACAAGGAGGCATGGGACCCGAGAGTGGATTCTCATGAGAAAGAAGGCAATGTGAACAGGAAATGTCCCACCAGGAGTTCTTTCTTGGGACAGGCTCCTGTGGAAAAGAACAAACCCTTACTGTCACTATTGCAGTTTCAACTTCATATTCTTTTGCTCATCCTTTGATTCATTCTCTCTCCCCCCACTCTATTCCCATCCAACGGGTGGGAAACAGGATATTTTGTGAAATTCTTTCCTTCCTGTGTGGGTCTACATGACAACTTTAATTAGCAACTCTGTGCAATGGAAGTGAAGAAATAAAAAGAACAACTGTCCTGCTGAGGAGATCATAATAAAGCTGTTTTTTTAACAGGTATTTAAGGTATCACATTCAGTCATTTACAAAGATCATTGATGTTAGCATTTAAAAATATCACACACACACAAAAATGGAAAACACTTCCCTGCAGAATGAGTGGTCAGGAAGACCTTTACAAACATTGCTCCTCTTTGTGTCCCAGTAGAGAAGCTGGGATGCAAAAGAATGAGTAGGAACACTTGTTTCATTAAGAACTTTACCCCAGAAGCTGATCAAGAGAGTGGTGGCCTTCTACAGGCAACCACTGTGGTTGCATGGATTTTTCTAAGGATAGGATTTGACTACTATGGAGGCACAGACAGCAGTGCTGCCTTGGAAGGAGACCAAAGTAGAGACAAGTCTGGCAATCTCAGAGAGCCTGGACCTGATCCTTGCCTGCCTTGCTCTGTATGATGGTAGGGAGGTGTAAAATGCTATCAAGTCTCTTCTGGCAGGACTGTCCTTAAATACCAGCCGTCCAAGTGATAGCCATCAACTTCTGGATCTTCCATAGTTTTGGCCTATTCCTCTCTCCCAGACTCACTCAGCTAAAATTTCCTTTTCCCACTGGTATGGCTGTGTGGCCCCATGGGACTTTCAGATGTTCCTGCTTTCTGATTTTCTTTCTTTTTTAAAAAATAAATTATTATTATTTTAATTTTTTTTTTTAATTCTATTAGTTTGCTTCTCTGATGTTTTACTTGGCACCTGAGAAAACTTATTTACACCACTACAGAGCAGCATGCACTCATTTCGTGAAAACAAACAGTAACCACACAAGAAGTCAGACTGGGGAAAAACCAGGCTCTCTGTGCCAGTATGGCATTCCTTCAGTGCTGGAAATGTGGGGCTATGAACCGAGAAAACTGCAGGATGAAGTATAGGGTTGTGCTGTTGACAAAATATCCATCATAACCCAAAGATTTCTGAAGCTTGGTGTGAAAAACTTGTGTATGATCTCACCAAGCTGCACATCATGTCTAAGAACAGTCACACAGAAAGAAATAAGAGGGCTCTATTTTCATGCTGGGCTTGTGCACCACATCTCTTGAATGCTATCTCATATTGTCACAGTGACGGATTTGTCCCTAGCTACTTCATAGTATAAAGCAACTGGAGGCACTGCCTCCTGATTTTCATACAGATTTAATCAGGAAACAAGAATGTGCTTGGTCATATTCGTTCTGGGACTGCATGTCCAAAATGAAGTTTGCACACCCCGAGAAATCAGCTTGCAGCAGAAAATAGAAACTCCTATTGGCAATGACTGAAGCTCTGAGCAAAGATTACTAGTGTGTGAATATTGCTAATGGCATTAGGTCTCTTTATCACGTCTTGTAAAGTGTTATCAATCAAACTACAGGTGTTAAACAAGTAAAAGCTGTAGCTTGAGGCAATAGATAAGAACTTTTCTCTTGGATCTTAAGCACTGTTCCCTACTAAAGCTTTCCTTAGAGAAAGTGTCAGGATATCAAAGGGAAAAAGAAAGTCCAGGTTTTTCTAGGCCTTGGGCAGAAGAGGGAGGGGAGTTTGTAGATAGTCTTAGGAGAAGCACTATAAACCTCTCAGAATGACTTCCAATAGCAGTCTCCTCCCCAATCACAACCAGATGTTGCTTGTATTTACAAAAGAATCTGCCTCTTTTTAAAACAAGAATTTGCTGGTATTATTAAGAGCTATATCTTGTGAACTCGGGAAATTTTTCTGGAAAGACAGGTAAGCATGTTTGAGCCATGGGGGCTTACCATATATCATAGGCACCCAAAATATATGGGTGGAAACATTACCTGAGACTTAATTGCTGTAGTGGGATAATGCACATCACTTGGCTTGCTCCAGTCCTATACCACAGCTTTATGCATATTTAATACACAGAAGGTAAAGAAATCAATTTCAAGGCTATAATTGAAAGCGGCTATAAAATTCCACTGTTACTGCTATGCTGTAAATTACAGATGTTATTGATTCCTCCAGCCTCTTTTACAAGTGAGGTGACTTGGTAGGTTGGGGCCTCAGCCTTTTATCTGCATTCAGACCCTGCCCGAGGTTAGGAGTGAAAATGAATCCTGTGGCCTTACTCTAAGCCTCCATTTGGGTACATTCTAAACCCAGCAGCACGCTGAGGGCTCCTGCAAAAGTGGGCTCTGCTGAAAGGGCTGAAGTACCTCCATGCAAAGACACTCTCAGACCTGCCCCCCCCCCCGAAAATCTGTAATTCAGAGCAAACTATTTTTTCTGAAACAAATGATATTTTTAAAAAACAACTTTCTTTATATTTTCTTCTTACTACAAGAAAGAGAGGGAATTAACAAAAAAGAAAGATTAGCATAAGTAGTACACGTCCTAAACAGCTTTAAAACAGAGGGAAAACAAAAGTTCATTTCACTTCTGCAGTCAGCCAAAGGCTTACACTATTTTTTTTAACGGACAAATGCTTTGACAGTAATTTTTACAGTCTGGGAAGAGAGGCAGGCATGTACTGAATGACCTTACCTGAAGCAGGCACTGGAAGGCAGACACCAAAAACTTGGCTCCAGATTTCCAGGCCTGAGTTCCAGCTGCCCAGCCTGAACAATAAGCCTATGGTAAATGGCAAGCCAAAACCAATCATGAAAAGGAAGGGGAAAAAAAAAGCTCTGCTAGAAAAAAGCTCTGCAAAAATTCTGTACATATAAACTGGTATCAGAACTATCTACCTCTGAATACAAATCACTGCAGATGAATCAAAGCCAACCTCCTCACACACAGGTGCATTTTTAAATGAGCTGATTTTGTCAGGATTTCAGCCAGCACCTGAGTGTACTGTGAGTTCAGTTAACACATTTTTAATAACTACTTCATATCTCAGTGAACATCTGTGGCCTCTCAGCTACCAGAAAGATGTTACAGTATTTTTTTTAATCTAACACAACTCTATTCACAAAGGTAATGCCCCTGGAAATGTGAACAATTTTTTGAGCCCAAACTGGCAGTGGGTCCAAACTCAACCCTTGACTCTGAGCCATTTGGACATAGAAACAATAGCCCTGGACTTGTAAGCTTGGCTTATAGCTGTGTGGTCCAGATATGGAGGAACTAGCTTTCCAGGTGCCTAGCCACAACACTAAGAAATACATGCCAGTTAATTTACCCCATTTAATACCCTAATCTAATAGCAGTAGATCAGCCCCTGATCTGAATAGCCCAATCTCAGTTACCAAGATTGACTGATTGGAGTAATTGAAGTGATCTTATTTAATGTTTGCCTTAAATGATCTGGCAGTTTGATTCAGATAAGATTTCAAACAGTCTCTGTGCTTTTGATCTCAAATTAGCTTCAGAATTAACTCAAGCTTGGTTCACACACAGTAAAAAAATCTCTCGAGTATATCCTGCACCATACCCATGCTCAAGCCTTCTCCCTGATTCCACCAGCTTAATTAAATCACATCTCAGTCTGGTAAATTTCTATTGCAAAGTTGTGCTGGGCATGTCAGACAGTGCTAGGAAGCTGAGGGGAGCAGCAAGACACTACTTTCAGAAACTTCTGTAGCTGAAATGTGGAGGCAGGAAGGAGAGACACCTCACTGACTTTTTCTCTTAAACACTGTGAGTTGATGGATGCTTTCTTGTCTTGCTAATATACAAAGAAAAGTGCCTGTGTGCAATAAGATCAAGAGCCAACATGTCTTTTCAGCACAAGTGACACTAAATTAATTTATACAAGACACCAGTCAAAAACATTTATACGAGTGAAAGCTCAAAGTGAGCCTGAGCCTTTAAGGAGCTCTCCTTCTGCCTTCTGTTTACTTCACAGGACCACTTCAGACAGAAAAGCTTCTGACATTTTGAAGGCACACTACACAAGGCATACCATTTCTTTTAACATAAAAAGCTCTGTTTTGTTCTAAGTATTTGCTTTTAACAGCTCTGTTCCTTTGTGCATGCTTTTCCAAGGTACAGTACAGGTGTTTTGGGGCAACTCTAACGACAAATTTAACAGTGACTTTGGAGCCTAACTACCAAGTGTGGAGTGATTATCACACCATATTTTTAAACTACATGCCAGCTAAGCAGACAGACAGATGCCTGTTAGGATATTCCAAGTTACTTCTGTACCTAGCCTCAAGCAATAAACTCTCCCAGGAAGCCTATTTACAACCTGAGGCAACAGCATAACTTTGAAAATTGTTTTCTAAAGGTGTTCTCACTCACATTGCTCTCTTCCTGCTTAGGCCTTGTGGTGTTGATTCCCATTTTTAAAAGTGAGGGAGGTATCTGTGCTCAGATTTTTGAAAGTAAATAGGTGCAAATAGCTGCAGATGTGTGCCTGGGTACCTCAGGCTTACCAAAATTCCTGCCCAGAATTTGCAGCTCTCTTTTTATCATTTATCCTTTGCTACTATTGAAAGGAGCAATGCATAAACACTTTGAAAAAGCTGGTCCTAAGTAGCAAAATTATGTTAGAGGGTGAGTGTGAGGTTCTTAATTCCCTTAGAAAAGCTCCACTTATTTTACCTTAGGTCTACAGTACTGTTTTGTGTATCACCTAAAACCACAAAGCCTGATTTTGATTAGGCTGTGGGTACCACTGCTTGGTTATTATTCTAAGATAGCATCATGGAAAAACTTCAGTTATAACTTAATTAATTTAAACACTATCATTACTTTAAAATGGAAGCATTTTATCCAGGCAAAGGATCACCCCTGAACGACTATATTTGTACTGCAGAATGACTACAGCTCTAGGGTTCAGCTAAGATCTATAGTCAAAGTTAAGTCTTAACACTTATGCTATACTGCTGCCTACAGGTCCATATTTAAAAACAGGGTGTTAGGCTAACTTATGTTTGAACAAGGCTCCTGTCCCAAAGATTAGAAAGCAAGCAAGATAAGAAAGGTGTGGGAGAAGCTGAACACATTTTAACTTTTCATGGTTGTTTCTGTATGTAATTAAATGCATTTCTTCCACTGCCCAGAAGCCACTATAGAGGGGCTGGTTTTGCAGTAGAGCTGTGCCTGGGAAAACAATTTAAAAGGAAGACAGGGATGATGGTGCCTGTATCAGGGGCAATGTGGAGGACAGCACAGCAATACCTTGAATGGCAGCCCTCCACACAACAGGCAGGTAGGTGTCTGTTGATCTTTGCTATGGTATTTGTTGCAAGCTGTGATTTCCACTTGTGGACAACTGCACATTTTTAAAAATTAACAAAGATATATTTTGAAATTCCCACATATCTAGTCTGCCCACAGAATATATGGGCTGCCTTTTCCTAATTTAGTTTACAGATCCCTTACAGGTACCATATGAATCCCAAGGGTTTCCCATGTTGCATCTCACCATTATATTGAAAAAATAAAGTGGCACATGCCACACATTTCATCAAAATAGAAACATCATTCTTGTGGAGGCTGGAATGGATAGGGGTAGATTTCCTCTCCAGTTCATGTACATAATTTTTATTTCAGTAGCTGACTCTATTTTCTACAAACATATTTTGGATTTTAAAATGATTTCTGAATAGAGGAAAAGGAGATTTCCCCTTAGTGCCTGTAGAAGAGCCAGGCAGTTCTGCAAGCACTTCCTCTTCCCCTTACAGAACGGATTGATTTTGGCAATCCAGGATGCAGCTAATTTCAGCTAAAGCTAACACCACAAACCAGTCTTTTTTTGCAAAGAGATTCCTTTAGTCAAATGATTAGCAAAATGCCATCCTCTCAGACCATGTAAATTAATAGAAATGCTAGCATTCAGCACTCAAGATCCTGCGCACCCTGGAGACAGAATTAGGTATTAGTCATCTCTAATTAAAGTTGTCTGATGCCCAGCAGTCCCCAGTGACTGCCACGGTATAGTTTCCTATGTAATCATGGGTCAATTTGTTGCAATATATCATCAGGATTACTGAATTAGTAGTTATAATTACCACCGCAGAGTCAATAGCAGTGTCACAGCAAGGGTAAGTAAACACTACAAAATTATGAGAGATGGGAATACTTTTCTAACAGCTACATTGTATTGGTAGTAAAGAGACCACCCACTGTAAAAGCTAGCCACAATGTGAAATTCTTTGAGAAGGTGGAGTTGGATATTTTCCCCTTAATGGCCTACAGTCATCTTGGTGACATCCCCCATAACCTCCTCTCTGGTTTCTGCCCACCAGCTGCAGACCATGCTTGTTAGGTGGTTTGAACAAGGTAAAAACCATGCAACCTGCCAGATAAAATTTTACAGCCACCACTGTCAAACCATTCACGCAGACCATCCCCAAGGATGCACCTTCCAAAGGTGTACAAAAGGAACCTCCTAAAGGTCTGCAGACCATTTTCCTATGGTGCATCGTTCACTCCAACTCCCATTTTCAGATATTGCCTGAGGTACCAGGAGCCCACCTCCCACATCCTGCCAGACAGAGACCTATGCTTTGTTCGCCAAGGACTGACTGCCTCTGCAAGAAGTACTCAGACATTAAAGTCCTGATATGGTTGGCAGAATATGAGCTCCTAAGAGATTTCACCCCTATGTATTTCTGAGAATGTCAACACAAGGTCCTCTATGAAAGAAAAGTTTGATAGAAGTGCCTACTGCTTTTCATTGAACTTTTCAAAGAAGAACATAGTATTTGCTGTTAATATTTTGACTAAAAGGCAAGCCACTTTTCAAAACTATTCACAATTTCAAAGAATACCTTAATTAAAAAAAAAAAAATACAACTCAAAACCCCTCTGGAAAGTATTTTTCTCCAGATCAAGTCTAGGACATCCAGAGAATCCAAAGAATAAAAATATTTCCAATAAGATATTTCAGGTTTTACTCTACGTCCAAGGTGTGTCGGGAAATGTCCTGAGAGTTCAGTGAGTGGAAACAATGACCAATAAAGTTCTGCATATACTGCAAGAACCAAAGTCTAATAAAGGGGATCTGGTCAGGCTTTTAGCTTATCTACCTAATCTCCAATCATGGCGTCACAGATTCAAAATGTGACTCCATCTCTTTAAACCAAGAAACAGGTCAATACAATTCAGGCTGTACAACTAACATTGAACAACATTCAAAACAACAACAAAGTTTAACTTCACATCAGAGAAACTTCTAGAAACTGCAGATGTAATGACCTATCTTCCCTCCATAGATTTCAAACGAAAGAGGCACAGAGGATTTCTTTTGCACAGCTTAAACCTGTTCAACCGGGTGTGGGGTTTCAATTGAGTTGCCCTTCTACAGGAATTTGAAGTAAAACATTTCTAAAAAGTTTTGGTTGTTTCTTTTTAAATAAACTGCCCTGGCCTTAGAGGTCAGCACCTGGGATGGCTGTGACAGCAATCCAGAACCAATGAGCTGAGTCAGATCTCTGGCTGCACTTGTGTTTGTGGTCTGCTCTGACAGCCCATAGCCTGCCTTGTGGAAAAGAAAGTGTGTTGAAGCTCGAGCTATAGTGAAAGTGATAGGTGACATCTGAGGAAAAAAAAACTATGGCTGCATTTTTTCTGTCAATCTGGCACAGCTGTTTGTGGGAGAGAAGGCCTTGACCAGAGCTGGCTGGGTGACAGTCCATTCCAAAACTGTGCAGGTTTTGCAATTATTTTCATATGGTCTTGAAATGAAAACAAAAACTTTTCAAATGGAAGGGTGTGGAATTGTGTTGAAACATCTATTCCTGAGTTAGAGAGATCAAGTCTTCAATCAGGCTTTCAGATCAGACATTAGCAGAGACCTCATCATTTGTGAATACAGAAATCTCCTTGTTATTCAACACCAGCACCCCTGTAAGACATTTTGGCATCCAAGAAGCAGCATATTTTAGTTAAAATATATTTCATCAAACATGTTCTGACAAATTCCAATCTTGAGATGACGCTGTGCCACCAGTTTGTGGAAAGATCAGTATTTTTTAAAATCCTCATGAAAACCGAGGACTGGAAAAGAAGCTGAGGAACAGCAAGTCACTCAAAAGACATTTGTCAGCAAAATTAAATATAAGTTCAGGCATATTCTGTTTCATCACATACTGTTCCTTTTAGGGGTGAGGCACCTACAGTAAATTTCTCTATTTTGGAATGAGACTGCAAGACAAACAGTTTATCTTCAGCTTGGCAAACGAAAGTTACATTAACGTCCATCAAGATGAAAGTGGTGCGAAACAGAATGTTTTACCATTTAAATAAGGACTCTGTTCTTCAGTTGTGCATAAATTATTCTTCTCACAGGATGCAATCAAATGTTGGTGTCTTGAGACCAGAGTTTCCAGTAATCTGGAAAACACAATTACATGTACTTTATATATATATATATATCTACACATAGACTTATACATATATATAGATATATGTGCATATACACACACATACACAGATACAAACCACATCTGGAGTTCCATTAAAATATTTCTTCTGCCTCTTCAATAACCACAGTTAAGAGTAATCAGTTTCCCTAGAAGGAACAGAGACGAGTTAAGGTCAGCAGTTTCTGATCACCAATGTTTGTACAAAGTGATTTTATGTTTCATTTGTGCTAGGGTGAATAGCAATTTAGAATTTTAGCTTGTAAGAATTTTTACAGAAATAAAAATGTTTGGGAGGTTGAAAGATTTTCACAAAGGAAGGTTAAGGGAATAAATGGGAGCTCATTTATCTTTGTCAAGATTTTTCCAAGTTGGAAAATAAGGAAAAAATTACTAGCCTCACTCCTCACACAAGTGTTATCAGGTACGCAAAACAGTCTGTATTGTGTTATTTCTGCTGAAGGTAAAATGATTTTAAAAAAACAGAGAAAGCCTAGTGTGTAAAAGCCAATCTTCTTTTCAGTGAAAACATTTTTCATTTTGAAAGTCTTACCATCTTTTCATCACAAAGATTAATTGAAATGTGATGCACATTTTCCATCAACTTTGAAACAATATTTTTAAAACACCTTGATTTCCATGAAAGTTCATAGTTTGTTGGGTTTTTTAATTTTTTTTTTTTTTCACAAAATATTTTTACTGAAACAAAATTTCAGCCTATTCTAGTTTGCATTCTGGATTCTCTCAAAATTCAAATTAAAAACTTCAAAGCAAGCTATCTCCACAACTATTACTTTTGTAGGATTTTGATCAAAGCCATGGAAATTCCTGGTTCCACCCTGGAATAATGAACAGGTCCAAGTTTCATTTGAAATCCAACTCTGAGGAGCTGACTTACCTATCTGGTTTGCAAGAATCCCACTGTCTTGACCTGACCTGAGAGCATCCCTTCACAGCAAAGCTCTCCTCCAACTGGAACATGTCCGTGCAACACAGTCCCCATCACCTTTATGTGGGGGGGCACCAGTGTTGCACTGTCAACCTCCAGTTTACCCACCTTCTCCAAGTTCAGAAAGCTTCTTCTTTCTAGGTCTTCAAGATCAAGGTTTTTAGCAATTCACTAGCTCGCTGTGTTTGCTTAAAGAGACCCTCCCACTTCTCTTTTATCCTCTGAAGGCAGGCCAAATTACAGCTACAGCCTGATGGTTGCCTGGGTTAACCTCTGCCTTGTTTCATGAGGCTTAGAAACCCTAATACACCTTTCAAATAGCGTGTCTGATCACACTCCTCTGGGCAGATAAGCAGAAAATTAGAATGAGCTTCTTTAGGTAAGTGTCAACCTGAAGCTACTGTCATCTGCCAGGGGGGAATGCCCGGCAGGCAGGCAGGTTGGGAATGAGGACACAGAAAAGGCAGCTCTGCAATAGCACAGTAACCACACAGTTTCAATGCATCTGCAAGGCTGGAACAGGCTGACCAGGGTGGTGTTTGAATCACCATCCCTGGAGGTGCTTAAAAGTCACGTTGGTGCTTAGGCATATGGTTGAGCACTGGACTTGGCAGAGTTAGGTTAATGGTTGGACTCAATGATCTTAAAAGTTTTTTTTCCAGCTAGACTGATTCTGTGATTCTGTGAAGGCAAGGCTGTGGTCTTGCATAAAAGCAGCATTTTCTTCTACAGAGACTTCGAGGCAAACTTTTTAGCTCTTAAATATTGTAAGACAGTTAGGTGGCTGTTTAAAATGAAGACACCTCTGCCTTGTTCTACATAGCTTATATTTAAGCATTTTAGGTTTGAATCTTCATGTTTGAATTCAAGGCCTTTTGTCCTGTATATTGTCCTGTTATCCATAGGATATCATTCTGGTAGCCTCTTTCTTCTCTCTCGCCAACAAAACCATATAGCAAAGCCCTGTGTAATAAGACAGGCAATAAAATATTATTTACTTCAATTTGGTTTTCTTGGTTTCATCCTTTATGTTTGTCTAGGTCCAAATGCAAACTTAACTGCACAGGAAAATCTGAGTCTTGCAGTGGGTCTGGACAGCAATGAACAGCCAAATTGCCCTTTGAGTGGGGCACAGTAATTCAGAGCAGCCTTCTGGGCTCCTTTAACTGACTCAGGGGATCTAATCAGTCCTCTGGACAGCCAGGATTTTTGAGGCACAAGTTATCCTTCCTAAACCTGGATGTGAAATGAGTGACATAAAAAAAAACAACAAACACACAAAAACCAAAAACCAACCAACCCAAAATAACAAAAACCCCAAACAAACCAAACACCAAACAAAAAACTTGTATCTTAGTGTTCCAAAATGTTTCGTTTTTTTTTAATTATAAAACCACAGTGGTTCAGAATTCACTACCAAATCCCACCCCTTAGGACTCCATTCTCTGCTTTCCACTGCTTTCTCCCCAATCCAAAACATATGCTTCGCCACCTCCTGCTGAGGTCCATGGGATTTAGGCAGCTTCATGCCCCTGCAGCACTTGGACACACAGCTCCTCTGCACTGACACCACCTCAGATGCATTCCACAGTGTGGCCTGCAAAAGAAATTGTTTCAAGGTGTGCAAAGCATTCGCTGCTTGCTGCTGTCGGCAGAGTAAAACCACCAGGGAGCTTTTGCCAGGGAAAGGAAAAAAAAAAATCTCCTTGAGGGGAAAAAAAGAACACACAGGAAGACAAGGGGGAGCAGGGTGGGAGGCTTGGGGTCCCCCCTCTGACCCAGCCCTCATTTTGAAATAAGCTGAGCTCACTGAGGGCACAGGGTCTGGACAAGCTGTCTGATCCCACTGCATGCACCCCTGCATCCCTGTAGGTGGATGGCTTGCATGTGCTGGGGGTTGTTCCTCACTGTTTGGAGCCTTTGGTGTGAGACCTCACTGAGGTCTTTTAAGCAGCAGCTCTCACTCTATATCCCAGCAACAAGCTGCCCGAGGGTGTGTCAAGTGAGGGCACCCCAAATGCCTTGCCATTCGGAAAGGCGGGTGCCTCCACAGAAGCACAGCCCTCCTGCAGACACCTGCGTGGCTGGGGGAAGAGGTGGGGGTGTGCCCCTCATTCCTGACTTGAAAAGCACCGAAGTGCTTTCTCACCCACATTGATTTCTTGATATCCATTTATGGTTCAAGAAATTGGACTCCAGACCTTAAGGCAACAGTGTTAAAATCTATAAACCCCACTGCGCAGCCAAATCTGCCTGGAGTGCGCTGCCACAGATCTGTCAGGGAGGGAAGCCAGGATGGCAAGTCAAGAAATGGAGAGTAAAAGCCACAGGAAAGGCCTGGGAACTGACAGTCCTTTCCTTGATCCCAAGTCTTACGTTTCTATCATATATACCGCTTCCCAGAACACTTTTATCCTGTGAACACAGCAGATATACCCAAGCTCTTACATTGCAGTAACAGGAATTAAATCAAAACCAAATTTAAGATATTTAAAGGCGAAAGCAGTAAAATGGCTAGATACACCATCTTATTTTTCTTTTTTTTTGGGGGGTATGCATATATGAAACTTCTATAACTTCTTTCATGATCTCCAGCAGAGCCCTCTTCCAGACAACCTCAGTGGTAACAAGACTATGTTGTCACTCCTTGGAGCAGGTACCTAGAACAGACACTTTGTCTCCCAATTAATAATTTTTCCATCACTCTCTGAAAACACATTGCACCTTCCAAAGAATGGGCCTGAGTCTCAAAAAAGGATGTTCTCTAACAGAAAATTTTACAATTAACTTCAGTATAGCATGGATAAAAAAATACAGTTTTTCTTATCCATCTCACTGCACAGACATTTCAATCTATTTCAATGGAGGCTTTGCCCCAGAACAACTAACTGTGAGGTCCAAGCCTCAGTTTTACACAACAAAGCTCACTAAAAGACAAAAAAATTACATCAAGGTTATAGCTGGCTTACACACACTAAGCATCTTTTCCAATTAACTCTTCTTTCATCCAATAAATCTTCCAAACTTTGTTCGGAAGCAAGTTCTACTACTACTTCTGAAAAAAAGTTCCCCAATGTCACAGAGCAAGTATATTTTTCAAATATTAATTCACAGCATTTATTTTAAGGATATGTTCATAGAGGTTGAAAGGAAGTTCAGATAAAGTTGCTGCATTGTGGCAATATATGAAATGAATTGTTTTAACAGGGAAGAAGTTTGAGATAATCTCTCAGCCCTGTTTCCTTTACTGGTTAAACCCTTCTGGTCACGTCTGTGAGAGCAATTCTGGCCACTTTTGTTTGTTTTTCTTAAATTGAAAATTTTTAACCCTGAAAGTAAAGTTGAAAATGAGGAAGCTAGTCCAAGGGGCATCAAGCTATGCCCACAGGTTTCCTTTTCCAACTGCAGATGCCTTAGTAAGTAAGTGAAGTGACGATTTTTTGCCTTTCTCCATTAATTTCTGTGTTCCATTTGTTACAGCAACCATATGCAAAGAGCAGCTTGGTATGGCGATGTGCCAACTCCAGCTATGGTAAGGACCTGCATAAAAAGAGGATCGGACTGTAGCCAACCAGAAAAATAGTAAAGCTACTGGAAACATGACAGGCTGCAACAAGCAGAGAGGAACTCCTCAGAGATACCTTATTGTCAGGCAGAAAGCTAGATGTGAAGAAATTATACAGCACAAGTACAAGACTACCTCCTTAAACCATAACATAAAGCTTAGGATTTTGGTGGTGAAGTCTGAGCAGAGATCTGAAATCCAGAGACTGCTTGCAAGCAACATTTCTGTGGTCCTATGGTCTTACGCAGATAATAAGAGATTTCCCATTCCTGGCAGACTGCCAAAATTGTCCTGCTCCTCTGGTTTCTTTTTTTTTCCAGCAGAGAGGGCTAGACAATTAAATATATAGTTACTTGTGATTTTTTTCAAATACTTGAAGTTGAAAATATGAGCAGGACTTGCCAGGCAAACCCAAGTCTCTGCTGCTCCCTTATCTAACAATTCATAAACCAGGGTCTTTTTCCAGCAATGCTGGGTCTGTTTGTCTAGATCTTACCTCTCTGAGGTCCAGAACAGAGGCCTGGATCAAAAGTGCCCATGTCCTACATGAGTGCTCTACAAAGCAGGGCTGATGAGTCTGAAAGCAAGCTGTTAACACAGCTTAACCACAGACCCCATGCTGCATCTGGGGTCTGAGGTAGAGCAGCAGGCTTGGGTCTCGCCCAGGTGCCTCTAAGTCAATGCTTGGTGCAAACATGTCACCAATACACCCTACATCGACCTCTACAGAAAGGGTCTGGCAACATGTGCACATCTGTCCTACTACTTGGCAAGTACAACAAGTCACCCTCCGATTCATTAGAGATCCCTGCCTAGCTTAGGGACTTCCACAAGGAAGGCCACAAGGCCCTTAGACCACATAACGGACAAAACCTTTCTTCAGAAACTGTTGCTTATCTCAGACATCACAGGACATGATTTGCTCAGCTGCAGGCAGACAGACATGATCAGAAGGCTCAGCACAATGACACCCATCAACCACAAAGCACACAAGTCAATGATGCACTTGAGCATACCAGAGGTGCTACAACACAGATTTAGCTATGTCCATCAGACTCTCAAGGAACCCTTGCAGACTTCTACGGTCTCTTAAAAATTTACAGCAATACTAAGCAACAAACAAAGACCTCACAGCTCCATTTCCCAGTATCAAAGGGAGAACTTGCCAAAAGCACAGGAGCAAGCCACACTGTGAAGAAACAAGCTTCTTTCTGCATTGCCTGTAGCTCGAGTGACTTTTGCTGAGGTTCCTAACTTTGATTGCTGAAGTCCGAAAATGTTGGCTGCTAGCTTCTTTTTATGCTGAATTTAAAATCATGCACATTTAAAAGTTTGGTGAGCTGGCCAAATACATTTATGAATGTTGACATTTGGTTCACAATTACCACTGAGATAAAACCTGTTACTTTTCTCAAGACCACTGTCATGTCTAGTTCTCCAACTGAATTTTATTTTAATATAAGTAAAATTACTTCGGTGTTAAGATAGGACAGAGGACTAGGTGTACTCCTTGGCCAAACAAAAGGACAGTTTATATCCCCAGACCTGAGAGAGACTGTTCTGAAGTGGCTGTCCTCAAAATTATTAAGTGGGAAAGAAGACACTTGAGTTGTGTTAGCCTGCACAAAAAGGTAGCTGCCAGGGACGTGCAATATCTGTGCTGCATCAGTTCATTCATTAGGACCTTTCCAGTTAATTTCTCAGAGCACTACAGAAACAAAGCCAGGCAGACAGACTTTCCCTCCCAGTGAACACTTTTGCAAAGGCACAACCTCTACAACTTCCTTGTTTGAATTATCTGAGCGGTAGGCGGGTGGAGCACCTTAATAATCTGCTTTTCTCTTTTATTACTGAACTAAAATACCTAAAACAACTGAGGGTGTTGGAAGAGAGGTCACTCTTATTGCATTCCTTTGCCGG
This sequence comes from Apus apus, assembly GCF_020740795.1. Lineage (NCBI taxonomy): Eukaryota > Metazoa > Chordata > Aves > Apodiformes > Apodidae > Apus > Apus apus. The sequence continues at coordinate 70,713,242 of NC_067283.1, forward strand.
CGGTGTTGGTTTTGCAGGGGCACCTGTCTGCATGAAACTCTGTAAACGCTTTTTAACAGGTCCCCAGGTAGCAGAAAGAACACAGCTGCTAAAGAGCGTTAATGGCAGGACAGCTGCTTGGCTGACAGAATTGGAACCAGCATGGTGCCTGTGCTGGGGCTGTAAACAGGAATGAATTTTCCTAAATGCATTATAAGTAAAAATGTTTATTTTTGGAATATTAGCAAAATAAAAGGAGTTACAATGTTCTTTTAATTTTAAGTCAAAACATAACGACATGCAGCTTTTAAGAAGGTTTATTTTATAGCTATATCTCAAATTGAAACAAGGTGGCTTAGAAACAACTTCAGAAATACCAGGGGTTTCTTCTAGATGTATGTATAGAACACACTTGGGCATTTTTTTGCCCTTAATGTGTAGTAAATTTGGTCATGAAATCCTTCTTTCCATAAATTACACATCAGGTATTCGGGAACACTATTCTGGCTGCCAAGCCTGCCCTTGTTGGCAAATGCTCGGTGTGCGGTATGTGAAGGTATTACAAGGTGCATGGTACGGGTTATTCACATGCTAAAAAGATGAAAGAGAGATCTTATGTTTCAAGGCCAAGCATGGAAATGAAGACATCAGATTCCTAGCCTTCACTCAGCCACAGGCTTCCTCTCTGAGTCAGAACGAATCATTCAGTGTCAAGAAAGTGCCCTTTCTTTTGGTGGACACAAGCCCTGCAAGGCTCAGAACTGGAATTTTTAACCCAGCTGACCACGCAGCAGCAGACTGGGTGCAAACAACTGTCACTCTCTGGGACTTCATGGACTTTTTGCTCGAATCCATGTGTTCTTCTGTGCTTTAGCTTTCTCACCTGTAAAATGAAGATAGCACTTTTTGCAAAGTTTACATTGCCTGTTGCTGCAATGATTCCACCAGGAGACTTTAGAAAGTCTTTCAGGTCCTTTGAAGTAAGCCAGAGTATAATCTGTGTTGGTAAAGAACATTTTCTCTTTAGAAAGTTCACCTCGGGATAGCAGAACTCAACCCCCTTGCCACTCCCCTTGCAGCTCTTCAGCACAGTGCTCCAGCCTGGATGATGTGCACAGTATTTGCCTTGTCCTCTTGAAATGCCATCACTACCTTTTTAGGATCAACAGAGAGCTTTAAAAATCTATCTAGACTTCACCATGTTTCTTGAATTCTCTCAAATGCATTTTCTGCCATTCCTACTGCATCACCACGAAGCAACCAGTGTGCTGCAACAAGGTACGAAAAGAGCAGGCCTGTTACCTGTACTTAGCTCTTCACAGCTTCTCATCCTGACCCTGAATCTGGGCTCTGTTTAAAATTATTAATTGCCTTTTTTCACAGCTGGCACCAGCAGCCTCCCATGTTGACTGAAAGTGTGATGTGATAATTAGGCAGGGTGAGGAATCTTTGTTAAGTTTTGTTCTTTGGCTATATTTTGTCTTTGATCTTCTCTGCTCTCCTTTCCAGGAGAGTTACAGCGTTCCAGCAGGAGCTGAGGGTGGGCCTTTCATCAACCTGGGGGGAAAGTTCTGTCCTGTGCCCTAAGGCACTCTGCTCTCAGTCTTAAACTTCCCATTCAGATGAGTGCTCTGTGCTAGCAGGAGTGCCTATGAGGTGCCTATAGACAGAAAGGCAAGTACATCTTCCACCTGTGGTGCATCTTCCACCAAAACACAGATCAAATCAGCACACTAAAAGAGAAGCGGGAACAAAGTTCAGTAACAAAATAAACAAATAAGCAGGTTTTTAATACAGTCTTTTCTACATTAAATTAATTGAAACCTCATATTTTGCTCTGCAGGTTAGGAAGGGTGGTGGCACAATAAACATAACATCCTGCATAAATCTATGGCTCCAAAGCTGCCAATATTCCAGAGTCATATAAGCAGTTAATTTACTCATTCTGCTGATTTTTATTGGCAAATTAGAAACCACTTAACAGATGGTGTAAAAATAGTTATGTAAACTAAGGAGTAAGTGCTAGTGCATTTATACTTTTATGAATGAACAGTTTTCCCCAAAGTGTTAATTCTTGGGCTTTTGTCACTTACCACTTCCAGATCTGACATTTCTCTTTCTCCAGGCCTGCAGTGGCATCAAAAGCAGAGACAGCAGGCAGTTCTGAATGTCAGGAATGTTGACCCTGCCATATTGTTCACTACAGTGAGCTTTTTAGCAACACAGCAATGTAAGTTGAAGAAAAGTATCTGGCCCAGGAGGCCTAATTGGTGGCAGTTTTGCAATACTAGCAAATGAATGAGACAAGACACTGTGTAGCAATTCACGTGTTTTTTTTTTTCCCTGTGAGGGAAAGAGAGTTTTATGTTGATGAGAAAATAAAAGATAAAGATATGATTGCCTGTTACACTGGGATGTGTGCTGAACTAAGTCCTGGAGCTGTTTTGGTACTAGAAATTAGCATGGACAACATTCCTTTAAGACAGGTATGTAACTGTGCACATGACAATGTAGTTCATGTCCCAATGTATCTATGTGAAGAAATGAACATGTATAATGTGTCATAATGAGTAACTCTTTAAAGCTTCAGTGATGACGAGTGATAGGACAAGGGGTAATGGATGCAAACTGGAGCATAGGAGGTTCAATGTGAATATCAGAAAAATTTTTTTTACTGTGAGAGTGACAGAGCACTGGAACAGGCTGCCCAGAAAAGTTGTGGAGTCTCCTTCACTGGAGACATTCAAAACCCACCTGGACACGTTCCTGTGTGATGTACTCTAGATGACCCTGCTCTGGCAGGGGGTTTGGACTAGATGATCTTTCGAGGTCCCTTCCAACCCCTAGGATTCTGTGATTCTGTGAAAGCTGCTTTCCCTAAGACATTACCCTTAGAATCTCTTGCTCTTCTAAACTGGGGAGACTATGAGCATGACAGCCTGTTAGCAGATTTTGTTTGCTGCCATGGCTTTTAATTGTGGTAATCATCAGAGGTCATCAACATCTTCAGTTTCTTCCAGGAAAATGTGAAAAAATCCCAATAGGAGATTTCACATGACTGCATGGAGATTTGACACTGGCACAGGAGCAGGTATCTGGCTGCTCCATCTCTTATCTGATGGCTAACATGTTGCTGCTCTTACCCCTGAGGCACTCCAGAAGAGTAATTCCCTTTTAAGGGTATTAGACCACTCTTTCACACATACAGCAGGCTGAGCCATGGCACTTTTTGCCTTGTCTTGCTTGTCTGCTTTCCCCTACTTCCCACTTCTACACTGTGCCTCTGGCCACAGCTAGCCAAGGCTGAAACTCAGGAGCAGTAACACAAAGCAGCAACTCACAGGTTGTTTCCAGTCATAGCAACAGAAGTACACAGGTGGGAAAGGGGCAAAGAAAACCTGTTTCTTCTCCTCAGTGCCTCAGGACTATGCAGGATACACAATTTACAGGGTGGGTTTTTTGTGGAGTAGATCAAAGAGGTAGCCCTGTCCCAAGACTCCTGTTACGGGCAGCCAGACGGAACTAGACTCAGAATAAAGGGTTCATCTTTTCCATGCCCTCATTTAAGCACCTGTTTTTCACTGGACTTGGGGTGCTATATGTGAGAAAGAGATAAGATAATTTACTAGTGGGGAAATGGCACACCCAGAATCTCCACTTGGGCTGAACCCCTCTGAGGTTATGCTGAACTGGAAGAGGTATAAAAACTTATTTGAGTCTGAGAGCTCAGGTATCAGGAAAAAAAAGTAACCAGAATATCTCTTTGTTTCTGACAATGGTGGGTTCTGAAGCAGCTGGCACATTTTTACAGTCTTTAATTAATCCAGACAGAAAGAAGAAAATGTGAAATCACATTACAAAAATTTGAAGCCTGTTATACTTCAGGGGAAAGATTAAATGTGAGACACAGCAGCTCTTGAACAGAGGATACAAATAGAAGGAAAAAAACCCAAACCAAACCAAAACTAAGCATGTCTGCAACTTAACCAAGGTTGTAGAGCTCTACAGTCTTTGTGAAGGGAAGAACTGGATGCTGCATGAGAGACCCATTCATGGCCGGAGCAAAGAGCTCCAAGGCAGAACACTGGAGGACATGCAAACAGGCCTTGGCAGTATACTCAGATTTACCCAAATGACGGAACCCAGTAGACCCACCTGAGAAAACCAATAGATGGGGTAAAAGAGTGGGGGTAAAATGCATTAAGACAGTGTAAGTTGGAACCCAATAAGAGATGACCCCTGTAGCTCATCACATTTTGCCAGCTAACGTTTACCATGGTCATGCACCACAAGTTTGGGCAGATGCAGCACTTTGTATGACATTATTTCCTCAAACTACATTTGGGTTAATTTCAGGATACAAGAGGTGCAGCAGAACATGTAAGGATTTAGATTGCCTAAATCTATAACAGGCATTATATTCAACAGAGGCAGCATTTTCTGACTATGGGAAAACCAGTAGAAGAACATGATTAGAGCCCCAGGAAAACGTTGGGGAAAACAACAGAGATGCTACAGCTAGATTGACAATAATCAGAAAAAGTCTGCATAAGTGGAAAAAAGCATGTATGGGAAAAAAACAACAAAACAACAGACCACAATATGGTAAGGGATACTTCAGTTGAGTTCTATCCCTGACAGACAAAGGAAGTTAAAATATTGCTCACAATAACAAAATACATGTTGGGAAATACATCGCTTATTGGTCTAATGGGGCAGGGACAGTGCATAAAGTTGGAGTACTAGAATAATTAAAGATGTCCCAGAACTCCTCATATATCAGAAAATATAGCATTTAAATAATTACGTAAATTAAAAGGAAGTTATTAAAAAAAGAAGTTACTTGTTCAGGTTCTGACAGCAAAATACAGTCACAACTGACAAACGGATGGCTTGAGATATCAGGAGCTCTAGTAGTGACAGAGAATAGCTGTAATCTTAAGCCATGAATTGAAAAGGTTTGGTATCTTTACTGATAGGAGCCCTTATGTACTTCAAATTGACTGTAAACACTTTACTGTCTTTGCCAGGAAGGGCCTGGCAAACATTTTTTAAAAAGCACAATAATATTTATTTTTTCCCCAGCTACCAAATATATGATCTGCAAGGCAAATTAAAGTGAGGTTGGTGGTTCACGAATATGCATTTCAGCCTTCGAGGAAAGTCTAGGATAACAAACTAAATATGGTAGGAGCCAATCTAATTTTAAAAGCCTTGTCTAGATGAAATACGGACCATGAAATATGTTCTTGCTGGAACAACTGCTCAGGATCTGACCCCACAGAGAGAGTGTAACAGTCTGTAGTTTGTGTTACAGCTATTGGGTTGCTGGGGTCTTAAGTGCTATTTCTCTATTGAAAAGAAATTGTGGTACTGAGAACTGTGCCTTAAAGGCTTAAGCTGCTCAGACAGAGGCTCTGGGACTGGGTGGAGACTTTGAAGCTTCTGTCAGCATTAGGCACAGCCAGTTGGAAATGCACACGGGGGAAAATATTTCTTTTATAAATGCTTTCAGAGCACCGGGTGATCCCTAAGGCCGTGCTTCTCCCTCTAAAACTGCTTTATTATCCAACATGTGCAGCTCCTCACCAACTGTAGCAGTAGCAAGCGCTGCACAAAGCTGTATCAATCAGCTTGTGCATCCACTTGGACTTCAAAAGTTCTAAGCTTGTACTCACCACTGGAATCACAAATCAATGAAAACCTTGAACATTAAGATTATTACTACTGCCCTGGTCTATATTCTGTCCTATGCTCTGAAGGCCAAAGTCTAGTGATGAAGTGCTGCTGCTGTTCAAGATCTCACTACTGACCTACAGTATGTACTTGAGCAAGACCCTTCACCTTTGCTATGCCTCAGGTTCAGTCTCTGGAAAACAGAAAACTCACTGAGGTCCAGGGAGATGCCACGTGAAGGCACTAGTATCTGTCAATCACTTTGGTTTTTCCAAGTGTGAATTCCATTAAACGGAAAGAGTGGCTGACAACCACACGTTTTGGATCAGGCTTCAGAAAAAAACCTGTTTACTACTGAATGAGTAGTGGAATTCAAGTTTTTAAAGCAGCTCTTTAATGTGTCACATTTCTAAATTAGTAAGCCAGTAGAGGAGTCCCTTGAGAATTTCTGGATACAACCTTCCGATTCAGAAAACATTTGTCACAAAGGGATTTACTTTTTTTTTTTTTTTTCAAGAAACAATCACTTTAGATAAATTACATAATTTGAAAAATACTAAAGAATTTTTTTTCCAGGGCAAAAAACCATTTTGTTTGTGTTTTTAAAAAGTTCACACAGGTGCCAATTTCAGTTCAAAATTACTTTTGTTTGAAAAAACTTCCCAACCACCTGGTGGTTACAGTGAAAATTTAAGTCCAGAGTCCAAGCAAAAAATTCCCAACTGATTGCAATTGGGATGAGAGCCATGATTTTGAAACCAAACTGCAGGAGAGGAGAGCTGTTTCTTTTCCAGTTTTAGAAGTGGTAATATCAAGCACTCTGGTGCACAAGCACAGAAGCATAAATTTTAACTCTTAAACTGTGGTGGCCAAAAAGGGCAGGAGTATTCATGGTGGGAAATTGAAGATGTGTATTGAGCCCCTCTGGCATGGCACAGATAAACCAGGATAAGTGTTTATTCTCATAGAGTTAAAGAATTTGCTTGTGAGGTAAGGAAACAGAAGGAAAGCAGAAAAATTAGAAATTGTGAACCCGTAACTGCTTTCTGAATTGATTCCTTTTTTAAGAGTTAGAATGGGACAAAGGAAGGAAAGTTACATACTGCTGTGAGTAACAAAGCCAGCAGGAAATAGGGCTTAGCAATCAAAAGAACACACACGATAACATGCACCCAAGCTCACACATAAGATCAGTATTTATCTCCTCTTCACACCACTGTCAGAAAAATACAGGGTCCAAAAAGAGTGTTGACATGACCAGAATGCTCAGACAGGAAGGGAAAAAAAAGTCTGAAGGAGCAGAGGCAGAGGAGTGTGGCACCATGATTCAAGAAGAGAACAAGGTGACCTTGAGATGAAAAAGAAGGGGAGATCTACCCTGTCAATCAAACAGAGGGAGGTACAAGCCTCAACATCAAAATCCATGTTGCAGACACCTACACTGAACTACTGGCTCTGACAGCAGCAACAAAGGCAGAGGTTAGGCTGTACGCCTTGTGTCTGGGGACAGCAACTCTGAGACTTGGTTTCACCAAGAAGACGCTCTCTTATGTCTCTCCTCTAAGATCTTTTCATGCTTCCAAATTATGGTGTACTCTTAGATTTGACTTTAGATGAGCTGTTTACTCTCATTATATGGAAAATATAATGCAGATGGAGATTTCAAACAGCCCTGAAATTTAAAAATATTTAGAGGCAGAGATCTGGTTTGGACCCCTGTACACTAAATAAAGATGAACCATGGGTTGCAGTGGAGGAGTGGCTTAATTCAGACTTCATTTATATTTTAGATTGTCTGGAACCCCCATTACTCTTTTTTCAAATAATAAAAAAAAACCTGCTTGCCGTATTTCTACTATATCAGTTACTGTAGCTTTGTAATTAGATTTCAGTCTTTTCCTCTTTTACAATTATTCTTGCTGCACTTTGTGGCTCTGACTGGAGGAAAAAATGCTGAAATTGCATGAAAAAGTACTTCTTTTAAAATGCCTCCAATCCAGCCAAAAGCTGTCTGTATGAGAAATCTTACAAGAAAATCTGTTCTCATCTTATTTCCAGCTGGGCTACCTCCAGTTCCAAAAGTACTTGTTGATGGTGTGAGAAAAGTGTCTTAACGTGGACATTTATTTGAGCCCTGAATTTTGGATTGTGACTATAACCAACACTAAAAACACCAGATGGATGTGTTAAGAGCCACGCTGAGGACCATAACAGAAAGAAGAGGTGAACTGAGACAGCTTCCTCTCCTGAGGAAAGGCCACCTAGTCTCACTGGCTCCGCTGTTACAGACATTACTGCTCCACAGATCACAGAGTCACAGTCACAGAGTTGTTGGGGTTGAAAGGAACCTCTGAAGATCATCTAGTCCAATCCACCTGCTAGAGCAGAATAACCTACAGTAGATCATGCAGGAACATGTCCAGACTGGTTTTGAATGTCTCCAGAGAAGGAGATTCCACAACCTCTCTGGGCAGCCTGTAATGCCTCCCTGCACTTCCCAGCCTGGACCATCCCTCACTTTTGTTCTTCTCTTGGCTATCAAAGGCAACAGCTCATAACCCCAGTTTCCCCTAGCAACTTTCTAGGTGTTTCACCCACCCTTCTCTTTTCTTTCTGTTTTGAAAAAACTATCTGCCAGCACAGATCCCCCCTGCATTCCTCAACACGCCTCTTAAAGTTCTACTCTGCCATCACAGCTAGAAAAGGCTGCGAAGAGGCTCCCGGGGTGAAAATGTGTAGCCCGATGTACTGATCAGTGCAGTCATAGCATTTTCCCATGTTCCCTCGTCTCATGGTAAGTACTTATTTGGCAAGACTGAAGGAGGCTGTGATTTCTTTCTCTGTTTATACAACACTGAAGTTCTTATCTGTGGCTAAGACTCCTTGATCCTATCATCACACAAATAACAACAGGTAATGATTTAAAAGAAAAGCCAAGCAAAACAGAAGGCTCTGTTGTTTGAATTGCTTTCACACAGTGTTGAAAAAGTCATTATTTGATAGTAGCAGAAATAGGGATTTAAAAAAAAAAATAAATTAAAATTGCTGTGTTGTTCCAGGGTTTTTGTCAACAATCATTGTCAGTTCTAATTCTCCAAACAGGCAAAAATATGGGTGGACATCCTGGCTCCACTGAAGTCAAATGCCAGATTTCCATTGGCCTCAATGGGCCTGGAATTCACCCGGTCACAACCTAGAGGAAGAATATTTGTAGTAGCAAACCAAATAAATATATCCGTGTTTTTCTATGAAAAATCAATTTGAGACCTTTTTTTCCTGGCAAGAGTTATGCACAGTGATATAATATGAGATAGGGCAGTACTTGGAACAGGAAATTACTGTGGACACATTGTCAGGGCAGTGCTATGCTATGCCAATGGCTGAAGCAGAGAAAACTCCTAACAACTAAAGTGTGTCAGGAAATAACATAAAATAAAATAAAATCAAACTCAGAAATAAAATAAGAGTGCACAATGAAAACACCACAGCTGAAATTTCTGTGAGGTTGAGAGGAAAAAAAAAAAGAAATGCCAAGCTGTATTGAAAGAAAAGAAATAGTATTGCCTGTTGGTTTCTGATAAGGTGCCAGATGTTGCCCTTTGCAAGAAAGAGAAAGCATCTTGATGGAGATTTTCAAGAGCTAGAGTAGCAACACAGCAGAGTAACTTAGGGAACATCAACCCTCTGAAGTATCTTGGTAAGAAAATTGGGTGTGGGGTGCAACAGCTGTGTTAGACATCCAGAGAGTGATTTTCCTAATCTTTGGAATTACTGCTGGCTGAATTATATGCCTGTGTACTCAATGGATCACATGAAACAGAAAAGGACTCTTCCGTGGATTTTTGATTACCTGTGTGCTGTCTAAAAAGAGGCAACCGATCCTTAAAAGCTAGGATGCCCATGCCAGAAATGCTAGAAGCAGAACAGCACTATAAATCAAATGACATAAAAGATGTTCTCTACATCAGATACTAATGACACAATTAATTAATGGAACAGCTACCAAATCACAGGATCACAGAATATTAGGGGTTGGAAGGGACCTTTGAAGATCATTGAGTCCAACCCTCCCTGCCAGAGCAGGACCAAAAAAAATTAGGGCAGATCACTCAGAAAGGCATCCAGACAGGTCTTGAAAAACTCCAGAGAAGGAGACTTCAAAACCTCTCTGGGGAGCCTGTTTCAGTGCTCTGTGACCCTCACAGTAAAGAAGTTCTTCCTCATGTTGAGGTGGAACTTTGTGCTCGAGTTTGAATCCATTGCCCCTCGTCTTGTCACAGAGCAGAAGTGAGAAGAGGTGGTCCCTGCCTTCTTGATGCCCTCATGTATTTATAGACATTAATTAGATCTCGCCTCAGTCTCTTCTCTCTAGACTGAAAAGCCCCAGGTCTCTCAGCCTTTCTTTGTAAGGCAGGTGTTCCCGTCCCTTAATAATCCCCATTGTCCTCTGTTGGACTCTCTCAAGTAGATCATGTCCCTCTAGGTCAGAGCTTTACACAGGAGAGGGTACAGTTCATCAGTGAAGTGAGAAATAGCCCAGAAATGTGAAAAGTCTGTCGCTCTGTGCAGCCTGGTCTAGTGTGAGGTGTCCTTGCTCATAGCAGGGAGGTTGGAGCCTGATGGTCTTTAAGGTCCATTCCAACCTTAGCTATTCTATGATTCTATGTATACAAAACCAGTGACTTGATATCTGAATGTGACTAGAGGTGCCCTGCTTGGGTACATCTGCAACAAACACACCAGGTCAGTATTTTTGGGGAGGCCACCGATCACTTTCCTTCCTGCTAATGGATCATTTAATTGAAACATTTCTCTACTTTCTATATTTCTACTGGAATATGAACTTCCAAAGGAACTGGTGAATTCCCACTCTGATTTAAAGTCATTATTGGAACACAAGCGACATCTTTGGAACACGAGGTACAGCAATGCATCATTCATATCATATAATAGGGGATATGTTTATACAACATAAGAACATCATCAGGATCAAGTGTTTAACCAAAAGTGTAACTGGCAAAGTTCCAAACTGCATCAAAACTGATGACCATTTGTGTCATATCAGTCACATTTTGTTTGCAACATGCTTCTTTACTGCAGTGCATGGTGCACAACTCAAAATGTCACTCATTCAAACATGCTGTATAATGAATTTTCATTTTTTTAAAAAAAAACTTTCTTACTTCTTCTGGATAAGGTACCTGTAAAAAGTTTCTGTATATATGCTTCTAAATTCCAAGATAGGTTCTTGTGCATTTTATATATATTTGAGACGAATGCTCTAGCAGAGGGTTTTTTTCTGGCAGAAACTGAATCTCTGGACATGGAGTCAACAAACAGAGGTATGTTATAAGCACACACAGACCAGGGCCATGAGGGAACCAAGCAGTACTCAAGTGCACTTCATTCACCCACAACAGTCCACAACATAAACTAAAATTGGACTTCAAGGGCAAATGGATGTGCCACCTATACAGACCAGAAGAATATCTTTTTTGGCCCAACTGCAATATTTTCACTGATGCTTTGCTCCATTTCTGAATCTGTGGCTCATACACTTAGATCTTCACAGCTTTTTGAACTCCAGAAGATGCAAGTTTTCTTGTTATCCAAACAGTGACTTCTATTTTCTTTAGCTTTTGAATTATATTTTGACATAAGAGTATTTTTCCTTATACTCAATAAGAATATAAAAGATAAAAATACAAGAGTATTCAAAATATTTCATAATAATACAAAAGAGCTTGTGAAAGTAAGTAACTTCTGACTGACACATCCAGGACAAAAGGTACAGTGCACTATTGTTGTATGAGACCTTGTATTTGTCTCCTTCCTTATTCATGTAGACTCTACCCTGCATCTCCCCCTCACAGTCCCCAGATCTCCTTTTTGTATAAAGAGATGGCTAAACCTTACAGATGCTTGCATATGTAACTGCCAGACTATGGAGGGATATGCATTACCCAATCATTCCAGTTCTTGATACTTTAAATGGAATTCCTAATTATATTTCCCAATTATTCTTTCTTTCCTCCTCTCCTTAACCAGACCAAAGGGGAAAAAAAAAAATCAATGTTAACATTTTGTATTTTAATATTAGGAAAAACATTTTTTTTAGTTAAATGGAAGAATTAAATAAGAGCTGGTGGGAACCATTTGCCTTTCCTCCTTCCTTTTGATCTTCACACCACAGTTTTCCCTGATTCAGACCAGCATTATATGACAAGCTTAGCTGACATCCTGGTAGCAACAAGGGATGTGAAGACGTACAACCATTGATAACAATAACTGTGCTATTGCCTTTGTGATACAAAGGCATTTTTATTTGCAAATTGTGGGTTTGCTTTCAATGAATTTATGAAAGGAGTGAGAAAAAATGATACAATTAACAATGCTACTTTGCCACTATGCGCCATAGTCATATCAGAAGGAAAAGCTCCTCCGGCAATGAACTTTCCAGGGCTAATTCACACCAGTCAAGGCAGGAAGATGACCTGAGATTGCAAATGAAATTTATTTTATTAAATGCATCCATTGCTCATTTGCTAGGTAAAAGAGTAATGTTATGCATTAGCTACAGTGCTTGCAGTAGGAGGACTGTAATCAAGAATTAGTACCACATCCAGAAATTTTAAGCACATCCTCCCATCTTCTAGATTACTATTCTGCAACATAAGGAACGGACTGCTGCTTTATCATCTAAAGCAATAAAGCTGAAGCGACCTCTCACAGCAATAATCTTCATTATATTCATTGAACATGCAGTACTGGCAGAGCTCTTATTAAAATGAAGACAGAAGAATACATTGGAGCCCCAAGACCAAACCAACAAAGGCAGCATTGAACCAATTCCACAACAATAAACCTTGAGATTTTTATATACTTCAGTGCTTTCTCCATTCAGTGTAAAACTGGCAGAGGGTACGGGGAAGTCTTCTGAGGAATTATGCCAGATAGTGGTAGGAAGAGGTCATATGTAAAATAGCTTTGTCAGAGCGAACAATGTGCATTGTGCAAGTGTGTAAAGGCTGATGCGACTGTGCAGGTCTATAAAACAAAACAAAAGAGCTCACAATAGTGGGTAAAGTGATTAGAAACCAGATGTCTCACTGACAAGAGTCTTTGTTTTAGTTGAAGGATAGAGAAGTATGAAAGTATTTTCAATTTGAAGCGCCTGAGTACACATAATGGACACTCAGCTACAGAAATAAACTCTTTCAGTGGGCAGAACTGAGGGGGAAAACATAAATGAAGGAACTAATGAGGAATAGCCGAACTGAAAAAACCCACAGTGTAAAAAACCCATGATAGCCTAACATAGGAAAAAAAAATTCTTTTCAAAGCTGTTTCTGTTCCTTTCTCCTTCAATGTTTGCTTAGATATTTTACCCTCAGTTTAGATGTTTTCTTTTTCTCTATTTTTCCTTAGGGAGTAATGAAAGTATATCCCTAGCAATTGAGTTCTTTGCATGATAAATAGATGAGTAAAGCTGTTTCCTTAGGCAATCCTAACCACCCTTTGTGTGGGCTTTCTCAGATACTGCTCAGAAGAAATTGCATTTACAACAGAGGCAAATTCCCAACTGACAAGAACATAAAGACCCTCTTGTGTTACCAATCCTTAGCCTAAAGTCGCCCAGCCCTACTACAACATCAAAACTTCTATAATCATCATACTATTTAATTTACATATTGGCAATTTAAGCTTACATATCAATGGAAGTGAAGAAGGTTGTAAAACAAAGCAAAGCAGAACCCCTTCCACACAGCCAGAGCAGCACCAGAGTAGGTCTAGCAATGTCTGACCTCGTATGAAGTTTGTGTTACCAAGTGTAAAAGAAATTATCTTAAACGAACACAGTATTCTTGAATGGAGCTCAAGAAATATGTTAAAAATATACCCAGCAGTTTTCTCATAGGATCTCTGTAAATTCAGAAATGGTGAGTCACCTTCAACAGTGACCATGCTCTGATTGCATGCAAAGAATACAACAACAGATTATATGAGTACATGAATCTGCAACATACAATGAAAAAAAGACTGCTGACCAAACAGTCTTTTGAGAACGTTTTAATATCAGATACAATTATGTTGTTAAATTAACAATATATGAAGAGAAGATAGATGTCTTAGACCCATCAATATTTTATTAAGCTGCAGATTAGATAACAGCTTGTTCTCAACTGGTTTGTTAGCAAAACCTGGTTTGCCCCAGTATCACCACCTGCAAGCTGTGGCAGAGAGAGCATGAAGACCTTGTAAAGAACTTGGTTACCTGAGCATTCTATTGCTCCACTCAAAGCAATACCTGTTCTGACCTATTATAATTTTCTTTATGTTTGGTAAAATTGCCACAAGAAAACATGGCTATGATAGTGCTTCATAAAAGCTCAAAGGACACACAAGTCTTTTGCACAGCCTTCTTTTGTGGAATAACTTTCAGTTTAGGAGACAGAATTATCTGGCAATATATTTCAATTTCCAATCAGATGCAAGGTAATTTTTTCACCTGTAGAATGCTGAGAAAATACAAGGGAGTTAAAGTGAAAGTAGAAATACAAGAGAAGAGCTCTTATCGAGTATGTTGAATAGGAAGCCTTTAGCTAGCACAAATCAATGCCTACGTTCTTTCTAACTGCAGTTGCTATAATTTTTCATAGGCACAGTAGAAATTCAGCTCTTCCATAGACGTGAAGAGAGAACAGATGCTCATTTTCTAAATAAGAGGGAGAAAGTAGCACAAACCCCTCACTTTTCCCCTCATTCTACAGACTACAGAGCTACAAATGTCACTGTGTCATCCTGTCAATACTGCTGCTGGGGTGTACACAAACACATCTGTCTTCTTCTTTATTCAGTCATCAAAATTCCAAGTCTGCAAGCTAGTCATAATTACACCTTCCAAAGAGGCAGGCACCTGCCATTTACTCTACCTTTTTCAATTACATCTAATTGATGACTTGAGCTCAAATAGAGGAAGGGAGACAAGGGTTCTTCAAACTGTCTAAATACTTTCTGTTGAATAGAAAAAGAGAGGTTTCCTACCACAGCTCAAAACATGCCCTCCAACATGACTGGCATACTAAAGAACTGGAATCTGAGATGCATTTCTTTCCTCTAAATACTGTACACTGTGAGGATGTTTTTTTATACAGATGATGGCTCACAGCCAAAAGAAAAGCTCCCTCACCCTGTTTACCCCCCTCCCATCACTTCTACAGCTATGCTATGAGTGCATTTCTTGAGTATAAGAACTTGTTCTGAGTGCTCCAGTAACTTCCTCCTTTCAAGAGCACCCAGATGATGGAGGACACCAAGTCAGAAGTGGCAAAAAAACCCCCCAAAAAACAGTCCTCAAGAAACCAAGTTTACATGTGATCATACAGATGAGAGGGCTGATAGTAGATTATCCTCTCTGAGTACAGCTGTATACTCCTTTGCAACAGAAACTTGATAGGCACTGAGCTCGGGTAACCTTTTAGGAATTGAAGAAGATGGAAAAAAAACCCAGCTGGCTCCACTTATATAAGGGATATAATTAGGCCTGAAAGAGAGGCTGATTTTAGCCTATGTGATCTGCATTAAGAATAAATCCCTGAGAGCACATGTGAGAAGATACGTCTGGTATTTGTGTGTGCATGCACATGTGTTGGGATTTTCCCTTTCCTTGGACAGCCTTGCAGAAGTTTCCATCAAAAGATTGTAGAAGGGTATCATTTGGAGAGAAGATGGAATAGTCAAATAAAGAAATCTTTTTAGCAAGTGATGCGGCATGAGAAGTTGACCACGTTGGTTTGTCTCTGAAAGTCATAGACAAAAAACAATAGCCAAGATATTGTCAGCAAATTGAACTTTTTATGCTAAAAACAAATTGGCCAAATGGCAAATGTCTCACATCTGCTAAGGAGGGAAGCAGTGGTAAGCTGTGTAACATATTCACAGGAAAAACAGAGTAGTTAAACATTTAACAAATTAACATCACATTGATGATACATCCACAAAGATGTACCAATATAATCCTTTAGTTCCTTTATCATCAAAGCTAAGATGATATTTGTAATCTGAACAGAGCATATTAGTAGATCAGGGCTTCCTAGCCCCATTACTAGCTTCCTAAGTGCAGAGGGAACCTGCAGTGATTATAGGTCTAATTTGAAGATAATGGATGATGAGTGCCATTTAACCACTGAGAACTTTGTACAGAAAAATCTAAGCTAGAGGAATGCAAGGTAAATGCTATAATGGAGTTGTCATGGCTGTTTGAAAGCCTAAAGGATTTAATGCTTTTGAGTGAAAGCAAAGAAGAACTCAGCTATTTTTCATTGTTTATATTGCCAGCTGGAAAATGCAAACAACTGTAGTAAAGGCAGAAGAATGTAAGATTCCCTCTGATGCCTTTCCACCCATTTTTCACTGTCTACAGAGAAATGTAGGCTCACCATCAAACAGTTTAGCAAAGACAAGGTGATTCTTCCAGATTTCCCTGGACATTCCTCAATACCATTCATCAACAGTATTTGCAGAGAATGCAATGGCATGGGTGGGAAGCTCATTGGGGAACATGCTGCACTACCACTGCCAGCAACTAGGTAAGCTTTGTGCATCTGCTCCTTTTTTTTTTGTGTTCTGTTTTCAGGTGGAAGAAACCAGAGAAAAGAACAGTTCATTTTATTTCCTAGCTAGATGATGCAATAGAAAGATGGTGCCAGGCCACAAAAGCATAGTAAGAAAACAAGACAGATTCTGTGGGTTGTAATAAATGTATACTTTCATATACATTTTTGTAATATATACAAAGATGATGAGTACAATATGATTTGTCAGCCTGTATCACTTGAATAGCTCTCCTTATGTTAATCTCTAAATTTTTTGTAGCACTGCATGTTTCTGAGTCTTATTTATTTTTCTTAATTTTTCAATATGTTGCTGAGCAGATAACACTGCCTCTCAGGCAAGAGGGCTGATATTCAACTTATTTTTTCATACATGGATACAGGTTGGCAGTGATGGGGGGTGCCAGATTTAATGATATAAAACACACAAAACTTTCACTATGGAAAGAATCATACTGAATTCCTTAGGACTACTTACATGCTTAATCAGAAGCAAGTACCAGACCTGCTCTTGATTTTTAAAGAATAAAATAGGACAAATTAATTTCAGAGATCACTCCTCTGACTAAAAAATGCAAAATTGGTGGCCTTAATGGAGTGACTTGAAAGATTCATTTGGCCTGCTGTGTTCCCTGTTTATTCATTCATTCATTCATTCATTTGGCAATGTACTTGGGAAACAGCAGTGTGATCTCACTAAATAGGTGTCACAATTTGTGTGCAGGTGTAAGGTGATACATGCACACAAAATACATGTACATTATTTCCTTTACTTTGGTAGCATCATCCTTTCTTTCTGCTGGAGTTTATAAGCCTGACATTAATAGCAAAGGCACTTACTTCTCTTTCACTGACATGAGCAAAAAGTCTTGTTGCTTGACAGCACAGATTAACCATGTTCACAACGACCTCTCCACCAAAGGTCTGAACACTAATCTAGTTGAAGATTTGGGGGAGGGGGAAGGCAAAACCAGAACAAGTCACAGTGTGCCTAGGTAGGACAACAAGTGATCCGGGTGAGGAAACCAACACACAGTGGCACATCACTAGTGCACTGGCTGAGAAATACAAGATAACAGTAGCAGGCTCAGGGCTCTATAGATGCGTTCCTCTCATGACACTGAACACAGCTTTCAGGACTGCATGCACCAATGCACAGATACTATCTATATAAAGCAAATTCTTACATTTGCAATGAGGAACACTGGGGGTAAATGTTCATTATTAGACTCTGTTTCATCCACACACAACAAATGTAGTGCCCAGCACTACCCACTGAGCAGTAATAAAAGCCAGTGCTCTCTCTATACCTTTTGTATTAATATATTGAACATGATGCTACTTACTACACCTTACCCTAAACTGGCAATCACTGCTTCACGTGCTTCAAATAATTAGGATAATGAACAACATTTGTGGTTTGCCTTCTGTGCTGCTTGGCTTTTTCATTGCTTACTCCCAAGAGGGCTACCCTGTTCATTCTTTTTATGCATATGTGATTGATAGTTCCAACTTTCTTATTAAATATAACACAATTAACAGAGGGTTTTTTTAAAGGCCCAAAAGCCTCGCAGACTTTCTAAATAGAGAGGCTGTGGGTGAGACTACATTCACTTCAGTGCAAGCAGAATAAATAAAAGGTAGGCAGGGTAAATTGAAGTTTAGCCTCCGAAGTCTGTTTTTACTCCCAGAACTGAACACTGAAAGGAAAATGGGGTACATTCAACAGGAGGATTCTGTGATTCTGTGAGGCTGCCCTGGAGGTCAGTGGGGACTCCTGCCGACGTCTGCTTCTCCCAGATACGAGAGTCTGGTTTCACAGGCAGTCTGATCATGTCCCTTCCCATCAAAAACAACCATGAGCTAATGAAATGTCTAAAAGAAAGATGTGGCAGGGTACTGCCAGTTCAAGCTCCACCTGGCACAGACAGAACTGCTGTGATGATGCCGAGCTACGGTGCCACCAAGCTCTGACAATCAAGCACTGGTGGTGTGGAGGTAGTTTAAGAAGTCACCTAACATACATACATCCAATTGTGCTGCTTAGGATTACTAATGTGTTGGCTCTGTGCAGCATTGTACTATGTTGACATGACCTTAGTTTTCCCTTGCTATATGGATTCTCCCTTCCCACTCATCACCCCTTTAGCCTGCTCTCACATTGCCTCAGATTTAATTTCCTTCCAGAGCATTTGTTTCAAGAGTTGCATGAAAGGGCAGCACAAACTTTCTCAAGCCAGTATTGACATTGCAAGTCTGGTGAAATGGTGCAACACACAAGAACAAAGACTGCAGATACTCACTATAGCAAAGAGCAAAAAGCAGGTTTTTTTTCTAGAACTACTTAATTTGTTCTAGCAGGTGTGTCTGATACCTTCTGCATAACGATAAACCCACACACATTCTTCATGCAAATAGTGACCCAACAGTTGCTCTTCACTGCTTCAAGTAGTAAGTGCATGTAACAACCTGCACTTACATATACACGTATGTTTACAGAGCATTCATACACTGCAAAGTAAACAGAGGCCATTGTGCCAAGGGAGTGTGATGCATCATGCTTCTGAACAGAGATGTTGTACACCATGGCCAATGTGGTCAGAATCAGCTGAAATCGTCAGAAAAGCTCTTCAGAGATACTGGGAGGTTCTAATAAATCTTATCTTTCTTCTCCCAACTGCAACCAGATCATATTTTTCTCATGTGTGTTTGAAATGCTTCACCTACCTCACCTCCTGTTCCACAAATTGTTCAGGGGCAGTGCAGGGGAGCTACTTAAAGTGAAAAATGTGAACAGCTCTGAGTGTGAGCATCTCACCAACCTTTCACCAAAAGAACTTACCTCGTAGTGTCCTGCTCAGCTGCTGAGGCTCATCAACTCAGAGCTACCTTCCAATGGGCTGTGACCACTGCTCACTTGGATACCTACATGTGCTCCATTTATCTGCCTTGGAAACTCAGGCTTGGTCAGCCCAGAACTTGTCTTGTCCGACATCACATCTTCTGCTAGCTTGCTCTTAAATCCTTAATTTCCTTAAATCCTCCAAGTGCTGTGCCTCAAAGGTCAACAGAGTGTTTCTTGTACCAGCCCTCACGGTTAACTAGGTCAGAGATTTTTTCTTACAAGTGTTTGCACTTCACAACTGAACTCAATTTTGATAGATTGCTGAACAGTTTCTTAATAGAAAAAATAAACTAGAATATTTGTCAAAATGGTTGTTCTGGCAACCATGTCTCTGAGCTGGCTTGCTGATGATTCCTCAAGATGCTGCTTATTAAGAAAAAAAAAAAAAAAAGTTCATGCATACCTAAATCTGCTTTATTAACACAGAACTACCACTCTAGGATGCAACTCTGATACACTAATGTGTTAATGTATCTGAACTTTCTACCTAGAGTGGATGGAAGGAATCAGCACCCAGGCCCGATGTTGGACATTCATAACCTTGCACTACTGGTCTCTGAGCTTACAGGTTGTGAATTACAACAGAGGAGAGACAGACAGTGGCTTGTATCTCTGCTGTACCTGCTGGCACAGGCACTCCCAGCTGTCTACAAACTGTTTAGTAGTACACAGTTCAACTTGATCCAGTTGGTCTTGCCCTGAAATGGACTGAGCTGACACCACCCACCTCTGAGCATTAACTGGAACTGTAACCACTCGAGGACCAAGTTCCTGACCTGCTTTTCAGAATTCATGGCCCATGTGAGTGTTTTCAATTATTTCAGAACTGGCAAACACATAGCTTTATACCATGTAAACTGCCTACAGTAGCAGTTTAAGTTTCCAGGTTTGACTTTGCACAGGAACACACTGGGAGTGCCCAGTCAGCAGAAAGGTGTTTGCAGAGGCTGGCACCCCTGCACTGAGACACGGTGCCTGTGTGAACACCCAGCCTAGCCGCAACAGCCCTGCTCCTCCCTGCCTGTGCTCTGCTTCTGTGCTGCCAGGAGCCAGCAAGAATACGGGACACAGGGTGCAACTGCAGTATTTCAGAAGGCTGTAAGTGGAAGGTATGTAAGTCGTCCACTACCATTTTCTCCCTTGGGACTTTTACTTGGATTTCAGTGGGGTCAGGATTCCATTTGATAATATATTGACCACCCTAAAACCTGCAAAGCTGCACTGACAACAAAAAATCAGATGCTAACTGTGGTTCAAGCAGAGAGTTTCTGTGTGACATTTGACTCCCACTACAAGACAGTAAATACTTTAGGCCCACTTGGGTATAACTACAATATCTCATAGTAAGCAGATGGAATAAAACATGAAAAATCAGGTAAGTTTCTGATGCTGCCTGGGATAGATTCTCCACATCTTTCAATCTCTCAAACGTACAATGAATTTTATCTTTCACTATGAGTAGTTTAAATCATAGTAGAGTATTCAGTATTAGAAAGTATTCAGTGATGACATTGTATTGACTTTTAGAAAGATTACTAGAATCTGTCTAAATGTGACTAAGAAAATAGCTCATAATTGTCATCATGCTTATCTGATTGGCATTTTAGCTTGAGTTCCTACTAATAAAGAATTATTTGAGATTTTAACAGAAATGTAAATGTTGAAGTTTCACAGGTCATTGAGTTTTATAATATTGAGTCATTGGGCTATTATACATTGATCGAGCAAATAGCAAATTGTGTGACTTGCCAAAGAGCATTATTCAAATATTGACTAGGAATTGATGACAGTCGGCTACTGTCCAAGGACTGCAAAAGTTAACAGGAAATTTTTATCCAGGGCAACTTCAAGCTTTTGCCTTAAGACAGACAGTTTCATTGGTTTCTTTTTCCCATTTTTTCTAGTCTCCTCTGCTAAATCCAAGCAATTTTATCATAAATAGATATGTATGTGGAGTAAATGCTTTCAATTTATGCCAACTTGCTAACTTATGTCTCAAGTCATCTCCCAATTCCAACAATCTGTATTGCTCCTTTTAATTAATCACATATATTAAACAAGCAGGAATGCAAAAATATGCAGAGTACTGCTCCATTAAAAAATATGATTCATATACAGTGCAATGCATTTTATCTGAAGTAAAGAACATTAAATACAAGCTCCTAGCATGGCTCTTCTTGATTTTACTTACCCACCAAATTAACGAGTTTGATCCCAGTGTACTTTTGCAGAAGACAGCATTTCAGCTCAGAAGGGAGAATATTACACTCTCCTCACCTTGCCCTCTCAGAGCACCTTCTAGAGCAAAGGCCTTTTCTGATATGAGATTGTCCGAACATACTCTTATCACAGACTAGGGTTCCTATTGAAAACAAAATGCTGTTGAGAAGACCCTGTCCTAAATCCTGCCTCTTAGGACACAGGACACCCTGCAGGGGTTTCAAAACCCCTGTGCTGCAGGCAGACTCTCTTACAGCCAGAGGCAGGAACACTGTTTTTCTCAATGCTCAGCTGGAGGAATTCACCCCTGCTTTGTCCACCTGGCTCAGAACCAGAGGCCTCACCCACATCTACAGGGGAATGGGCTTCATTTCTCTCCTCACCACAAAATAATTTGAATTAATTCTCTAAGAGCCTGTAAAGCAGCTTGGGATCAATGTACTCTTTTTCTGTGGAAATTATCCCACACTACTTGGGATAATCAGATATTTTATTGGCCAGAGAGAGTGCATAGTCTCTTGGACATTCAGCCGGATGGAGGAAACCAGAGTGCCAATCCCTGTTCTACTGTCTATTTCACACTTTTGTACTATATGTTTAAGGAAACAGGAACCAAAATCAAAGTGTCTTCTCTCCCATGCAAGTGGTTAACATGGGATCACAGAATCATATTCAGTCTCCTTCCATTTAATCTCCTCCTTCCTTTTTAATCTGGTGAATGTTGAACTAGTCCCTGAAAATCAGCCCAGTTTCAGCTGGAGAAAAAGTCAAGCCATAGGACTGCCAACAGAGCGAGATGCAACTTCTGCGTCCTGTGGGGCACAGGAGGAACCTGAGCCTAAGCATCCACTTTTGTACTATGGGTTCCTACACGAAACACATGCATGTAAGTCTAGATGACCAAGCTGTGTGCTGCAGACCGTGGCCCATTAGGCATTTTGACCGCAAGACACTGAATCAGGTCCTGTAGACAGTGAGATGAAGAGAGGAGCTTATTCATGAACCTACAGGCGGCTTAAGCAGAAGGCAAGTACCAAGCTGCCTGCTACTCTGACTGTGCTGGAGGCCCTCAGTCAAGGCACTAGGGCAGCACAACACATCTGCCCAGACAGCTTTCAGCAAGCTTGCATAGGAGCTGCCAGCAGCTGTGGCGGAACAGTGTGACCTTCAGCACGGGCTAGTAAGTGGGCTATGCCTCTGGACTCCTCATGAGACTCAAAGAGGGCAGCCTGGCCTTCTGGGCTTTACCTGCTGCTCTTCCCAGCCACTGTTACACCATCAGGTGAACAGAAGAAGCCATCTACATGGACATACCTTGAGAATCTTTCAGTCACCCCCTAGCATGCAGAGCCACAGAGCAATGCCAGACAAATACCTGCCCATACCAGAGCTGTGAATATTGCACTGCTAACCTTTACGTAAAGTGCAAAAAAAGTTTTATTTTCAGATTTCTAGAGGTTTGCACTCACATCATTATTTTCCAGCCTTCCTTCCAGTCCTAAGCCACCAGCTAGAAGGGGCATTATATTCCACTTCTGATTTAGAAGCAGAAGTGTCCCAGGAACAGCTTTTGCAGTTTTCTGCCAGCAGAGGATACCCAGGGCCAAACCTTCCCTTAGCCTTGAATGCAGATACTGCTTTGAAGCTACAAGCATTCACTCCCACTGTCGGTGTACTAGGAGCAGAAAAGATCTGACACATCACTTCAGTCATCTCTATAATTTGGGGAAAATATATAAAGCTGCTTTTGAAACACAACCATTTTTATTCAGGCTTGCAGTGTCTGCCAGAAGCAGGAACTTTTGCACTGCCAGTCTTTGAGCAGCAGTGATTTTAAGAACTACTGCACCTCGCCAAGAACATTTCTCATGAGACAGGCTCATGATGGATAGATCAATAGCTTCTTGAATCCTCATATCCTTTTCAAATTACTACCCCAGATATATACCTGAGTAGGCCATCTTATCAGATAACTTAAACAAGCAACCTGTCTACACTTTAATTGTTATTCAGGATTAATGTTGTTTATAAAATGAAATCAATACAATCTCTATTGCTTATTAACTGAAACATTCTAGGCTCTGCTCTGTTTGCTTTGCTTTTCAATTAGTTTCTATTATTTTCCCTATTAGCTTTTAACAAATAGATGTAGAAATAAACTTAATGGTTGTGAAACTGTTATCAGAGTCAACAAAGCCCCTTAATGGAAAGTCTTGTATATTTAAATGTAAAAAAGAATCCACTGTTTAATCATTTGACATTATGAGATAAGTTTATTACTATACATCTGTTCTGTGCTGGGACTTGACTTTTTATTTTTTTTTTAAGCTGAGCAATTAAGAGTTCTTAAAGGTTCTCTAAAGTTCAGATGTCAGAACTGTTAAGTTGTTGACTACATTTAAGATTAATAAATTCCATAGTCTAATAGCCTTTTTTTTAAAAAAAAAAAAAAAATAGCAAAACTCAGAATGGGCAGAAAACAATGTAATTGCTGGGAACCTCATAAATATAATCCAGTTACACTGTAAAAGTATTCTTAACACTCTGCCACAGTTAAGCATCTGAAACATGTTACAGACAGTGTCCATGCTTGCTGTGTGACCCTAAATACACACTGGTCAAGCGGACCCCTGCAGCTGTGAGGGTTTGTTACTCCCTGGCAGAATAAAAGATGAGCAAGAAATGTTAAAGGATGGTTTCTCAACTCCAGCTGCACTCTCGGCTCTGACATTAGATCCAGGAGGTAAGTGGGTGACTGGGAAGGAAGATAGCCTGGTGGCAAGGAGGAACAGTTTTGAGGGTACTGAGAGGCAACTATCTAGGCAACAAGTCTCAATACACAGTGTGATAGTAGCATATCCCACTCCAGACGGTATCAAATCTGTTTCCTCAGTAATATTTTTTTTCTCTTTGAAAGAAGGGAACTTTCATGTTATTCATTGAGAAGGTGGAAGAAGTGCATGTGCTGTCTGGCCTCTCAGGGGAAACTCTGTGTCTATGGAAGTAAAGTTCTACCTTCCTTGTTGAAAGCTTTGCCTTTATGCCTCCTTCCTGAGCTGTATCTCTACACGTCACTACTCAGAGCCAGAGAGTCTGCAACCCTGAGTCTCTTGGCACATCATTTGTGTGCTCTTAGTAGTTTAGCTGGAGATGGAGATGGGGCAAGCACATATGCAATAGACAGTCATAGAACAAAGTGACTAGTTCACACACAGCTTTGCCTGCTGCTGCTCAACCCATAGGCACCAAAACCAAGTGTCACAACTCCTGCACTTTGCAAATCGATTCTGATTTGGCAGCATCACCTCTGCTTTGTGTTCACTGCCATAAGTGGAGAGTTGGTAAGAATGCAAGGCATGGTTGAATCAGACCTGGGAAACAGAGAAACTTTTGGATGTGAGCATATATAATCCCAATACAGACTACTATTTTGCTCCTGCTACTGAATTCAGAGCCACAAATATGCAAATAGTTCTAAAAGCCATTAAGAACAGCATGCAAGCTAGTGCAGCCTATCTCAGGAAACCTCTGTGCTCTCCTGAGATCAAATAATTCTGTTTGCAACCACCAGAATTGTTCCTAGTCTTCATACAGCACAGATGCATTCCAGCGTAGGGCGAGGCAAAAGGTTATGAAACTTACTCAGGTGTCATTTATTTCATGAAAGTTTGCTGGTTATTATAATCAAATGTCAATTGTCTGTAATTGTGGCATGCAATGGAAAATCCCTACTTAGGACATGTTCTGCCACTTGCTGGTAAAGTACACTAACCCTCAACAATGAAGCAATACTGTAAAAATAGTTTTGACATGTTAGAAGGTCCAGGAGTATAATTAACACGTTTATTTTTATATTTTTTCTTATGGCTTTGCTGTAAGGAAACCATCCTGTATTTTAAAAGAAAGGTTCAATGCAGAATTAGAGAATTCATCCTACTCAGTTCCTTTAATAATCTAATTACTGATTAAAACCACTTTCTGCTTTGATGGCCTCTGTCTTGTTTTAGCTTCACAAACACAGATGAATCTTGGGTTAACTTGCAACACGTGAGTGTATTGGTGGCTTTCAGAGTAAGGATCAGATATAGAACACAATTTGAGCTCACCTCAGATGCTGTTATAAGACAACATTCTCTGATAGGGAGCTACCATTCAGAACATCAAAATTAAGTAATAACTACTTTAATCCAGAAGGGGTTCTTGTTATACTTGAGAAAAGAAGAATAACATTTGGTGTAAGAACTCTGACTGGCTGTTGTGATGGGTGGGGCAGGGAAAATTACTCAATATTTTAATATTATATTTTTTTTAAATTAAGCCAAATAATGAATTAGATATACATGTGATTACCAGATTATTATGGGGGTTACAGAAATGTGAAAATGGGTTGACAATGCTAAAACTGATTAAGTGAGCTCTCAAGGAAAACTTAAAATAATTTCCAGTAGTAGACACCTTTTTAGCCTAGAAGGATGCGGAAAATAAAAGCATAATGACAGCTTACATTTTTAAGCTGAGGATAAAGAAATTCAGATCAGAATCTAACCTCTGCATCAGTTTATACATGGATGCAGTATTCTTGTTATCACTTGCATCTTAAAGCTGGGGCTGGCTTCCTTTCTGAAAAGATGCTACAGTTCAGATACTCACTCTGGGCTTATTGCAGAAATCACACTGTGAGGCTCCATGGCTTGTTGTATGCATATGGAAAAATATGATCCATATCCAACCTTTAAATCTTGGAATATGGTGGAAAGAAAATAAATTAATAATATAGCAGTAGTCAAGCAATCAGGGTAGTTTATGAGAAGATGTACTTGAAAAATTAAGAGGGGAGAGGAAAGGAAGGAATTTCAGCAAGGATTTCATTAGCATGCCAAGCTGGTCTAATATTCCTCATTAGCACTTGAATTCTCTTTGCATTATTTTTTTTATAGCTGGCCTACTGTAGATGAAAATATATGCAAATAAAATGTGCAAAGCTTCCTTGAGCCCATGCCTGAAGAATTCGCACAACCAAAATTATCTGTACTGATTTTAACTGGCACTCATATGATAAATAACCTGATTTTAAAGAGGTTTTTATAAAACCTGAATTAGGCAGATCTGTAATAGTCACGCCAGTGATCAGTCACATCAGCACTTTTAAACACATGTACTGTCACTTTCTGTAATCAGAAATTACGAGACCCAGTGGGTATTTTTCCAATCACTGACTGCATGTTTTCCTATGTATATACAGTGAAGAATGGAAATTATGGAACAAACCTGCAGAAAACTCTTCAAGAAAATATATATGTGTATGCATCTATATAAAAATATAACTATACATGTTGGACATTTTGGGAAACAACTTGTTTTGCAAAATTACTTAATTCTGAGTATTCAGATTATTAGTAAAAAGGATTTGATGTTGTGCTTATCGGCATAATAATACAAGATTTTATATTTGCTTATAGAACTGTACAACAGTAACACAAACACTATTCCTAGAGTTAACTTTTTCACAGCTTGAACTATCATGATTTTAGCCCTTATATTACAGCTTTCCACTTTACCATCTGAATCTATTAATTTCTTCGGACTCCTGTGACTTCACTTTAAACAACCCTGACCTTCATTAAATGACTTGGTTAAGGCTGATTTAGGGGCACAACTTTATTCTCATTAATATGCATGCCTGTAGGAAAACTGGAGAAATGCTCTGCAAAAACAGCATTCAATTTAGTAGAGAGAAGAACAAAGTATTATGGTTTTGGCACAAGCATACAGTCTACAGTCTTAGGATGGAGGGTAATTGGTTAGCAGCTCTTCAAAAAGGATCTCAGAGTTATAATAAACTGCAAGCTGAACTTGAAATAACAGTGCTGGAGCTCTGAGCAAGATTAAACGCAGGCTGAAATTTTCAGAGAAGTCTTATAATTACATATTTCATACACAGAATACAAAAGTGGTTGAAATGCAGCACACAATTGGCAAACAGCAAATTATTTTCAGAGGATATTAATGGCTACAGTTAACAGTCACTGCAAATATATAGGAGTAACATGAGACCTCAAGAGAATATACCCCTAAGTAAAGAGAGAAAGACATGAAGCGACGGTAAAAGCTTGGTATACTACCACACTTATAGACAAAATGTATTTTGCCACAAAATGTCCCAAGTTATTGAAAAAGACTTCTACAGAACTATAAGGATCTGATCCCTGTTGGTATCCTTCAAGGGCAGACACCCACCTTTCTAATCAGCTTGAGCAGTCTTTGCAAACACGAAGAGCTCACTACAGTCCCATGATCTCGGGGAAGGAGCCGGCCAGAGCACAGCACTGTCAGGGAGTACAGAAAGTAACATTCAGGTGTCTAGAGAGGAACAAAAACATTTTGGGCTTCTTCTCTTGAATGGCATGTGCCTTTATGCTTAAAATAGGCTACATATATAATTTTTTTTTTTTTTTAAATATTATGTGAATAGTTGGATATTTTTTTTAATGTAAAAAGAAGCCAACCAAGTTTAGAAAAAGATCAGCTGGCCCATGTTTAGACTGAAAATCCAAATTTTACACGCTCCCTCAGCATCAAAGTTGCTCAAGCAACATAATTAATATATTTTTATTTGGGTTTAATTTCTGTCCCATTCTCCTGAAGAAAAACAAGCAAAATGGGACACCACAACACACACTCACAGACACCAAGATCAGTTGCATCAAGTCAGCATCCATCCCTTTGCAGAAATGCCTGCTAACAGTTAACCAAAAATGTTGCATGAAATGCCAGCATGTATAATTAAAAGCTCTGCCAAATGCTTGGCAAAACCGTGGCCACTTCTCACAAAAAGCTATAAATAGAAGGAATATTGAAAAAAAGCTACCCAGAGGGTCTTTTTAAATTCCTGATCCTTACATGAAGTTTTATTTATTTATTTGAAACAGTAGGATACAAAATATACCTTACAAAGCTGATTAAGCTTCACCATGGGTCACACACCCAGCTGAAGGGGATTTTTGCCTCCCAGATCAGTTCATGTGAATATTACTTTGCAATACCAACTCTGGAAATGTTATAGTGATACCTGGGAGACAAAGAGCCCTGCAGCAAGAATGGAAACACTAATATCCTCTCCAAGCAGACCTGAGGATTGTCTGGTGAGATGCCAGTTTTCTGGTGGAAAGTACCCACATTCTTCTGGATCAGCCTGCATCTCCTCTTCCTGCCCTCTGGCTCAGCAACCCACCTTCTCCCTGGTCGGACCTCCCTCCACAATACCGCCTGCATCGACACAACTTCAGAGCTTCCCAGGGGAGAGTTTTGGCTGTGCTCTTGGAGCCTCAGTGCTGAGCCGTGGAGAAAGCAGCTCAGGAGAGACTTTGTGGGGAATGACTACGCCACGCTCAGCATTATTGGGGCACCTGGAAGTCCTCTAGGAAGGAGAAAACTGTCTTCTGCACAGGAACATTACAGAGCTGATGCCCTGCTCCCAGTGCTCAAGCTGACCCATTGAGGCCAATCCTGATGGACCAGACAGCAAGGGGCTCAGGCGGGTGATTTGTTTCACCATCCGAAGAGCTCCATAGAAACCAATGCAACTTGTTCTTAAAGCATGGTCTTGTGTGCCCTCCTGAGTACTATGAAGAGCCCTGAAGGACTGAATCCCAAAAGAGGGAGGATGCAATTTATGACCCACCGGAGGAAATAATCTATATATTATACGCACTATTGGCACTAGCCTAGAAGAAACCTTAAAAGATACAAGACTCACTGAACAAAACAATGAAAGCACTGGGAAGCTACAAAAGGCTTATAGAGAAGTGACAAGCACCAACAGTAACAGAGAACTTGAAATGAGAGAGGACAACAAGCTATGAGTGCATCTGTGATGAGACGTGGCTTGGAGAAAATAAACTAAACAAAGATAGCCCAATCTAGTTTTGTGGTGTGAAACATTACTTCACGAAACAGACAACAAATGGTCTGAGCACGAGATAATATTGCTCCAGTGCTGCATTTGTCTGGGAACTGTTGCCCTGAAAAATTGTGGACAAACCGGGAGAAGTTACAAAGAGCCAGCCTGATACGGGTTTGCCTGACACCCGATATAGAAATCTGAATCTGAAGTCTAATACTGGGACCTGCCTTGCTCCAAACCCAGACAAAGCACATACAGTGTATGCTTGTTTTCAAGTGCATCTCTGATCTCACTAGGACTTACCATATCTTCAAGGTCAAAAATGTATTTCTGTGCTTTGCTAGGACAGGGCCTGAAACACCAAGGAAAGACAAGAAAGCTTTCTGAAGAATATGAATGAAGACATCACTGTGACTGAAGAAATTCTTTCCACCCCCTGGATTTCTTTTCCAATGCCTCTAGCTAAATTAAAAGCAGAAAGCAGATACATTTTCATCAACTCTTTCAGCACGTTATAATTAGAGCCCATTTCATCACGTTAAACAACTTTCAGTCTAATAAATGCTGATCCGATCTGCAGCACCAACAACAGCAATGAACTGAAGTTATATAGCAATCCTCACGCACTTTGCTTCTAGTTAATATTGTGTATATTCCCATGGCCAGGGCCAAGGCTGTGACTGAGAGGTTCAGGATGCCACCCCAGCACCTACAGTGCCTGCTGGCTGGGTCACCACGCTACCCACAGGTTTTCCTTATTAATGTTCTCACACTTCCGTAGCATGTAAGTCCCACGTAAGTCTGAGTGCTGAAAATGAATTATGGTAACTCCTCCTTAACTATTTTTTTTTTCTTTTATTTGGTACTCTCTAATAATGTTTGCTTAGTAAACTATTAAAGGTATATTATTTCCAATTTGCTGTCATAGTATGCAAGCTACAGATATCAAGATCAGCACTAATAACATTCCAAACTTTTAAGTCCCTCTGTATTGTATGCTTTTAAAATCAACTTGCTTGGGCAAACCCTTGCTGCCTTTGTATAGAGAATTATTATTGCATTGAGGAACACCATTGCAATTGCTGGCTTGATAGGCTATTTATGGCTATCCTAGATTTTCCCTTTCAAATACCTTTACCATACTGTGACTCTATGATGTGAACAAAACAATACCATATGAGTGGAGAACAGCAAACATTTCTATAGCTATGAAAAGTGAAAAGAGGAATGTGATGGCTGTTAGAGACCTGCAAGTCTGACTGCTGCTACACTGTAATCACAGGGAAGTAGCCAGAAAATAGAACAGAATGCAGCTTAGGTGTAAGCAGTTGGGTTGATTAAAGAGGGGGCACAGCAGACTGATCACTATTCTTTCTCTGAGAGCTGATTTTCTTAACTTCAGAATGGACAGATCTGTGTCAAATCCTTTAAGGCATCCAAAATAACAACATGTAGGATTTTACCATTTTAAACTACAGAAGACACGGATTAGCAGAATTATAAGGCAGGTAAGCAGCTGGCAAAAGAACAAGTCGAAGTAATCAATGCTGAAAGGGAAAACTGAGAGGGCTTACCATTACCAGCCTAAAGGGAATTTGAGAATGCAGAGTCCTGTATTTGGTAGTCCAAAGCAGAAGACAACAAGGTGACAACAAAGATTTCTGCTATAAAACCAGCCAGTTGGAAGACAAAAAAACCCAAAACAACAAACAAACAAAAAAAACCCCAAACCAAACCAAACAAGCAGATTGCTTTGTCTGCACCTGCATTGTAAGCCAGGGGATTTGCTTGGAGCATCCCACAGCTATAGTCCCCCCCATCATCTGCTGCTCCCTTCTGGCCTATGCACCTAGATTTCCACTCCAAATAAACAAGTAGAGGGCACTGTAGGCGTGAGAGGATGTACATTTGGGTGTCTCTGGACATAAAAGTGGAATGTATTTGGATAAAACTGCTGAGAAGCACTTCTGACTATGCAGAATGGCAGAGAGCTGCCAGCACGAATGACCCTGTGTGCCACCACCGGAATATGAATACAACTTTCTGGTCAATATGTGCTTTAAAACTCACTATTATTATTTTCCTCACAGTAATTTACATTTGTAATTTCAGCTAGAAATGACATACATGAAAGCCTGTTGTTCCAGAGATCAAAATTAATTGGAAATACCCCAGAGTTCCAACTGCACGTTTTAAGGAATGTTCTTAGCCCTGCTTCCAAAGAGCTGCTGCAGCAGCCCCCTAGCCAGGGCACCCAGCTCTGGAGACACTCTGCCTGGCACCCTGCAAACTGCTTACTGGGGCTGACACATGCATTTCAATGGACCAGCTCTAACACTGAACTTCTTTATTCAGGGTTCTCTACGTAGTGGTTGTTGCACAAACAAACTGAGATTACTGGAGAGTTTGCTGCCACATGTTACCTATGCATAAAGCTGCAAGGTGGTGTTGTGCAAGTACTACTGGCATGTGCACTTGGTATGTGACATTTTATGGGGTTCATCTAAACATAAGACAGCTTCAGCTGTCTGCCAAATCCTAGAAAAGCTGTACAGGTTAGGACAGTGCAATCCTTGATGGGAACAGGACTATTCCTTTCCGACTACTTACTGATTGAACAACTATGCCTTCAGTTACTACAGGAATAGGTAAATGTAACAAGAAAAGAAAATACATAACTAAGAAAATGTGAGACTGCAAAAAATTTCCTCATCCATTTCTTCCCAAGCTCATCTCTGATAGTTATCTACAAATTGGCCACATGCCAAAATGGGGCACATTGTGAAAGGCATTCATATTTTACATACATTTTATTGCCACATAGAGAAACTAAGTTTCCTGCCCTGACTGCTAGAGTTGAGGAAAACTATTTTCTTTTTTCCAAAAATTCATGAAAGTTAAGAAAAATTATTCTTTTTCATAGTGAAGGGAAAACCAAAACCAAACCAACCAAACAGCCTTCAACAATTTTCTGAATTAGTAAGCCAAATAAAAAGAAAAGAAAAAGCAAAATTTATTACCATCCCTAGATCAAGTAAACCAAAACATTTATATTTCCTCATTTAAGCTTTTATTTTTTTGTTTTGTTGTTGACTGAGGTTGATTTCAATTAATAATGAAATGATTTCTAGAAAATATTTTAATGGGTTATTTTGGCTATCTCAGAACGTTTCCAAAATATTCTTTCAATAAGAAATAAATCAAATCTGAAATTTTCACAAAAGTTCTTCTGGTTTCGACAAACCAGAGCTTGTCTGTCCCATCTTACCCCAAGGAAGAGTCAGTTTGTTTAAGAAATTCCAGCCCACATTATCAATTATGCAAGTCCTGTGCTTTTGCAATACCCACCTCAGTAGCCTGCATCTAGGTGGAGAATAACTAGTGACATGCAATCTTGACCTAACGAGCTTGTCTCCATAGGAGTCTATACATCCAACTACACATGTAAACATCACTTCAGCCTATTAATATAATCTGAAACATTTCATTGGATAAACTGAATAAATTGCTGTCATTATCTTTTTTGCCTGAAACCTTCTTCTGAAAACAAAATGAAATTACTGAATAAAACACATCCAATTACATATTTTTTTTCTCTCCTAATCTGTCTCTCCATGATTAAGCTAAAGCTTGCCCACAAAGGTTAGCCTTGGGCTCTGTTGTACAGTCACCTCTTCTGTGTTTCAACATGTTGAGGGTTTTTTTAAGCTGGAAAAAAAACCCAAATATTGAGCTAGTTGAAGTTACTAGGGCTACTGTTTCTTGGCTGCTGTAGAGGTGAAAAAAAGATAGAATAATTTGTTAGGGTAAAACTATTTAGAATAAGAGAGTGAAGAAGCTCTGGATAAGCCTATCTAATCCTTCCTCTGGATGAGAGTGTGTGAGACTCATTATGGATGTTCTGTGCTGGTTTTAGACTGAGTAGTGTAACTAATGGTTCCAACCAAGGTTTAAAGGAAAGGTGAGTTAAGCATGCCAGAATCAATCATTACTAGGACTGCACATTCAATAAAACACTTTTTTTTTTCCCCAGAAAATTAATGTGTTAAAAAATCTAGCTGATGGTCAGCAGCAGAAAGGCTTTTTCAAAAATCAAAACCTCAGAACTTTCATTATTTTTCATTTTGTCCTTTTTCTCCAGCCCTTTCTCTTTCATATCTTTTAATTCCTCTTCAATCCCTTGCTCCTTCCTAGTCTTCTGTCTAATACATGTTGTTCTGTCACCTCAATTTCTAGATAGACACTTTCTTTTTTATTGTTCCTTCCCTTCCATGCCCTCTACAGTCAAAGTTTGTTTCCTGTAAAAAAACCAAACTATTCTGCTTATTTGCTAGTCCTAGTGTGACAAAATTTTTGGAAAGAGTAACTGGGCAGTAACTGAAGTGATACTCATTAGCAGGATATTGCTCTGGAGCCTGAGAACTGAACATCCTTCTAGTATTTTTTTTGTATGTTTGTTTTTTTTGATATTCAGTCTCATTTTTGAGAAAAGGCAGAAAGGGTTAAGGCATGGTCAAAACAGTTAAATTACATGAACTGGATGCTTCACCTCATCACAGCTGACTGCAAAGTGGTGTCACCAACACAGGCTCCAGGCCAGGAATTCGCTAAAACCAGCTACTGACAGTTTGACTTTGAATGTTTTCCAATTATTTGTGACAGTCTTGGACCATCTCTCTATAAATTCAGTGGCCCAATGGACTGAAACTTGCTATGCAAAAGCTTTCCTGAGCAGAAATCAGAACAGTATCATGCAGTACAATGAAACGGCATTTTTCAGAAGTGTGTTTGTTCCTCTTTTTAGGTTAAACTTTATGGGGGTGTGTGTAGACCATGTTAATGAACACACAGGAGAAGCTCAAGGCCAGCCTGAACCAGGGTTATTTCATCTTTTTCAGAACTGGGTGACAGAATTATAATCCTGTTCAATGAGAACCAAAAAATACAGCTTTGAGCTACTTCTGCCTCTCTTAGTTGACAACTATTATCTGTCTTTTATTACCTACCTAAATCAGCTACTAGAGAACAGCATCTTGCACACATTTCCATCAATACAGAGAAAGACACTTGAAAATTAAGGGTGCCTAAAAGTCCTTAAATAAATGATGACCCCTTAAAGGTGCTGAGCAAGACTAATGTACTTGATTGCATCAGGAGGGGTGGATGTTAATCTGCAATTCTGGGATTTTTATCTTTCTACTAACGACTTACAGTCTGTTCTGAACACTGTCTCAGGTATTTTTTTTGCATTTGAAAAAGCTCCTTCAGAACAGTTACAGCAAGCTTCTGCCACTGTCCACATCACATGGTCTTTAGTGAAACCTGTGCTGGCCCCTGCTTCTCGCGCAGTTTTACTGAAAACAAAGATTAGGACTTTTGTGCACCTCTGTGTTTGTGGTGCCTTTCATTAGCACAGAACAGGGGTTCTCACAGAAATGGAAATCAAACACAGACCAACTCTCTCTTTTTTCATTGTGCTTCGTGCTGACTTTTCTATATATTCTGATATCTGTGACTTCTTACCCCTTTAACAGCAGGAGTAGGAAGACATTCTCTATCTGTATTTGACACAAACTATTGCAAAGATCTGGCAGTGGAAGACATTATATATAGTCCAGGTCAATGCTGGGTTTGTGTTCACATTGTGTAGGCCATTTCCACCATGGATGTAATGTGCATTTGTTTGACTCCACTGTCTCACAAAGGCTGTAAGTAAAGAAACCTTTCCTTTTAGATCATGTGCTGAAAGTCCTGCAGGTTTGAGAAGATGCTTTAAGCTAAAACTACAAAGTACATGTACAAGTTGAGGAGATTTGTTAGAAAGCAAAACCAGCTACACCTGTCATGTTAGCAGCCTGATACAACATAAATGCTCCCAATTACATGATGCAGGACTGGCTAGCAGCTGTGCTTCCTTTCCTTGTACAGCATAGATGCTCATTGGCATAGACAAGAGAGGAGGTCCTTGCTACCCAGTGAAGCAGTTGCATTTTGCCAGTAGGACACAGCCTGTTTATATACAGGAAAGGAAAAGTTTGCAGGCAAGGGAAACCACTGTACAACAAACCATGTGCCCTTTTCCAGTTTGTGCATCCACTTGCAGAAAGCCACAAATGCTGACATCTCAAGGAGAGAGTGCAGGAGTGTTTTTGCAGAAGGACTAGAAAGGATGAATACATAACGATATTAAGAAGTCCTATATTTGTGTGTATGTGCATTGAGCAAACATGCACTGTGGTGATAACAAGTGCTGCTAAAACATCCTTCTTACTCTAGACCAATCGACCTGACCTCCCTCTGTATCTGATTCTCTGTGTGGCTACCTTTTAGTAAAAGTGCTCTGGGGAGCAGGACCTTTCTCTGCTTTTGGCAAATAACATTATAATAATGTTTCAGTAATTAAGGACAGAATCCAGTTAATAGCTGTAGCAGGCATTTTAATTTATTCAATCTGCTTTTAAATGTAAGCAGTGACTGCACATTTGAAGTTCTTTTGGACAGCTGATTCAACAACTCCAGGCCTAATTAACCTGCAATCAGGATAAGACAAGTAACCTACCAAGGTGGATCTTAAGATATGACTAGAAACATAAAGCAAAAAACTAATGCTGGATAACAATGGTCACTCAAGACCTCAACACTAGAAAAACCTTCAAAACAAATAGGAACCAACTACAGCTTTGCTCTTTGATATTTATCTTTTACTAAACAGAATATATTGGAAGGGAGAGACACTTGGGCTCACCATGAGCTTAGAAGCAGGAGCCAGACCAGATTTTTTCTACTGGGATTTTGAAATCAAAAGCAGCAACAGGCAGTAACCAAAAATTTTAACTCCTTTACCATGAATGGGCAGGAATATTCGCTCCTTATTTACTTTTTCCATCCAGGAAAAACAACACCCAAAACAAACAAAAGCAATTCAAAAATCAGCCACAATGCTCTGCAGGTGATTTTCAGTTGCTATTTGCAATTTAGGAGGAGGCTGGAGGGAGGGAGAAGTGAAGCAGTAATTTTCAGGTGCCTTTTCACAGGTCATCATCTATGTTATCCCCACTGTTGGTGCAATGATGCCTGTTTCATCTTCCTGCCATGCAAGGTGTTTGGAGTCCTCTGAAACTCTGCAAGATGTCACCTGACATTATCACCTGAAAGAATTAGAGGTCTCTAGCCAGATTTAAATGCTGGAATTTCTTTTCTTTCCAAGGGGAGAAAAATAAAATGACTTGTTGAATCCTGACTCAAGGGGGAGAGCCTTTTTCTGAATCAGTGCTAGCTCCTTTTGGCAATTCCTGCCTCTTCCTGGCAAGTCTTGCATTTCTATAATGATTGGAGTGCCCCAGTGCAGAGCCACACATCAAACATTTCCTAGCAGGGAGGATCAGATTTCTAAAGAACAATGAATCCACAGAGGCAAGAAGCAAGGGGAAAAAAGATCATGTTTTTTTAATGCATACACCTTAAAATAATATGCTGCTGTGCACTTGGAAATAGCGTATCTGAACAACTTCGAATTCAGAAAACAGAAAATGGGAACAAGAAATTTTCCAACATGATATAAGAATCTGGCAAGTTTATCTGCATTCTGTTACCTACAGAGATTAACATGTGGAATTTTCTATCTAAAGGTATGGGGGAAAAAAATCTCCTTTATTTTGCCGCCTTTGGTTTTCTCCCTTATATCCTGCTTTTGAAAGGAAATATCACCCTTTCAAGCTCTGTTAAGCACCTGGTATTGTTCTTCCAGTGGGAAATGGATGGCATTTTCACAGAATTTCAGCTGTCACAATACATGATTACTACAACACATAACTGTTGAAGGGAGCCAGATGAAAAGTGTGCAAGTTTCCAGCAAAAACATTGAACAAGAAAACTCACCAAAATTGACTTAGACTGGTGTTCATTTTTATTATAACACCTTATGTTTTTTTCATCTTATGTATCCAATTTCAATTTTCCATCTGGAAAACTTCAAAAGAAAAAGTATTTTTTGGTGGGAATTGGTATTTATCAGTAATACTCAATTTCACTTATTTTAAAAAAAGATACAAATTTATCAAGTGATTATAACATCAACTGTCACAAAGTGCCAAACCTTTGATAAAGAAATGTAGGATCCTAAGTTGTGTTTAGGCACCTCACTACCAATGAAATCTACAAGCATGAAACCCTTCTTGGGGTCTGCTGCTCATGACCTTCAGGAGAGCTGAGTGGAGCAGGTAGATGCCGTGATGTTCCCGTGACTGCAATTCAACCACACCAGTGCAAAAATACAAAGGTGTTTTAACCTTTTTAAAGATTAGGGACTTGTAATTCCTATGGCTTAATGAGTCAGAAACTGGAATGGAAAATCAAATTTTACACCTAAAAGTTTAGCTAAACAGCAGTTTAGATTAAAAGGCTCTGATACAATCACAAATTAGTGAACCTCCTGCAGGACATCCTGAAGCCACATTTTATTTTATACTGGAGTTCAGACTAGAAAGACATGAAATTTCCTTCTGGCCTCCCTATATGTAGTAATCTGTGGATCCAGGGCTGGCCCTACTCTGTAAGCTTTGCTCATTATTTTCTGTTGAATCAGTCTTCCAAATTTGGCTTGCAAACCACTCCTGCTAAATCTTCTCCCTACACCTGCAGCAAAAAACCCAGATGTAGAAATGTTTTCACTTAGGCAGGTTTCTTTCAAGGAGGATTAATTTACAAGAACTGACTGTGAAAAAGACAGTTGCTGATCTGGCTTATCATAACAGTGTGTCACAAGAATGTATAGTGTTGGAACAGGGATTACCAATTTAAACTAGGATTTATTATTTTTTAAGGTTGGCCTGAGATGATTATCTGCCTTGCAAGGTTCTAGTTTTGATAATTGGCTTGTGTTCATCACTGGCACAAGTTTCTCAGGGAATTGAAATTTCAGCTATACTGCATGGAGAACTCATACAAACATTTGATGGGCTAGAGAGGCATGTGGTAAGAAGAAGCCAAAGGATGCAAGACAATCTGGAAGCGCAACATGATTTGGAAATCGAGAAGCAGAAGGAGAATGAAAAAGTTTGTTTTTCTTATGCACCATCACACCCACTTGTTTTCTTTCTGCTTTATTCCAGCCTTTCACTCTCCTCTTACAAACAAGAAAATACCACCACTATCATCTTCTCTACGACATTTTATCATAGTCCTAAATATTTTAAAATATACATTAACACAGAGGGAATCTCTGTTGCTTCCATTTTGTTGACAGAATCCATGTGCTCTATTTCCATATCTGCTATTTTGAATTTTTTCCTGAGTGATTTGCTTCTCTCTGATATGAAGATCTCTTGCACAACTGTGTCTTCCTTTAGAAATATACCCCTATTTGTAGGCATTCTTTCTCATCCTTTTTCTCCAGTTACCCCTGTCATGGTCAAGCTCTGACAGATGTTTCTCCCCTTTGGGCTTCGAATTTAGCTATCCATTCTCAGAAGTAGAAATTACTTCATTATCCCTGGGTGCAGGACACTAAGCACATGTAGACATGAGATCTATGCTGTTTCATATGGGAAAGTAGTCCCAGACTGCTGGCTTAGTCTCATAATCTTCTCTGAGAACCATGAAGCCAATATGCTAAAATCAGTGATTTTTCAACAGTTCTCTTCTAATTTGGATTCTCCTCGAAGTCACACTCCAAACCTAAAGTAACAAAACAGAGTCCCAAAGCTGAGAGACAGAATTTCCCTCAACCCTAGACCCCATCCCATCTTCAGAAGAAGCTTTTCTGCTCCTGCAGAAGTTTCACATTGTAAAATAAAATATTACTTTTTAAAATAGAGAACCTTCTCCTCACACCTTCACTTCCATTAAACTTGAACAATTTACTTTATATAAGAATCAGCCAAGGTTTACAAGCCCCACTGTCAGAAGACTCATGCAAGATCATGGTAAAATGGACTCAGATTTGCAGGAACAGCTCATGTCACTCACGCAAGTACAGCAGAGATCAGACTTTGCCTTTCCCTCTCTGCTGCCTCTTAAGTTTCCCAAGCCCAGTCATTTATTGACAACATGGAGCAGCTACAGCAGCCAAAAATCTCTTCCTCCATTGAGCTGATAATATGTCTTTTCCTTTATTTTGACAACAAGTCAAGAAGGGAAGGGAACTGAGAAAATGAGAATTCCTTTATGTGAAGACATCTGAATCTGAAGCCAAAAAATCTACAGAAACTAACTACCTTTATTTTAAAGTAACAAAATACTCAGGACTGTAGATCATATGCATCTCACTTCCCTGTGCCTTCCCTTAAACCCTGGAACATCAATAAGATTAGATAAAATTGGTTTTAAAAAACAAATAAACAAAAACAATGCCACTTTGTATTCACAGTTTAACCACGAGTCAGCCTTAAAACACTTCTGGTTTCTAGCCTGTACCAATCACGTAAGAGAGTGACGAATCTCCAGAGTATTGGAACATTGACTCCCTTTATTCTTAGCATGTTTTGGTACCACTTTTCTGTGAGGGGAAACTGCTGAGGAATTAATTTTTCAGAGATTCACCCATGGCAAGGTTGGGGGAACAGGGAAAGCAGGGAGTGCAGTCTTAAGAAGAGTCTGATTCCTCTTTACTTTCTAGTTTATGGCTTCCACACACTGCTGGAGGACTACACAGCTATGGTGGATAAACAACTCCTAGATAAACTACACTTCTACAGTTCACTGCTAGACATCTCAGCCACAAACACTACAAAAAAAGCAACATTATATGCAACCAGGCTGCAATATGCCCATTTACTCAATTACAGCAAAAACCAGAGGATACTCCAACCATGTGCTGCCAGAGATATTAACCAGACTTAACATGCTAAACTGCAAGTTTAAATCAGGATGTCTAGGGAGAAGTCTAGACAGCTTTTCCTTGTCGGCTAAATAGTTCATCTCAAGAGGACAAAGTAAGGTTGTTTTTCCCCTGGGAAATTATGCTGTGCAATACCCTCCTCCACAGAAGCTAGACAGTAGCCTAACCCAGTGCTGGTTACAGAAGACAGACCCATGGAGCAGAATTTTGGAACAGCTCATCAAATGCTTCTGGCAACTACTTGCCAACTATGTTGCACATGGACAACCTAATTAAATTCAATGAGACAGCCCTGCAGATGCAACCAGGACAGAGACATCATCTAGCAGGAAACTGCATCTGCCTTCAGTCAAACCCAGGATTTGGGTTCAACATCTTCCATAACCAGCATATGCACGCACCACAAGATGCAAGACATCAAGTAATGAGTTGTATTGCCTTTTTTTTTTGAGAAAGCTCACCTGATGAACACTACTTTTCCCAATGAAGTTATACCTTGCAGGTGTGCTGACTTTGGTAGGCCTGGAAAACTTGAATGGAAACCCAAACTGAACAGCAGACCGTGGAACAGTTATTTACTGTCTGATAGCAATGAATGTGCATAGCTGCCCTCAAAGTGCTCATCTAGCCACATAAGCATTCTACAGTTGCTTCTAAATGTAAAGGATAAAGCCTTTAACCTCCTTTTAGCCTTTTCCCATGCCCAACATTACAGTTCTGTAATAACTCATTTCTGAGTAACAAAGTAAACAGCATTACAAAATAATTTCTGAAGCCAAATATCTGATAAAGGTGATTAATGCATCGTGAAATACTCAAGTCATATTTGCAATAATTGCAATATTTGAGATGGATAAGAGGAGAGAATTACAGGATTTGCTGTAAGGCTGAATTATCTACAGGAAGTTCACATGAATGTCACGTTACCATCTAACTCGCTGGTACCTGCCAGGCACACTCATTAACAGCCATTTTTATTGTTTTCTGGATTTTAGAAATAGAACATTTAGATTTTTGAGATAGATTTTGTAAAGCTACCTTCAAAGTTACCCTCATTCTTGACAGAGACCGTATCAGTCTAGAAGCTACTGCACAAATACGGGAATCTCCTATGAAGAGAGTTTTGGGGTATTCTCGAATTGTTGCCCACGACAAAATTTCACAATGTTTGTTCAAGACAAAGTTTGCCAGCGCGTCCAGCTTTCCTCCAAAGAAAAATGACACATTTGTTAATCCAACTAAGTCACATGGGTATGTGTGTTCTGTAGTTTCCCAACACAGTAAAAACCTAAATGCTTGGAACACACTTCAGGAGAAAGAAGACTGAAAGGTACCATCTTAGAGGACTTCAACCGTTTTCCATTATATAGTCCACAAACTGCAACAAGAATTATGGATACCTTCCTTTTTTTCCTATGATTGGATAAAGAAGCTCTTCTCCCATTTATAATCATAGACTGTCTCAGGAGCTACCTAATGCACAACACAGTAACATTTGACAAAAATAGGCTAGGAAAGAAAAGTTGTTATTGTTGTCAGCCACCTAACCCAGAGTTCTCATATTTATTCTCATAAAATTATCTATTACATCATTTTGTTAATAATGACTGAACGCTTTGTAAGGATTCTTATAAGCTAAATTCACAGCTGGAGTTGTTCTGACTGGACACAACTTAACTGTTTTGTTTTGCTTACATGATGCCTTAAGGTTCTCTCTTATAATCAGTCACTTCTCTGGTGCTAATGAAAAGCCTTGCCACAAATACTCCAACTTAATTACTATTCTATGACCACTCCTATACCCCCCAGCCCCAAATTGCTCCAACATGAACACCAGTGGCAAACAAGCACAAACCTGGGCATGAAAAAGGTCAAAGAAAATTTGTTTTCAACTTTAAATGAGTATCCCTGTAGAACTTTCCAGCACCTGTTGAGTCCTCATAGCCCCTAGAACGTTCTGTACTCCTGAAACTCCACTGGTTTCACAGGAAGAAATATCTGGAAGAGGAAAGCTGGCAATAATGAAGATCATTCTCCAGCCATTCATACCTAACATGCAAACTAGAGGCTCCCTTGAATAATCAGAGTGTAATGGGGGAGGGATGTGGGGAGACTTTTCCCTCTTTTTCTAGTGCGAACAAGCAGAAACAGGGAAATGCCTTTCAAGTCCAACCAAGCTCAGTGGGGTGAGTGGGAGATATCTGAGCCACCACATATAATTTTGCACAAATTAGTCCTTTATAGCAGCCTGGACAGTTGTCTTTTCTTAAAATGTGCTGGAAAATCCAGACTCATTAGC
The DNA here is from genome assembly GCF_020740795.1 of Apus apus. NCBI lineage: Eukaryota > Metazoa > Chordata > Aves > Apodiformes > Apodidae > Apus > Apus apus. Next base: position 70,755,674 of record NC_067283.1, read on the forward strand.
ATCTATCATCAAAGACCTTGGCATTTAAGCACATTCAAACTTTCACCCTAACTTTTTCTACCCACCAGAAGACTCGGTACTTAATGGAGACACCCCCACTTGAGCCCCTTCTCAGTGATTACAAAATCCTAGAGCAGGTGATGGAGCAGATCTTGCTTCAAAGGCTGAACACTGAGGGCAAAGCACAGTTGCCAACCCTTGGAAGGTCAGAGAAAGCATACACACCCCTGATGAGCAAGACTGGCAAACTGGTAACAGTGGGCAAGGAGAAGGATGAGGTGCTCAACAACTTTTTTCACCTGAATAACCTGAGTATATGTCTATATATGGGACATGATGAGATGCTTCCCAGAATCCTGAAGGAGCTGGCCAATGTAGTTGCCTAGCCACTCTCTGTAACAGTTGAAAAGTCACGGCAGCCAGGTGACTGGAAAAAGGGAAGCATTGCACCCATTTTTAAAAAGGGGTAGAAAGGGGGACCCCGCAAACTACCAACCTGTCAGCTTCAACCCTGCGCCTCAGAAAAATCACAGAACAGATCCTCCTAGAAGCTATGATACTACCAACCTGTAAGCCTCAACTCTGTGCCTCAAAAGATCATGGAACAGATCCTCCTAGAAGCTACAACAAGGTACAGAGTGGACAGGTAGGTGATTCAAGACAGCCAGCATGGCTTCAGCAAAGGCAAGTCCCGCCTGACTAACCAGGTGGCCTTCAATGATGGAGTGACTACATCAGTGGACAAGTGAAGAACTGTGGATGTCAGCTATCTGGACTTCTGTAAGGCATTTGACATGATCCCCCACAATATCCTTCTCTCTAAATTGGAAAGAGATGGATTTGATGGGCAGACTGTGGATGAAGAATTGGTTGGATGGTTGCATCCAAAGGGTAGCAGGAAACTGCTCAATAACCAGATGGAGACTGGTGACAAGTGGTGTTTCCCAGGGACCTGTATTTGGGCCAGTACCATTTAATACCTTCATCAGTGACATAGACTCTGGGATTGAGTGCACCCTCAGCAAATTTTCTGATGACACCAAGCTGAGTGGTCAGATGACATGCCTGAGGGATGGGATGCCATCCAGAGGGACCTGGACAAGCTTGAGAAGTGGACACATGTGAATGTATGAAGTTCAATAGGCCAAATGCAAGCTTCTCCACCCGGGTTTGGGCATTCCCTGGTATCAGTACAGGCCGAGCAATAAAGGGATTGACAGCAGTGCTGAGGAGAAGGATTTCGGGAGACTGGTGGATGAAAAGCTGGACATGAGCCACCAATGTGCAAACGCAGCCCAGAAAGCCAACCATATCCTGGGCTACATCAAAAGAAGTGCGGCCAGCAGCTTGAGGGAGGAGATCCTACTCCTCTGCGCTGGTGAGACCCCACTTGGAGTACTGTGTCCACATTTGAAGCCCCAAACACAAGAAGGACATGGAGCTGTTGGAGCAAGTCCAGAGGAGAGCCATGAAGATGATGAAAGGGCTGGAGCAGCTCTCATATAAAGATGTGCTGAGATACTTATTGGGGACTTACAAGAAAGATTGGGACATACTTTTTAGCAGGGCCTGTTGCAATAGGACAAAGGGTAACGGTTTTAAACTAAAAGAGTGTAGATTTAGATTAGATATAAGGAAGAATTTTTTTACAGTGAGGGTGGTGAGGCACTGGAACAAGTTGCCCAGAGAGGCAGTAGAGTCCCCCTTCCTGGAAGTATTCAAGGCCAGGTTGGATGGGTCCTGGAGCAACTTGATGTAGTTGAAGATGTCCCTGCTCACTTCAGGGGTGTTGGACTGGATAATCTTTAAAGGTCCCTTCAAACCCAAACTATTCTATGATTCTCTCCCCAGCCACCACCATCCACAAGTGCTGTGGCAGGAGACACTGACAGAATTGGCATGGCCTTCATCTGCTCCTCTGGTCTTCCTCTCACTGATCCTCCAGAATGCCCTTGAACAAATTCCCCTTCCTCGCTTGTGAGCAAAGAGGGAAGCTGATCTGAAATCAGCTTAGTCGTGATCACCAGCACAATTACAGAATGCTTGCTGAACTGAATGGAACCCTTTGTTACCCCCACCCAATCTGGTACTATACTACTGTGCTCTATAACTACATAGAGATTTTGGGAAGTACTTGTCAAGAATGACAATTTTGTTAACAAACTCTAGGACAAAGAAATATTAGAAAACAAGTAAGCACAAAAACCTGCAGTAAATGAAAGACTTCAGAAACTATCATCTTTCTTTAATTTACAAGGAACAAATAGCCTCATGTGTGTCAGGAATAAGTGGAAATCAGCCTCAAGCCTTCACAAATGAATGATCATGTGTAGAAAACATGGTGTTTTTCTTAAAAAATAGAGATGTAATTTGCAATTAACTACAGAACAAGCCCTATTTCTTTGAGAGCCAATCTAATGAGGTTTTTAAAACTGGCATATTCTGATCTCATCTGTTTCCCTATGGGCAGGGAAGCCAATCTTGAGCTTTTCTGTTGCAGATCAAAGTGACAGCTACAAATGTTAGTAAAACAAAGTCTCCCCTAGTGTCAAACAAAACAGGACAAAAAGCAAACAAGCAAGAAATTCAACACAATGATATAGGACAAAATGAGAAAGTACTTCAGTCATCCCAAGAAAGCTGAGCATCTCCTAAATCTTGGATTTTAATAAATACAACATTACTATGATAGGAGACTGGTTACCCTATATGTGTCAACCCTATGGAGAATCAAATTTTTATTTTCTTTCCCACTCCAGGGCAGTTGTTCACATATTTATTTGCACTGCCATAACGCAGAGATGCAGGCTGTGATCAGAGATCCATTGTGTAAGGTGCTGTACACACAGTTTATCAAAACAACCTCTGCTTCAGAGAGCTTGCAGTCTAAACAGGGAAATTCTAGAAGGCCCAAGGGGAAACAAATGCTTGTAAGGCTTCCAAGTGAGAACCAGAAAGTCTTTGGAAAAGCATCTTTGGGTGGCATTTCAGACTAAAAGGAAATCTTGATGTTCTCATTTCAGTGATACATTTCCTTGGGTTTGTGTCATTAGGAATCTTCCCTGCATTTCCTCAGCAATTACATCAAAGCAGTTTCAGATAATAAAATTTAACTGAGGCTCAAAGTTGGGTCCATAGCAAAACTTAACCAGAGTCCCTTCCTATCAGAGAATTTTTTGTTTAATTACTCCTCACAAATCCTCCTCAAACAACAGGTGCCAGAAATTCCTTGGCTACTCCTCATCTGTAAACATTACAAACTCTAAGTCCCACCATTATTTGTTCCATCATTCTTGAAGAAAAAGCACTTGAAAAACAGAGAAACCTTGTCTGCTTGAGTGACTGTCACATGGGGCAGAGCAATAAAACAGTCTGAAGGGAAGTCTACCAGAGTATTTTAAAAATTGAGGCCTGAAAGAGAGGCCTGAGAAAGACACCTATGTGGTTGGTGGTATTTCATCATCATTACTGTAGATCTGCACTACATTTCTGCCCTACATGTTAGCAAAAAGTGGAGATCTCATAAGGAGTGCTTATAAGTGCAATCCATCTTGTGCTGTAGGACAAGGTCAAAAGAGGAGAAAGAGGAGCACATTTGTCACTGGTTATTCAGACCAAGCAGCACTCCTTTAACCCTCCATTGTGAACATAAGTAGTACACATTTATATATCTATAGAAACACTGCTGCTAGATCAGTGGACAAATCTCTGATACAAAAATTTGTTGAATTGTTGGACTTTAAGTGAAGAGAAATGGTGACAGAACTCACAGGCAGTACTTAACTGATAGAAGATGTAAAGCCAATGCTTTACCACTTATGTAGTTGTTAGGTTCTGATCTGCCAGCAGGGCCAGGGAAGTGATTCTGCCCCTCTACTCTGCTCTGGTCAGACCCCACCTGGAGTACTGTGTACAGTTCTGGTGTCCTCAGCACAAGAAAGATATAGACCTGTTGGAGAGGGTCCAGAGAAGAGCCACCAAAATGATCAAAGGGCTGGAGCACCTCTGCTATGAAGAGAGGCTGCGAGAGTTGGGGCTGTTCAGCCTAGAGAAGAGAAGGCTCTGGGGAGACCTTATAGCAGCCTTCCAGTACCTGAAGGGGCTACAGGAAAGCTGGGGAGGGGCTTTCATCAGAGAAAATAGTGATAGGACAAGGGGTAATGGTTTTAAACTGAGAGAGGGGAGATTTAGGTTAGATATTAGGAAGAAATTCTTCACTCTAAGGGTGGTGAGGGACTGGAATGGGTTGCCCAGGGAGGTTGCTGATGCCCCATCCCTGGAGGTGTTCAAGGCCAGGTTGGACGAGGTTTTGTGCAACCTGGTCTAGTGGTAGGGTTCCCTGCTCATGGCAGGGGGGTTGGAACTTGATGATCTTTAAGGTCCCTTCCAACCTTAATGATTCTATGATTCTATTTTAACACTTGAACATAGTAAAATTGCTCCACTGAAGTCAGATTGCCAGTGTAAGCCTTGGGGTTTTTTTTAAAATGAAAAATGACATAATCTACTTTTGCACTGGTAGCTGCCAATAACACCACTGAGAACTTCTGTTTTTTGCACACCATCTTCTGAGTGGCAAAAAATGTTAATCCCTGCTAGAGCTGGGCAAGCTAATTTTGTAAAAAGCAGAACAAGCCTGATTTAGTAAAGGGGATTTCTGTTCTGATGCTTTCAAATCTCCCGTTCACCTTCTTGTCAATCATTGAAATGAATCAACCTTTTAATGGAAGCAACTTCATCTAATCTTGGTGAGAAAAACTCAGTATAAGAAAAGCTAGTTCAGCAGTATAGCAGCCTAACATGCTGTGTTACAGACACGAGGTCCTACATTCTCTGCTTAACAAATGACCCTAAAAAATACATATAGGTGAACAGTGAAGGGAGAAGACAGCCCAAGAGTATTTAAATGAAAGAACTCTAGGCCCTACAAGTCAAGGACTAAACAGTAGAGTCTGATAATGCAAGCTGGCCAGCTTCATCACTGTCAGCTTCTGGTAGCCTTCCATTTCGAAGATAGGAGGAATCTGCAGTTACTGGACAAAATCTGCTCAAGTATTTTCATGTAGGTGTTTTTATAAATGTTGTCAACAGCAAACTCCTAGACTGTAAGAGTTTTACCTAACATGGATGCAACATTCCTTCAAACCACTTGCTGAGCCTTTGTGTGACTAAAGCTATTCTTAAACCAGACATTTGTTGGTTTTTTTTTGCTTTTTTTTTGTGTGTTTTGCTTTTTTTTTTTTTAAACTTGAACTCTGAATAGCAAATTGTTTCTAAAATATCATGCTGAGTGCATAAGCCATTTCCATTCAAGTGGGGCTGGAAGTTTGTCTACATTACTGAAATTTTTAAAATCACTGGAAAAACAACTGGCATTTTAACTGACATTTTAGCAAAGCACTGAAGAGATGAAAACCTGGAATTTCCTGGCTGCAGTCTCTATTACTTTTGCCACTCTCCATCTGACTATGTTATTTCTCCCTGTAGCATGAACTGGATCTACTGTAAAATCTATACAGTAGACAGGGAGGTTCCTGCACTTTGGATCAGGTATGTTAATCTAGGATATTTTTTCTCTATAGTGAAGTTTGAAGGCTCTGAGAAACATGCGGCCTTTGTTATGACTCACACAGGAATAAACTTCAACTCTAAATTCACTAAATTGAACCTGGTAGTGCCAAGGGCCACAATGAAGAGAGATATTTATTCAATATGCTTTCCTCTAGGGCCAAGGACTAAGGTCACAGTTTATAGTTGTTTCTTATGTAATAAACATCAAATGAAAGATGCAAAAGGATTCCATTTTAAGACAGAGTTAGAATGAACTACTTAATATACTAAAAGCTTGTGCTCTTAGTTTTGCAAGTTGACAACTGATAATGTTCCACAATGTCAATTGCTGCCTATGCCATTAAAGAAATTAAATGGATTGAGTTTCAAAAATAACCTGCAAGCTATTGAGAAACAATTTCTGCAGCCCCTCAAGTTGAAATGCCTATTACAGCTCCATGGCAGTCAAGGTTAGCATGAAATTCTCACTAGGTTGCATGCTGGATGGGATCATGCAGCTTGAGTCTTCCAGGCTAAGCATGAGGTTCTCATGAGCTTGAGCTATCAAGTGAAGCTCTGCACTTCCTCCAGTTTCACACAAAGACCACAAAATACCACAATTCTACATTCTCTGAATACCCACAAATCAGGTTGGCTGCAAATCTGGCCTACGTTTATGCAAAAGACGCATGAATATTGCAGACAAGTTAGGACTGCTCACAGCTTTTAGTCTGTATGGAAATAAACTATTATCTGCCCAGTTACAGATGATGGCAAAAATTTCCCACCTGCAGATTTCCTGCATATTTTCTTCTTGTTCTGGTGTTTCTTAGCCTATTATGTGGTAATCAATTACCACCACCAGGGAGATAAAACAGCTTAGACAGCTCTTTCCTGGCAAGTACAGGAGAATTGCAGGGATAATTAATTAATGTTATAATATGCAAATAAAAGATATTGCTTTACAGCTGGAATTTTTCATAGCATTGTATAATTATACATAGACTTTGTCTCTGGTTCAGGAAGTTTGCCAACCACAAATTACAGGAGGCTTTAAGAGTATCACTGCTTCCTTGCCCTATCTGTACAGTCTTTCCTTAGGCACCCATATTCAACCCCTTTGGAGACAGGATCCAAGGCTGGAAGAACCCTTAGTTTCTCTTGGTACAGCCATTCTAAGCAAGCACAACTTCAGAAGGACATTTTTACACTATTTACATTTAATTCAAATATAAATTCTGTTTGATTGTTCTTCCAGTAGGTGTATAACATGAAAGTGGAATCCAGGTTAGAAAACAGGTATCTGAGCAGGGAGCTTACTCTCACCATGTAATTCACAGTGAAGATCTTGATTCTAGTAATGGCTAAATTCAGCTCCAGGAAAAAAAAAGCATCACAGATGTGTTAAGAACTACTGGTCATTTAGCTTAAATCGGTAAGTTTTAAATGGAATTAATTGCTCAGAGTCAATCATTTAGCATTAGGATGTGGGGGTTACACCATAACGTTGTGCAATTTGCTATATGGTTTATTACTTAGCATGAGCATCTGGATTTGCTGAAGGCTACAAGCTGTGAACTTGTACCTAGATATGCTTTCACTTGGGAAAAAAACTGATTTTTTTCCTAGTAGCTAGTACAGTGCTGCATTTTGGGTTTAGTACAAAAATAATGTTGATAACACACTGATGTTTTAGATATTGCAAAGGAGTGCTTATCCTAAGTCTGGGACTTTTCAACTTCCCGTGCTCTGCCAGCAAGCAGGTGCACAAGAAGCACAAACCAGAAGATAAGGAGGTTCAGCCATCAGCAGGAGCTGCAACTCAACAAGTTAAGAACAATTAATGGCCTGCCTGGAGACAGAGAAAGAATCCATTAAGATGTTTGAAGACCCCAGGCCACAAAACACCATTAGACCAAAAAGGCACATTAATAACAGTGCATAGATTATAAGGATGTAACTATCCAGGGATTTCTCTGGAGGCACAAGTCTCAAGCTTTTTTTCCACTGTACCATGTGAATAAATTATTTTTGAATATTAAATTTGATGCCTGAAGCTCTGCTGTGGGAAACCCAGGGTGGAGCCTGAAGGAGGAGAAAATGCACCGGAGAACAATGAGTCAGAAGGGGCACCCATCAGCTTGCTGTGAAAGGATTCTGCTCCTTGTAGCTAGTCTCAGGTTGTGTGTGTGCAGCTCCTTAAATGGTGGTTCCTCCCTTAAAAGCCATTGAGGCAAAAACCAGCCCTGAGATGCCATTCTAATGTCAAAAATGAAGGAACCGAAACCAGCAAAGATGGGATGGAAAAACTAGCACTGAGTCTTGAGATTTATTTTTTTTTTAATACTTAATTGCCTCCTCAACATAAAAGTTTCAGGCATTTTAGAATAACGACCCACCAAGAAATAAAGACTAAGTCTTTAAAGAAATACCCAGTTCTCCCAGCAGGTCACCTTTTCTTCTCCATCAGCTGCCACTGTCACTCCATCTCTTGGCTCAGGGTCAGTATTTTTCTGTGGGTTCCAGTTCCTCCAATCTCTACCATTTTACATCAACAATTCTAACACGTAGGTTTGCTTTGTTGTTTGTTTGGGTTTTTTTTTTAAAAAAAAAAGCTGGAGGACTAGGAAAATATTCCTCCAGTTATAAGAGACATAACGAGGGCCTTTTTCTAACCTTTTTTTGCCTTGATGAATATTTTTAATCACCTCTATTTAAGAAAAAAGGTTAAATAAAGAAAAGAATCAGGGAAAACAAAGCTACAAACTTGTGTCTCACAGCCAGTTACCACTGGTGCTTCTCATAACACAAAGTTTGAAGGATGGTTATCCCACAGTCCTGTCTGGAAGTCTCTCTTCCATGTTGATCACAGGTGCCCAATAAAAATAAGAGTTTCTGATGGTACCCTTCCCTGAGACAAATTTATTTTCTTCCCTGCACATTTATTTTTCAAAAGCTGTAGGAACTTATTAGCTTTGAAAGTTCTATTCCTCCACTACATTTAGCTAAATCAAAGCAATGAGTTCAAAAGTTCCCAGGAGGGTTGTTCAGATGGACAGGCACACACAAGTCTACACCACACATGCAGCAGTTTTGGCTCATTTCTCTAGGATATCCAGAAAGAGAAGAAATCTATACTTAAAGACAAGCTGAGAGTTCTTTCCTAAATTGAGCTGAGAGCATGAAATGGTCAGGTCATTAGAGAAAAGGTGGCACAAGGTTTAGGAAACCCAGTCATGTAATGGCATTTGACCTACTGCTTAGCTGAGCACCAGCTCTACTCCCAGCAGGAGCAACCAGCAGGTGAGAGGAGACACGGAATGAAAGAAAAAAAAAAAAAAAAAAAGGCTTTGCTAGCAGACCTGGTTGATGGATGCGATTAATTGCCACCCACACAAGTAGGTGTTGCTACTGTTTATTTAGCACTCTGTCAGAAACAAATGGTTGGGATTCTTTCTGGTTGCTCCATAGGCTTTGTCTACCTGGAAGGTAAAATCAGTTGTATCTTACGCATCACCACTGACTCAACAAAACATCAGGAGGGCAAGATAAACAGCCCTAAACAGCTGAATAGCAGTGACACTGCGTGCACTCCCTACCTGCCAGGGAGCCATGGACATTGGGATTCCTTACAAAGCTCCATCTCTTCTACTCTATCTCCTTCCTCAGAAAGATGCTATTGTAGCAATAAGAGACTCATATCTTTGTAAACTTTGAAGCATGGGGGCTTGAAGGTTTGAAAGCATCTCTTTTGTGTACTGCTATGGTCGGCAAAGGCAAAGCAAGAGTGGAGGGAAAGGGGGTGGAAAAAATAATCCATCAGGATTGTTCTGCTGGGGAAGGGAACTTAAATTCAAGACTGTAAAGATCTGTAAAGGTGCTTGGAGCAGGAGCTCCTTTGATTTCAGTTTTTGCTTCTGTACTTACACATCTTGCCTAGACTGAGTTTAATAGTAACTGCTGCATTTAGAAAGAAAATTTTTAAAAGACTGTACAATATTCTAACTTAGAACTAGACATATGCACTTTCATCCCACAAATAGAGATTCTGAAAAATATTTTCCAATGTAGTAATTCACGAGAAGTGTATTTCTAATTCTACTGTGCAAGTGTGCAAAGGTTGAATGACTGCTTTTTTTTTTTTACCCCTGGCATCTGTAAAGATAAGTTAACCACTCCTCTGTCAGTATGGGTAATCTTTCAAGTGATCTGGTTTATTCTCACCATTTTCCACATGTTAAACATAGCAACAGCAAACCAAGGAAACAATAATAGCTAGAGACATGTAAAACATTTTTCTAAGGTTTCATTTTCAGTCTAGCTAGAAACATTCCTTCATCATGTCAGGAATTTCCAACTTCTCACCAAGTCTATGAACATGTATCTCCTTTAGTAACATGCACAGCTCCACATCTGTTCTCAAGAAGCAACACACGCATAGATACTCAGCTAGTGCAAAAGAAAAACTTAGACTATAGGAAAACATACTTTCAGCCAATAGTCAATGCCTTAGAAGAGTGAAGACATGGGAGAGAGACGCAAGCTGATCAGCAGGTCTGTTAAAAAAGAAAAGCCATGGACAGAGCTTGAAGCACTTTGTGTCATGCTGCTTCAGTGCTTTATCTTGGCCAGGGAACATACTGAGTGTGGCTTTCCCAGCTGAAAATAGGTGTCTATTGTTTTCACTTTTGGTTAGAAGCCAATTAGTTGTCAAGCAGGGTCATCACAAACTTGTTAGTGTGCATGGCAAAGCAAAAAAATACTTTACTTACACATTCACTTTGTAAGATTTACAATGCAGGAATTTCCAGTTAGGATGGGGCAAGGGAAATGTCCTTGTTCACATGGCAATCAAGATACAAACCTTCCTGTTAAGTTAGGCTTGAGTTGATGAGGAAAATGGGTGAGGATTTATAGAAGGCTGGTCTGTAACACCCAGAATAGGTGTTACACAGAATTTTAAAAATACTACAGGACAACTCCTCTCACCTAATTACATGACCTCTTGGTAAGATACATAGCACCTGGAATTCAATTAATACAGTCAAACTCTGAGATTTTTCTGAGTGATATTTGCAGAGGACATGAAGAAAACTGCATTGTCACAGGTGAACAAAACCAAAGTTGCAGACTATGAAACATCTGCACTAGCACTGAAAAGCCACAACAGATGAGAGGTATCACAGGCCTGTTTCCACCTATTAGCATTGCACCATTCCTTCAGTTGGCAATTAGCACTGCTTACCTGTCTTAGCCAATATCTCTCTGCCTAACATGTGGCATTGAGACTAATCATCCAGGCATTGCACATGCCACATTTCCAGTTCAGGGATATATACTGCCCAACCACTGCTTCCTTCAGACTGTTTGCAGTCCTTGCTTCATACCAGCAAAAATGACCATCAGCAGAACAGCTTTCAGGAAGAACAATCACAGCACCTCCAAGCATAATGAGCAGCTGTTTGGGCCAGGGTTTCCAAACTGCACTTGGAGTCCAGCTGAGCAAGCTCAGGTGTGTCCATGTCCAGGCTGCCAAGACCTTTCCTGCCTGGGGCCTCCAAGACTGGTCATTGCATGTGTGCAGTAGAAGTGAAGGACGATGAACAGCTGACGCATGGCTGACCTTTTAATATTGTTAAATTCTTAATCATTTGCTTTGCCAGGCCACAGCAAAGCTAACCATTAGCACCAGAGACAATGGCTACTGAAGGCACCGGAGCTCTGGGCTACCTAAGTAAATAGATCTCCAAAAAGTTAGGCAAAGGCCAGTGAACATTGTGGTCTACCAGCTTGGTGTGGTTTAACCCCGACAGACAGGTCAGCCCACACAGCTGCTTGCTCACTGCTCCTTCAGTGGGATGGGGGAAAGAATCAGAAGGGTAAAAGGGCAAAAACTTGTGGGTTAAGATAAAGACAGTTCAGTTGGTAAAACAAAACCTGTGTGTGCAAGCAAAGTAAAATAAGGAATTAATTCACTACTTCCCATCAGACATCTCCAGGAAAGCAGGGGTCCATCACAACTCTAAACCCCCATCACAACTTTCACCCCCCCACCTCCCTTCTTCCCTGCTGCTTTTATTGTTGGGCATGGTGTCATATGGTACAGAATATCCTTTGGTCAGTTGGGTTCAGCTGTCCCAGCTGTGTGCCCTCACAACTTCTTGGGCACCCCAACATACTCGCTGGTGTGGTGGTGTGAGAAGAAGAAAAGGTCTGGAATCTGTGTCAGCACTGCTCAGCAATACCTAAAGCATCTCTGTATTATCAACACTGTTTTCAGCACAAATCCCAAACAGAGCCCCATACTAGCTACTATGAAGAAAATCAACTCTCTCCCGGCCAAAACCAGTACGTAGCCAAAGATTACTTCTAGACGGCCATATAATTAACCCGTAACTAATAGATAAACTCACGGCTACATCAAACCTGAATCCAATTCTTCCGCCCCAGTGTCTCTTATATCACACCATGAAAAAACACCTCTTACATCTAAAGCATCAACTTCTGTTCCCAGCCAGACTTCATTTCTTAAGACCACCATGTCTGTACAAAGCTACATTTGCCCTAAAAAGGCTTTGGTGGGCCCAAACTCTTTCCTTCTTCACTGAGCTGGTGTGCCACACAATATGCCCTGGGTGAGAAAACCTGCTTCAGATTTTGTGTTCAGCCACAAGCCCTGGGCACTGCACGATCAGGCCCTTCCACTCAGGCAATAAAAAAATCCCTGTGAATGTGGATCGAAGGAAGAGCAAGCACAGCAAGGGCTTGTTCTTACTACAGGTACTGTACATGAAATTAGGATGAGGGATAGTCCACCTCTTGACCAGACTTGGCCAGAGATACTCAAACCAAACAATCTTTTCCTCGTACGCACCTCTTTTATGTTTACCACAAGCATATGTGACACATACGTTTACATTCTCTTTACAGCAGTAGGAACCATGTCTAATGCTCCATTCCCACCATGTGCACAGCTGAATGTGTATAATACACAAGGCATACATACCATCCAAGTTTATTTTCAATTACTTAAGAGAATGTTTCTCCCTGAGGCACAGTTTCTGTTTAGCATGTTTAGATGCCACAATTCCAAACCCTTGGAAAAAAAAAAACAACCAACAAAAAAAAACAACAACGAAAAAAAACCCACAACAACATAAAAAACCCTCAAAAAAACCCCCAACAAAATGAAAAAAGATATAGTTGAAGAGCATAAACAAAGTGCTGTGAAAGACTGCCCCTGGGAGGGAGCAGATGCATTGCAATTTTAAAAATTAAAACTCCTGCAACCAGTTTGCCAGTTCCTTTGATGATGAAAGCAAATTTAATTAAAGTGACAGCAGTCGATTTCCTGCAACTGTACCTGTGTCTTCCAAGGCCAATAAATATGTATATATTTAAAGGCAAACGGAATCGACATGCCAATACAGCATTAAGAAAGGCATCAGGAGCCTCCTTCTCCCCTTTCACAAACATTCTTGTGTCAAGGCTTCCTTCCTGCAGCAGGCTCACCTTCATTAATATCCTCCTGCCTTTGCTTTTCTCCCAACAGCAGGTCAGAGGAAGGGACAGTCTCCTCTAGTGCAGTAGGTTACTTGCTCTCATGTACCAAAATAGTAACTCGTTCAACTGACACAAAAGAAAGAAAACATCCTCGCATCCTGTCCTGCTGCCAGCTTTCAAAAGGTAATTAAACATCCCCCTTTTTCAAAGAGCACGGTTCTCCAGGATCATGGTGTTTGAGCTCTGATGTTGTCAAACAACAGGGGGTTGCTTAAGCTTTGACTGACCTTTCCAAAGACCTACAAGCAATTTAATGGGAGCCCTCCTTAGTGGTGACAGAAATGTCCTATTATCTGCTTCCTATTGTCTAGATTGCCTGGGGTAATGGGGAATTTCAATTCTTGTCGTCATGAAGGTAATCCCAAAACATTTCAGGCAGATAAAGATTCAGATTCACCCATATTTCCAGTGCAAAGAAAACTTTTTCTATGCAATACTTAGTAATAACTTAAGTAAATTTTATTACCCCCTCCAAATCTGTTCTCTTTGCCTGCTGCTTCTTTCTCATGCCTAACAAATTGTAATGACTAAGTGCTATAAAGATCCAATCCCACTTCCAAAATCAGAAGCTATGCACTCCACGTGTCCCGAGATCACCCGTGCATCTCAGAGGTGTTGACGGGTGAGAATGGCTCTGAAAGACCCGTCTGGCAGTTCTGTTGGTGCCCAGCACACGAAGTTCCAGTTGCACCTACTTCTTCCCTATCCTCTACAGGGAATGCTGCAGAGGTGGGAGGCAGAGCGGGAGTAAGGTAGGCTGAAGCTATGCTGGGTGAGAACTCCTTACACCAGCAAAATTTCGTTGTTGCTTTGCAATCCATTGGAAACATTAAAAAAGCACTAGGGAGCAGAATTCAACTCAAAATTCGCTCTGTGTTTTGTGTTTGTTTTCCGTTTATTTTCTCCTTCAAACTCAAACTGAGAAAATGGGAGTCTGAAAACAAATTCTGGGTCAAAGTCTGCAGGCTGCAAAGCAGTAAACAACCCACTCATTCCAGGGGAGATCTGCTCAATTAAGAGCCGTTAAGTCTAGCGATGTTTCACGGTTTTATTGTTTGCTGAAAAGTCCCTGGAAGGCAGCCTCCCAGAGAATGAAACGGCAGCAGCCAACACGAGATGAAGTAGTTGTATTTTTGCTGTTCCTGGACTCACTCAGGCAGGACCCTTTAATCCTCAAAGTGGAAGAGGGGACCTTACTGTGCCATTCAACATTCAGCCACTTGCTTTGTCTCAAATAAAAGGGGAGAAGTACAGCAGGATGATTTTCAGCTGGAGTGATCCCTATAGCAGGCTGGCTCCAAGCAAGGCTCTGGCATCTGCATTTTATCTTTGCCTCAGTAAGATAGTTTTCTGCACTGTCTCCTCCTCTCAAGTTTTCCTCTGCTTAGCCTACATAAAATAATTACTGGCAGGAAACCTGCCTCTCAGTTTTCTTCCCCTCTCCCCTAGATACCCGAGGGGCAACAATGTTCTGGAGCAATCTAGCAGTTTGAAAAAAGAATAAAAAATCCCGGTGTTTAGCTCCTTCTGCAGCATAGACAGTACACAAGCCTCCTCTTTACTCCCTCTGCAAGGTGACAGAGAAGTCATGGGGATGCCAAAGCTTCTGGGGCAGGATACAGTCATGCTAAGCAACAGAACTTGTCCAAACCTTTTCAAGACATCCATGGCCAGGGTGAGGATTAGTGTGTTTTGACTCAGCCCAGGTAATAATGGGAGATGCTGAAGGCATCAGACTCCTGGGAAAGCCAAGCTTGCTGCTGTGGGCAGGGAGACAGATACAAACTACCACCACACAGGGGTGATGGCGGAAAGAGCAGCCTTCCTAAAACAACTGTTATAGTCCCCAGGTTTCTCATCACACAAGAGGAGCAGCAGCCAGCCTGGGTTTTCTTCAGGGCACTTCCCCAGCTTGGTGGCAGGAGCAGACAGGCATTAGCTCTTTTACCTTGGGCCAGCAAATTTAATTCTGCCAGCCCTACCAAAAAGATGCCTGAACTGGCCATGCTCAAATAGAGGTCAGGGTCATCCCTTGGGAGCTTTGAGAATATCAGAGCAACCATAATGGCCACAACAAATTAAAGCAATGCGTCAAACAGTTGCCGACACTTCTGGAAAGTACCTTTGGATTATGCTTCTAGCAAAACACATCCCTCACCATAAACACAAGTTCTGCAGTCATGCAACGGAAAGGGGTACCGAGTATGTTTTTTTCATTCGGATTTTTTAACACCGGTTGCTGTAAATTTAGGATGGAAAACAGAAATAAACTAAAAATTACTAGAGTAAATATAAATGTTTGATTAGGAGTTCAAGGCACACAGAAAAGTAGAGGGGTGCTTTGTAAGTTACCTGAGCACATCCAAATCTAACAGCAACTCTGAAAATGATTTATGAATGCATCAGTGGTTTCCTGATATGGCCCCAAACTCTCAGTATTACACACATCACTCTGAGGTAACCCCACCAAGCACAGTAAAGTAGCTTTGTATTAGCCCTGGGATAAACAAAGAGCATGGGCCAATCCCATTCACTGGAAACCCTATCTACTTTTTATCACAGCTGCAGGGGATGTGTTTGGTTTTTACTTCTCTGGAAGAAGAGAAGGCTACCTGTTTTTTTGTTATGCCTCATGGTCTTCTCCTCTTCACCTATGACAGTGGGTAGTACTACCCTAGCTGCCACAGAGCCCCAAAATAACACTGCTAAAGATGCTCCAAGTTATGTGACCTCCTCTGGACCAGAGTATGAACCTCTGTAGCATGCACTCATTTGCCTGGCTTCCTTCCCTCTGTGCCTGCCTCCTGGAACCCATCAGAGGAAAAGCATGCACAAGGCCACGAGGGACAGTTTTTGAGTCCAGCTAAGAAAATAAAACATTCCTGTGTTTTTTGTTTTGTTTTTCTCTAATTAGCATGGAGGAACAAGATGGAAGCCACCACAAATGTCTTCCACCACCCTAAAAGCATCTTCCTCTGAAATGAGAAAGGAACTTTATTTAAGTTTTCACAAGCCTCATAACGAAAGCGTCTGGATTCCACTCATGGATTTCAAGTCTCTTAGATTTCTTAGATGCTTCTGAAAAATTTGGTTTGCCTTCCATGAAGGTAGAAGCAGGGTAAAGCATACAGAAACTGAGATACAGCTTCCATGAATACAAATTAAATCAACTGAGCGGACCTCATTCATGTAACACTGATTTGGTAGAGGGCAAAAGTACAACCTAAAATAAAGAAGCAACTACTTCCTCCTTATGTGTGAGACTCATTGAAGTTATCCATGTATCATTTTGGCTAATCAATATCCTTAATTGTCATTCAGACAGTAGCTCCAAACAGTTGATTTCTCTACATCCAGTATTCATAATTTTCATCCATTGTCTTAGGTTATAATAATCCTCCTTTTTCTCTCTGAAATCTCTCCTTACCTGCTCACCTTGATTTTTTTTTTTGTTGATTTTTTTAATTTGTCATGGTGCAAAGTAATCCATTAAAGCCAGAAGCTAGCAGCCAGGCCGTTCTTTTGTTGCTGTTGTTTTGTGGTGGGTTTGTTGGTTTTGTTTGGTTTGGGTTTTGTTTTGGTTTTGCTTGTTTTCATTTGTTTGTGTTTTGTTTGTTTGGTTTTTGTTGTTGTGTTTTTTTTTTTTTTGGGGGGGTTGTTTGGTTTATGTTGGGCTTTTTTTTGGTGGGGTGTTGAGGGGGCAGGGGAAAAAAGGAATCAGCTATGTAAAGAATGAACTATTGAAAATGTTAACCTTCTTATCTGATGTATAAATTGTATTTTCTCAGTCACAACTGGCTGTGACTGAGAAAAATCTGTTGATATTAATGAGACAGGCTCTATCAATATTATCTTGATCATGTATCAGTCTACAATACAAAATGGATTAGCTAAATATACTCCAGAAAACTAGAGCTACTTTTCTCTACCCTGACCATTTTTAATAGCTGTAGCAGGAGGAGTTCAAAGAAAAGCTGCTCTGCCTGGAGCTGCACCTTCCCAACATGATTGCATCACCAACAGCCACAAGAACTCAACAGTCAAAGTAGCAAACTCTTATACGAGCTGTGAAATATATTCTCACACTCAAATTCATAAGCAACAACTTTAGCAGGTCAGACTCTGTAGATGGGGTGAAGTGATAAACAACCTCCTTCTTTCTCTACTGAGAATGAGAGAGTCAGATTCTCCACCACAGCTACTGAAGACAAAAAGCCATCTTGCCTACAGGTGTGAAAGTGGTAGGACAAGAGGGAAAAAGAACACTAAGGTGACATGCTCATTCAAACACATCTCAGCTTTACTGCCAAAATCTCCCTCTCACCTTTTATTTGCCTTTGTGGAAGCTCTACTACCGGACACCCAAACCCTGGAGCTGTAAGGTATATGGCATTATCCTACAATGAGAGAACTTTGCCTTGTTTAGATGGCAAAGGAGAGACTGTAGTGAGCACATGAGAGGAAAGCACAGCTGAGCAAAGGTGTGACTGAGGCTTCAAAGGAGAAGCCACAGGAGATGTCATAGACGAACTCTTCAGTCCATTCAGGTCAGCCAAACTCCAGCAAAAGCAATGGCATGTCTGCATCAGGTCACAGCTGATGAAGAACGGCTGTGTGGTCTAACACTCACACTGCCACCCAGACTTGCCTCTGAAATAACTAGCTAATGTTATTATTAAAATTAATTACTCCCGAGTTGTTACATCTTGTATATATTAATTTAAGCAGGTGGAAGATGCCTTAACTTTTAAAACATAGAATTCTCCCTCCTCCAGTAAATCCGCTTAAAGCACAGCAATTATACTCCAAGCTCCAGAAAGACAGATTCAAAGCAGCTTTCAAGTGTGTTGTGTAAAACCCACAGGCAAAATTCTCTACAGGGACAAACAGGTGAAATCCCATTAAAGGCCACACCACAAGTCAATTCAAGTAGAAGTATGGTGATGAGCATCCAGGCAGCAACTGGGACACCTCTAAATGTAAAGTATGCTACATATACTGTTGGTTATGAAAAGCACGTTGCAGTAACAAGGTTCCAAATAGTGATATCCTGTTTGGGTCAACTAGGAGCAGCAATTTTGTCTTGTCAAGTGAGCTCCATTTGTAAAATTTCCCCTCAGGTGCTTGCTTCTGTCCAAAGGCTGAGCATTTTTTAATATATTCTCTTCCTTGAAGATGTAGTTTTGTGAAAGTGATGAGAGTGTACAGCACCACTCCCACCTTTTCCAAGATTGCTTTTGGTGTTGTTTTGATGCCCCGGGAGTCTCATTTCAGCCTTATAATAACCCACTTACATATTAACAACTCGTAGTTGTCACTGAGTGATGTTTCATATCTCCAGGCTTCCCATACCAAGAAAAGCTTGAGGCTTGTTCTCTGTTTATGTTTTGCTGATGTGAGGCAGTGGTGCTTTCTTGTACACTGCTTAAAACCTTCCTTCCTAATACACTGAATTTGGCAGGTCCTTGCAGTTGTCTACGCGTTGTATCATGGCAAAGGTAAAGGCTTATTAGGTGAGTGACTCAGTGATTTGAGAGGAGTGCTGCCTGGATCAAAGCCTACTGCAAACACAAGTCCTGTAAGCCCAGGAGCCCCATTCTGCAACAGATACCACAGTGATGCTCTAGTATCAAGAGACCCAAATTGCAAACACAAGTATGTCGCTCTCCTCAACACAGGGGGAAGCAAGGAGCACTCAGAAGCAACAGAGAGCCTCCAGAGCCTTTTATGTTGTCCCCATCCAAGCTCTGGGGGAAGGAGGTCATCATTTGAATAACCAGAATGAGCTTAAGATGCCTTGGGTGGAGCTCTGTTACAGCCCTGCTTTTTGTAAGGGGCTAGGAGGGTTGATTTGCCAATAACCATTTTTCGCACTGATGTTGAAATAGAATCTATGTCTGTCACTGCAAAGGATTTGCCCTGTTGTTTGGTAGATGTTGTTTATCTAGTGCTACACCTTTCGTTTCAAATTGGGAACTTATTGGATGGTGCAAGACACTACAAGGAAAGATTTTTACTCATATAGCCTTGGATCCAGCCAAGCAACAAAGAAACTTCACATATTTCAAGCAGGAATGTGGTTAACACAATCTAGTTCTTCTCAGCTTGGATTTGATTATCCTCTTTGTTTAGCTTTGGTCTGCCCAAGACCTAAGAGATTTCATTCACAGACACACAGCCCTCATGTTAAGAAAAAAAAAAAATAAAATTCCAGATTACTAATTTTGACTTCCAGTATCTCATAAATCATTATATTTTGTATTATTGTTAAACAGTTTGCATTTAACTCATGATTTCTAGAAGGGCTTCTGATCTAGACTCAAAGGAATCAGTAACTGACCAGCATACTTCCAGCTTATTCCAAGGTTCAGTCCACCACTTCAAACAGAAAGCTTCTTTACTTTGAATCCTAAAAGCACCTGGATACAACTTTCAGACACCAACAGCTGCTAGGCTATTGATTCTTCCAGAGGCTGACAACCTAATAAGCAATTCTGCATTCTTTTGAAGGCATTTATCCACTGTCTATTCACTTAGTAAGATGTTAACAGAAGTTATTTGTATTCTTCCCTCAATTACACAGAAAATGAGGAATAACTTCAAATCAGTGGCATTAAATATGGCACAAAAACAGGGATAACTGAGTTCCAGAGTTTTTGAGTGTTTAAAGTTTAGAAAGGATGCTGCATGCCACTCAGACTGATTTATTCCAGTTACTCCACTGCTTCACCACCACAGATGTTCTGTCAACAGAAAAATATTTGGGTTTCAAAGTACACTGTTGTGGAGAAGTCTCACATACCACCTGTTGCTTAACAAGCACCAGTCTTTCCAAAACTCACAAATAACCCAAAAAATCAGAAAGGTTTTGGCATATTCTTGAACAACTGATGTGAAAAGAGATGCTCTCCTGCCTTCTCACCAGAGGAAGAACATGGCTCTCATGGGACGTGTTCTGACGTGAAAGTGGACAGGGGAAGGTGTCTTTTCTGGCTGTCAGCAGCTACCACTGCAAGAAGGACCTCTGATCAAGCTGGAGGACTGAGAGACACTGACTAAAAGGTTCTAACAGAACAAGAGTTGATAGGATGTTATTCCCTCATCTCTTTGGGGCCACAGGAGACCACACTAGGCCCAAATGCAGAGAAGCACTTGTGTAGGTGTGTATGTTAGGTGCAGAGCATGCTGGCCTTTGGAGGGGCAGAAAAGTTTCCTGGCTTCCCCCAGGAGCAAAGTTTCAGGGGAGAGAAGGAAGAAAAGCCACCTTTTTATTTTCTTTTAGATTCTCATTTCCTACTTAATGTTGGAACCTGGCTTATAAGAATCAGGGGTTAAATTGCCAAGACAAACTTCTACCACCAGCAGTTCCAAATCCCTTTGGCAATAAGGAAAACCAGGTTTACCTCTTACCCCTTCCTAAGAGGCAGGGGGACACATGCACAAGCATAGGAATGAAAATCTCTTGGCTTTTTATTCTGAGTCGTTGAATTGGAAAGCAGAATCATACAACTCCTTGGACATGGCACATCTTCTAGCACCACTTCCCTGCTCCTCTCCTCATTCCATCTCCTCAGTTCTTGTTTTCTACTTGCAGCAATCAAATAAAATACATTGCATGGGATCCATGTGCTGATGAGAAGGGGTGCATGTAGCTGCTCACCTCCCTCATACCCCTCTGATAACTCCTGATATACCTCAGCAACAATGAGTGAGCTAAACTATGCTCCCAGCCAGAGCAGTCTAGCTTTAACAGGTTTGATGAGATTGTTCAGGTATAACTGCTTGCTGCAGCCCTTCATACAAAGGAAAACACACAGATGTTTACAAGCTCATTTCATGTTCCTCTTAGAGTAGCAAAGAGTTCAGTGATTTACCACTCCTGCTTTCTTATCTTTCTATCTGATCCTGCTGTCCAAGGAACATCATATAAACTACGGATGTTATACGGGCTTCAGCAATTCACCCTCTACTCCCTTCAAGATTTATAAACAATCTCCTGATGCCCTGAGTGGCGTGCACATACCACGGTGGGGTTTGTTCACATGCCCAGCTCCCTAGCAAAATGCTTTGGCTCTCTTCAGCAACTAGTATGGTAATAAATACTCCTGTATGTTTGCCATGGCACTCACAGATGAATGCCTGGATCTCCCTGCTTGAACAGAGACAAGGGCAGCAGCTCTTTTTGGTGAAAGGAGAACTCCATGTGCTCATGCTCCATGTGCCAACATGCTCTCACTGGCAGATGCTGCCAACAACACTGGGAAACAAAACATTTCGAAGTAGCCCAGTATACACAGACGTGAGCTCCTGAAAAGGTATGAAGAGGAGCATACTCCAGAAGCTGCCACTTCTTTGCATAAAGAAGCAAGCTAGATCCCAAGGAGCTCACCCCTTATTCTTGTGTTTTCAGGCACCTTTACTACCAATTACTTCACCTTTCAAATCTTCACAGCTCTCCACCCTGGCAAAACAGAGGAAGAAACCCAAGAGCAAACAAATTGTGACTTCTTTTACTCCATCCACTTAACACTTAATAGACTTCACACTCTTGTAAGGCTGTCAGTTACTGGGTTTGGTTTGCCTCTATCAGGGATTGCCTATTGCTTAGCTCAAAAAAACATACATAGGTACATATGAGTATGTATACAGATTTTTAGCTAAAAGCTATATAGAGATTTTATATCTCTTATATACTCTAGGCTATGTATACATACATGTATATGTAGGCAAATCTCACAGGAAATTTCCAGGTCTAAACCAAAACTAACAAATAGCTGACTCTTTTGACCCCAGACATACCTGTCTTTTGTAGGAGGGGGCGGTTTATTTAAGGAGATGTTTTGTAGATGATTGTATCTTTGAGAGACACAACTATGCACACACACACTGCTGGCTTTGAGCAAGCTAAACTGCAAAAGTGAAGTAGTGAATTTATGGGGGAAAAAAAAGAAAGAACTTGTTCTGACAGAAAGCCAGTGCTCTGTTACATTTTAACAGCTTCACATGTATATTTCCTAAAGACAGCTTTTCAAAGGAGCTGGTGGGGGGAAAGAAATAATAAATACATTTGTTTATGTGACTTTTGTGTAAACTTCCCTGGAGTTTGCAGATGTTGGAGGACACAGGAAAGCACCTGTCCACTGGCACACTCTCACCTGATTAGAGGCTTTGTTACCCCTTTGGTCACAGCAAAGCAGATGCTTTTTCACTGCCAGAGATCAGATACACTCATTTGACTAAACTTGATGAACTACACAACCATTCAAATGTTAACAAAAAGAGACTTCATCACTCCAAGGAAAAGCTGCCATAGGACTTCAGGTTCCTATCTGATTTGTCCCTCAGTAGATCATCTATCACCTTTCAACGAACCATTTGTAAAAGAGAGATCACCATACTACCCACCTGCCCGAGTTAGACAAACATACTAGAGGTCTTTTCATCCAAGAGAAGCAATTAAGGCAAACATTTCCCAGGCAATCCCTCAGAAAATAGAATCAAGCCATTTTCTGGATTATCTCGATTACACCAAATCTTTACATACAGTGTTAACAATCTCATTGCAGTGAGTTTAGGTTTTGGATTTGTAACTTTATTAACCTCAGTGCTTTGGCACATTTAGTTTGCTCACAGCAATCTCAAATCACTTTTTAGAGGCCAGCAAATAACATTATCCCCCTTCAGCAGACAAGAAGACTGAGGTACACACAACCTAGAGGTGTACTGACAATGCAAGATGACTCAACACTGTAGTGTGAATGTTCAATATATTTTAGAATATTCTAATTTTTTGAAATTATAAACATCATGAAGAGCCTTTGCATTAAAATTTTCAAAGCCACTGCTACTCTTTTAAAGATATGTCCTTTGACTGGTGCTTCTTTTCTCAGGAGTTTAATTGAGAGATCAGGCATTTATTCATAATGAAAACATTCCACATGTTAGAAAGTGCTGCAGCAGTTTATAGAAGACATGAAAAAGGAAGAAAAGAACACGAGCACTCTTGTTTTGCCTTGGGCCTCATTGTTTATCCAACCTGAATTTCGCCATCCCATGTAACAATCAGCCCAGCCTCTCTCTAAAGACAGGACTCTTTGGCATTAATGCTAGCCAGCCTGATTGCAAACACTAACCTGGATGCAGATCCAGTTTATGGAAATGGCAAATTGAATTTTACCAGAAGCAGAATGAGCTAACACAAACACTATCATGAAGCCCTGCCCTTTGTCAACACTTCACTCCTGTCTCCAATCGTGTGTAATGAATTTGTTATACGTGTTCCCACATAACTTCTAACTGTGCTAAAGAAATTATCGCTTCATTGCATCATACCAGCACTAAAATGCCAGAAAAAAAGAACTGCAGCTTGACTGTTGGAATGGGAGAGATTAGACTCCATGTGCCATACAGAATTTGTACAGAAACCAAGACCAGAAGATTTTGGACAAAGGTAAAAGTTACAGATTATTGTGGCCAACTAACAGAAGAGGTTTGAATGAAAACAGTCAGGCAACATTGAAATAATAGAGGATGTATTCTGTGTACAATTAAATTAGCTTTTAAAATCAATTGAATTGCTAATCTGAAGCATTTGTGAAATCTTATTTCCTTTATATATTTGTACTAACACCTTGTCCCAGGAAAAAATGATTAAAAGAGCAGTTCTGCCATGAATGTGAGAAAGCTGACCACCTCTATTAATTCAATGCTGCTGAACGAATAAGCTGACTCACAAATAGAATTTCAATGAATAAATAAAAAGGAAACATTGGTTACATTATGATATTTATCACTCCAGCCAAAGATCATGGAAGGTTTTCTGTCAAATCTTAACAAGACAATTGGATTTTTTCCCCTTTAAAGCTTTTCCACATTTAAAAAGCTAAGGTCACTGCAGTCAAAAAGATGATTCAAGAAAAGGGAATTATAACAGGAAAAAAGTCCTTTTTTTTTCCTCCCTTTCTGGAAAAATGGTTTTGGAAAGTTTTGGAAAAATACAAGTGTGGAAAACACTTTCCCTGAAATCCTTTTGCCACATTAAAAAATAATAATAAAAATAAAACCAAATCCAAACAATGGTAGATGTCTTTTTAAAATGTGTCTCAGAAAGGAGGAAAGAAAAAAAAAATTACATTTGAAATTCCTTCCTTCAAAAGAAAACAAAATCTTTTTTTCCTGTTGAAATAAAATTTGACACTGTTGCTTGAAGTTATATTTTTAAAAAATGTTGCCTCACACCTAACTACATTTCTAACAATTTACTTTGGTGGCCTCAGTTTGCACATACTGATTCTCTCCTCCTCCTCAGCCCTTGGAGAGCAGAAAGATCATTACATCTTCCGGTGCTGTACATGAGGAGGAGGAGAGAAGATAGGGCCACTTATGGCAGCAGCTTGGAAATCCTGCTTAGATCTTTCTTCTGCATCAACTCTTTCTTGTTGACCTTTCGTCTGCACAGCTGATGTCCCTGCTTCTCAGATGGAGCAAACACCAGCCTGATTCTGCAGCCAGATCTCCATCAGACTGCAAGCTCACCTGCAT
Organism: Apus apus; assembly: GCF_020740795.1. Taxonomy (NCBI): domain Eukaryota; kingdom Metazoa; phylum Chordata; class Aves; order Apodiformes; family Apodidae; genus Apus; species Apus apus. The sequence continues at coordinate 70,780,328 of NC_067283.1, forward strand.
AGATTATATGTCTTGTAGGATTTAGGGCTGCTGGTGCTGCTTTCCTTGGTTTCTGTTGGGCTACATGTGAGTACTACCTGTCTTTGAAAGCAGTAGCAGTCACTGAGGAATGTGGTGGTACTCACCGCGAGGAAGAGACCTGGAAACCAGACTGGAGTGACACTGCAATTGGTGCACCTGAGGAAGATCAGAGCTGCTGTGTACTTTCCTCTTCCTTCTCTTTTCCCTAATTTGACTAGGGTCTTGGTTCAAAAGCATTGGAAATCTGATCTAATCCTGCCCACATCTGCCCAAATTCACAGTAACACCTATTTGCTAAGTTTGCTAAGCATAGGAATGACCAAGTAGTGCAGAAATATTTTGATCTAAACCAGCTAGGAATTACACTAAGACTTCACAAAGGGGGAAAAAAATTGACCTGCATCCTGCTGGAGCGCTGGAAGGAAATAAGATGGCGCCTTTTAAACTGGCATGACTCCAAAGGGCAATGACTTAGCTTTACTCTTTCAGTTATTCCCATATACAAAATAAAATTATCAGAATTGTTTATTCAACAGTGAATAAAATGCTTGAATCAGATAGGCTTTATCTGATAATAAGGTAATGACTGACTACCAAATCACATGGCTGCAGAACATTTTTCATGAATGTGGTAATGTGCCCTTACCTGAAAATCTCCAGTCAAACAACAGGGGGGTGACCACAGATAAGAACAGAGAAGTCACGTAACGATAGCTATAACTGCAACACAGAGCAAGCCTCTTGGGAGAATAAAAAACTTTGGGCATCTACCTACAGATTCTGCCTGTGCTCTGCCCTGTGGTCCTGTTGCTTTTCAGCTAACTGCCCCCTGTCTCAGTTCACCTGAGCAGCTGAGTATGATCAGACACTTCTGCATTTTATTTCTGTGGCTCTCACTGCAGACAAGGACAGCTTCTGTAAGACTTCCACTATTTACATAAAATATATTGTGTAAGTTATCCAGAAGTTTCAGTTTAGCTCCCAGAAAAAAGGAAAAAAAAAAACCCAAAGATGTTCTCAGGGAACATTTGTAAAAAATTGTTAGACAATTGCACAACAGTGAAGTTTACAAGAAGCAATTTACTTTCCCTGAATTCAAAATACACTAAGTTGCTGGCAATTTTAAATCCTATTGTATTGCAGCTGCTTTAATGCTCTGTGGAAGTAGCAATTTCACTGCTAACCATTAATCTTCAAACATTTTTAGAAACTCATACAAGTAAGCCTAGAAAGCCACAGTATCGGAGAGGATAGGATGAAATAGACCCCAAAAGGTCACCTAAGCAGGATCAGCAATGTCTAAACCACTCCGGGCAGATGTTTGTCTAACCTGTTTGTTAAAAGCTGTGGTGATGAAGGGATGAACACAGCAAATTACTAACAGAGACCAAAGACTTAAAGCAGCAAAATATTTCAAAACATACTTTCTTCACACAGACAAATTTCCCTGTTAACCTCACTGTAAACATGTTTACGGAATGGAAGATACTTGAGGTATTAGCCACCAAACACTATGAATCCCATGAGACGAGTAAATTATGCCTTATTTTGGATGACACATGACCAATTCAGCTGCTTCTTTCCTAGATGCTGCCCATTGCAGCAGCTGAATCAGACATAACACGAGTGCCAGAGGAAAGCCTGACAGCCTGAGGTGCAGCCTGTTGGCAGAAGAGGGCGTTTCCAAAAGCTGAAGATGTTTCCAGAAAAAATTAAGTCTTGATAAGAGCCCCAGATCCTGGAGATCTTCTTGGCACTTTCAATGGCAAAACTTTCACCATCTGCCATTTGGACATCAGTGCTTTTTAAAAGGCTTCCCTTTGCTCCCAACCAACATCCCATACAGCCTACAGACATGAGAGGGATCAGTCACAGAAGAAAACTAAGATGACAATTCAGTAATCCAAGAGTGGACTTAGGGAGTTCAAAAAGTCACTGCTTCCACAGGTCTGTGTGACATCCTTCACTGTGACCAGCTTCCCCTCACCTTAAAGCACTAATGTGTCCCACACAGGTTACGCTGCCCTCACACACCCGCATGAGATAAATTGCTAATACTCCTTTTGAAGATAATCCAACTACACGTGCAAAGTCACTCACTTAAAGGTAATTGCTTAAAAGCAATAGCTGTATCCAGATAAAGTATTTATATTCAACACCACATGGTGACATCTGGAGCATCTTTGTCACACATCGCTCCTCATACTGCTCATACAATCTACAGGACGTGTCCCCAAAATGGGGATCCAGCCTGTGCAGCTGCAGAGGCTGATATAGCTTCCCTGAGACCTTCTGCTTCAGGGCATCTCCTGAGAAGGCCATCATAATGACCCAGAGTCTTGTCTCCCAGTGACATATGTGGTTCCAATTTTCCAACTGTCAGATAACTTATATAAGAAATTCTATTTAAAAAAAAATCTTATAAGAAAGGCAGAAAGGAGGATCTGGGAAACTACAGACCTGTCCGTCTGATCTCCGTACCAGGGAGGTACCATGGAGCAGATCATCTTGAGTGTCATTAGAAGACATACAGAGGATAACCAGGAGATCTGGGCCAGTCAGCATGGGTTTATGAAAGGCAGGTCCTGCCTGACGCACCTGATCTCCTTTTATAACCTGATGACCCAACTATTGGACGAGGGAAAGGCTGTGGATATTGTCTATCTGGACCTCCAAAAAGCATTTGACACAGTTCCCCATAGAACTCTCATAAAAAACCTGGCTGCTCATGGCCTGGATGAGCACACGATCTGCTGGATCAAGCACTGGCTGGACCCAAAGAGGGGTGGCCAATGGAGTCAAATCCAGCTGGAGGCCAGTTACAAGTGGTGTTCCTCAGGGCTCAGTGTTGGGACTGTTTCTGTTTAACATCTTTATTGATGATCTTGATAAGGTAATAGAGTATCAGTAAGTTTGCAGGTGACACCAAGCTAGGTGGGAGTGTTGATCTGCATGAGGATAGGGAGGCTCTACAGAGAGACTTGGATAGATTAGATCCTTGGGCTAATGTCAATGGTCTGGGCTTCAACAAGGCCAAGGGCTGGGTCCTGCACTTGGACCACAACAACCCCAGGCAACCCTACAGGCCTGGGGAAGTGTGGCTGGGAAGTGTCTGGCAGAAAGGGACCTGGGGGTTCTAATTGACAAGCAGCTGAACATGAGCCAGCAGTGTGCCCAGGTGCCCAAGAAAGCCAAGGGCATCCTGGCCTATATCAGAAATAGTGTGACCAGCAGAAGTAGAGAGGTGATTGTCCCCTTGTACTCAGCACCAGTGAGGCCACACCTGGAGTACTGCATCCAGTTTTGGGCACCTCAGTTCAAGAGAGATCTTGAGGTGCTGGAGCGAGGACAGAGGAGGGCAACGAAGCTGGTGAAGGGCCTAAAGAATAAATCTTATGAAGAACACTTGAAGGAGCAGGGAATGTTTAGTTTGAGAAAGAGGAGGCTGAGGGGAGACCTCATCAGTCTCTACAAGTACCTGAAAGGACACTGTACAGAAGTTGGTGCTGGTCTCTTCTTACAGGTAATTAGCGACAGAACAAGAGGGAATGGCTTCAAGCTGCAACAGGGGAGGTTTAGACTGAACGTTAGGAAAAAAAAATTCACAAAAAAAAGTGGTCAGACACTGGAATAGGCTGCCCAGGGAGCTGGCTGAGTCACCATCCCTGGATGTGTTGAAGGGTCTTTTGGATATGGTGTTGGTGGAGATGGTTTAGGGGAGAACTTTGTAGAGTAGGGATGATGGTTGGACTCAGTGATCCCAAGGGTCATTTCCAACCTTAATGGTTTGTGATTCTAAGAATTTCCACCCAATTAATAATAAACCTGAATGTTG